>NC_139965.1:24937828-26143411 GCF_963993115.1 Abramis brama | reverse complement strand
GTCTGACATATCACTGGAGGTTTGAGTTACGACGGTTTTAAGGGGTCCAAAAAAAAGAAGAAAAAATTAAATGTGCATGAATAAATTGTTCACAATGAACAACATGCATTTAGAAGATAGATGTGAATTTTCATTTAGTGCTGACTTTAATTTTGGTTTTATTGTTTGGAAACTTTACAAAAATATCGTTAGATAGCAATAACACTAGACCGTTCACCCAAAAATTTTAATATTGTCATAATTTATCACCCCCAAGTTGTTCTAAACCTTTATGAGTTTGTATCTTCTGTTAAACACATAAGAAGGTTTGGAACAACTTGAGGGTGAGGAAATGATGACACAATTTTCACTTTGGGGTGAATTATCCCTTTAAATAATTTTAAATGATGCCAGTTAGCACATTAACTTTGGCAGCTCTAAACCAGTAAAACTAAAATAACTAAATACATCTAAACAACAACTAACAATGATAGAGTGAAAATGAAAACTAAACTGTAAACTAAACTGAAAACAAAATAATAAAACATTCAAAATCAAATTACAAAATATAACATGCCTACCTTAGTAAAAAAATAAATGTACCAAAATATATTTGAAATACATTTATTACAAATACCCTACAATTGTACTTTTGGTATACTAAATTGATATACTTAAAGTCTGCTAAATTGGAACAACTAATTTTGTACTTGATGTACTTTAGTTATCCGGAAATAGTGCTGAGGTCCAACTAAAGATATACTTAAGTATATTTGATTGTGCTAAAGTGGAACTATTGCAGGTAAACTTCAAATATCTTGCATTTAAAGAATGATATTAGACAGAGATCATATTATCCTTACTAATAGTGATATTAAAACACATTTTAGGCTTAATATTAATAAATGTGCATTGTGCAATAAAGAAGTACTCCAAATAAATGTAACTAACTATAATATTTACATCAGTAAGACTCAAGCGATATGTCAGTAAATGTGTTAATGGATTTGTAGTATACTTAGTATGAAATAAATACACATTGGTATAGTTTTTTTTTCACTAACCTCAGTTAGATATGCTGTCCAGAATTCATGGCCACGCCACCAACATTTTCAACAAGTCACAAAAACAATTTCTGGAGTTCTAATATTTATTTTGTACTGAAACTACACATGAAAAAAGTTAAATTAGCAATCTAGTAAAAATTGTCAGTTTCAGTTACTCTGGTTGGATTTTCACCACTGTCTATCGTCTTACTGCTGTTCTGAGTTTAGCTGATCGAGCTCTTGGGTTCTCCTGCACCTCTTCCTCACATGGCTTTATCACTTTCTTCAGACTGACCCAATGTGCGCTCTCTCGCCCCCTCTCCCCTTCTTCATTCTCTTCCTCTTCCTCCTCCTCCTCCTCATGCTCCTCTCTCTCCAATCCATGCTGGGCTTTGGCTCGCTGGCGAATGCTGCGGCGTGGTGGGGCAGCCAGGTCCTCTCCACGAAGAAAACGCTTGGTCAGCCGGTCCTCCAAGGAATGGAAGGTGAGAACACAGAGTCGCCCCTTGGGACGGAGCAGAGTTTGCGCCACATGCAGGCCAGCGTGCAACTCATTGAGCTCGTTGTTTACAAATATCCGTAAGGCCTGGAAGGTTTTGGTGGCAACGTGTGAAGGCCGCTGCAGGCGGTCACGCCGGGCGTACATCGCACTGGCTGGAAATGCTCCTAAAATAAGAGAGGCAGTTGGTTAAGTTAGTTATTTAGTAAGTTATAGTTATTTAGTTAACAGAGTGTCTTGCAATGTTCCTTTAAAGAAGCCAAAAATGTTATTGTTTACTTGCATTAGTCTTTTGTTTTATTTTTCTCAGGTATTGCTCCAACTAAAAGATATTGATTCACATACATTTTCCAATTTGTTGTCTATTTAGTTCAAATATCTGTCAGAGCAGTGTTTCTACACCTTTTTGTCTTACATATCTCCTGGCCACATCAAAAATGCTCAAGTACCCCTTCATCAACCCCAAACTCATTTTATTAATTATCAGTTAGATCAGATGTTCTTCACTTTGGTCCAACCTTGATCAAACTCAACTGCCTGTAACTTTCTAGTAATGGACCCTTTTCACATTACTGAGGTTCTCAGAAGCAGAATTCATCATAGTTCGGTGCGACAGCAAATATCCTTTTTGTATTTCGCTCCAATAGCAAAATAAAACTCTGTGACAGAGTTTCCACGACTTTCCAAAAGAGGGAGAAAATATAGAGAGGCTGATTACGCTGGTCAGAAGAGAGAAAGATATAAAATTTGTCGCCACTCCCTCAGCCGTTGTATTAGAAACACCCTCGCACCAGTGTTAATTCGTTTTTTTGTCATTTACTGACAAGGTAAAATAACATATAAAGTTATAAATGTGTAGGCTATTCATTTAAAAAAAAAAAAAAACTGAAAATATATAAAACTTTACAAGTGTCGTAACGTATGCCATTAGGGACCAAGGGAGGTCATAGGAAGGCATAGGCGTAAACCAGGATAATCCAAAGAGAGTGAATTTTATTAATCAAATATCAAAAATTGGGGTACAAATTTCAAGTCTGTGAATACGAATAAAGAAAAAAGAATTTTTTTAATTATTATTTTTATTTTATTTTATTTTTACAAATGCTTTACTCAGCGCACACTTTTTCTAACAAAGAACAAAGTAAATTTGATTTAAAAAGCACAAACGCAACCTCAGCTTAACTCACTGACCCCCTTCTCCCCCAAAGGCTGAGAAGGTCTGGCTTAAAGGGTTAGTTCACCCAAAAATTAAAATTACCCCATGATTTACTCACCCTCAAGCCATCTTAGGTGTGACATTCTTCTTTCAGATGAATACAATCGGAGTTATATTAAAAAATGTCCTGAATTGTAACTGGACTAAACCAACTCTGCATCCAGATAGCGTGAGAAAAAACACTGATCTCTTGCTTAAGGCAGAACTAGACATTTATGGTAACAGAAAATATACAGATACAGATAACTGATACTGAATATACAATTATTAAATAATCGATTGAAATGTTTTCTTAAACAATACATTTGGTACAAAATACAAAAACACTTGGTAATTTCCAGATATTTAAATACACGACCCTGGAAGTGCCCACCCCTTTGGGAAATCCGCGATCTAACCCGGAAGTAAACGCTAGCGTCAGAGAGCCATGGCAGCTGACAAAGGAGGTATAAAAGGTATAGAAAAAAACAAACAAATGTGTAATGTCTTTATTTCATGGAAACTGAAAACCGAATAGGTAAATGAAGCGTGTTGTGATATCCGTTGATATGTGCACACCGAACATACACAACAACGCCTTCATTCATCCGTTAATCAACTCTTACCAAAACAATATAACGAATGACAAAAACAATTAAACCTCTTGAAATATACACTGCATTATTGTCCGGGTGTAGAAATAACTATAACAAAAAAATTGCACCTTGCGCTCATGTATTTCTATTACACGGATCAGGTGACGATATCATAACTGCATCTCATCGTCACAACTAAATTTAGATTTTTTATGTTGATAAGTGTGGAAATGCGTCATCACAGTCTGTGAAAAGGGTGAACTTGATTAGCTTGTTCATGTGTGTTTGATTCACTGTATAAAGTGATAATTGACTTAAAGTGAGGAAATCCATTGCCTCAAAATTATTAAGTAGGCTAAAACTTCATGCGTAATTGAACAAATTAAGCTATGTGGAATTGTCAAGTTCACATAACTTAATTTTATCAATTAAGCATGGATTATTAATCATTCTAAGGCAACGGGTTTCCTCACTTTTTTAAGTTGTCAACTGTGCTGTACACTTTAAGAACATATAAACAAAGAGACAAACACACTGAAAGATGAACACAGCTGGGGACACACAGGGGCTTATTCCAGATCAGTATGTGTGATGACAGTGGTTTTGAAAATAAACAGGCTGTTCTACAAAGCTCCCAAAGCTCATGGAAAGATACATGCTGTATATTGTGCTGAGATAAATTTGCTCAGTCTGAGCAAGGGGAGGTGACGTTGTTCCCTGAACTGACAACATGCAGAGCTTTAAGTTGCAGATAGAAAGGACAGATTCAACCTCGCCCTTCATGGCTTCAGATAAACATATTTCCCTAATATTTTTTTAGTAGTTTACCAAAAAACAAATTTCTGTCATAATTTATTCACATTCATTTCGCCTTTTTCAGTTGAACATCAAGATATTTTGAAAATTGTACTTTCAAAAATGAGACTTTTGAAGAAACAGGCATACAAATATAGGTTTGCAACAAAGAAAATGTTGGCAGAATTTTGGGGTGAACTTGAACTATCCCTTTAAAGGGTATCTGTATGCAAAAAAAAAGAGAAAAGGTATATATAAAAAATACATAGAAAAATCTGAAATTATGCAGAAGAAAAAGTTTTTTCACCTTGCCCTTCAGAGCTTCAATATGAAACATTTTGTTAAAAAAAAAAAGTTAACGATTTATACAATTATTTCAGGTAAAATGTACCCACTTATGTTTGTGCCATATAGCTTCACGCTGACGAATGAGTGGAGGAGATGGAGAGACGCAACCAAAGAAAAAGAGAGGTGTTGCATCTCTCAAGTCTTGCGCTTCTGGGCTTGGAGGAGCGAGACACTGGCCAATCAATAAGACCACATGCCTCCCCCCCTCCCCCCTCCTTAATTTTAAAATCCAGTCATAAGGGAGCGAGTGAGGAAGAGGAAAATGAAAAGAAATAAAAAATGAGCAGAGAATAAATAGATGTATAGACAGAAAGACAGGCCTGGAAACAGGCAGCTAAAAAAATACAAATAAAATCAAGATCAGGTTTAGTAGGCAGTAAACATTAATCATAAAATAAAATGTGTATTGCAGTAATGTAAAAAACAAAAAATAATCAAATCTCAATAGCCTAACAGATACAAAGTGAATAAATACACCAATCAGTCTGTTCCTGTTATCTCAATGGGTGCTCTCCTCACATTCCAAGCAGCAATCGCTATTGATTCTACATAATTGGCCATGAATCCTGATGGGTGTGACAATGAGAAGAGCCTCTGCCTAATTGCCTCTACATTTAAAATTAACTTACTTTATTTAAAACAATGTTTACACAGATGCCTAATGGGCTGTACATTGTAAACAGGCAAAGGCCACACCAATCCCCCGCCCCTACTATTAAACTTAATTTAAAGATAACTTTAAAACATTAAATCATTTAAACAAATTTTAACCATGGAAACATTTTAATAATTCCCTTAATAGTTCATATTTATATTATACTAAACACTGGCTATTAGAAAGTCAAGTCAAATGTAGTGAAAATGACACTTCGTTTAAATGGAAATGTAATTGGTTGTCAGTCTTTTATGAGAGTGCAGGGTTTAGAGGGTAACACCCAGCTGCTCATGGTTCTGATAATTGGCAGCATGTCTTTATTTGGATCAAACTGATTACTGCATGACATCCTTCTGTAATGAAGGAAGGGGAAAAAATATCTCTCTTGAATGAGGCTCTGCACAAGCACATTTCAGCTTGAATAGAGGGCTTATTCTTTGTCTGAGTGTGAATTGAATTACGGATTTCCTTTTGTAATTCCTCTCTATTAATCACTAGCTTGAGTTGCTTTAAGGAATGAACAAGGGGCAGAACTATCATTCTGAAATTCAAGGCTGTTATTCCAAACATAATTTGACTGATTGAACAAAGAATAAAAACAAAGGCAAATGCTTAAAAGATGGCATTTAGAGCATTGTTCTGATTTCCCAGTCATAAGCTGAAAACATTTTAATTTAACTTGTATGTACAGTACATAATGCACATAATAATACACACTGCCCGGCCCCCAAAAAAGTTGCGGTTTCGATTTAAATAGGCAAATACTTAAGAGTCTATGATTGGATCATTATTGCAGTGATTATTATGTTTCTAGCATGTTATATGTTTGGCAATAGTTCTTCTAACCCTAATTGATGGATTGTGTAGCTTTTCATTTCTTAAACAACCATGTAGGAAAACACATCATGCCATATTCCAGGATAACAATCAGTATATATCAGTATATTTACATAGACAACAATATTCAGATATTAAGCCGATTAAGACAATACTCTGATTAAGAAACTACCATGTAAACAGGGATTTCTGATTACCTTAATCTGGCTAAAGTCATACTCGAAGTAAACAAAAATCGAATTAAGACTTGTGGAGTATTCCTATTTTCGTCGCATTATCGAAGTGCATTATAGACATGTACACACCTTAATCACATTATTAAAGTCGTGTGGGAGTTTTCGCCGCATTTTGCGAAAGGACACACACATGCAAGTGGTCAACCATTTGATGGCAAACAAGATGGCTTCAGAATTTGTATCCGCCCTCGTCCATTTGCACGTATAGCATGACAAATAATTAACTACACTTGAAGCTTTCATAAAATTAAAAATGAAGTTTCATATATGATACCATAATGAAGATGAACTGTGTGTTGATATGGAGGGAATGTTGGATGGAGTGGCATGGTGACGTAATGACATGTGCCATTAATCAATCTATGTTCTATAACATGTAAAACGGGAACATGAAATGAATATTCTTAAAGCAACTCATGTAAACACCTTAATCAGAATATTGTCTTATTCAGAATAGGCAATAATTAGATTACTGCTGTCCATGTAAACATAGTCAGTAAAAGTCTTTGGGATGTTCTGGAGTAGACTTCACAGAGTGCTCGACTCTTGCATTGTCAATACAAGATCTTGACCAAAAATGTATGCACCTCTTGATCGAAATAAATGTTGTGATTTTATTTCCATTACGAGGAACATACATTTTTGGTCAAGATCTTGTATAGACAATGCAAGAGTAGAGCACTCTGCGAATATTTTTTTCAGTTTAATGCGTTAAAAATATTTAACGCAGCATCCGTTTTTTCTGTCATCCTTTACCTAGCGTTACATTATATGATTACGCTCTTATTCATTCACACCAAAGTCCTTAACGCTTCACCCCTGAGATCTGCAAGTCTTGTTTCAGTACAACAGAGATTCAGAGCGAGTGAACTACCATGATGTGTAGGCCTGATCCTGTTAGAAATGTATGTCCAAATGTCATCAAAGTCCTAAAGATGAATTGATTAAAACGTGCCTCACATTTGACTCATCCACCGCTTCTCGCTTGAGAAAAGGAACAGAAAAATAACATAGGTCATGTGAACACATGGATCTAGCCAAGACATACTTAGCATTTAAATGTTAGGTTGTACACCCAAGCACTTGACTGATTTTCTATGAGCCATGTTCAAAAATGGCGTGAGATGGAGTTGTGACTCAGTAAATGGTTTATTCCTCATTTTTCATGGCACACAGATATGGCTAAAGGGTGAATATGTTTGTTGAAAAGACTAAATCCTGCATATGCTATGACAACACACCGATGACTCATTTCCAGCAAATGTGTCTCACGGACACTAACATATTTCTCCTTGTTCACCTCTGGGAAAGAAAAGAGCAATAAGTGAAAGAGAGAGACATAACTGAAATTAAAGCCTTCCATCTTCTTGCTTACCCCGAAGAGTTAACTAAAATTTGCACAACATTTCCTAATCTATGCTGATCACATCATGTTTCCAGTAAGAACGGAGATGAAGGGTCTTATATTTTTCTGTAGTGCCAATTTACACTGCTTTTTTGACAGCTCAGGAAGGGCCATTACAAGTGCCTTGTTCCTGGGTGAGGCTGGCAGTAGCTGTTATGCACAAGACTTTCAAAGAGTAATGCTTCCTTATTACCTAGTAAATCCCCCTCTATATAAGCAACAGGCTGCATAGGGACACAGAACCTCATGAATGCTATTTAAGGCTGAAAGGGCAGCACTGCTATTGGCTGCTAGGGAATTCTCTAGAGACAATGGTTTGATTTTGTTAACTGTCCAGAAAAATGACTGTTATTGGAAAGTTATCAAGAAGAAGATCACAATTATTACATATAGCTGCAAGCAGAAATTAATGGGGTTCGAGCGTTTTAAGACCTTTATGACAGCTATGCTCTTAGGGTTTATGTCGATATGTAGGGCTGACACCATAAAATATGCATGAAAAAGAATATGCTAAAAAACACAGAGAAAAGAAGGGCTTAAAGAATTATACTTGATGCACACATGCACACACTTTTTGTTGTAGATACAGATATTTGAAATAAATGATGGGTAACAAAATGTTTACTGCAAATTTACTTTGTATAACACCATTTTCAGGTTTCACAGTAATCATAATGTGGCACAATCGTTTGTACTGTTCTCAGTACAAATGAAGTCATAAACTCTGACAAAATGTGATTTTATAATGTCTAAATATGAATGCAAAAGCAAAACATGTGAAAAGAACTATATTAGTGAATAGAATGAAAAAATTACGATTATAACCAGCAGATGGCAGAAGATGACCACTAATGGGCTCACTTTCATTTTGAAAATGTTTGTTTCCAACAGTACACACACACACACACACACACACACAAATATGTTTTCAATGTTATTGGGATATATTGTGAAATTATCTTTTAATGGTCTATATACATTTCACATATTTCTTTGTAAACTTATTATGTAAAACTATATTACCAGTGCATCGTAATAAAAAATGGTTTTAAGCATTTATTTATCAGTCAATCCTATAAACTGACAGAAGTTTAGATTTAAAAAATGTCTTATCCTGTCGGTCCTCGTGGACAAAAGTAGTATTACAGCCTTCATCTTTGATAGTTGTCATCTTCATCAGTTGATAGTTTAGAATTTACTGTGAGCCCTCTGAGCATCAGAAATTCATGAAACTAAGCATGTTTCTTCAAAATGTCATGTTCTCCATATGTACACAGTTTTGATAAGTTTCTACTTATTGCACACAACATATAGACAAATTACTCATAATGGGCCATACAAGACATACCTTTATATATATACACGTCTGCTAAACGGAATAGATCAAAATTCTTTTGATAACTTTTTGCCATGAGGGTCTCTAGATGTTGCATGTCAACGAGGAGATAGGAAAAAAGTCGATTTTTCAAATAATCTCAAATATTTAACGAATTATTTGATTGACAGCAATGGTTCTAGAGGCAAAGTCGTTCAGAATGAGGAGATTTAACATTTGATATGCATATTGTGTGTATGTGAGATACGTTATAAACTGTATATATGTGATGCGTAATATATAGGGTCTAAAATGCGATAGCGCCACCCGGTGGCCGTTTCTTTCAAACTTCGCACAGACCTATAGGACCATGAGTCAAACAGGCCTACAGAGTTTCGTTCCGATCTGCTTCATAAATCATCATGGCAGCTTGGACAAAGACACTGCATGCCAATTCTCAAGTCAATCGGACAACGCAGCACATTCATTTAAAATATACAGTGAGGTCCAAAAGTCAAGTGGATTTATTATTTTTTATATCAAACTAAATTATCAGTGTAACAATTTGAGTGAAAAGTTGAATTGAAAAAAAATAACAAAAATTTCATAATTGTGGTTCTATGGAAGAACACATGGTCAGTGTCACAATCCTAAAACATGGCGTTTATATCCAGGTTTAAATTACTTTTTGAATACCAGATCTTCAATGTGTTCTCAGATTTTTGAACCGAAGTGTATTTGTCCCTATGGCAGAAACTAGTTAGTTATCTTCCATTACTTATTTGTGGCAAACAGTGCAGCCATTTGTTTTTGTTGTTTACAGTTTCTTGAGACACGTTGAGGCGCATCGTGATGTTGTTCCTTGTATTTTCATCTTGCAGTCTCAATGCCAGAAATATGTCTGGAATTGAATGAGACACTAAATCTCAAGTTAATCAAAGACAACAATTGACTGCTTTGAATAAAAAGATTCCGCTAAATTAGGGTGACCATATTCCAGGACATGTCCGGCCGGGGTTTCGAGATCGCCCAAAATATCCGGGATACGGGTTTTGCTTTATCGTCGCCATTCATTTTGTTTACATGCACACCTTTTGATTCAGTAGGACTGAATTCATTTCCGATTGGTGAATCTGAATGTAGTGTTTACATGAACGCTAAACAAGTGATCGGTTGATGTGCGTTTTAGCATTGCTAAGAAAATTCCTGTGTTTTCGTCTCGATCGGGATCCGTGTGAAGCAGAATGCATGACCTGCAAAGCTGGCACGTACGTGTCAGTGTCAAATAATGTAATAATGTAAACATAATGAATGGTGACTGTAGAAAGCAAAAGCCGAATCCCGGGCATTTTGGGCGATCTCGAAATCCTGGCCAAACATGTCCTGGTTAAACAGGACGTATGGTCACCCTAGCTAAATACTAATTGAATAGCTAAATGCTAAGCTACACCAGGAAGCATTATCCACATTCTGAATACAAAGGAGGTAGCAGTCCTCAAAAGATACTACAGGGTTTGTTCAGCCAAATATGAAAATTTTGTGATCATTTACTCCCCCTTATGTCATTCCAAAGTTAACACAAATGAAAATATTTTGTGCAATCTTTTTTCTTTTCTTTTGTCCATACAAAGAATGTCAGTGGGGTCTAATTTTGAGGTCTAAACACTGAGACATTTTTCAAAATGCATTTTTGTGTGTGTGTGTGTTCCACAGAAAACAGAAAGTCCTACAGATTTGGAATCACATGAGTTTGAGTAAATTATTACATATATTTCATTTTATGGTGAACTATTCCTTTAGGTTGAAATAAAACTAGATTTTGTGTAACATAGCCAGTAAACAAACAAATGAATAAGCAAAGAGAAAAAAATATCCTGTTTTACAAAAGTAGCATCATGGAGAGCGAACTCCAGCTAACACAAATATAAACATTAAGGGCTGCCTTAATTCTAAAACTGTGATGTAGGCCTCAGAAAACTCGGGAGAAAACAAAAGATCAATTTTCATCAGTGCTCCAACAAGTCTGCTTCTCAACAAGTGATCAATAGTGGGCTGATTAGTGTCTCTTACAGTGATATTAAAGCATGACCAGCAGCTTAGACAACTGTTTAACCATGCTGTCAAAACCTGTGAGCTGCTACAAATGAGTCTGAACGTTTTATGGTAAAGCTGGATAGATGGTTTCAAGGTGTATGAAAGGGGTTGGTGCGGCTTTCTGGGGTCAGTGAGGGTGCAAGTTACTGGCTCTAAGCCAGTTTTATGCTGATGCTCATTATGATTCAAAGTGGTCTGATATGTAGAAAGCTGATCTGAGCATTGGGATTGAGGGACCCTTTCCTTAGGGAATCTGGATAATCTTCTGTCACGCCAGCTGGGTTCATACTGATGAGAATATTACACTGCCGTGACCTCGTCTCTTCTCTAATGTGTTTCACTAAATAAAGCGGATTCCCCATTTTAACATGGAATAAACCCTTCCAACCAGTAACTAATGTAGACTGAAAAAAAAAAAAAATTGTCTAGGATTTACTTTGAAACAATTTTCACTTAGAAATTGCTAGTGAATTTCACAAATAATTACTAAGAAACAACAAATAACAATTAAAGTAAAGAAAAGTAGAAAAGCTAAAATGGTATTGTATTTGTTTTATTTTGTTTCTTTTGTTACAGTGTAAAAAGCAAAGAAATAAATTATGCTAAAGAAAGGAAACGTGTTAATCAAAAGGACTGTGACTGGTGACTATTACGCTACACCGTAACCAAGGTGGAGACAGGTTCTGGAACTCGCCTCCAAAAGCAAGGGCAGAGAGGTACTGTGGTGCTTCGGTTGCTCACGTAAGGAAACAGAGCTCATAACAGGGAGAACTCCCATGATGCCCATTGTTATGGTGTCTAAACCCCTCCCTTTCCTCCACCATCAGCACTGATAAATACACACGTATACAAATGCACACATATCATCCCACCTCCTGGTCCATCAATTGCTTCCCTTGGCAACGGTAATGCCGGCAGCCCACCACTGACCCCCAGGGACCCTCGGGAGTCAGAAGCTTCCAGATTGATTGGAATAAACATTGTTGTTGACTCGCTCTACTCTTCAAAGAAGATCAAACAACTGCCCTTAGTCACACCTGTTCTCCCGGCATGACGCATGTGCTTGCCTCGTGCTACCGTCATCTTCTGAAGTGACTATCTATCTCATCGCCAGCGTCGGGCTATGGAAACAGCGCCGACAAAAAAAAAGCAGACGATAAATATAATATCAAAAAGCATCGAGCTGCCGCAATGTGGTGCGTGTGACGCGTGCGTTTGGAGAAGTGTGTTGGTGGGGGTGCAGTGAAGGGCACGAAAAGGGAGGGAGCGAGTGTGAGAAACAAATCAAAGGGTACAAGGAGGGGGGAGTCTGGGGGAGGAGAGGATGGGAGTGCGAGTCTAAATACGAATTAAGGAAAGGGGCTAAAAAATGCATTGAACCTCACCTGCAGGTTTTCCCTACTGCTCCCTAAATCGCTTCGTTTTTTATTAATAAGAGCCTTGTCAATCACAAGGCATGTGTTGCTGATGGATACTCAAGACAGTGAGAAACAGGCAGCTGAGTGGGGGGGAAGGAGAACGGCAGAGATTTCGGATTAGAAAATGCCATCTTTTCTCCCCTTCTCTTTTTCCAGGACAAATAGGTCCCATAGGGAGAGTTTGCATTAATATCGCTCTCTCTCCAAGCCTCCCTCTAGTGTAGGGAATTAATGAGGGGGGGTACCTGCTACGATGCTGGCCAGTTGCAGGGTCCGGCCGATGGGGTAGACGCTGCGTGCCTGTGCGATGGCCGCCGCAATTTTCCTGGTGTGCCGCTCCTCCCCATACACGGCCAATACGGACGCAAGCGCCTGTTGATCTAAGGCGTTGACCACGTCAGCAGCGCAGGGCATGTCGGGGTACCTACGCACAAAGAGGAGCCCAATTAAGCAGCTTGACGTCACAAGTTCCTGGCTGACAGAAGCCAAGCCTGACAGCTCTAAGACACCAGTGAAAACCCCTCCCACCCTTCCCACTCTGGGAGATGTGGGCTTGAGATCTATAAAAAGAGAGAGAGCGTGTGTGTACATGAGAGAGAACAGGAGGGAGAAGCGGTTAGCGACAAATATAAAAATATCAAATCATGATCTGAATTATGCATTCGCTTTTGCTTTCTTTAGGAAAATATGTGTGCACACTCGGGGAAGAACAAAGAAACCAGGGTAAATGAGGCATAGTTACACACCTACATAACGGGGACATATATCAGCTTACTAATACGAATAAAACTTAATATTTCATCTAGTCAGTTTCAGTCAGCAGCTGTTCAGCACACTTGTACATACACATTGTACTGTGATTCATATACTCACAGTAATTCATATATTCCCTAAACATCTTGACTCAGATGTTCAAGTCATCATATTTGTACTTATGTAATTATTTCCTGAGATTTGGGTTTGATACTTGATGACACATCTCTTTGTCTCTGTACTGATTGTGAGGGAAACAAAGAAAGACTGAGCTCTCAAGTACACAAAAACAAAATTGTGTAAAATTTACTTTCAATCAATTTTCACCCAGAAATTGATCTGACAAGTAACACAATGAATTTAAATGTGAAAATTTTTAAGTAAAAAATACTGAAATAGTATTTTCTTATAAAGCATACTCAAATAAATCTTTGGTTTATTTACAACTTCAATATATATATATATATATATTTTTTTTTTTTTTTTGTGTACTCTCACTGACACTGGAAAGTGAGCATGGGCAAAAGCAGTTTCAGTCATTAGTCACTTGGAGTCAAATGCATGATGAACCTTTTATCATAACCTTTCTTTTGGAACCAACGTCGTTCTGGATCTCACATTATCCTTGAATGTTTTAGTTTGTCATTCATGTGGGCACAACTAAAAGCACAGAATGAGTAACTCAAACCGGGAGACATGCTGATTAATGCAAGGTATGCTCTGTTCTTCTTGAAGGCCAGCTAGATTCGTCTGACAGCGTCATGTTGTCGTAAAGTTTAATTCTCATGTAAATAAAGTGTATTCAGATACCATGGGCAAGACCTGGAACGACCTGCACTATTTCTTGCCCTTTCTCTTTTTCCTTTGGGTGTCTCTCTTTTTTCAACCATTTCATCTCGCCCCCAGAAAAAAAAGTCAGTTACAGTGGGTGGGATTTCCACCTCATTATCACAGTAAAAACTTTAACAAAACTTCCTAATAAGAGAGTAAGGTTTCTCACTCTTCTTCAAATCAGAGGGAAACAGGTTTGCATGTGAGGTGTAATAGATGATGTCGATGATAAAACAACTCTAGGGCTGTGTCTGAAATCGCCCCCAATATCCTTAAATAGGGCACTATTTGAGGGGACAGCAATTTGTAGTGGTGTCCAAAACCATAGTGGACGTTATCGAGTGCACTCATTCAATCCAACAATGCACCGCAATAACGAGTGTACAACCGATGTACGCTAAGCGACTAGAGAATACCCATAATGCACCGTGTGAGAGTCGCAAGCTGGATGAATTCCCACGTCTGACTAGAAGATGGCGTCTGCAGCTGAATCATCCATCAAGAGACTCCTTGACATGAACTGCATGTGTCAGATAAGGAAGACATCCAAAAACGTGTATACTGTTGGTGGAACTCCAGAGACAGGGATATGAAACACAACTCTTTTTTTTATTAAAGGGAAGGTTTTATTAAAGATAGCAGATCAAACTGTTGGCATGTGGTTCCCAAGCCTAAATAGTGCCATACCACAGATTATAATACAAGAGTATTATTTGTTTAAAAATAATTGGCAAGTCTATAGAGTTGTATAGACTTGGCAATTATTCTGCGTAACACACGAGAATGAACCTCATTCGTTCTTGCGTTGGTGAGTTGATGATTGTTTATTAATAAATCCTTAATTTAATCTGTTCATCAGTGATCGAGTCTCTTCAGAAAATTTGGACTAAACCACTCAATTCATATGTTCATTAGTTTACAATCTTTTTATGAACTTTTTAAAGCGTCAAATTGGTAGTTGCGTAGCGGTCAATGAAGGGACAGAAATCTCTCAGATTTCATCAAAAAGTTTTGTGTTCCGAAGATGAATGAAAGTCTTACGAGTTTGGAATGACGAGGGTGAGTAATTAATGACAAAATGTTCATTTTTGGGTGAACTATCCCTTTAATAATTGTTAAACTAAAATTGCTCACGTGTATTGGATTAAGGGTATAATAAGTAGGCTATATAAATAGTATATAAATCACAAAACAATTATAAATAATCATTACTGAAAGCCAGATGATTTTTTTCTTTAAAATATTTTAGTGATCTTTAGAGAAACTGGGGGAGTGACTATTGCATCAGAAATGTGTCACTTTGCTCACAGCTGATCTAATTTTGGTTTGAGATCTTTTACCCAGGGGCCCGTTCTTCGTACGTCGCTAACTCAGTTAGCTGGATTTGATTGTTGGCGATTTGGCATGATCTTGGATTGTTTGGTTCTTCGAAGCTCATCCTGGACTTGCTGTCATAGCAACAGGTGCGTAATCTTAAACCTGCTCGGGAGCAGGCTTATTTCATGTTAACAGGATTAGATCGCGCCTTCATAAGCGGAGCTGATACGGGAAGTCCAGCGCAGCGCGATGAGATATATATTCTGAGATATATATTTTTTCTCGTGAATCGTGAAATTGTCGTTTACATTATTAATTTGTTGGAAACGCACATTTATTTTCGACTTGTCGGAGTCGGGCTTTAACTACAGCACAAACTGTTTGCATTGCCCTAAGATTATTTGCGGCTCTTTCCTTTACACTATTGGAGATGCGCGAACTTGATGGAAAGTGGTGTCTGTTGTGTCATTCGGAGTTTACCTGGCGCTTTTAGGTTTTAAAAAAAAGTTTTGTTTTTTTTGTGGCATTTCCAACTAATTAAGACCCAATGCTGTAAAGCAGTTTTTTTAAAGCAGTATTTTAAGGCTATCATAATTTTTTTATGAAGATCATGCAATCATGACCATGCCGATTACAGTATGTGTCACTCAGGCTTCACTAACGTGATTGGTACCATAGACTATATAGGCTACCATAGACTGCCATCAAGGCCTCAATGAAGAGGATTATGTGAACAGAAAGGGGATTCACAATGTAAATGTGTAGCCCAGTTACTATTGTGATTCTTAATATTCCAGATTAATAATATTATATCAAATAAAAAAAAGGCAGTTGACTAAAATCTTCCATATCACAAATGTGAAAGCAAAATGGCCAGGATCTGTGCATGACTTAATAATTTTCAGAGATTCACATTCATGCACATTATTTGAAAGTGGTAAGGAAAGTTCCACAATTAAATATCAAGCTCACTGTATTACATACACTTATGCTGATCCAGAACTGCATTTTTTATAGGTGATTATGACATGTTCCTGCCTGCAGACAGGTGTTTTATGACCCCATTCCCTGACCCAAACCATTTACAATGCAGCTCTAGCCAGGACAAGGGCACACAATGAAATGAACTTTGGCTAACTAAAGGGAAGATTTCAGTGTCTGAAAAGTCTGAGGGTTGCACACCTGACAGGGCCTGTGGCATTGTTGCATGTGCCATATTACATAACATTGCCAAAAAAACAACAACAAAAAAAACACTTTTCATTAAATGTTTAATAAAAGACAAATATGCTTAGTTCCTTGAGTTTTATTTCAAGTGTTCTTTGTAAAGAAAAGCCAGGGGTCAAGTGCCTGCAACAAGAGATATTAGACACATGCCTCATGCAACAAATAAAAAGGAAAAGTTGGCTATATACTGCCCACCTGTAGGCCTATGTCTCCTCTGTCTGTGCAGACTCTTCTGTAGGCCTTTCTGTAGATGTGGAATCCTGCAACTTATATTGCAGCCATAAATTAATTTTAATAAATAAATTTACTTAAGTATAAATTAAGTAAAGTTATTTATGCACTTGCAGGTAGGCTAGTTCCTCCATATGACAGTTATCTGAGAGGGTTTATTCAATGGAAACAAATGGACATTACAAAGTCTTATACTTTCTTTCCTTTGGAAAGTGTTGGTGTATTATGTAAAAGTGCACAAAAGAGGAAAACACAATGTCATTACAATGAACTACACTCGGGAAAATGTGATCAATAACTCATGGCAAAATATTTTTACATTAACATAAGTTTATCCGTTTTCACTTTCACAAGTCAAAGCAATTCATCATTACTCAAGATTTGACAGCTGAAATGACTATACAGCCTTAATTTAATGCAGCAAAAATAATTTTACAGTGTAGGCTACTAAGATCTTTTCTATTTTTTTCTCAGCCTTTCTCTTGGTTGCTTTTATAAACAAACACCATTTATTTAACAGTGCCTTTTATAAAAGAGACTATAATATAACTAAAAATTAGCCTACCATTATGTAGAATATTTTTGTACTTCACTTTTATTTGTTCCCATGTTCTAGTGTGGTGACTCTGACATTACAATGAACAAAGTAATTATGCAATTATTAAAATACAAAAATATAGGCTAATAAGTGATAAAAACATCTAACATGGCCACTTCTAACGGATTTAAATTGTCTGCTACTTTTTGCCTGGCTTTTGCAGACTTTGAGGTGTTCCCTGGCGTTTTGATTAAACATTAAAATTCCGAATAAACTTCGACTATTAGTTCATGCTCTGCTGAGGAGAAAAACTGAGCGCGCTCTTTGGCCACGATGAGCAGCCAATAGCAGCATTGCTGATCAATGTTTCTACTATCGATACATATCCCCTTTTAACCAGTGCATGAACGCGCAATTATCTCAGATAACTCAATCCAGCGATACTAATCATATCCGGCAAGTGTGTTCGAAGAACCGAGTTAGCCAGATCATGATTCGCACGATGATATCATCTTGGATGTGTCATTTGATCTCGGATGTAATAAGCAACGTACGAAGAACGGGCCCCAGGTCATAACCTGCCTTGGAGCAGGTTAGCCATTGAGTGTAAGTTACTATGGTGATGAACAACAAGCCACTTTCATGGAGCCATTTTCACCAAACTAAACAGAAACATATCTGGCTAGCCACCTAAATTGGCTTCATTTAAAGGCCCCAGGATTGAAAACCACTGTCCAAAGAAATACCTGATCTTTGGGGGTCCTTCTCGCTACCTAAATTAGTTCTGTTCATTCACCTACAATCTTAAAGCTAACATTCCATGTGTTCCACAAAGCTCAGTCTCTGAATCACCAGGGTCTGCAGTGCTTAGTCATCTTTTCATTATATTAAGCTGTAATTAGGTTATGCCTTACACCTGTTCAGAATCAGTTTTGAATAGCTATAATAGAGAAGCATGGAGACTCTGTAGATGTAATCAATAAACGTGTGAGCCAAGAATAATAACTCTGACCATCAGTGTATATCGAGAGTGAATCAGGCATTACTAATAGCATAAATGATTCTTGAAACAACAGTGACAATTAGTCCTTATACAGAAAAGAAGTAAGCCAAGGTAGTAGTCGAACCTGTCTCTGTCCATCCTCATATCTAGAGGTCCATCCTTGCTGAGGGAGAAGCCCCTTTCTGCGGAATCCATCTGCATGGAAGAGCAACCAGCATCCAGAAGAGCAGCATCCACACCTCCTGGACCCAATCCCAAAGTTGGGAGCAGGTTATTCAGCTCACTGAACCTTCCTAGTACTGGCTTCACCTGGCCCCTTAACAAAAGTAGAAAGTATAAGATGAAGACGACAAGGAGTCACAATTGTGCTTTTCATACACTCTTATGCATATATATATATATATATATATATATATATTTACTCCAGCCTTCAGTGTCTGTCACATGATCCTTCAGAAATCATTCTAATATGCTGATTTGGTGCTCAACAAACATTTCTTATTATTAGCAATGTTGAAAACAGCTATGCTGCTTTATATAGAAATTTAAATATAAATATTAAATAAATGCTGAACTTCTCTCTCTGCTAAACATTCTGATTTCTGCTTAAGTACCTTCAAGACTTACAGTGTGAAGTGTTCACTTCATGTGAAATGAGTAACAGTGCTTATGTGTTTGCAGATCTGACATAATTTGTGGTGCTGCATCTTTCAGTAACATTGTTTGCAAAGCTTGCATTCATTGTGACATTGAGGCACTGATATGTGCCTCAAAAACTGTTAAGGTCAGACTAACATGGGGCCTGATCAGAGGCATTGTTAAAAATAAACATAAGCCATTCATTTATAATGCTGGAAGCCAGAAACAACAAAACCTTTGGTGAACTTTCTCCATATCTGACTCTTATCATTAGTTACAAAATAGCAAAACAGCTTCTAGTGTTTAGAATAACAATATCTGTTCTGATTCCTCTTAATAACTTCACATTGGGCCAAGCTGTTGAATACCAACTCAGTGGCGTACCGCAAATGCTTGAGTGTGTGATGGATTTTTTAATGAATTGTAACTAACATTTGTTTTTTTTGCAGGAACAACATTCATAAGCTTTTGAATTTTAGATGTATGTTTCCCCTTTGGTGAAAACTGTAAAAATAACAAATATGGGAAATGAAACTAGAGAGATATCTAAACTTGAAACCTTGATTATGAAGTAACAAGAGGAGGACATTTGCTGAAGTCTGTCTGTGTATTATTGCTGTGCAGCAAGTCAGTTAGGGAAGCAAACTAGTTAGTGGAGCAAGTTAGTTAGGGAAACAAGTTAGAGTATAGGATTAGACCACTCAGCCGACGTCGATGTGTAGACGCGCTAGAGTATAGGATTAGCACCCAGCCGACGTCGACTGTAGACGCGCTAGGGTATAGGATTAGACTCGGACGACGTCGATGTGTAGACGCGCTAGAGACAGGAAACTAACGTCGACTGTAGACGTTTGGGGACGTCGATTATAGACGAGACCCAGGTGCCTAGTTAGGTTTAGGGAAAAATCTACCACAAGTGATAGTATTGGAGATAAACCATGGATCTTACACCATGTCTACACCACGGCGCAACAGCAGAAATAAAACGAGGCATCGATTTACTGTCGGGAATTTGTCGTGCCGCTTTCTGTCACGCCGCATCCACTGTAGACAGCATCACTGATTTTAATGGGTTCTATTTGCTTTTATCGAGTGTTCTGTTCATGTCTGGTGTTGATATATGGTAACTGAAACTAAAACTATTTAAAAAAAAAATTTAAATAATTGAAATATAGCTGAAATAAATTTACTAAGAACAATTTACACTAATCAAACATTAGATTAAAATATTTGAAAAATTTTAATATGTTGCCTTGGCAACTAACTGAAATTAAAAAAAAGTTGAAGTTGAAGTACTAAAATTACTAAACTAAACAACTAAAACAAAAATAAAAAAACTAAAGCTAAATAGAAATATTTAAAAAATAAAATTTAATAAAAATGACAAAAGAACAAAATTACTGAAAGTAAAATTAAAATGACAACTAAAAAGAAGTAAAAGCTAATGAATGATAATAATACTAATAAGAAATACTAATAAGAAATACTAAACACTAATAACCCAGATATGGTGTATGGTACATTTTTTGCAAATTTGCAGCAAACAAAACTTTGAAAAAATGTAATTAAAAAATGTTTAAAAAAAACATGTGATCATATATTACTGAACATACAAAATTCAAATGATATTCTTTTAGGATTCTCACTTACAAAGGCAACTAATATTAAACAGAAATGTTGTATGATTCCTATAATTTTCTACGTTTAAATTCTTAAATGTAAAATTATAACATTTAAGAATTTAAGAATTTATAGTCTTCATTACATACCTGATAGATATAATTAATATATGCCGCTATTTGTTTTAACATTTTATAATGGGCAAATTTCATAAAACAATTGTCATGAAACAAAACCGATCAGCAGTGATATTTTGTATATTTTGTTATGCGTAAACATTATGAGTAAAATGTGAATTCATTTTCATTTTTCTAATTTAAAGTTGTATAGGACCGCAATATAATGTTATAATCTTCTTTGTACATGGTAATTTCTGCTTTTATATATTTAGTTTCCACACAGAAACGAGATTCACATTTTACAGAGCTGAATAAACTGTGGCAGGTGTTCTGCCTCTGTAAGGCTGGTTACCTAGGCACTAAGTTCTTAGTGGGTGTCCAAAGACTACTGCAGCTCATAAGCTGTACAGGGAGGGAAAGAGAGATAGACCAAATAATATGTGTCCCACAGGGAAGGTAACAAAATATCATTTATTTATCACCTTGGAGACCAGAAGATGAGAGTTGTGAGAAAGCACTGTCGCAGCTTAAACTTGAAAAACAGTAAAAAAAAAACTTTAAATTGAAAAACAGACACACACACACACACACACACACACACACACACAAACCAATGAAAATACAAGGGAACGTGTACAAAAACGCATGCATGCGAAGGCTACACAATTACTGTGACCATCGACGCACGCATTTGTAGGGGAGTATGAATGTTAGAGCATGTGCGCGTGACGTTTCATTTGACTTGAAGTGGAGGTGTTGGTTTGACGTGAGTATTGACGATGCCTCTTTAATCCTCAGTCATTCAGATGGAATCGTGGGTGGGTTTTTTTTCACTATTGCTTTAATTCACTTTCTTTGCTTTATCTGAAGGGACTTCACAGTGATGAGTAACAGGCACAGTCTCGTCTCAGACCACACACACGCACACACACACACACATAGCTACAAATAAATGAGTTTAAAAAGATCAAGATGAAGCTGAAACATAACACATAAGCATTCAGGCATCATCTCAGTCCCTGCTGACTCTCTTTCTCCCTGCATCTCCTCCTGAGTTCCTTCCCCAGCACCGAAGAGCCATCCATTTTTCATGTGACCTTTAGACAGCCTGTGTGCAGAGAACAGCCCAGGTAGGCAACTATAAATCAGACAGCAGAGAAGCAAATGAGGTAGAGAACACTAGGGGTCCCATGCAGAGGCAGAGGTGGTTAATTTGACCGTGTTGGCTTTGCAGTCATGCTAAACACGCGGATTCCCCTCCCTGACTCGTGCTAAAATCTCTACAGATGAACAAAAAAAGTGCGGAGGAAGGGGGAGAAAAATCACCTCCTCCACCTCAGAGGTCATCAAAGGTCTTCTTAACCCACTCATGCGGCCGGCTGAAGGCTTTACCCATAGGACTCTGGGGTGCCTGCGTCCACACACCCACGGCCAGCTGAAAGATCAAGGGTGAGGGAGCTGCTCGGCTCTCGCCCCCGCTGCAAGGGCTTCCCTCAGTTCTCTGTGAAGGGGCTTTCTATCTCTTTCTCGCTCTCGCTCTCGCTCCTTCCCTCCTCCTCGTTAGCTCAGTACCTTCATTAATTTGCTGGAAAATCTATAGTGAGGCATTCTCTTGCCCGCCCACACAAACACATAGACTCCGCTAGAGCGGTAAGACCCCGTCCTCCCTCCCGGTCCATGGATCGGTGAGTTCGGAGGGAGAAAGAGAGAGGTTGTGACAGACAGAACGCTGCCTCTGCTGTTGCTTCCCGTGTCAATACGCAGTCAATTTAGGGCCTCACAGGAGCCAGACTTCACTGCAGTAGTTTTTCATTGTTAAGTGGTCTTCCTAATATGTAGATGAAGTTCAGGCGTCTATATTGGTACCAAAACAGATTTACCACATCGAACAACATAGCCTGAAACCACAGGCAATATGATCCTGAGCATTAAGTTCAACCATTCTGAGTGGCCACTCAAGCAAATTAGGCTTCGGCACAGCAAGATTGTGATGTGAAATATACAAAACGGTTCTCAGATATTAATTTTGAGCAACAAAATGTATTGTCTGAATACATAGACCAGTAGCAGTGCTTCTGCAAGCAAGATTTTCATTACAGAATTTTCACAATATACTCAAGATTTCCTGTTGTATCTTGAGAGGGCTTATGCATGTTCGGTTTGGGTTTGATGAAAGATTCTTATTTCTTATTAAAGATCACAATATTTTGTGGACTATTATACTTTATTTGCTGCTGCCATGTACACTGTACTTCATTAGACGCTTTATAATTACTCTATACAATATCTATTTTTCAAAAGCAAAAAAAAAAAAAAGAAAAGTAAAGTCGATAAACAATGTTTCATTTTTGTTGTTCATTTCACATGCAGAGTGAAAATGCAACAACATGGCTTGACACTGCCTGATCAATAACTGAGCAAAAACGCTGATTAAATTGAGTCCCTCGGCCCCTTCTCTATCCCCCATCTTCAAATGCCAACCTTTTCCCTACGCTACACAACTAAATCCAAGTTCCAACAGCAAGAAAAGTTACATATCTCGACAAAATGGAACAAAACAAAATATCTCACAAAAATTACTATACAACTCAAACATAATCACACAAAAACATCACACAAAGTGCAATAAATAAAGGCAAAATAATAATGCCACATAACATGACACAGAACAACTGATGCAAGTAATATATGAGTTAATCCTAATCAGATAACACTACAAAACTGGGCAGCATCATTTTTGATCATCTTGATTTAGAGCGTTTAAATAGATTTTTTTTTTTGCATATACACACATACAGTATATATATATATATATATATATATATATAGTGAGGAAAATAAGTATTTGAACACCCTGCTATTTTGCAAGTTCTCCCACTTAGAAATCATGGAGGGGTCTGAAATTGTCATCGTAGGTGCATGTCCACTGTGAGAGACATAATCTAAAAAAAAAAAAAATCCAGAAATCACAATGTATGATTTTTTAACTATTTATTTGTATGATACAGCTGCAAATAAGTATTTGAACACCTGAGAAAATCAATGTTAATATTTGGTACAGTAGCCTTTGTTTGCAATTACAGAGGTCAAACGTTTCCTGTAGTTTTTCACCAGGTTTGCACACACTGCAGGAGGGATTTTGGCCCACTCCTCCACACAGATCTTCTCTAGATCAGTCAGGTTTCTGGGCTGTCGCTGAGAAACACGGAGTTTGAGCTCCCTCCAAAGATTCTCTATTGGGTTTAGGTCTGGAGACTGGCTAGGCCACGCCAGAACCTTGATATGCTTCTTACAGAGCCACTCCTTGGTTATCCTGGCTGTGTGCTTCGGGTCATTGTCATGTTGGAAGACCCAGCCTCGACCCATCTTCAATGCTCTAACTGAGGGAAGGAGGTTGTTCCCCAAAATCTCGCAATACATGGCCCCGGTCATCCTCTCCTTAATACAGTGCAGTCGCCCTGTCCCATGTGCAGAAAAACACCCCCAAAGCATGATGCTACCACCCCCATGCTTCACAGTAGGGATGGTGTTCTTGGGATGGTACTCATCATTCTTCTTCCTCCAAACACGTTTAGTGGATTTATGACCAAAAAGTTCTATTTTGGTCTCATCTGACCACATGACTTTCTCCCATGACTCCTCTGGATCATCCA
This sequence comes from Abramis brama, assembly GCF_963993115.1. Lineage (NCBI taxonomy): Eukaryota > Metazoa > Chordata > Actinopteri > Cypriniformes > Leuciscidae > Abramis > Abramis brama. Next base: position 26,119,062 of record NC_139965.1, on the reverse strand, counting down.
AATGGTCGTTGGCAAACTTAAGACATGTGCTGGTTTAAGCAGGGGAACCTTCCGTGCCATGCATGATTTCAAACCATGACGTCTTAGTGTATTACCAACAGTAACCTTGGAAACGGTGGTCCCAGCTCTTTTCAGGTCATTGACCAGCTCCTCCCGTGTAGTTCTGGGCTGATTTCTCACCTTTCTTAGGATCATTGAGACCCCACGAGGTGAGATCTTGCATGGAGCCCCAGTCCGAGGGAGATTGACAGTCATGTTTAGCTTCTTCCATTTTCTAATGATTGCTCCAACAGTGGACCTTTTTTCACCAAGCTGCTTGGCAATTTCCCCGTAGCCCTTTCCAGCCTTGTGGAGGTGTACAATTTTGTCTCTAGTGTCTTTGGACAGCTCTTTGGTCTTGGCCATGTTAGTAGTTGGATTCTTACTGATTGTATGGGGAGGACAGGTGTCTTTATGCAGCTAACGACCTCAAACAGGTGCATCTAATTTAGGATAATAAATGGAGCGGAGGTGGACATTTTAAAGGCAGACTAACAGGTCTTTGAGGGTCAGAATTCTAGCTGATAGACAGGTGTTCAAATACTTATTTGCAGCTGTATCATACAAATAAATAGTTAAAAAATCATATATTGTGATTTCTGGATTTTTTTTTTTAAATTATGTCTCTCACAGTGGACATGCACCTATGATGACAATTTCAGACCCCTCCATGATTTCCAAGTGGGAGAACTTGCAAAATAGCAGGGTGTTCAAATACTTATTTTCCTCACTGTATATATATATATATATATATATATATATATATATATATATATTTGTTCATACCCCTTCCAGAGTCTGCAAGAAGTTCATCATGTACTGCCCTGATGAAACATATTTACTTGATATTCACATTTATTTCATATAAAATAATAGAATTTTCACAAATGATTTTGTTTTAAAGTTTACATGCTTTTTGTCTCCTCAAGCATCACTGTTTGAAATGTAAATATCTGTTATGCAGCTTCTTCAGGGCAATTTTTTTTATATTGGTTATTTTAAATATTGGTTAAATATTGGACATTGGAATTGATAACCGAGGACAGATTGTTGTGAGACAGACTGCATTGGCCGGTGCTGTTAATGACACATCAGCAGGAATGATGTCAAACATTATTGAATGAAATGACAGATAAATGATCTGATGTGTTGACAACTGGAGAGCCCATTCTCTCTCTCTCTCTCTCTCTCTCTCTCTCTCACACACACACACACACACACACACTTATGTCACTTGTCAGCATGTCAATGGCTCGAGTGAACAATCACCTATCAGCCATCTCCCAGATCACCAGCATTCCAGTCACCATGAGTTTTTCTACTTTTTATGAAAACAGAAATAACACATTTGAAAATGCAATTTTTGACCACAAATTATTACAAATCCTTTTCAATTATTTCATCAAATATAGTGCAATAAGGAAGTTTCCTGAGTAACAACAGGCTAAAGTTTCATATTTGGGGCCTTGCTTCCATATAAACAGCTGATGGTGCAAAGGAGAGAAACTTTGCCGAACTGAAGGAGATATATCTTTGTGCATGACAATATGACAATAATGCCTAGCAACCTAGCCTGAGTGGGAGGTGCAATCTCAGAGTGTCATTAGGTGTGGAAGAGCCAAACGCTTCTTGGTGGATGATTTGTCAAGTACTGCACGAGAATAAGGTTCAAACCTAATGGGTGACAAACCACAGGTGCTGAAGATGGGGAAAACCCACCCTATACTAGGTTTGAAAGAATCATTTTCAACATATAGTTATAAAAAGTTCGCAGAGTAAGTCTTATGCATTGACAGCATTGTGAACCCCTTCACTGAGGTAAAGTCATTATAACGCAGAACCCCATTCTAGCTGTAAAATCTGATTAGATGATCCATGTTTGAAGTCATGGTAATATGACCAATATGCACACATCAGTCGAGTTTAAAATGGTTGTGGGACGTTGTTATAAAACATTCAAACTATCTACATTACTCATTGGAAGCACTGTTTATTGATTGTTTAATTGTTTATTAAAAGGTGAGGCAAATCATTTTTATTAGGTGAAGCAAACCATGTGTTTCTTTAGTTTTTCTGCTTCATTGCACTTGTGCCATAAAACAGTTTAGGCATCAGAGACTGTAAATCACAGAGCCCACTTTTTTCTGAAAAAAATTTGACATGTATCTAGAGAACTCTTAAGTCCATGTATCTAAAGTCATCAAAATATATGATCATATATTGTTTCACAGATATAAGGGAGTTTCTTCAACTTGAGGCAATTTTATATCACAGGGGCTAACTAACAGATTTTAATAAAAGAAAAGACAACTTTTTATTTTTGTAATATAAAGATCATATTAAACTATCTTGGAAACTCTGTACTGTGCTGTCATATTTCAAAACCCTTATATATAGATACTTTTATATTGCCCTAAACCATGATTTTTAATCAATACAAATATAAAATACAACATACAAGATACAGTATAACTTACCGAAATATATTGTGTCATGTAATCGCTCAATCAGTCTTTCAACCATGGAAAGACAATAAAACAGCTTGTAAACAATGTCACGTAACATTACATTTACCTCAGAAATGCCATTCCATGTCCATAGCTTGATAATTAGCTAGAAAAAAAATTCTAGAAAGGGACATTTTACTAAAAATATGCACTATATTGATGAATACACTAAATGAATCAATATCGAATCTAACTGAATCTACAATGGAATTTAATCGAAAGCTTGTAAATTGAAATTGAATTGAAGTTCACAAGGTCAGAAATGCCCATAACTGAATAGTTGAATCGATATGAAACACAATAGCTAACTGTCCTACATCTTTTTGGTGACACTTTATTTCACTTTAGACATTCTACCAATTATCTTTGCATCTACATGTCAACTACCATTCATTAGCATATTAGTAGACAGTCTGCTTAATATCTGCTAACACTTTATTTTGATGCTCCCCCCAACAGACATTACTCATAGACTTGAAGTTACTTTGCGAATACTTTACATCAACTAATTCTACTAATCCTAACCTTAACCTAACAGTCAACTTATACTGTAATGAGAGTTAGTTGACATAAAGTTGTAAAGTTACTTCTAGTTAGTAAAATGTCTAAAGTGGATTATCTTTTTAACAAAGTCCAAACTTGTTAAACAGACAACAGGTCAATTATGGTATTTTTCTCTGCTTGTGCTTGGATTGCTGCTTACAGCCATATTTAATAAATGTAATTATTTAATGAACATTAAGTGTCTTTTATCAAATTACAGTACCATTTTTTTACAAAAGCACATCCATTAACCCTGCCTACATACAGTAATCCTCTCTCTTTCTCTCTGTCTTCTGTTATTCAGCACTCTTACTCCCGTCTCTTTTGCCTCCTAAAGCACTGTGGGGGTTTCCTAAGCTTCTCTGTGGCTCTGCAACCCACAGAATGAATTGAGAATATGCAAAACACTTACATAACAATTTTAAATTATTAATGTCTTTATGTGGTTAAAACAGAGCATCAGAGGTAGCAATGCCTTATGTAAGATCTTATATTATTAAAAAAAGACATGCTTCATGGGTGTGTAGATATGTGTGAGCGAGTGAGCGTGCTCCAAGTATGGCTTCATAATTGCTAAGAAACCGATCTATTTATAGTTTAGCAACCCACAATACTGACATCATCTAAACTTAAAAGGGTAAAGCAAAAAATGTAAGTTAACTGGCACACTCTGTTTCATAACAATAGAGATGGCCTCAGTTCCTTTAACTTCAGACTATAAAATTATTTAATGAAAAATGATCTGACGAAACCATCTAATTATATACTAGTTTCAGGGACACTCAGACTCTCAAGGCTCTGTTATTTAAGTAGGACAGGTAAACTGTCTGTTTCTGTGCAAACATGAGAGTCAACATGAAAGGGACTTTAAAATTATGCACAGGCTACTGATAAACACTTGCCTAGCATTTCATCCCAGAACTAGCTGTAAATGACGGGCAATGATGCTGAACAGCCTGAAATTCCCCATGACGTAGTATGACGTAGACCAATGACAAAGCCAGTGAGCTTTATAACAAAGTTGTACAATACCACTTTCTTTTCAATGCAACATGAAGACCAGTCGTAAAAGCCCCAAAATGTTTTATTTATGTTGGTAAAATAGGTAATTATTTTATATTAAATTATAAATTATATATTAAATTAATAATTATTCCAATGTAATAAAATACTCATGTAAAATAAAAATACAAATATGCAAAATTATGTAAAAAAGTTTTTAAAAAGTTTAGTATCATATCTCTTTTGTATGTCGTTTATTAACAGTAATACAAAAACACTGAATTATTTATGAACTTTTACTTTTTAAGCAAGACTGCTATTTAGCTAAACTTCTAGCAAAGGTCACATAGTCCTGCTACTTTTACTCTTGATTTTTTTCCGACTGTCTGTGATTGTTGTGTTCCATGTTAAAAGAAGTGGAGGAAGAAATACTTCCTTTTCCTAACAATGTCCCGTTTCCTTTTATCAAGAATTCTTGGATAAACATTTTTTCAAGATATATACATAATAAAAATCAAACTTTCATATCAATACTGTTAGGTGAGGATCGACACTCAAAGGAAATGTCAAGATCTGAAGTATTGGTATTTTCAGATCAATCTGTCCACTAAACAGTGACTCTGTATGGATGAGGAAAAGTGGATGGATGCAGAAACTTGCTCAACTTAACTTATAATCAAATAGCAACAATTTCCCCCTGGGACAATGAAGCCTGACATGTGACCTTGTGATATGTGTGAGTCCATAATGTCATGTTCAGATTGACCCTTTTCTTGAACATATGGCACAAGAGGACACTGACAGATTAGTGATATGTGCAGAATGTGGATGTGACAGAATATGTGGTGAGGATGTGCTTAGACACATAGCATAAAAATAGCACATTTGTATAAAAAGAGAGACCATCATTTGGAGATTAAAGCATAACCAATAAAACTTTTTTTAAGCTAAGTCGATAGTAGTAAAGGAAGAGAGAGAAAGAGTCCACTGTGACCTGACATATTCAAACAAATCAAGCCTGACATATTCCACAGCACCAAGCTGCCTGACTCCTGTATCTACGTCACTGAGGTTCAAGGCAAGATGTTGATCGACTGCATTCAGCAGGGGAGCAAAGATGGAAATGTACAGGGGAAAAAAAGCAGTCAGTCATACAAACACACAGAGAGTCAAGGTCTAAAACCTATCATGTACAATGTGTGAGTTTGGTTTGGTGAATTGATCAAGGCCTCCAGGGACTGGCCTCAAAAGATTTCATCAAGAAATTTTAACAAGACATTTTTACAACAAGAAATCCGAGATGAAAAAATATGATTATGTGTCCTCCAATGCGATAGAAAAACAATGGCATTTCTCCTCTCTTTTACTAAATGCTCTATCTCTTTTTTTAGTATGTAGTGAAGTGGGAAACTGTTTCTTCAATGGGTAGTCACCCAGAGAAAGTCTTTATTAGCAAACCTGGCAAACATAATAAATCAAATAGCTTGTTTAAGCACTAACAGATGCTGTAAATTATTGCCAGACACAGTTAAAGGGTTAGTTCACCCAAAAATGAAAATTCTGTTAGTAATTACTCACCCTCATGTTGTTCCAACCTGTAAGACTTTCGTTCATCTTCGGAACACAAATTAAGATATTTTTGATGAAATCTGAGAGCTGGCTCACTCCTTCATAGGCTGCTATGTAATTGATATATGACAGTACAGAAAAGTTAGTAAAGACATCGTTAAAATAGTCCAAGTGACTACAGTGGCTCAATCTTAAGTTTATCAAGCGACAAGAATACTTTTTGTGTAAAAAAAAAAAAAAAAAAAAACTTTATTCAAATATTCATTTAGCGCAGCGCTTCTGGGTTGTAGATCGGAACGTAGGCTCACTATTGGCCGACGCTGGTCATGTGTGTGATGCGTGTGATGCTGGCCAATAGTGAGCCTACGTTCTGACGTACAACCTAGATGCACTGCGCTCTTACACTACGTGAACTCACGTCAGAGGCCCACACAGAAGAAAATGAAAAGTTGAATAAAGTCGTTATTTTTTGGGGGGGGGTTTGCGCACAAAAAGTATTCTCATCACTTGATAAACTTAAGGTTGAGCCATTGTAGTCACAGACTATTTTAACAATGTCTTTACTAACTTTTCTGGGATGGCAGATATCAATTACCTAGAAGCCTATGAAGGAGTGAGCCAGCTCTCAGATTTCATCAAAAATATCATTGTGTTCCGAAGATGAACGAAAGTCTTACGGGGTTGGAACAACATGAGGGTGAGTAATTACTGACAGAATTTTCATTTTTGAGTGAACTAACACTTTAACATTTCATTTGTAAATCCTTTTTTCTTTCAGTTTCTACCATCAGAATCCAAAGGAAAAGTGACAATCCTAAAGTAAATGTGTTCATCAAGTCTTAAAGACAAATGTCAAGCATATCACATGTTTGTGACAGTGTTACGTGTCTCGCTCATGTGAGCTGAAACACAATGATAGGACGACAGAAGGCCTGTATTCAGACAAAAGTAAAACATATCTTGATGTTATTAATTTATTTTTCTTAGTAAGTGTTAAAGTGACAAGGAGGTACTGAGGCAACAGAAGGTATTGAAATCATCAATGACGTGTTTGCCTTGGAGCATTACTGTAATTCTGTGTCTGATTAAGACTGTTTAAGGGAACAGATGCCAATGTCTTAACACCTTGCCATTCCAATCCTCTAATAAGAACTCAGAAAAGCAAACAGATGAAAAGAGAAAAAAGGAAAGGAGAAAAAGAAGCAAGAGGAGAATCAGAAATGAGAGAAAGGGATACAAAAGACGAGAGGTGAGAAAAAGTAAGATGAGATATGAGAGAAAGGGAGAAAAGAAGAGAGGAGATGACAAGAGAATAGACACAATGCGAGGTGAGACGAAGAGTCGAGAGGAGAGGAGAAGAGATGCGAGAAGATGAAATGAAAAGAGAGGAAAGGAGAGAAGAAAAGTAGAATGAGAATGAGAAATGAGAGGATACAAAGTGAGACAAGAGGTTAGAAGTAAGGAGACAGGAGAAGAAACAAGAGAAGGAGAAAGGAGAGAAGACAAGACGAGAATAGAGGAGAGGAGAGGAAAGAAGAGGAGCAGAGAGAGAAAGATGATTGCGTGGGCTGCCTGCTCCTCTTACACAGCCATCCAATAATATTGGCTAATTGCATGATTTCTTCAGCTTCTCCAGCCTCTCATCATGAGTGGGAGTCAAAGGCCTCATTGGTGGAGTATATAGCTGCTGACAGAATAACTTGTACTCTCTCTCTCACTTATTCTCTCTCTCTCTCTCTCTCTCTCTCTCTCTCTTATTCCTCTCTCCTGCGTTGGTTTCTGTAGCAGCGGTCCCTCTGAGACAGGTTTCCCCAGAATCCACGTAAAGAGGTATCTCTACCCACGCTGCAGAGTCAGGAACATCTCATTTGGAGCTTACTTCAGTGCTGCCTCATGCACACGCGCACACACCACACACCCGCAAAGCCCTCATGCTTTTTCCTCTGGTTCTCTTTTATTAAACACTAGCTCTATTTCTCCCTCTCTCTCTCTCGTCATCCTACACTCTCTCACGCAGGAAACAGGGGAACCTGCGTGGGCGGCAGCGTCTCTCCCTGTCACTGAAGCCTCAGGCCCCGTTGACAAATGAGACGCTGGGGCCTTTCGACTGAGCGTGGGTGAGAGCGGGGATTCTTTATCTGCACTGGAGGATCTCTCTCTCACACACACAAATAAAAACCAGAGAGCCCCGTGACCGCCACCCACTTGATTGCAACAGGGACAGAGCAGGTCACAAGCAGGTATTAAGACACATGTCGAGTTCCTCTGGCAGTTTAGCCGCTGCACCGTGTCCAAATTTGATTAAAGAGTAAACTCACGGGTATTCTTCAGCTAAACGCTGAGCCATTTGGAAAGCTGTGGGGTCACGATCTGCCGCCACCACCATTACATCAGGAACCGACAGCAGGATGGCCTTCGAGTGACCTCCGGCCCCAAAGGTCAAATCCAGGACAACCTGTTGAAATACAAAAACAGACCAGAAAGAGAAAAGTAAAATATTTTATTCATGATGAAAACTACTTTCGGCTTGAACAAAGCTACTTAATGTTCAACCAAACATTGATTTTGCTCTAAGTATGATGCCACTGTCCATAAAGTTTGTCGCTACTTTTCAAAGAGGAAACACATTTGCGCATTCTACCTCTTTTTCTTCCCTACAAACACGCACACTCACACTAGAGACACTATCCTGTGTTCTCACTCAAAAGTCAATGCATGAGTCATCATCTCTCTTGTTGAAAGCGTCTCAGTGGTTTCTTAGAGCCATAGTAGCAGCTACACCTCGGGTCCATTTCCCAGAGCCATCCACCCACACGTCATACCCTAAACAGTACGAATCCATCCTTAATAACACTGATACAAAAATGTTGTCATTAAAATGCCTGATAATCTCACCAAAATTACTGATTCATTCACATCTTTAACTCAGAAACTTGTGTGAAGAAGAATATTTTGGGGTCAGAACATTCAAGGCTTTTTAGTTGGTTTTCCACCATTTTGTTTACCATTCTTTCACTTTGGTTACTGGTCTGAGAAGCCTAGAGTAGGGGTTCTCAAAGTGGGGTCCATGCCCCACAGCCAGGGGGTCCGCAAAATAAATGTTGGGCCCTATGGTTCCCACAATGCAGAAAACACGTACGGAATCGCCGAATTCAGTCATAAAAATGGAATTTACAGTATAACATGTAATGTCACAGAATTTGGCCAATTTGGGATAAATATATAAAAAGTAGGACTGTACACTTAAACATATTACATTAAATATTAAAGCCCAAAAGACTACTATTTAAATATGAAGTCTGCATGTTCTGCACGTTTCTGTGTGAATGGGTGCTTTTTTTTTTTTTTTTTACAATATTTTATACATTTATAATTTATACATTAAATGTAATTTGTATTTCTGAGATTTATTAAAGACATAGCTCACCCAAGAATGAAAATTGTCATCATTTATGCACCTTCAGGTATTTCATAACTTGTCTGGCCACAAAATGAAAGTAAATGTTGACCAGAGCTATCAAGTAAGATTTTCAAGGCAAGATTTTCATTCAACAACAAAATTCCAGTCTATTCTAGACACAAAACTGTTGTATGGCTCGAGAAGACTTGGGATATAGCATATTAGTCGTATTCGTATACTGACAGCTCCTGGTCATTGCTGGTTTGTTTGTAATGCAAAAAGCAGCTTCTTCAGAAAAATGTTTCGGTAAAATATTCTTATGCATAATTAAACTCATATACAGCTAAATATGAAACATTAGAAACACTGTGAATTCCATCAGAAATCTAAAACTACATTTGCTTGCTTGCAGGCAAAAACAGGAAGTGTTTGTATTACAGCATGTGGGTTCTTTTTGTTCTTCCTTCATTCCACTGCACACTGATTAACTTGTGAGACAGAGACAACATGCTCTAAGGCAGATGCCATAGGCCTACAGTTCTACTCCACTGCTGGGCAGCACACCACAAAGACAAAGTAATTAGTAGCTTCTAATGGATACGTGTCATTAGTACTAGCTGGGAAAATATATCGGGGAGAGAAAGGAAGGGCCTGGCATCAGAATGTCACAAGGCACGATTTTCAATTTAATCTCATGCGAGAATTTTGGTTTCTGATCACCTCATGGGAGAGACGCCTGTGATAGCGCCTGCGTTCGTATGTGAGTCGGTCCCTTTTTCATTTTCAAGTTTGAACGTTCATCACGTTCCTATTTTATATTCCACTGCTTTTCCACATTTATTTTTTTTCCATTTTCTTTTTATAGTTTTATCATTTACAAATGAAATAGCTGCAGATCAATACTTTTTGTGCACAATACCCTCAAGTACATGAGGTCAGAGCCTTTAAATAATGATGCACTATCAAGCTTTTGCTCTATGTGTCCATAGCAACCACAAAAATCTTCATCCTTCATGCTCTTCTGTCACGAAAAGCCACAAATTAACTTATGGTTCGGAAAGAATTAGATACTGTAAGAAAACTGGATTAAAGAAAGGACTGCATGAGGAAATTGTTGCAATTGTAATTAATAAATCCAGTTTAATGACAGCAACTTTAGCTGATTCAATGTCCAATTTTACATTATTAAATAAAAGCGGTTTTGATTATTTTATGCAGACACTTAAATTTAACAAATAGCTGAAACATTTGACAAATAGCTGAAAGAGTGAATGAGACATTTTTAAATCATGTAATGGTTTAGAAGCACTTTCCCCTAGGATATAAAAAAATATTTCCTGGCACACAGGCATCACTCTGTTTTGTCTGATTCAATTTCTTCCTGTGTTTTAGAGCTAAATCATTATTCCTCAGCTGATGACTCACTTTCAGCCCTCAAATTCAACTGCCCCCTTTTGATACTGACAGGAACAACAACAACAGCTCTTGTGTGGCTCTAGCATACCATAATATTATAGTGGACTTGCCACATTTTATTTCAACTGTAAAAACAAAAATTTCAGAGGTCTCGTGTCTGTGTATTAGAACTGCTCGTTCTTTTGGTTTATCAAAAGAAGCAGGAAGAAAGCTCCAGTTGGTTAAAATGGACCACCTCCACCCTGAAACATCAGTACAGAGATGGGGCTTTTTGGGGGCAATCGGCTTAGAGAGAAGGAGACAGAAGCATGCGGATCGATAGTGACGTTGGTGGAGAGGTGCGAGCGTGCATGAGCAGAACAGGAGGTCATCAATGGTGGAGGGGCTGCGTCTCCCTCTCCCGTCTGAAAAACAGGCAGAGCTAAAGGGGAGGGAGAACAAGACGACACGATGAGTCACAACAACCAGCTTTAGTACGCCTGGTGTGCCATTCAATACCAGTGAGAGGTAGATACACAGAGAGCATGAAAACATGTAGATAAAGAAAAAATTCAAAACAAAACAGAAACCCTATGTTAGGTTGGCCTTTGCTGAAAGGGCTCCTGAGGCTTTTGACTGCATTTAGTCCCACTTCAGTATTATCTGGCATCTAATGAGTTCAACAGATTACACTTCATCATGCCTATTTCTATGATTATCTTGGAAAAACAGAGCAATCAAACTATAGTAATAATGAATATGAAACTTAATTATTTTTTTTAGCATTTAAATTTTCGTACATTTTCAAATATGTTCTCCAATCCCAGGTAATATGAAATATGAATAAGACATTGCGGTGTTTGTTTAAAGATCCAAAGCAGACTAATATAGCAACATCGTTTTTGCAGTTCGGTGCTGGCAGGGGAAGGAGCTTGGGTGGCTCAGGCAAGGCCTCCGGGCCGGCAGCGGGCTCTGGGAAGGCAGCGGGCTCTGGGAAGGCCTCTGGGCAGGCAGCGGGCTCTGGGAAGGCAGCAGGCTCTGGGAAGGCCTCCGGGCCGGCAGCGGGCTCTGGGAAAGCAGCGGGCTCTGGGAAGGCCTCCGGGCCAGCAGCGGGCTCAGGGAAGGCAGCAGGCTCTGGGAAGGCCTCCGGGCCAGCAGCGGGCTCAGGGAAGGACTCTGGGCCGGAGGCTCTGGGAAGGCCTCCCTTCATCGGCAACGATCATGGCTACTGGGAACTCTGACTTGGCGGCCATGACAGCTGGAAGCCTAGGCGGCCATGACAGCCATGACTCGTGCAGAGCCGCTCAACTGCAGTGCAAGATAGATGTAATACTCGAGTGTCCAGTTAAGGTCCCAAAACGGCATGAGTGAGCTGAGCGGTTCAGACAGCTCTCCCCGAAAGAATATCATCAGGCAATCCTTGCTCATGTTGCTCAAATTAGCCAACTCAAAATCCAGAGCATAATCCTCAATGCAGCGATCTCCAAGATGGAGACGCGTAATTCTCCCTGCTGGATCCATTATGGGTCAGTCATTCTGTCACGAGACGGGGGAATCAAAGACGGCAGGCAGAGATGAGGGATCAAAATGCAGGAAGATTTTAATGAAAACAAACATAACATAAGTCAGGAACAAAATAACACTGAGAAAAACAAAGAAAACACGGGGAACTGGAGACACCTGCATGACATCAAACAACGACCGACAGAGAACCAGAGAAAACATTCTCTGTTTATTGGGCTATTTAAACAGAGGGGTAAACGAGCTTAACAAGGACACAGGAAAGAACACAGAAACTACACACAGAGAAACTACAACATGAAAGTCCCACAGAGCAAAAGACACAGAAGCAGATCTGACAATATAAAGATGCTTAATAATAATAATAATAAAGCTTTTCTTCTTTTAGGCTTACAGTATTTTTTTATTATTATTATTTCTAAAACAATGTTATGTCCTCACCATGTTTCTTTCTTTTTTAAAGGCATTAAACTCTTCCAAGATTTTCAGTGATCAGATGATTTCTTCCTGAAAGAGTAAGATAAAATAAGTCACCTTACCGTAATAGTGCATTTAGAATGGGCATTTCAGTCATTTTCCACCCTTCGCATTGAAACAAGCCATTTCATGTGTACTGCTGTGCCTTAAAAGGGTTAAGGTCACCCAAAAAATTTTATTCTGTCATCATTTACTCACCCTCTTTTCGTTCCAAACCCAAAGGGGGAAAAACATTATAGTTTTAAAGAAGTCTGAGAGATTTTTGTCCCTTCATTGGCAGTCTACGCAACTATCACTCAATTCATATAGATTAGTTTTACGATCTCTTTATGAACTTTTTGAAGCATCAAAGTGGTAGTTGCATGGACTGTCAATGGAGGGACAGAAATCTCTCAGATTTCATTCAAAATATCTTCATCTGTGTTCTGAAGATGAACAAAAAAATCAGTTTCAGTTTCACTTTGAAATCACTAACAACTCTTTAAAAGAATAGTCCACACAAAAATGTGTCCGACCCTCATGTCATTCCATCCAAACCTGTATGAATTTCTTTCTTCTGTGGAACACAAAAGATGATATTCTGAAGAATATTATATTTGTTTCCATACAATGAATATCAATAAGGGCCAGATTTGCTAATAGTTTGCGGCAGCGCAAATCCTCTTTTGCCGTTAAAAAACTACTGTCAGGATTTACTAAAGCGACACAGTGATAAATTAGCACTGAAAAGGTGTGAACAGGGTTATTTTTGCGGCCGACCTTGTTGTATATGCATTTTAAGGAGTTTCCATTTCAGACGCTAAATCTATGAGAGGAGAGTATATAAATGAATCATGCAAGGTGATTTACTAAGGTTTGCATTTGTCAATTTACTAGTATTTGCGCCTACATTGATAGCTTTCAAGTACGCTGTAATGTTGGATGGCTATAGTTAATGTTTAGAATTGGGGGGAGGATCATTTTTATCCAGACATCATTATCTGTAATAGTATCAGTGATTCTGACCTTAATTCATAAAAAGATGCCATTAAACAAGTATTTAAAATATACTGTCTTTATGTTGTCTCTACATTAATTTGGAGATTAACTGTGAAATTACGACATTATAAAATATATAAACTAATATAAACCTATACAAATTTAAGTGTTTTTAATTGCGATTAATCACAGAAAAAAATGTGTGATTAATCAAGTTAATTTTTTTAATCGATTGACAGCACTAAAAAGAATACACTTTTATACATAAATGATTAAATAAAAACAAAATATACCATATACACAAATAATAAAACAAAATAATAAGATCATCAATTAAAATAAAAAATAAAACTAAACAAAAAGTAGCATATACACATAGGTACATACTGTATATATGCAAAATAACTGATTTCATAACTACTTGAGATTTCCCCACCAGTGTGTAGTCAACCATTTATGGACCAAAGCTCCAATTTATGGTGAGTCTGTATTGTAGCAGAAATGAACTTGATTCTATCGAACCCTGGTGCACTTGCGTTCATCTTTTTTTATGTCATCACAAACGTTTGGTGCTATTATGTGCAGCTGAGTAAACGACACTTGGGTTTACTGTATGTCCGTCGCATAAGGTGGATTTTTGCTGCTAGCAAACAGATTTGAAGAGACAGTGGATTGCCATTCATTTGCCGCCCTGACTGCACTCGCTATGCGCAAATAGACTGCAGGCTCACTTTTGCTCGTATCCACGGAAAATCATCAACACTATGATCCCTTACATGTGTTTTATTGCACTAAATACATCGTAATTGGCTAAAACGTGTGCACTGCACAGGTTAACTTTACTTCCTAAAAATAAATCTGTATCGTTTATCCTTTTGATCTTTCATTCAAAAATTGGCAAAATCCTAACCTTTCATTTAAGTAAAAGAATTGAAAGTGGGGGGGAAATCACATTATGAAATAAATGTTTTTCTCCAAAACACGTTGGCCACAATTATTGATACCCCTAGAATTTTTTATGAATAAAATATCTCTGAAGTATATTCCCATTAATATTTACTTTTTTTTAGCACACCAGGGTGACAAGGAACATCAAATTGTCTTCGTTTCACAGGAGTTTATATATGAGGAAACACAAAGGCCAAATTCCCTTAATCATCCATCAAAATGAGTAAAACCAAAGAATATAGTTCTGATGTGCAGCAAAAGATTGTTGAGCATCACAAAATAGAAAGTGGCTGTAAGAAAATAGAAAATTGAAAATACCCATTTTGACCATCAGGGCAATAATTAAGAAGTTCCAATCAACTAAAGATGTTACGAATCTGCCAGGAAGAGGACGTGTATCTATTGTCTTAATGGACGGTGAGGATGAAAGTTTGAGTGGCCAAAGACTCTTCAATAATCACAGATGGAGAATTGCAGAGATTAGTTGAGTCTTGGGGTCAGAAAGCCTATTAAAAAAAAAATCAAACAACCCCTACATCCCCACATGTTGTTTGGGAGGTTTTCAAGAAAAATGCTCCTCGCTCATCCAAAAACAAACTCCAGCATATTCAGTTGTCAGACACGACTGGAACTTCAAACGGCACAGGGTTCTGTGGTCAGATGAAACTAAAAAAAGAGCTTTTTGGCAGCAAACACGCTAGATGGGTTTGGTGCACACAAGGATAAAAAGTACCCCATATGTACAATTTAATATACCATTGGATCTTTAATGTTGTGGGCATATTTTTCTGCTGGAGGTCCTGGACTTCTTATTCAGATACATGGCATCGTGGATTCTATCAAATATCAACAGATAAAAAATCAAAACCTGACGCCTTCTGCTAGAAATCCGTGGTTTTGGAAGAAATCCGTGGTTGGATCTTCCATCAGGACAACGATCCAAAACAAACATCAAAATCAACACAAAAATGTGTTAGGGAGCACAAAATGAAGCTTCTGCCATGAAGCAAAATGAAGCTTCCCAGTTCCCTGACCTGATGAGTGGAGTGAACTGAAGAGAAGAAGCACCAACATGGATCTGGGAATCTGAAGGATCTGGAGAGATTCTGTATGGAGGAATGGTCTCTGATCTCTTGTCAGGTGTTCTCCAAACTCATCAGGCATTATAGGAGAAGACTCAGAGCAGTTATCTTGGCAAAAGGAGATTGCAAAAAAGGTATTAAATAAAAGGGTATCAATAATTGTGGCCAACGTGTTTTGGAGAAAAACATTTATTTCATAATGTGATTTCCCCCCCACTTTCAATTCTTTTACTTAAATGAAAGGTTAGGATTTTGCCAATTTTTTTAATGATAGATCAAAAGGATAAACGATGCAGATTTATTTTTTACTGCCATTTTTGATCATATTTACCAGGGGTATGATTAATTCTGAGCACGACTGTATACATTTTGACCAATTTGTTGTGACTGATAGAAAATAAAAATTCCGTCTGTCGAAATAAATGGCAAAATTAATCCACTCCGTTTCAATGTTTTAGGGATAAACACTTTTTAATAGGCAGTGTGCAGCAAAAAGGTGAAAATAGAAATTGGCCTAAAAAAATTGACCCTCACCGCCACTTCAGAGATTGTAGGGTTTTTTTCAAGCCATTGAGCCGTTAAGTGATCTCTGCTCTTTGGCTTGGTTACAGTGCTGGAGTCATGAGCGGATGAGACAAGGGCGCAGTGTGCAACAATTGTGGGTTAAGTGCCTTCCTCCAGGGCAGAACCACAGGGACATCAGAACCAGCTGCTCTTCTGCGCCCTTAAACAGTGTTCAAATTGAAGGTGAGAGTAGCACTCAAATCGCATTCACAAATATTCAAACAGGGTACATAAAGATGGTGGCGCCAGGTTTGACATCAATGATGTGAAATGCCATTGGTTCTTGTGTACAATATAATCTGATGAAACTCACCAAGTTCCAATATGTGGAAAGTTATTAGTTTCAGTCATTTCTTCAGATAACATTTCAGTCTGTTCCTCACACAGAGTGCATGATACTTATATGGTGCTTTTTGTCTGCTCAATAGAACCAGTCCCCATTCACTTTCACTGAATGGATAAGAGCAGCGTAAACAATCTATCCAACATTTCCTTTTTTGCTACACAGAAGAAAGTAATACAGGTTTGGAAGTACATGAGGGTTAGTAAATGATGACAGAATTTTGCACAGACTGAATGTCATTTGTTCAATGATCATAATTATTTTTTATTTTTTAATTTTTTATTTAATCCATATGTCTAGCCAATGTCATATGCCTATGGGTCGACCCACTGGAATAGGATCCATAAATTCCTGCAACCCTACATAGGATGAGTTGTTTGGAATATATACAAGTGAACTAAATGTTATTTGTTACCCAGTTTTGTAAAACAACAGAAGCCAACTGTCACGGTGGATACCCATCTTCACCCAATAAAAGTAAATACACAATTCTTATTTAACTTATGATTGTGTTTATACATTTGAGCTACTATAATTATTGTTTATCTTCATACTGAACTGTCCCGTCCATACAAAATTACAATTAGCATATATTTTTGTTAAACTAACAGTGAAAAGTGAAGCTGCTACTGTCCCTGATGTCTTTACCACCTCACACCAAAGAGTAAATAAATGGGGTGTAAATTATATGTTTAGTGTTCTTATTTCATTCTATTCAAGAGGGTCTACCTTTTCTCATTAGATAGCTTCATTAGACATCCAAAGATTTCACTGGATAGCCAATAGGATGAAATGGGACAATTTCGCTGTACGCTTGGGGCGTGACAGTAAAGGAGGCCGAAGGGACACAGATATTTTTTCCGTGGTGTCACTGCGCACAGTTAATTACCCACAAGTGACACCTCGTCAGCTCACCTGTGGATTTGTGTAAATCAGTGAGAGGTTTCTCAGTTACTTGGCTTGAGTAGGCGGCATCTCATTGTGCTCCATGCATCTGTACACCTACTCCCATGTGAGAACACTACACTAAGACACACACTGAATCTTCCCACGTGTTATGAAGCCCTCTCTGAGAAAACTTAACTTTGACATTTGCCACAATGTTTCATTAACAACTCATATTAGGACTTGACAACACAACATTCTATGTGTCCAAAAATAACATTTTAAAATGAAGCTCTCACAATGGTTCAAACCACGCTTTTCAGCTATTTCTAATTTTAACATAGGAGCCATAAAGGTATTCTCCTCCTCGGGAGCCTGATCAAACAGTAACATCCTCCAGCTAAACTTTATAACCTTGATGGCTTTGAAAGAGTTGTCTCTTCTTCTAAAACCATAGTGACGCAAGATGCAACATCCCAGCATCAAATGCGACAACCTCTGACTACCTCTACCATGACGAAAGCACTGAGCAAGCCCAAAATAGCGTACCAGTCCCGTGGGACAACCACTGGGTGTTGGCTCGGAGCATCTCTGTTTTTTTTTTTTACCCAGTTTTCTCTGAAGCTTTCTTTTCTCTTGGTCACCAGTTTTGTTTATGTGCAGGGCTGACGGGTGAATGGGATTGATGCAAGAATCTGTTTTTAGCTGGATCAAATAAAACGTGACTAAAAAATTCATGTCTCCTACAGCATAGTCAGACAGCAACCTTTTTTATGGAACGCTGCCCCTTTAAGAAACCTGCCTTCTCCACTGCTGGAGATGGACGTAACAACTCCCAGAAGGATTTGGCTATAATGGGCTTGGCATTTGCAATGGTGATTGACACTGAAGACGAAGTGAGTCATCTGCATTGATATTTCATACAGAGTGTTGTTGAAGGCCGGGCTCCCTGGTCTTCCAGGACCAATGCAGCTTTGGGAAGAGAAGACAGGTGAGACGTATGGCAACAACATGAGAGACTGCAATGGAAGGGCAAAGTGGTCTTTCACAAAGAGAAGAAATCCATATCGCTTCTTTCAGTGACACGTCACAGGTCAGGGAAGTAGAAAAGGGTCTGTTCATAATGATAGCAATAAATGAGAAAAGAAATGAGAAAACAGAAACCTATCAATGAAAAAGCACAAGTTTTGCAAAGTTGTTTTGTATGCTAAAAAGGCCTTACAAGCTGCATTTTCTGCCTTTGCCAGCAGAGGGGACAGGAGAGTAAGGAGTTACTCTGAATTTCAAAGTACACTCAGGAGGGTCACTGCCGCCAGACAAAGAGTTTCCAGTCAAGCACACTCTGTCACGGCCTGCCAAACCACCGTTTGTGTGAAAAACGCAAGGCACGCATCAACAAGACAAAGCCGTGGCAAAGAACAGATGACCCACATGTATTTGCAAACAGTGGCAGTCGAGTACCTCTTCCCGCCTTGGCATACAGCACCGGCAAACATGGAGCAGGACCAGAGACAGACAGAGGAGTCAATAGACCTGTCTCTCAATTGCTTGCTGCAATAAGTGAAGAAGGCCAGCAACCTGAGAGATGGTACAAATTCTACCCGTGTCTCCCATGCCCAGTTCAGTTACAGCAGGGGATCTAAAATATCAACCAGGGGAAGTTTTGGAAATATCTCCTTACACCAACAGACACACCATTAAGGAGAGAGACCGACTAGAACAGGATCGCTTTTCCTCATCATGTGGTTGCCATGGTGCAAGGGAGATTGGGGGGGGGGGGGGGGGGGGGGGGGTGTGGCTTGTTACTTTTTTTCCATTCTGTGTTCAAGCTTGACACAAGATTCAGTTTACATGTAATTTGTAGGTGCTCTAATGGAGCGCATGTATCTGTTGGGCACCCCACTCGCAAGCTTGTGGTACAATATCTAGGTGGACGACGAAAAAAAAAATTGTTCCACTAACTTACTCTTGCACACTCTTGCACACAGAGAATCTATGGCATCTCTGAACATGAATGTAGTATCAAAACTACAGGCACCAAACAAATGCCCTCTCTGTCCATAACAAGTCATTCTCACTGCACACTTTCATCAGTATAATCTCACACTTCAACCAAAGATTAGTTCATTGATCGGACTAGGCTTGAGATTAAAACAAAAAAAAAAGTAAAATTCACATGCATCCAGGCCTCCAGGCCTTAGAGAGGCTGTCAAACTCTGCTGGGAAAAGGGAGTTTCCTCTATAATTACCCCCCTTGTCACTAATTTGCATAACTAGCTGGATGATTGACACCCGCTGACAAAATCCTGCAATGTAATAACTATATTTGTACACCTCAATGTTGTATAGCTGTGTGTCTAGCATAGCAAATGTAGCTGTGAGCACACAATGTGGGTTATGAATAAAATAAAACGGTGTGAAGCACAGATATGCACGCTGAATTTCTATTTACAAAGCATTACTTTGATTTGCATTATTATTATCACTTTTTTATTTCAATCAACAGGGATGCACTGATTACAATTTTGGCCAGTATGGACCATTTATTTATTTTGTGTAAATAAGTCAAACATTCAAACATAACTCAAAAATCAATAATTTCAAATGCTACAAGTGAATTTAGGCATTGCAATATAAAGTACAGTATGAAAAATATTCAGATTGCTAAAATAACACTAAAGAGTGTTATTAAATTATGCGTGTTTTTAAAGATTAATTTCAAGGAAGCATTAAAGGTAAGGTAACTTCGGAGAGGCTTGCTTCCCATCCTCCCATAAGATCCCATCCTCCCTTCAGAGCGTATTTCAAAGTAATTTCAGTGTTAATAGTGTTGCAACAGAAATGCATTATTCCATGTCCGAGGTCGTGAACGTCACGGGTTGCCATCTCTTAATTACGGTAGTTATGACGTGAACGCAGCATAAGCTGGTTGTTTTGGTTCAGGAGGAACTGTAAAAGGTGACTGCTGTTTGTTTGTGGTGCTTGGTGACTGTCTGTCTACAACTCTGCAGCATAGCATCATGAAACACGCTGATGATGTGTGATGTCTGCACAAGTAGGGTGCGCGGAGGTTTGGAAATACATAGCTTGACAGGCAGGTAGGACATCCTATCATTGCATTCGGACCAAATGCAACGATTGGATGAAATTTTGAGGTCCTGAGACTTCCAAAGAAGATATATATATATCCCCCGCTGTATATATATATACAGCGGGGGAAATAAGTATTGAACACGTCATCATTTTTCTCAGTAAATATATTTCCAAAGGTGCTACTGACATGAAATTTTCACCAGATGTTGGTAACAACCCAAGTAAGCCATACATACAACTCTTCTGATTATTCTTTTTACTCCTCTATCAGAAATCTTGCGAGGAGCACTGGTCGAGGCAAATTTATGGTGAAATTATTGTCTTTCCACTTCCGTATTATGGCCCCAAAAGTGCTCACTGGACCATTCAGAAGCTTAGAATGGCGCCTATAACCAATGCCATCATTATGTTTTGCAACAATTAGGTTGAGAAGGTCTTGAGACAGCTCTTTGCTTTTACCCATCATGAGATGTGTCTTGTGTGACACCTTGGCAATGAGACCTTTTTGTAGGCCATCATTTGGGACTGAACCAGCTGTTATTAATTGCTTTTTAATTACTGTAAGTTTTCAGCAGTTGTCTTGGCTTTCCATGCCATTATTACACATAACTTAATTTCTGAACTTATTTTTGTTTCTTTGTTTTCTGTGTATGTATGGCTTACTTGGGTTGTTACCAGCATCTGGTGAAAATTTCATGTCAATAGCACCTTTGGAAATATATTTACTGAGAAAAATTATGACGTGTTCAATACTTATTTCCCCCGCTGTATATACACTCACCTAAAGGATTATTAGGAACACCTGTTCAATTTCTCATTAATGCAATTATCTAATCAACATGGCAGTTGCTTCAATGCATTTAGGGGTGTGGTTCTGGTCAAGACAATCTCCTGAACTCCAAACTGAATGTCAGAATGGGAAAGAAAGGTGATTTAAGCAATTTTGAGCGTGGCATGGTTGTTGGTGCCAGACGGGCTGGTCTGAGTATTTCACAATCTAGTCAGTTACTGGGATTTTCACGCACAACCATTTCTAGGGTTTACAAAGAATGGTGTGAAAAGGGAAAAACATCCAGTATGCAGCAGTCCTGTGGGAGAAAATGCCTTGTTGATGCTAGAGGTCAGAGGAGAATGGGCCGACTGATTCAAGCTGATAGAAGAGCAACTTTGACTGAAATAACCACTCGTTACAACCGAGGTATGCAGCAAAGCATTTGTGAAGCCACAACACGCACAACCTTGAGGCGGATGGGCTACAACAGCAGAAGACCCCACCGGGTACCACTCATCTCCACTACAAATAGGAAAAAGAGGCTACAATTTGCACGAGCTCACCAAAATTGGACAGTTGAAGACTGGAAAAATGTTGCCTGGTCTGATGAGTCTCGATTTCTGTTGAGACATTCAGATGGTAGAGTCAGAATTTGGCGTAAACAGAATGAGAACATGGATCCATCATGCCTTATTGCCACTGTGCAGGCTGGTGGTGGTGGTGTAATGGTGTGGGGGATGTTTTCTTGGCACACTTTAGGCCCCTTAGTGCCAATTGGGCATCGTTTAAATGCCACGGCCTACCTGAGCATTGTTTCTGACCATGTCCATCCCTTTATGACCACCATGAACCCATCCTCTGATGGCTACTTCCAGCAGGATAATGCACCATGTCACAAAGCTCGAATCATTTCAAATTGGTTTCTTGAACATGACAATGAGTTCACTGTACTAAAATGCCCCCACAGTCACCAGATCTCAACCCAATAGAGCATCTTTGGGATGTGGTGGAACGGGAGCTTCGTGCCCTGGATGTGCATCCCACAAATCTCCATCAACTGCAAGATGCTATCCTATCAATATGGGCCAACATTTCTAAAGAATGCTTTCAGCACCTTGTTGAATCAATGCCACATAGAATTAAGGCAGTTCTGAAGGCGAAAGGGGGTCAAACACAGTATTAGTATAGTGTTCCTAATAATCCTTTAGGTGAGTGTATATATATAGTGTGAATAGTTTTATCCTTTACTGCACTTTGTTATTCTTCTAGTTATCTACCAATAATGGCTAACGAATCAGAAGTCTTGCACATTCACAGGAAATAGCTTAAGGGGTGTCAAACTCATTTTCACTGAGGGCCACTTCAGCATTATGGCTGCCCTCAAAGGGCCGGTTGTAACTGTAAGACTTTTAAAATGTTAATATATTGTCTCTTTATTTGATTATTACTTATTTAAGTTACAAATATTGTATATGCATTTGCAGGGGTGTTTCTAGGTTTTAAAAACATCAGGGGATGAGCCCGAAACATCAGGGGCTGGGTAATAATGATATGATACAGAGAGAATAATGTATGTTGTATATATATGCAGGGGCAAACTGGCTCAAAAATTCAGCCCTGGCACTGTAGCCACACCAGCACACATTACCACACAGTCATGCGTATTCAAATGTGAGGTAGTTAGGGGGATTTGGGGACATGCTCCCCGATAAAATTTGGATTTCTCGGAGCTACATGTGCATTTTAAGGTGTTTAAAGGCCAAAAAATGTGGATAACAATAGCTTTAAAAGCATGTCAGTGGGCAGTAGCATAAATTATTTGTCAAGATAACAGATTCTTAAAAATGAGAATGAGGATAAATGTTGCAATGAATGATCCACACTACAAAATGGAAATGCAGAATGTTTCTGCTTATTGTTGACAATACACAATCACATATTCCAAACAGGAATGGCCTTAAATGAGAAATCTTTCAAGGATTATTTTGCATAGATGTTACATTTCAATCAAAAACCAGTGCAATCTTTTTGTGTCCAGAGGCAAATGAGCAATTTATATTAGCATTAAAGATTGGTTTCAGCAACTTGTTTCTCAATGTTTTTAATCAATGTTTTTGGCACTAATCAGTTTAAAGTTCAATTGTTCACTCATAAAGACAGTCACTTGTCGCCACCTACTGGCTTAATGATGCAAGTGGCGCAAACACAGACAAGCGGAGTGATACAAATGGTGAAAAGGCTAATACTGGTACCTATATTAAAATAATATAAAATATCAATATATTATTCTTCAATCAGTTCTATGCAGCAGAATCAGATTTAACAGATTTATTTTTTGACCAATTGTCAAAATAAAGTATAGTCCTACAAAGCTATTTTTATCAGAGCATGAGCAGAGCAGGGAGAGGACCAGTGAACGAGAGGATCGTGATTCGTGTAATTTTACCATTGTTGCCCAGCACGGCTATACACACCATGTTACAGCACAGTAGTGCTATTGCAAAAAGAAACAAGTCCAGAGAAATTTCACGTCAGCACGCTTTTTTTAGCGGACTTTGCCTTTCCGGTGAGCGTGAGCAGAGCTCGCAACACAAACATACACACACACGGAGGTTGCTTGCGGAACACTGAGCAGAACGCGCTGTGAACACGGAGCGGAGAGCACAGCGCGCACACACAGCGGAACGCGCTTCGAAGTTATGCATCTTCGGAAGCGGACTCGCACGCAAAGTCATAAAACACGCTGAGCCAGAGTCAAACCATCGCCGAACACGGCGGCTTTTTAGTATCTTTCGGCCCAAAACCGAAAATGTTATTTTCGGCCGAAAATTTTCAGCAGCCTAAATTTCGTTGAATTCCTAATTTTAAGACACCCATATGCTCTCGCGGGCCATATAAAATAATGTGCCTCGAGTTTGACACATGTGTGGGGTTAGTTCACCAAAAAATGAAAATCCTGTCAGTAATTACTCACCCTCATGTTGTTCCAACCCCATAAGACTTTTGTTCATCGTCGGAAAACAAATTAAGATATTTTTGATGAAATCTGAGAGCTGGCTCACTCCTTCATAGGCTGCTTGATAATTGATATCTGCCATCCCAGAAAAGTTAGTAGACATCGTTAAAATAGTCCAAGTAACTACAGTGGCTCAATCTTAAGTTTATCAAGCGACGATAATACTTTTTGTGTGCAAAAAACAAAACAAAAATAACGACTTTATTCAACTATTCATTTTCTTCTGTGTGGGCCTATGAGTGAGTTCATGAAGTGTAACAGCGCTTCTGGGTTGTACGTCAGAACGTAGGCTCACTATTGTTCTGACGTACAACCCAGAAGCGCTGCGCTGTTACACTACGTGAGTAATTACTGACAGAATTTTAATTTTTGGGTGAACTAACCCTTTAAGGTGGATTGTGCATCCCTAAAATTGTATTTAAAAAAAATCTAACTATGAAACCATCAATCTCATATTTACAAAACTGTCATGGTAGTTTTCACAGAAAGTCATTAAAGGAACCTAAAACAATCAGGACAGACATTCATGATGTGGAATCACCATTATGTTTTTCTCCTATCCATTTAATGTTAACAACTACTTTTGTCATATTTATGTTGGTCTAAGCTACAAGAATGCATGTCAAAACATGGTCCAAAATGGCTTCCAGTAACATACTTGGCAAGCTGAAGGAATTTGAGTGATGGACGTAGACCAGGTGAATGCTCACAATCTCAGCCATGTTCTTGAGAGACAAAAGATTGACCCAGAAACACTTAATGCTGGAGAGGGCCACTGGACTCCTGCCAAATACTATACCACAAAGATTCTGGGCCAAAGAGAAAAAGAGAAAGGGGCTAAACAACCAATGAGGTGCCTGCCAAAGGACAGGAAAAGCTTCTGAAAATTACTCTGTCAAGAGGAATTGTGTAGTTTATTGTACTCATTGAAGTAGACCGCCAAGATGCATGTGTTTTCTTGCTCTACAACGCTTGTTTGTATAGCATCCAAGAAGAACCAACCTGACATGCTTCCACGAGCCTACGAATGGATGGGAGGAGGAGAGGGATAACAGTGGGAAAAGATTTTTTCATCCTGCTTAAAGATGCAGCCCCTGCCTCCTTAACCACATGTTGTGTAACGGATTAGTCCGAACCCACACAGACAGAGCGCTTTGTGCCAAGGCTGTTTTTAACTGCCTCTTATTTGTCAAGCACATTTGTCTATTGTTAGTCTGACTAAATAGTAAAGAGTGACAAAAAACACACAACATTCCTTGGCTATTGAAGTCCTCACAGGAAGGCCTGATCCAGCAAAGAGCACAACAGAGGACATAAAGTCAAAACAACGCTTTCACGTGCCACCGTAAAGCCTCAGAAGTGAGGTCGATGTTTGCAGAGTGTCTCACCACCACCTTGAATGATGGCTTTAGAGACTGGTGTTGACGTTGGCTTGACTGGGCGTGTGTGGGCAGTTTAAGGTGACTATATCTACCTCGCAGAGGGATAAGAGAGGGAAAGCCTAAGGCTACCGCGGCTAGAGAAACTAACCCAAGCTGTTAAAAGTTGTTCAGAGATATCTTGCCTGTCCCATGGACCACCCCCGGGTGAGTCTGCAGTAATGTATGCTGCTGTCAGTGGATGTTTTAGTATGGATGTTTCTGTACTGTATGGCTGTGTAGTGTGCTCATTTGCTCCCAAGAACACTGTCAATGTCCTATCACACTGCGCCTGACAGCCTCCCCGCCCCCATGCCACCAGCTCTGCCCCCCAGCTCATGAACTTTTTATAAGGACGACAGGGACATGTGTTCATTGGAGGTCTGCAGTGATATGATAACAGCTCTTTGAGCGCTACAGTCTGGTTGCGTCCTATATCTTAAACTATTTTAAACCTTACTCTCTTGCAAACTTGGCCATTGTTTAGCTATTTTTTCCCGCTAGTTCATACCTGCTTTAGCCTTGAATTAGTCTTCATGCCAAGCTTAAACCCTATAAGAATTTAAAAAGTTGGTCTAATTTCATTTGAACAGCCCAAATCATCAGTGATGATAAAAAATGGATAAAGACGAAAACAAACTAAAGCCATCTCCCTCCCCCGGGGAGGTGTTTAACACATTACCCTCGGCATTAGCCAGCATGTCTTATTCAGAGGCTTTGTCTGTGTTACAAGGATGTGAATATTCTAGCACCTCCTGGGTCGGAAGAAGGGGGAAAGAGGGAAAACATACAACACTTGGATTTCTGTTCTGTAATCAAACCACGAAGTGGCCGCAGATATCATTGTTTATTTATCTTTGAACCCAATTTAGAGCAAAAGGTCTTTACACATGAGACATTGAGTTATGAGGTAGGAAGGTTTGTACTTCTCCAAAATCTACCTTTCGTACTCCTGTCTGACTGGCATTGATAATAGATTTATCTCGAGGCACTGAGGCCTCGAAAAGGCCAAGATCCTTCACTCACGTCGACGCATCGTGAGAGAGAGAAAAGTGCGAGACAGGCGATAACAGAGATAACTTTTGAAAAATTAGCCCTATTGATTTCTGCCACGCTTTCGCATCTGGTTAACTGCCTTGTCAGGTGGTAAAGACTTTAATAGGCCTGCAGTCAGTCATGCGGTGACAGATTGTGGGCTCGGGCCCATTGACTAAGCAGAGTTTGGGGAGGGAAGATCTGATGGAGGACCCCCTCAATCCTGCAGGGAGGAGAGTTGGAGGGGGATAAAGATAGGTGATGGATAGCCCAAGGAAGGGATTTATGTCTGGATGGACGCCTCTGCAAACGTCACAGGGTGTTAGCTATGGCACATGCAGCTCCTGTCTCTACCCACCCCTTTCTCTGACAAGTCCTGCAAAACTTTCCCCGCTGACAGGCTTTCTTTTACGCACTAGACAAGGAGTGAAATCTTTGCTTGTGTCTGGGAGAGAAAGCTCCTCAGAGAATGTCACTGTTGGGGTGTGTGGCAGGGTCTTTATTAATTAACCTTCATGTACCCTTGTAACATTTTTCCTGGCCAACATGTTCCCTTGCAATTATAAGCAGGTCTCATCATGAGCTTGATAAAAATGTGTTCCATAACAACAGGGCTTTTCATGTAGTACAGTCCAAAAACTCTGAATTTCAAGGATTTCAACTCTGAATTTCAACTATGAAGGATTTTTCAATGGGTTTTTATAATGGAAGTATCAAAGGTCTGTGGTAAACATTACTTGTAAACACTTGGTTGTTTTGTTCTACAACATAAATGACACACAGTCGACTCATAGCCTAAATGTTCATTTTGAATATTTGAATCGATAATTTAATAAATGGAGATATTAAAATATGATACCATTTTGCCTAAAATTAAATAGACTAAAATTAATCATTTTAAATGCTACAAGTGAATTCAACCATCACAACATTCCAATGTAGAGTATGAAAAATGGATATCCATTTGGAGATTACATTTAACAGTGTTATTAAATCAAGATCAAAAAACACAAATGTTCTCATAATATACACTGCAGCATCACCTCTTTTCTCACAATGTTAAAACGGTTCAATAAAGGGTTCTGTCTCTCTAAAACCCCTCATTCCGAGAACCTACTCTGCTCTGATTGGTGAGATGGTCCAGTCTGTTGTGATTGGTTTATCGCTAACAGCGCATGTCGGAAACAAAACTTCCATTACCATATCCGAATTCCAGCTCCGGAGGCTTCCTCAGCACTTGAATACACAGTGATAAGAACATGTCGGGGGGAAAAAAGAACTAAACTCTTACAGGCCTCAGCTTAAAACTACAGTGTTTGAGGGCAGGTCAAAGTGCACGTTGTAATTTGTTTCAATTGAACATTCGCAAAACCCGCCCCCGGCCCCTTTGGTTACTGTTGCTATGTCCGACAAGCCATGCCGTCGCACATCATGTTCTCACGCAGTGAAAAATACATGGCTGAGCAAAGAGGACACTGACAACGCGCCGACAGACAGGAGAAACCAGGTTACTTTTAATATGAAACAAAGTCTCAACTTTCAATTTTGGTCCTTTTTTAAAGAAATTTAAACAATAAATACCATTTTGTGGCTCTTTAATGTGCCATGACAGATCGCTGTAGCGCCTCAGTTAAAGCTGCTCGTGAAACGATCACCTCTTCCTTCTAGTTAATTTATAGCATCAAATAAACATGAATGAACATCAGAAGAAATGTTGCTTCAACCGCGGAAAGACGTCAGTGCACACCGTTTTTCAAGTTCAAATCTACCGACATTAATCTACTTACTCTCCTGACTGCTTTGTCGGACTAAATGTCGGATTTGGTGGATGGTGGATTATGATTGGTCAGATCGCCTGTCAATCAAACTCCCTGCGAACAGTGAATTTAAACCTACGTAGGTTCAAGCACTTGTTTCTTGGTTCTTTATTTGGGAAACAATAACTCAATTTGTCCTGAACTTTGATCTTTGAAACTTTGAAGACATTTTACATTCACAAACAGCTATAAAAAACATTATATGAAAAGTAATATCCAAAAGAGCTTAATAGGGGCACTTTAAAGGGTTAGTTCACCCAAAAATGAAAATTCTGTCAGTAATTACTCACCCTCATGTAGTTCCAACCGCGTAAGACCTTCGTTCATCTTCGGAACATAAATTAAGATATTTTTGATGAAATCTGAGTGCTGGATCACTTGTCCATAGGCTGCTAGGTGACCGAAACTTGCTGGCCCAGAAAAGTTATTAAAGAGATCGTTAATATAGTCCAAGTGACTACAGTGGCTTAATCTTAAGTATATCAAGCGACGAGAATACTTTTTGTGCGCACAAACAAACAAAAATAACGACTTTATTCCACTATTCATTTCCTTCTCTCTGGGCCTCGTAGTGTTTTTGCGCAGCGCGTCTGTGTTACACGTCATCACGCATCACACACATGACCAGCGTCGGCCAATAGTGAGCCTACGTGGTGACGTGTAACACAGACGCGCAGCGCAAAAACACTACGTGAACCAACTAGAGGCCCAGAGAGAAGGAAATGAATAGTGGAATAAAGTCGTTATTTTTGTTTGTTTTTGCGCACAAAAAGTATTTTCGTCGCTTGATATACTTAAGATTGAGCCACTGTAGTCACTTGGACTACATCTTGTATCTCTTTAATAACTTTTCTGGGCCAGCAAGTTTCGGTCACCTAGCAGCCTATGGAGAAGTGATCAGCTCTCAGATTTCATCAAAAATATCTTAATTTGTGTTCCGAAGATGAACGAAGGTCTTACGCGGTTGGAACAACATGAGGGTGAGTAATTACTGACAGAATTTTCATTTTTGGGTGAACTAACCCTTTAAGTGAGTGTTAGATGACGCCAAAGTTAATCTATAAGTAAAAGTAGAGGAAATTAGCATGTACAATTAAATACCTAGTATCTACCAATATTATAGATATCTATCAAGTATCTTCAGGTCATTTCTATCACAGACATTATTTTATTCATAAATTGATATAAGAAATTAAAGGAAATTCCAGAAGGAGTCCATGGTGACTTAGCTCTTCAGGTTTGCCTACAATTTGACACCACAGCTAATCGGCTCTACATATATGCAATGAAATTTAACATGTTAGCATCTTAGTCCAAACAAAAGTTCAGAAAAGCACAGAGAGTCCTGAGCAGATGTCTTCCTCACACAGTAAAGTATGTTAACAAGCTAAATTTAGCCCAAACAAGACTTCAAAGAAGCTTAGCATTTGTCTGAATGGAGAGATGAGCCGCTGTCTTCCTCAGGTTAAATTTAGCATGTTAGCATCTTTAGCAAGTCTTCAAAAAGCTTAGCATTTATTTGAAAGGAGAATGCTAGAGCCACTGTCTTCCTCAGGTTTTTTCAGATGTTTACTCTGGCTACTCAGTCACTAGGGGCAAAAAAAGGGACTGAAGGGACAAAATGTAATGAATACAAAGCCAGCAGACACAATCTGCACAGTATGTTCAAACACAGCATGCATCACGACAAATACAATATGTGCAGAACAGGCCAATTGTGGAGCCCTCTGTGACGTACACTGTACACACACATACCCACACCGACCGTTTTAAATTATTGAGTATCACTGCGTGCGGCATTGGCAATAATGAAATGTTGGAGAAAGGATACAGCGGCGGTGTAGCTCTGACTCTGGCAGTAGTGAATGACAGCTGATAATGAGATGTTTTGATACTGAAGGTGAGGGAAAGCTGGAGAGAGACAGCGCCTGTGTGCCTCTATGACTCACACACCCATCTGAGAAACTATAACTCCTCTCTCCTTTCTTTCACCCTCTCTCTGTTCTTTCTCTCTCTGCAGGAACTAGGAAGCACTACCTTGGTTTCATCAAAACGCTTATTTATAAGCATGGCAGGCCAACTACATCATTCATCATTGTTTTCATCAGAGATGAAAGAGGATGGTGCAGTACTGTGGTAGAGGTCTGCTAACCCGACCTGAGCCTGACGGGCCCAAAAGAACTCACAGGTTTCGGGTCGGGTTCGGTTTATGATTCTAATCTGTGATGAGCGATCACCGTTTCCTGCATCAATGGTTTAACCATACAAACATCTAGAAGATGGGCATGATTGTTAGGAATCTGCTTGTGTGAAACGCTAAGGAAAGTGACATGCAACAAAACATTCTATGGTTTAAAATGTTTTCTCAACATTGTACCATGGTATTCTTTAAAAATAATGTGTAAATAACGGTATGGAAACAGGATACACTTACCAGGATGCAGTGATAGTATCAGATGGTGATAATGAAATTCATTTATCATGGTATTTACATGGTAGTACAATGGTATTTATTGTAACACTAATCAATAAGTACCATGGTATATAATATATTACCATGGTATTATCATTTGATATCAGCACTGTACCACAGTATCATCACTGCAGAAAGACAGACTAGCATTAAAGTTGCAATGAAGTACATTTGAAACAGATTATCCACAAAAAAAGAATTTAACCAGGAGTTTTAGACTAAGTTGACACTGTGAGCCTTAGTGCTCAATTCCGATTTACTGCTCAGATTCAAATTTTTCACATTGTTGTTTTAAATGTGGTCAAGCAGCACACTGTAATATGGACGTAAACACAGAAGACATTAAGCAAGCGACTGCGCGTTTATTTATAACGTGATGTGCCAACGGATTTATGCACAGGCAATATAAAAAAAAACAAAGACGAGGAAGCGAAAAAGAAGAGAGCTGAGTTTTTAAACATTTATTAAACGAACATTTGTGTTTTGTTTGTATATAGAGCTGTCACTGTGATACTTATGAGCTCTGACACATCACTGTCCTTCACTGACTACCTTTCGCAACTGTCTTGATAAGTTCGGGTATGTAAAATCTTTGAAGTGATCCCATGAGCCCAGAATTGTGACGAACGTTGATCTACAGTGACATAAAAGTCGCATGAATTCCGATATGACTGTTCAGACTACATTGCAAAACATCTGACCTGTATCAAATTTAGTACCACATATGAAGACTACGTTCACACTGTCAGTCCAAATCCGATTATTTGTGTATCCGATTGGAATCTGATCTAAAACTATGTCCACACACTGTGTATCGCAACTGTTCAGATCCGATTTGTGTGTCCATGCAGCTCTTTCGTTTTCCAGAATATCTGCATAGGTTTCTATGGCAATGACATTGCAATGTTAGTCATACGCCGCCAACAACAACAACAACAACAACAACAACAACAACAACAACAACAACAACAACAACAACAACAACAACAACAACAACAACAACAACAACCGCACCATGGAGGGGTTTGCATTGCAATACATATGTTGTCTTATTTACAACATGACAATGTGTAGCCGAAAAACAGATCTGGAATACTGTGTCTTATCAGGCAGCAGCAGAAACATAGGAGTCTCTGCCGGTTTCAAAACATGTCTCCGTAAGGCTATATTGTCATTTTCTGCTCATCCGGCACTTTGCAACAACACAACCTTGTTTCTGCAGCGACTTTCAGCATGTTACCTATAACTATGTCTGACGTTTATGTTTTATGTGGTGTGAGAAAGTCACATAAACCACGCAAAATCCGATCAGAGCAGTAAGACTGAAACAGATTTCCAGAAATGCGATTTGAATAAGATTTCAAACCAAATATGGATGTAGCTTGAAACGGATTTGTAAAAATCGCATATTATGTGATTTTTTGCCGTTCACACTTGCTAAATCTGATCAGATTTCAGTTGTATATGCATACAAATCGGATTTGAAATGAGTCTGAACATAGCCAGTGTGAACGTATCCGAAGTGGCACAAATCGGAATTGATTCCCTTGCAATCCATCAGATTCCATGTGGTTTGTGCTGTTCACACTGTCATGAGAAAAACAGATCTGAGTCACATTTGGGCCATATTTGCCTGCAATCTGAACGTAGCCTTAGTTCTGTCCATCGGTTGTTGATTGGATGGTGGCAGATCTGAATGCGAGCTTGCAGTCAATTGCAAGAAAGGTGCAGGGTTTAAGTGGACTAAATGATTGGAGAAGTTTGACATACAGTGAGGAAAATAAGTATTTGAACACCCTGCTATTTTGCAAGTTCTCCCACTTGGAAATCATGGAGGGGTCTGAAATTGTCATCGTAGGTGCATGTCCACTGTGAGAGACATAATCTAAAAAAAAAAATCCAGAAATCACAATATATGATTTTTTAACTATTTATTTGTATGATACAGCTGCAAATAAGTATTTGAACACCTGTCTATCAGCTAGAATTCTGACCCTAAAAGACCTGTTAGTCTGCCTTTAAAATGTCCACCTCCACTCCATTTATTATCCTAAATTAGATGCACCTGTTTGAGGTCGTTAGCTGCATAAAGACACCTGTCCACCCCATACAATCAGTAAGAATCCAACTACTAACATGGCCAAGACCAAAGAGCTGTCCAAAGACACTAGAGACAAAATTGTACACCTCCACAAGGCTGGAAAGGGCTACGGGGAAATTGCCAAGTAGCTTGGTGAAAAAAGGTCCACTGTTGGAGCAATCATTAGAAAATGGAAGAAACTAAACATGACTCTCAATCTCCCTCGGACTGGGGCTCCATGCAAGATCTCACCTCGTGGGGTCTCAATGATCCTAAGAAAGGTGAGAAATCAGCCCAGAACTACACGGGAGGAGCTGGTCAATGACCTGAAAAGAGCTGGGACCACCGTTTCCAAGGTTACTGTTGGTAATACACTAAGACGTCATGGTTTGAAATCATGCATGGCACGGAAGGTTCCCCTGTTTAAACCAGCACATGTCAAGGACCGTCCTAAGTTTGCCAATGACCATTTGGATGATCCAGAGGAGTCATGGGAGAAAGTCATGTGGTCAGATGAGACCAAAATAGAACTTTTTGGTCATAATTCTACTAAACTTGTTTGGAGGAAGAAGAATGATGAGTACCATCCCAAGAACACCATCCCTACTGTGAAGCATGGGGGTGGTAGCATCATGCTTTGGGGGTGTTTTTCTGCACATGGGACAGGGCGACTGCACTGTATTAAGGAGAGGATGACCGGGGCCATGTATTGCGAGATTTTGGGGAACAACCTCCTTCCCTCAGTTAGAGCATTGAAGATGGGTCGAGGCTGGGTCTTCCAACATGACAATGACCTGAAGCACACAGCCAGGATAACCAAGGAGTGGCTCTGTAAGAAGCATATCAAGGTTCTGGCGTGGCCTAGCCAGTCTCCAGACCTAAACCCAATAGAGAATCTTTGGAGGGAGCTCAAACTCCGTGTTTCTCAGCGACAGCCCAGAAACCTGACTGATCTAGAGAAGATCTGTGTGGAGGAGTGGGCCAAAATCCCTCCTGCAGTGTGTGCAAACCTGGTGAAAAACTACAGGAAACGTTTGACCTCTGTAATTGCAAACAAAGGCTACTGTACCAAATATTAACATTGATTTTCTCAGGTGTTCAAATACTTATTTGCAGCTGTATCATACAAATAAATAGTTAAAAAATCATACATTGTGATTTCTGGATTTTTTTTTTTTTGATTATGTCTCTCACAGTGGACATGCACCTACGATGACAATTTCAGACCCCTCCATGATTTCTAAGTGGGAGAACTTGCAAAATAGCAGGGTGTTCAAATACTTATTTTCCTCACTGTACGTCGCCAGAGAGATGTCTTTTGTTTCACTAAAAGATCGAGATGACATTTTTATTAAAAATTACACGGTCATGGTAAAAAAAAACAGTTAATGCGTGGATGAATCACTCACAATAAGATAAATAAGAAAATAGGGGGAATCTCCATTTAATGTTAACTTTAACATTTGAATAAAAAAAAAAGAAATTTTGAAAAACTGAGTCAGACTATGAGTAAATCTCTTGTCCCACAAACAGAGCAAATTGTTTGTCCCGTATGTAGACAGGCATGCTCTCTTTTCAGAGTGGATAAGGTTTAAAGTCCAGCCTGCAAAACTGGGGTATGATTCAAAAGATCTGCCGATACCAGAGGGCCTCCTTTAATATGCCTAAATGAGAGCAAGACAAAAAAACAAGGTCATATCTGATCTAGCACCCTCTATTCAACAGCAGCCCTCGATAGAGCCGGGCCTGTATTTAAAGAGCTCTGTTCGCTTGGATGAAGCAGGGAGTATAACATTATTGTCAGCAAGCTATAGGACAGAAACAATACATGCTATATTTAAACTCTAATGAAACCAAATTCAGAATAAATGCTCACGGTGGGAGGGGGAAAACAGCTGGAAGCCTGGAAGTAACTCTTAAAAGTAAGAGAGAGAGTGAAGGGAAAGAAAAATAGGGAGAGAGATGGAATCCATCCTGAAGGTGAATTTCATGCCAGTAGATGTGGACAAAGGAGGCGCTGATCTGTGACTATTAGGACCTGTAAAGAGAGGTCTAGTTAAATGAAGACAGTCTTGTAAAAGAGTGATGATAGAGTGAGAGAAAGAGAGACGTGAAGGATGAGATGAGGAGTTCAAGTCATTTGATTATGTTTTAGAGAAAGGAGGAGAGAGATGAAAGGAAAGAGAAGGATATAGGGATGGAAGGATGGATGGGTGGATGGGTGGAGAGGGACAGAGATTGTGAATTGTGCAGTGGATAAGGCCTCTGACAGACGGAGCCCTGAGGCACAGCATTTTAAGACAGAGGAATTAGCAGTTCATAGAGGATTTTATACAGTAAAGACTGCTGGATGGGGGAAGAGCACAGGAAGAGTGCACAAATGCAACCTACTTACAAATAAATAGTTAAAGGCATGGGGTTAAATCGGGCTGGAACAATCCAGAATGGCCCAACAGTTCCATGTTCACCCCTACTTGTTTCCATATGGAGCAAGAAAAAATCCCATTCCCATTGATTTCTAACGATAACATATTAATCTTTCAAGACAGACCTACCAGGAGCTCTGTGATTGTAAGGCACAATGTGCTTCTGTATATACCAGTCGGTAAAAAGTCAGCATTGTCTTCATTTAAAAAAAATATTGTTCACAATTTACATTTTACCCAATACGCATAATTCTGAGGAGAGATCCACCAATCAAAGAAGTCTGTTTCTGTGGAAACAGGAATTGCTGCAAAGGAGCTCAACGGTGACTGCCCACTCCCATAAATCATTATGAATGACGTAATCGAGTCAGTCTCTCTACACTCTCAAACTATAGATGTGTATATGTTTGGATATCTTCCAATAAACTTTAAATATATGGAATTTTATACTTACAATCAATGAAGGTGTTATATTGCACTGTCGTTTCTGATTTGATTACATCATTCGTAATGCTTCAAGGGATGGATGAGTATTTCAATGTCTCATAAAAGGCAGTCTAGTGCTTTTGTCTTTTTTCAGACTTTCAAATTTTTTTTTTGGCTTTGAATGAAAGGTTTAATGTTGTGATTTATCTCAGAGCTGGTTGGTTTGGTTCAAGAACTCTTATTGAAAAACTTTGCAATGCCTATGGAGAAAATATTTACAGAACAAAGACCGCTTAAAAGTAGACGTCAAAGTTGAGCTACTTTTTACTACGAAGAACCAAAAATCAAACCTGATTGAGGGCCGTGGGCCAAAAATACAGTAAATGCTGCAATATATACAATTTTGTTTGCTTTGTTGCATTTTTTTAATCAAGTCACTTATATTCTCTACATTTCAATGCAAAAATAAAACAAACAAAAAGATAAATTAGAAATGAAGATACGTTTCAATGGTATGTTTTCCCCCCTATTATTTCCTGCCCAGTCATCACAGGATATTTTTACATTTTATATACATCGAAAGAAATACACTCTTTAAAAAAAAACAAAAAAACACCAGTGTTTTGGTGCTTTAAAGAACATATAATCAAATCAACACATCATAATGAAAATCAATAATCTCTAAAGAGGATTATTTGCTAAATCTTAGATTCTAGAATGAACCATAATCTTTAAGAGTGTGTTTGTCAATTGACAGGATTTTCAGGATTTGATGGGTGTTTAAGTGTTTAAAAAATTAATAGTTAGGTGAAAAAAAGCCAGCAAATAACAATACAAATATTTTTAATAAAAATTCTAATTTATGAATTACAAACACTTACTTTTACATTTTAATTTCTTTCTGGGCTCTCTACAACAGTTGAAATATGACTATCATTCATATCATCCATAGTGGAGTATATCCCCAATGGGCCCCAAACATGATGTGCTGAGAGACTTCTTTACCCGCTCTAAGCCCTCCCTCCTGAGCTTACCACCTGTGCAGGTAATTCAGAGTAAATTTCCACTGCCTCTGCTGTTAAGAGTCCGTCATCAGCACCACCCAAGGAGTTTCTTTTTCTGACAAAGTGTTTCCTGACAATAGACAAGCCCAGCACCAGCACTAATGACACTAATGTGGGACCTGCACAAAACTAAAAGCCAGAGAAACTGCTTCAAAACTGGATCAAAATGGGCAATTATGCTAGCTACAAATGAAAAAAAAAAGAAAAAAAATTGAATAGGGATGCACCGATATTAATTACAGATTTCTGCACCGATTTCTGGCCATTACAGATAACTGTTGTCATGTCATAACATGTCATATCATGCACATTTAAAATGCTACAAGTGAAGCAGGCATCACAAAATTATAAAAAAATTATATTTATTTTGATATCTGCTAAAGATGACATGTAACCGTGTTATTTAATTATTTGTGTTTTTAAAGATTAACTTTAAATAAGTGTTATGATGCTAAAAATAGGTTGAAATATTCAATATCAGCTGATATATTTCCAAAACCATCTAATAACCCAAATGAAACTCATAAATTGTGCATCCCTGATTTCAAAATTCAAACATTTTAGCAATCAACATGTTTACTTCTGTGTGCATTTATACATCAAAATTCCTGATTGACTGAACCAAAGTCATTTTCTTTTTTCTTGTCTCTTTTTCCCCAGGTGAGGTCCATCAGGTGAAACCCTGCACTGCACAGGGTAATGCATACAGCCCACCTGACCCTTGAGCTTCTATCGGTGTCTCTCGACTGCTTCCATTTCAGCCAAAGCAGATGAGAGCCCCAGCTCCGCTGTAACCCAAACACCCCTCACTTATAATACATAACCAGTCTTTTCACTGAAAAATGCATACACATGCCTGGTCTGGGTGTGTATATGCTTGTCAGACTGTGTAACAGATATGTACCTACATGTAGTTAGAGGCTATACAAACAACAGGGGTATGTTAGAGTTTCCAGGTTTTGCACATTTCACAGTACACTAGAACCTTTTGACATTTTGTAATATTTGAAAGGAAACAGAAGAATCTGATAACCTAAAAGAAGATATAAATCAACAGTTGTGTGGAAAATAATTTAAGATGGATGTTTTAACACCCAAGAGGGGAAAAATAAACATTAAAATAAATGAAAAGAAAAGAAAAGAATATTAAATAAATTTAAATCTTTCATTTTAACTCTAACCAGAAAAGTGACAAATCAACATTTTGTAAGATAAATGATCTAAACAATGTTAAAATAAAATAAAATAAAATATAATATTATTAAATGTACATTTGTTTTATATGGAAAATGCTTTATCTTCTTAACTAAATACGTTTGTTTGTGATCATTAAAGCTGAGATTGGCATAATATTAGATATTATGCATAGAATGAAGCTATATTATTATTTCTTAATGCAAAAATCCACATGCAATGAATCCAAAAACATAACATTTTAGTTGGCGGGTTAAAAAAGGCTTTGCCTACCGTTCTGCCCTCAAGGCATTTATACATCTTATAGGCAACCATAACCAACCAAGACACCTGCTTCACAACAGCAAAATGAAACGCCATACATTACAATTCCTGTCACTCATAAAACCAGAATGGGCCCTCATCACTATTACATCCATCCATTCAGGAATCAGCAGGAGCCGGTCACAAGCTACCTCAAAGCATGAGTCTGTGTCTCACAAGGACATCAACACATATAGAGCTACACATTTAGCATTACATATACCATGTATTGGACTGCATTCATCAGTCAGATACATAAGGCCAAAGACAGCACTTTAATTAAATCAGAAACAGCTTTCAATTAGTTAGTCTAGGCCATGGCTGGGCAGGAAGGCTCTGTGTCAGGAAGCTGACTCATAAAGCACAAAAACTTTTTGTTTTTTTCCCTTTCTCCTTGCCTCCCCTCCCTTCAGGGGAAGATGTGTCTGCTGAATGAGATCTACGAGTGATTAAAAATGAAGAGAGGGAGAGGACAACTAAAAAATAAAAAGTACAGGCCATCTGACCTTCTGTGAAGCGATTGCGCTTCCGGCCCTGGACACAACCCGTGGTGCCTATTGACACCTGGCTCCCCAGCGTGGGATCAATGGTGCTAAAAGACACTGAGGATCAGCAAGAGGCTCTGCAAGCATCCTACTCCGAAAGCTTTGCCTTCATGTTTTGCGTATAGTTTATTCAGTTTGTGCATTTAATTTGGGTGTAAAATATTCAGATTCCAATCCCAAAATTAGCATTTGTTCAAAGTTCAGCATGAGCTCACCAGCAGAAAACAGCAGCAGCTGTTGCGGAAGCCTCACCTCCAAATCTCCACTTACGGTAAAATTTGACATCAAAACCGCGAGTCGGTGGGAGGGAGGCTAACAATCACGAATTCATTCTCAGAGCCTCGTTTTCACAAGCGAGAAAGCATCTGTCAAGGAGTTTACCAGAGAACAAGTATAACGGTGTCGTAAGACAATATCTAGTGTTGCCCTTAACCCCAGTGCCCCTATTAGTGCACCTGCATTAAATGTGATCATAACGTTTGACACCCCGGTCACGGTCATGGTCAGGGGCCAGGCTTCAGCATGAAAATTTGGTGCAATAAATTATAGAGAATCATAATTCAAATAATAGCATGCCTGCGGTTTCTGAGCTTTCATGCAAACCCCAATCAAGGCCATGTTGCTGTGATGAGTCATCGCTCTATCCAGCTGTCCACGGGGCATACATCTGATTAGCAAGCCCACGCTCACCCGGTAGGCGCAAATGTAAATATTGTAATAAAACCCTTAGTAATAACTCCCGTGTCTTGGAGAGGCTTCACTTTATTTATTTTTCCCCACATTTCAGTAATATTGTTTGAAGGAGACTGCATACTTAAATATCAGTTATTAAAGCAAACATTCAGGTGTGGATTTCCAGAAACCATTCTTCAACTTCAGGCTTTTTTTAAATCTCCCACAAGAGCTACTTGCATCATTAGTGTAATTATCCTTCACATCATTGTTGGAGTTATTTACCATCAAAGAAGTGGGTGTTTCGTTTCACCTACAGAACTGCAGAGTGGCACGCTGCTTGGTGACTAATACGCCGCAATATTTACAGTTTTTTTTCCCCCGTGTCCCTGAAGCGAGAATAGAGAGTTTTCAAAAAAGAAAGAGAAATAAATAAAATAGCAAATAGCATGCAAATCAAAGTTCAAGGGCTGCTGTAGAGGTTGCGTTTCCTGCAGTGGATCAGAACAATGCATTTCTTAAAAGATATTCAACGGG
Source organism: Abramis brama (assembly GCF_963993115.1). Lineage (NCBI taxonomy): Eukaryota > Metazoa > Chordata > Actinopteri > Cypriniformes > Leuciscidae > Abramis > Abramis brama. Next base: position 26,078,938 of record NC_139965.1, on the reverse strand, counting down.
TGTGTTGCTGTGGTGACACAGAACGCTTGAGGGCCTCAGCTGAGCTCCCACTAAGAGGCTGTCCCCTCTTTGCCAGCTTAGCCACCTGGTACAGCCATGATACATTTGGCTAATGATGTCACGGACTCCCTTTCATGCCGCGCCTCCACCACCATGGCCCAATTGTCTATTCATGAGAGTAATGAGAAGTCAGGGAGAGGGAGAGTGAGAGACAGACAGAGAGAGACTTTGCTCATGGCCACTGATAACCCCAGACTAAACTTGCAACCTTACGAGGCTCGAGCTTAATATCTGGCCGTCAATCAGCTCTGCCATCCCTTGCCGGAGTGTTTAATTACAGAGATCAATTATTCACCAGCCTCGTCTTTCAATGGGCCACACTCCTCGAAAAAATACTGCCACAGGCTGAAGGAGGAGACAGCGGCTTGCCAGAACAGACCAGAAATATCCCCAGTACAACATGTCCACCAGGAGAATGCAGTCTGCACCTTACCTAAGCACACGGACCTATTTGCCATGCATGACCGGTGCGAGTGTAACATTACATGAAAATGTATTGAGGTCTGCCGCCTGTCCTACTGGCCCTGTCAATGCGCTGACGTCATGGCTTGTTGATAAATACCACAGCGTCAGCACTGCCGATTGCCGTCATCGGGTCTTTCACAGCCGGCCGTTTTATACAAAGTATTAAAGGAGTAGTTCACCCATTCAAGAAAATTCTGTCACCATTTAATCACCCTCATGTAATTCCAAACCTGTGGGGAACACAGAAGATGTCCATACAATTAAAGTCGGTTCAATGTTGTTTTGGACGCCATTGACTTTCACTGTTTGAACAAAAACAGTTTAAACATTCTTCAAAATATCTTCTTTTGTGTCCTGCAAAATAAACTAAATTTATACAGGTTTGGAACGACATGAGGGTGAGTAACTGAAGATACAGTTTCCATTTCTGCCCAATCTATGTCTTTAATTTTTGGTGCCACCTGTTGCATTGGCCAAAAAAAAAAAGAAGTAAATTAATGTTGGTGGTGTGAACAAAAGAGATGGTCACATATGACAGCAGGTGATATTCTACCTCAGTGAAAGAGGAGAAAAGAAGGTGTGGCCAGGATGGGCATCTTGTCAGAGGGTCACTTATCGCAGGACCCCATGCTTCAAGCAACTCTAAGAGCTTACCCCATTATCGCCATCTAATTCAGAATCACTGAAAGACAAACTGATCAACTGACCCCAGATCAGCCCGAAAGGTAACTTCAGCCAATTCCCGAATCCTCCCCCGTTCTCCAGACTGACAGCTCATTAATCTCCCTTGGCTGCAATCCTTCCTCCCTGGTGACAGAGCCTGAGCCAGAGCAGAGGATTCCCCTATGCCTGGCTGTGTCCATCCCTGCTGGTCCACCTGCCTGGATCAAACACTCTCCACAGGGAGGGGACAAGACGGTAAAGACTAGAAAAGGGGGGCGTTGGGGATTTTGACGGGCAATAAAACAAAACAAATCACTTCCTGTCAGGGTGTGTCTTTACTGAGTGGGCGTGCAAATGTGTGTAACCAGGCGCTAAGAGCAGGGCCAATAAATGAGACAGGACATGAATAAAGCAGCGGCTGGCTTCGATTGTTCGTGGGCAGGCTCCAGGGGAAAGCCAGTACCGAGGAATCTATCACAGGAGATTGGCTAGGTCGTGGGTGGACGTCACCAAGTAAAAAGGCCCTTTGGTGAGATCTGAGAATGGGCCCACCAGATCGCAGTGTATAAATCTAATAGACAATAACGTATGCCCCTTCACCAAGGAAACTGGAGAGAAATACACATTGCAAACTGTCAATAAGAATGAGTCTTTTGTTTATAAGATCACCTCAGGACATTCTAACACCATTATGTTCCTCAGCTCGGGTTGAGGGGGGCGAGGTGAAGTTTAAAGTTGAAATACTTTCTCAGTCAGTTTAATGTGCAGACAACTTTAGAGACAACATTGCTCTGTTTGTTTAAGCTGCCTGACATAGCAACACTGACTCAACCAATGGTGTGATTTGGGAGGCGGGGCAGTCTGTTTGTCTGACCAGTGGCAGATAAGTAGAGTGTTCAGGGAATCCTGTTTAAAAACAAGCAAGCAATCATTTTAAATGATAAAAGTACATTTAGTCATCCCAGCATTATAATGTAGAGTATAAAAATGAATGTTAATTTGGAGATTTGGTTTTTAAATGTTTTAATTTGTGGTTTTATAATATTTAAGTAAATGTTAGACAATGACAAAGGTAATGTAAATGAATGTAAATAAAATAAATTAAATGACCAATTAAAATCTCTAATATTGGAAAACTAGTCTGGTACAGATATATTGTGCTTCCCTAATATCATATGCATTACATTATAGCCACATAATGCCCATTTGCCATGAAATGCCAAGCCTCTGTCCTGCCTATTATCCTTATATGCCTTTGAAAATTCAGTGTTCTGATGATGAGCTGTGACTAAATCCTGTTAGAGAAATGTGAATGAGAAGCATGAGGACAAAACATAAATGTACACCTGCAACGATGGTATAATGAAAAGCCAGAGAGAAATTCATGGCAACACATGTATACAGGCCTTTTGCCCTTTCCAATTGGCTCTAACACTATGAGACAGCAATAGAATCATTCCTAAAGGGTCACATCTGGTTTTGAGATTGGTCTGAAATGGCAAGGAATGAAAAAGCTGAACCTGTGAACCTCCTCATATCAATCTGTTACACTCAGTTAAGCTCTATGTGCACTTGAAGATTGTGACAGAGAAGAAAAGGCGGAAAATGAAATGAAGTAAAAATGAAATCAGTCTCGCATTTTTCGTTTAACGCAAACTTTGCACACGCTCGTCCAGAAAAACTAATCCAATTGAATGAAACGTTTAAACCAATTTTCAACTAATTTCCAAACAGAAGGGAGCAAGGCATGCATCGCTACCTGGTCAGGTCACGTACTGTGCATGATTACACACGGCTGTAGGTCTAATGTGGACAAACATGTCTATTCCCCTCAGACAGATGGAAGTTCCCACTCCCCCATCTCCTACTCCGCTGCTACTGTCATTCTCAAATGGCTTCCACATTACACCCCTGTAATCAAACTGTAGGATTCACACTGCTCATTATTCAATTAGCCAAATGCTACAGTCGCATCCTGATGGTTAAGATAATTAGTGTAAAATGGTTATTCGGCCGGCAAAGTGGATCTGCAATTAAAGGTGAATAGAATATCTAGTTGTACCTAACGTAATTTTTTTCCAGGCTAATTTGGTGGCTAATGAGGCTGCTCTAGTTTGGCTAATTTATGGGCGAGTGGAAGGTGAAAAGGCCCAGAATGGGAGAGAATAGAGAGAATTAACAAAGAATTCCATCTTTCCCTCAGCTCTTTCCCTCTGTCAATGGAAGCTTCTATAAGAAACAAAACAGGATAATGAAACACTGAAAGATTGTCACTTAATGTACTGTAGTTCCCAGGTTTCATATATTTTTTATATATATATATATATTTTATATATATATATATATATATATAAAGCTGGTCAATGACCTGGTCAATGACCTGAAAAGAGCTGGGACCACCGTTTCCAAGGTTACTGTTGGTAATACACTAAGACGTCATGGTTTGAAATCATGCATGGCACGGAAGGTTCCCCTGTTTAAACCAGCACATGTCTTAAGTTTGCCAACGACCATTTGGATGATCCAGAGGAGTCATGGGAGAAAGTCATGTGGTCAGATGAGACCAAAATAGAACTTTTTGGTCATAAATCCACTAAACGTGTTTGGAGGAAGAAGAATGATGAGTACCATCCCAAGAACACCATCCCTACTGTGAAGCATGGGGGTGGTAGCATCATGCTTTGGGGGTGTTTTTCTGCACATGGGACAGGGCGACTGCACTGTATTAAGGAGAGGATGACCGGGGCCATGTATTGCGAGATTTTGGGGAACAACCTCCTTCCCTCAGTTAGAGCATTGAAGATGGGTCGAGGCTGGGTCTTCCAACATGACAATGACCCGAAGCACACAGCCAGGATAACCAAGGAGTGGCTCTGTAAGAAGCATATCAAGGTTCTGGCGTGGCCTAGCCAGTCTCCAGACCTAAACCCAATAGAGAATCTTTGGAGGGAGCTCAAACTCCGTGTTTCTCAGCGACAGCCCAGAAACCTGACTGATCTAGAGAAGATCTGTGTGGAGGAGTGGGCCAAAATCCCTCCTGCAGTGTGTGCAAACCTGGTGAAAAACTACAGGAAACGTCTGACCTCTGTAATTGCAAACAAAGGCTACTGTACCAAATATTAACATTGATTTTCTCAGGTGTTCAAATACTTATTTGCAGCTGTATCATACAAATAAATAGTTAAAAAATCATACATTGTGATTTCTGGATTTTTTTTTTTAGATTATGTCTCTCACAGTGGACATGCACCTACGATGACAATTTCAGACCCCTCCATGATTTCTAAGTGGGAGAACTTGCAAAATAGCAGGGTGTTCAAATACTTATTTTCCTCACTGTATATATACACATTGTACCTACTTTTACACACTTTGATATCTATGCTGTGACATCTATCTTCACATTTCAATAGAGCACAACAATTCCTTTTCTCCATACAAAAAGACTTGCTATTTAACTTACATTGAAACAATTTACATTGTACATTTTTTTTAATTATGTCATGTCAAATTTAAGCAGACAGTACCTTTGTTGGATTTTCAAGTATTATTTTATTTTATTTTTTTATTTTTTTGCTTTGAATCAAATCTTGTAATGTTATGAATAAATCTCAGAGCTGGTTGTTTTGGTTTGAGGACTCTTTTTTATTAAATGTTTAAAATCAAATTGCCTAATGGAGAAAAAAGAATGGGAATAAAAACACTTAGGAAGGAAAGGAAATAAAATACTTCTGGAAACAAGGCTGCAGAAAAAAATTCAGTGGTCTTTTCTGTGCTCTATAGGAAGGTGCTAAAGCAGTACAATGTCATGCTTGAAATCCCCAAAATATCACAAAATTCAGTTTTGCAATGGCTCTAGGTGATAAGCTAAATATGGGTAACCTTCCCTCAACTGTTTCAACAGTTCCCATGGCAATAGGAAAGTTGGCGTGGGCCACCACACATGTTGGTGACACCTGTAAGCAGAATGAGAAATGAAGTGTGCAGCCGTTCTTACTGGAATTTTTGTGGTAATTATGCTGTTGCAGGTACAGTGTGGCTGAGTAGCAGTTGTGAATTGGGAGCACAGGAGAATAAAAATGAGGGGAAAAATAACGTGATTGTTGTCATAAGCGAATGTATACAAGCAAAATATTGTCAAACAAGTAAAGCACAGACCATATGCCGTCACCGTCACAGAGCATTCAAGGGCAATCCCGCTTACAGAACCAATTTTGATGGATTGTCAGTGAAATCTCTACTCTGCAGCTGCCGTTCCAGGGGGTGACGCGTGAAAACCCTTAACCTGTGCTGCTATCCATTCCTGGATAGCTGCGTGGGAGGTGGCCGGCTGAAAGCCTACATTTACCCACTTTACTGTAATTGCTGCATTTACTCTTTGATTGCCTAAGAGCTCCATTCATACTCACTCCTGCCTTGTTGGATGAGAGCTTCTGCAGTGGGGTTGATTGCTTTACAATGGCAGATCAAAATATTAGAGTGATCCCTCTGAGCAGTCACAGTAAGCGTTTGACTAACAGTTATTATTACGCTGTCTGTCAGAGTAATAATAAAGGAGGCTAAATTGATAATTATTAGAAGAGCATGAACCAGCTCTTTTTTTCCACATTGAACAATTTGCTGCTTGCTTTTTACATTTTGAGACTAAACACTTCAAGCAATAAAACAGATCTCTACTGATTAGAAGACTAAAGTCATGGAAGTAAAGGCGCATCTTGAAATTCTGCTGTAACTCCCACTTAGCATTAAAATCAGCACAGTACAGTACGTTAAATACATTAATACCAGCATGATCTTTCCACATATCACTTTACTCTTATTGTCTAATCCCAAATTTATAAAAACAAATTGCTTTATATATATATATATATATATATATATATATATATATATATATATATATATATATATATATATATATATATACACACATACACGTACAGTGCTGGTCAGAATTATTTGCCTCCTTGGTAAATATGATCAAAGATGGCTGTAAAAAATAAATCTGCATTCTTAATCCTTATGATATTTTATTTTAAAAAATGTTTTAAAAAAATTGACAGATGAAACAAAACAAAAAAAAGACCTTTTTGGCAGCAAACACTTAATATGGGTTTAGTTCATACAGGGATAAAAAAGTACCACGTGCAAAATGAAATACTTTGCTGTATCTTTAATGCTGTGGGCCTAATTTTCTGCCAGAGGTCCTGGACATCTTGCTCAGATACATGGCATCATGGATTCGATCAAATACCAACAGATAAAAAATCAAAACCTGAACACCTCTGCTAGAAATCTTATAATGGGCCATGTTTAAATCTTCCAACAGGACAGTGATCCAAAAACAAACATCAAAATCAAAACAGAAATGGGTCACTGAGCACAAAACCAGGCATCTGCAATGGCCATCCCAGTCCCCAGACCTGAACCCTATAGAAAATAAGTGGGCTGAACTGAAGAAAAGAAGGGCCAACATGGATCTGGGAACCTGAAGGATCTGGAGAGATTCTGTATGGAGGAATGGTCTCTGATCTCTTGTCAGGTGTTCTCCAAACTCATCAGGCATTATAGGAGAAGAAAAAGGAAAAAGGAGATTGCAAAAAGTATTTAATAAAAAGGGGGCAAATAATTGTTCCCAATGTGTTTTGGAGAAAAACATTTATTTCATAATGTGATTTCCCCCCCACTTTCAATTCTTTTACTTCTATAAAAGGTTAGATTTTTGCATTTTTTTAATGCTGTGCAAAAGTCTTGTGATTATTACAATTAATGGCAAAAAGAATGTTTGGAAATGTAAACTGATATTTCCTACTGACACACTACAGCAAAAGATATAAATAACTGACTTAAAACCTTTTTTTTGGGGGGGGGGGGTATTAACATGCCTAAGACTTTTGCACAGTACTGTATATATATATATATATATATATATATATATATACAGTGCAATGCATAAGTGAATACACCCATGCTAAAGTTGACTAAAAAGAGGAATAAAAAATCATATTTTGGAAATTGAACTTAATGCCTTAATTTAAAAAATTAGGAAAAATCCAACCTTTAAGGACACCAATTTTCTTTGTGAATGAATAATGTATCGTAAATAAATAAATGTTCTTCCTTAAAATACATGGTGCATAAGTGAGTACACCCCTATGTTAAATTCCCATAGAGGCAGGCAGATTTTTATTTTTAAGTATTTTTTTTTAGGATACTATGCATCCTGATAAAGTTCCCTTGGCCTTTGGAATTAAAATAGCCCCACATCATCACATAGCCTTCACCATACCTAGAGATTGGCATGATTTTATTTCAGTTAGCCTAAAAGCTAGTTTGATTTGCATTGAGAGATGATCTTATGGAAAGTGCCCCATGCCAATCTCTAGGTATGGTGAAGGCTATGTGATGATGTGGGGCTATTTTAATTCCAAAGGCCAAGGGAACTTTATCAGGATGCATAGTATCCTAAAAAAAAATATAAAAAAATACTTAAAAATAAAAATCTGCCTGCCTCTATGGGAATTTAACATAGGGGTGTACTCACTTATGCACCATGTATTTTAAGGAAGAACATTTATTTATTTACGATACATTATTCATTCACAAAGAAAATTGGTGTCCTTAAAGGTTGGATTTTTCCTAATTTTTTTAATTAAGGCATTAAGTTCAATTTCCAAAATATGATTTTTTATTCCTCTTTTTAGTCAACTTTAGCATGGGTGTATTCACTTATGCATTGCACTGTATATATATATATATATATATATATATATATATATATATATAATTGCAATTTCTTTTTATAAATATATACACTGAACAAAATTATAAACATAACACTTTTGTTTTTTGCCACCATTTTTCATGAGCTGAACTCAAAGTTCAGAGACTTTTTCTATGTACACAAAAGCCCTATTTCTCTCAAATATTGTTCACAAATCTGTCTAAATCTGTGTTTATCTGTGTTGTGTCAATAAAACCTGTCAGTATCTGGTGTGACCACCATTTGCCTCACGCAGTGCAACACATCTCCTTCGCATAGAGTTGATCAGGTTGTTGATTGTGGCCTGTGGAATGTTGGTGTGGACCTCTTCAATGGCTGTGCGAAGTTGCTGGATATTGGCAGGGCCTGGAACACGCTGTCGTATACGCCGATCCAGAGCATCCCAAACATGCTCAATGGGTGACATGTCCGGTGAGTATGCTGGCCATGCAAGAATTGGGATGTTTTCAGCTTCCAGGAATTGTGTACAGATCCTTGCAACATGGGGCCGTGCATTATCATGCTGCAACATGAGGCAGGGCTTGACATAAGCAATGGCCCGACGGCCCAGGGCCAGTAAAAGAGTATGTTGGGCTAGTTGATTGGCCAGTGACTGGCCATCAGCAAAACAAACAGCAAACGTCATACACAGTGGCGCGAAGAGTGTCAATGTTACTTCAGGTTATTTATAACGCGTTAAAATGTCAAAGAACTACGAGGCTGATACGAGAAACGGATATAAATCCGATCTTCAATTCCCGCGCTATATGCAGATTTAAAGGAGTGCACGTCACCGAAAGCAACAGATATGAGCTGCATTTTATTGATCATCAGCTAAAATTTCAAAATCAAAGAGACAGCAGCAACAGCTTTGGTAAGATTATTTTGTTTCTTTACTTTTAATGATGATGATTGTGTGTTAAGAGTCTGCAACTTACTTTCACTTTGATTTGAAATAGTTTGCACGTTGGCTTAATGAATACATGCTCAGCTGCTCATCTGCGGTGATGCGTGTTGCAGTAGCGTCGTCTTATCTGGCTATAACATGACATAGCCTATAACACGCTCTCACACGTTTAAATTTTAGCATTTTTGGTAAGTAAGTATGCAAAACTCTTACTTACAAAAAAAAGGAGGAGGTCCAGTGAATAAAATGGACCGCTGAGGGAGAAAAGGGAGGGGCTAAGGGGAAGAGAGGAGGAAAAGTGGAATCTCTTAGTAAAATGAATCCCTGTGAAAACCACATTCTCTCCGTGTTGGCGAGCCTATGTTCATTGCAGGAAAAATAATATATACTGCAATAACCATTCATAGTTACAATGACAATTTGGTTATTTTTGCATGTCTCCAGGGGCTCTCTCTTAATTCCTGTACTCCCTTTGCTGTATTGATTAATCCTAATGTATACAATAAATACAGTTTAATGGAAAAGTGCTTTTCCTTATATTTCTTTCAGGGCCAGTAAAAATATAGAAGGGGCCAGCAAAACTCTGATCTACTGGCCCTGGGGGGTCTCAAGCTTTTTTTTTATGTTGAGCCCTGATGAGGTGATGGTCGTGGATGAATGGCACAACAATGGGCCTCAGGATCTCTTCACGGTATCTCTGTGCATTCAAAATGCCATCAATAAAATGCACCTGTGTTCGTTGTCCATAACATACGCCTGCCCATACCATAACCCCACCGCCACCATGGGCCACTCAATCCACAACGTTGACATCAGCAAACCGCTCACCCACATGACGGCATACACGCTGTCTACCATCTGCCCTGTACGGTGAAAACCAGGATTCATCCGTGAAGAGAACACCTCTCCAAAGTGCCAGACGCCATCGAATGTGAGCATTTGCCCACTCTAGTCGGTTACGACGACGGACTGCAGTCAGGTCGAGACCCCGATGAGGACGACGAGCATGCAGATGAGCTTCCCTGAGATGGTTTCTGACAGTTTGTGCAGAAATTCTTTGGTTATGCAAACCGATTGTTGCAGCAGCTGTCCGGGTGGCTGGTCACAGACGATCTTGGAGGTGAAGATGCTGGATGTGGAGGTCCTGGGCTGGTGTGGTTACACGTGGTCTGCAATTGTGAGGCCGGTTGGATGTACTGCCAAATTCTCTGAAACGCCTTTGGAGACAGCTTATGGTAGAGAAATGAATATTCAATTCATGGGCAACAGCTCTGGTGGACATTCCTGCAGTCAGCATGCCAACTGTACGCTCCCTCAAAACTTGCGACATCTGTGGCATTGTGATAAAACTGCACAATTTAGAGTGGCCTTTTATTGTGGCCAGCCTAAGGCACACCTGTGCAATAATCATGCTGTCTAATCAGCATCTTGATATGCCACACCTGTGAGGTGGATGGATTATCTCGGCAAAGGAGAAGTGCTCACTAACACAGATTTAGACAGATTTGTGAACAATATTTGAGAGAAATAGGCCTTTTGTGTACATAGAAAAAGTATTAGATCTTTGAGTTCAGCTCATGAAAAATGGGGGCAAAAACAAAAGTGTTGCATTTATAATTTTGTTCAGTGTATATACATATATATATATATATATATATATATATAATATTGTGATTTCTTTTTATAAATAAATATATATACACAATTTAAAACACAAATGAATTTAAAAGACTATTCTATTATCAATAGTCAATATACTTTCACCATGTTCTCTGGGAGGAGCAATTTTACTAGGAGCTCTTTTGCCAACAAACCAAGTGCCATTGCATTCCAGGGTAGAGTAAATTCGAAGTTGAAGAATAGGCTTCCTTTCATTTCACGTATGAGTAAATTTGAATTGAATTGGCCATTAGTTGAAATGGATTTTGAATTGGAATGACAGGAAGATGAATTTACTCAATTGCAATTCAACAAAATTCAACAGGTAATTCTGGGATATTAAATTTAAAAGACATGTTTTAAAAGTTTTTAAGTTTTTGAAAACAATTTGTTGACATTTGTTAACATGCATCATGCATTAATGATCAGTACATTTACAGCATTTAATAATCAAGGCTAATGGTACTTTCTATGCATATTAATACATTTTATAATATTATCAAGTTGTACAAATTAACATTAATGTATGAAAAATGAATTATGAATTACTGAAATTAAACATGAATTACTAATGAATAATAGAATATTTATAAACTAACATTAAACTAGATTAATATAGTGTAGAAAAAGTTGTTTATTGTTAGCTAATGCAATAAATAATGTTCACAAATTGACTTTATTGTAAAGTAAACATTTCAAAATTTTAGACACGACTGTCATGTCAACATTCAAAGTTAATCTTAACAAACTTTCTTAAATTGCACTTATTTGAGTTTTTATGAATTTCAATTAATTTGAATTTCCTTCCTTAAATTCCGTTTTCAATTCTAGTTCCTGTTTGCCACTTCAATTCAACTTCAGATTCAGAATATAAAAAGCATTCTCAATTCAATTCTAAATGGTGCACAACCTCGTTGCATACACAAACACATCTGTGAAATGCATTCCTTATTGAAGCACAGACGGTCTCATTATTTTTTATTTGATTATTTGGTTAAACGCAGGCCTTTGGCAGGCTGTCTCTGCACCAGTTGGCCCATGGGCGGATAGTGAAGTTAAGAGGTGCAAACCTTAGTCAGGAGTGGTGCGGTACTGTGGTGCCCCACGATCTGCCAACAACCCAACAGTGGTGCCATCACTGACTCAGTCACTGACCCGGAGCCCCCACCTGCATGAGCAACGATTTGAGCGGTAGGACCCAGCGATGCCCATCTCAAGCTGCCCACTAGAGCAGAAGGCCCTTTGACTCACGCCCATCTGGCCTGCTCGCACGTTAGAGTACGCCAAGGTCTGTGAGCAGCACTCTGCTAACTTCCCTACCCTTCCCAAGAGGGGACAGTTAACAAATCGGGAGTCCTAAAAGTTTTAGTGACAAACAACTTTTTTTTCTTGTCAAGACGGCATGTGGTTAACATGGCGATGACAAGTCAACATTCCGCCTCCAGGTTTTCCCACATACATACACAAACACACAAACACTAAAGTTCAATGTTGCACCCTGTGTAGGAGTTAAAAAGGATGCACGTTATGGTCTTTTTCATTAATTATTTCCATCTAAACATGTCACGAATCACATGATTTCTGATGATACTGCTATTCGAAAAGATATTTGGTAGAGGGTAAATATTCGTCAATATTTTGCATTTATTCATTTGGCAATTTGCAATCTTATCTCATGAAATCAGACATAATAACTAAATTACTAAATTGACTAAAACAATTGCAAATATTGTACCTTTAGGGGTACAATACAGCTTGTCACTGGGGCAGTGCCGTTATAGGGACATACCTTATTTCCCCCTAATAATACATATTACTACTCTAATGTACTGTACTAATATGTACCTTTTAGTGCTAGATAAAGTACCATGTTGTACCACTAAATGTACAATTTTGCACTTTTTTTCTGACAGTGTAGGTCTTTACAGATTCAGCCACAAAAAATATAAGTCCAAGATGCACATGACACAAATGTGACCTCACAAACTGCTAGATACATGTATAGTCAGTGTAAACACTTTATTTCAGTGAAAGCTGACTTCAGATAAAGAACTGACTGACCTGCCCGGGTTTGATGTCCAGAAACTGCAACACTTCCTTCACCATGACTGGTGTGTGTAAGGGTCTCTCGCTTTGGGTTGACATCTCTGAATTTTTTAACTCAGAATCAGGGTTTGAAGGCACTGAGCCAGTATAGGGCCTCAATGGATGCCACAACTTTCTCCTACATCGTCTGAACATTCTGGAGCCGTGGTCAGGAATCACGTCTTTACACAGCCCCAATGTCCATTTGCAAGGTGTAACCATGAAAAGATATATAGTTTGTTCGTTTTCTGTGGTTCTGCACAGAAAAGAGGACAAAAAAAGGTATGTGATATAATGAGAATAATACTGACAAGCTGTATAATCCAAGATATATCATTTTTGCAAGTGTCATTAAAGGTTTAATTAAAAAAACGGTGATATTTTAAACTCACAATCACTTAAAAATGCAAATATGGTGTGAAAATGCAAAAGTCATAATATAAATTACTTTCTTATACATTTAATATTACCCATCAGTTTATAATTTGTAAATGTCGCAGCATGAGAAACTCCCGCCAATATGATACGAGACACAAGGACACGTGCAGGACGCCAGAGCAAATGTTTTTCAGGGATGTGTTTGTGATCAGATTTTAAAGAAAGTGCATGTATTTGTTGTCATGTCTGTCAACACGTGATGTATTTACAGACAAACGTCTCCGCACACCATACAGTAGCCTATATATAATATTCAAAGGTCAGTTCGTAAACATAGAACTTACTATGCAAACAGATAAAACAATACAGCAGGTTGTGAATGATTGATTAATCGCTATATACTAATAAGCAAGGTTGCTTGGTCCTTTATTCAGCGCGGAGGTTCATGAGTGCAGCTGTGACAGCTCCCGGAAGAAACAAGAAATTACTATTTTGTGTTCCTCCTGCAACAGGACGAGCACAATACACTGAGATACATTATAGCGATATTTTACATGTGCAGCGACACTTCAATTAATGTTCATCAGTTTAATCACAATTTCTCAAATTATACACAAATATTTTACTTCATACATAGTTCAGTGATGCATGCATCTAAGAAATAAGTATGTGTTTTATTCACAACTGTGAGTCTCAAACTACAGTCAAAAATCTGTTTTTTTAGAACCAATAGAAAGATACAGCAGTAAATTAACATATTTTTATACATTTACAGGCATATATATATATAGTTGTCTGGAAAGTGAAATACTTTTTTGGTTTGGTTTGGTGAAATACTTTTAATTTGTTTCGTTTAATATTACAATACAATTTAATAATCAATCAGTTAAATCAGAATGGGGCTTTGGGTTTTTCCACATGGCATAAATGTGACTACTGCCATATGTACATGTTTAATGATTATGAATATATGAAATGATTATGAATATATGAAAATATGGTAGTATCAGGATTATACAGTAATCAGTACCTGTGTATTTTCCCCCTGAAGCTTTGAAACGGCAGTCGTGTGTTGTCTTCATGTTTAATCAGTCAAAGCGTTTCTATCTTCTTTTTATTCCAATACTTTGAAACATCATCGGGGCAAAATAGATCAGTGACATCACTGTGTGCAGTAAAAAAAATGGTCTCTTTTTAGATCCTTAAAACTGAAAAGCTCATTTTGGTCGCAGGATGTGGAACCTAAATTACATTCCGCGAAGTAACATTCAAAGTACGCTATCACTTAACTGAAATCTGCTATATATTACATGTTTTCGAAATCATATTGTTCAATGTAATTATATATTTTATGCAATATTCCACCGTAAATAAAACTCTCATTCGCCTAGAACCAGTCATAGCGTCATACGTCCCTGACGTAAGAATGCGCTCATCCAATCAGATGTAGGGACGGAACAGCAGCTTGTGTTTGAAATATTCGCGCTTATGGTTTTGGTTTTGCTTACTATCAGCTCAAATGTAGGCTTTAAAAGTACAAATTTCTCTTAATACCATAGCCAAATCATTCGCCGTAGATTCCGATTGTATCAGATGGTAGGTTATACACATTTTATTGCGTTAACTTGATCTTTTGTGATTCAAATGAAATGAATGAGCAGTTAGCTGCAGCTTTTAGCGCAACGCTAGCAGATGCTACTAACTAATGCTAATAATAGTTTTAAAGTAACTTATATCAACTAAACTTTATAGACGGATGATATAGCCAAGCGTGTAATGAATGTAACTGGCCTTGTGTTACTGTGCGATTAAAATGAATTGGCACCAAATCTGGTTTGCAGTAACGTTATGCTGGTTTGGTTTCAACAATGGCCTTATACTAAAACGTCCTGCGTAAGTTACAGTCTATGAGAGAATTTTATTGGTTGATATGCAGTATGAGGCTCAACGTTAGTTTTCTTATGTTGAGCCCCCTTCTGTTAGAGTTTATTTGGTATCAAGCCACAATAAAACAAACTAACGTTAATGTATGTTTCCAGCATGTCTTGACACTTAAAAGTAAATAACGTTAAGTGTCATAGGATTTGTTTTTGTTTTTCCCTACATAAAAAGTACTGAATAATTATTTGTAACTTGCTCTTTTTCTTGTATTTTATTTCCATTACTGTTAGATTGTTTGAAATCGTCCTGTTTATAAAAAAAAATATTCTCTTGTGTTGTACAGATACACAAACATCAAGAAGCAGAGATTTTCAGTGGGAAGCTGTAAAACAAGACAATGTCAGATGTGGAGGTGTGCAGCCACGTGAAAGTGGTGGTTCGTGTTCGTCCTTTAAACAACAAAGAAAAGGATGGAAATTGCAAGAAGGTTGTCCACGTTGTTGACAACCACATGCTTGTCTTCGATCCTAAAGAGGAAGAAGTGACATTTTTCCGGGGACAGCGGGTAGGCAACAGGGATGTGCGAAAGAGAGCCAATAAGGACCTCAAGTTTGTATTTGACAGCGTGTTTGGTGAGGACTCTTCACAGCTGGAAGTTTTTGAGAACACCACTAAAGCAATAGTGGATGGTGTCCTGAATGGCTACAACTGCACTGGTGAGACATTTTATTTCTCTTCATTGAATCTGAAAGTAACTTTCTGTGCCATGTACTTGGTTTCAGCAGTAAAACCAGGATTTATTATGCAATTTTGGGCTGACAGTCTTTGTCTTGCTTGAAGTTGATACAAAATGTGAATCCATGTCAGTGGCATAAAAGTTTTTGAAGAGCCTGATGCCTTTCTCACATTTTGTTACTGCTACAAGAGCAAGGCCTGTGGTGTTGTTGTTGTTTTTTTTTTTTTTATTTTATTCCACCTTGCTAGAGGGATCTTTTTCTCAAAAGCATCGTAAGCCTAAGTAGATCGCAGAACTATTGACACCAATGGTCTCTATGATCAACTCGGCATACAATATGTTTGGGAAACACACCCCTGGTCATTTATTTATTTATTTATTCATTTATTTGACATGGACATTGCAATTAAACATAGTACAAAACAAGTTTGTAACTGATGCTATGCAAAAAGAGTTTATAGCTAATGCTAATTTTCAACTTCAATTTATAAATGTGTCATTTTTAGATGCAATTATTTATTGTCACTATTTGATACTTCTCAGGAAATCAGACTGTTCAGATAGCTCATGTCATTATGGCAGTGGTATAGCTGATCAAGTTTATTCCTAAATTTGTGTCTTTTTATTTGGCCAGTGTTTGCTTATGGAGCTACTGGAGCCGGAAAAACGCACACCATGTTGGGCACTAGTGATACCCCAGGAGTGATGTTTCTCACTATGAAGGAACTGTTTGCTCGTATGGACCTCATCAAGGAGGACAAAGTATTTAACATAGCTTTTTCTTATCTTGAGGTGAGGTTTCAAATTTCCACAGTATTGTTCATTTATTAATTCAGATTTATTGTAGTTTTTTACCTCTTGATAGCTGGAGGATTTTAGTATTTTATGTGTCCATCACTGATATACACTACCATTCAAAATTTGGGGTCGGTTAAGATATTTATTTATTTTTATGATTCTGAAAGAAGTCTCTTATGCTCACCATCAGCAAGGCTGCATTTATTTGAACAAAAATACAATAAAACGGTAATAATGTGAAGTATTGTTACAATTTAAAGGGGACCTATTATGCCCCTTTTTATAATATGTAATATAAGTCTCAGGTGTACCCAGAATGTGTCTGAAGTTTCAGCTCAAAATACTCCACAGATCGTTTATCATACCATATTGTAAGCTAAATGCCCGTTTTGGAGTGGAAGGAAAAATATGCTGTTTTCATGCCTGTATCATTAAATGCAAATGAAGTACATCTCGTGCCTCAGATACTCTGCCAAAAACTAAAACATCTGTTTGGTTTTGATTATCATCTCTATCGCGGTCACGCTCACGTGACATTGCAGTTCTTCATCATCATGAAAGCTTATTATCTGCATGCGTTTTAAAGCTGTATCAATCTAAACTTATTAAATATGGTTTTCTGAGCTGGATGTCAGATGGCGTGTCCCGGGAGTATTAAACCAAGTTCTCTTTCACGTCTTATTGCGCTTAAACTGTCAAATGCACTCAGGGTTATGTCAAAAACACACAAAGTTCACATAAACACAAGCAATCACATGACATCACATTGCTTAGAAACTGAAAACGGCTTATTCTGAAATACTGCTTATGATTTATGGATATAAAAAAAGGAGTGGGTGGATTTTTACCATTATTGGGTGGTTGTGTACGTGCACACACATTTATGTTCAAACACCATGTAAAGATGAATTTTGCATAATAGGTACCCTTTAAAATAACATATTTTAATATTTAAAAATGTAATTTATTCCGGTGATGGCAAAGCTGAATTTTCAGCATCATTATTCCAGTCTTCAGTCTTATTGTTTTGATCATCTGAAATTCATGAGCCAACGTCTGAATGATTTAGTTTAATTACCTCCCATTATCTTACATGATTGCGTTCCCAAAAACCTGGCATCTGAACGCAACGTGTTTCGTCGTCTCCTCTGAGATGCAAGTCATTTTATGATGTTGGAAAAAAGTGTCCTTTACCCTTAAAATTGAGCAAATTGAAAATACGCCCAATGGAAACAATTTTTTAATTTAGCAAAAACCATATATCGCAAAAAAAAATAAAAAATACGCTCACATGAGGTGGGTTTTCAGGCAATTTGAAAATATAATATTTTGGAAAACTGCAATGAAATTTTTTTTTTTCGCATTTACAGGTCATCTACAGATAACATGCCTACGTCTTCGATAAAAAGTAATGGCTGATGTGGTGGCTGCGATATACTTAAACCTACTAATATCTTTTGTCATGATTTTTGGAATTAATTGTCACGAGAGGATAATTACGTTTTATTCGCATAACATCGTTGAATGGAAATGCCGTCGTTTCGCAATAGTTTTTTTTTTTTTTTTTTTTTTGACATTTAGAAAATATTGCAAAAGTTTTGTGCAAATCTGTAATTGAAACCTGGCTAATGGCTTCCCTGATTGCAGCAATTTTTTCATTTTATTTTTAAATATATATTATTTTTCATTTGTATTGCAGATATTTTGTCAATTCCCCAGGAAGTGACGATTTTGTTCTCTTGAACACATGGAATGGAAACACTGCTTTATTTGCGAATGTTTTATGCGATATTCCAATTTTTTTAACAGTTTTGTTCAATTTAGTTTGATCTTGATTAAATATAGTATTACTGACCTCAACCTTTTGAACGGTACTGTGCATGTGTTAAAGGTGCACTCAGTGTTTGTTTTTTGCACTAGTCAAAATATGGCAGGCATCTACTGACACTTAGCAGCGTGGATGCAGAATCACTCAAAAGCAAAATATTTTCATTACAATGCTTTTTTTTTTAAGCACTTTTTTAATGAGGGGTAAAACTGAGTGCACATTTGAGAGGAAAAACTGAGTGCACAAAAAGTGCTATATTTGTGTTAGCTCTAGTTCATTGTTCCTTGTGCAGTTTGAGTTAGTCAGCCCTTTTGTTTTCTGAGCAATAATGTTCTGCACTGTCTCTGGAACAGGTTTATAATGAACAGATTCGGGATTTGCTAACTAACTCTGGTCCATTAGCGGTGAGAGAGGATGGCTCCAATGGAGTTGTGGTTCAAGGACTCACCCTGCACCAGGTGAAGTTGGGCTGCATGTGTCATCTGTGCATTTTCAGTGACCTTGATTCATGTCACCATAGACCACAAAGAGTTGTCATTGGTTTGCTTCATCTGATTGTGTGTGTGTGACACTTTGTAGCCCAAATCTGCAGAGAACATCCTTGAAGCTCTTGATTATGGCAACAGAAACAGGACGCAGCACCCCACTGACATGAACGCCTCGTCTTCCCGCTCCCACGCCGTATTCCAGGTAAAAGGCTTCTCGCTATCTTGCCTCTTTTCTCTGTAAATATCACATCCGGTTCTGTGTAACTGTTTTTTATGCTGTTAGGCCTCATTCTGTGTGTGGGCACCCCTATGGGCCTGAGCAACTTTAAATTAATCCTCTTGTTTTGATATTGAGCGTGAGCTATCAGATGACTTGCGTGAATAGACAATTTGATTTTTGTGCTATTTGTGTATTTCCTGGAAGATTTGACAAGGCAATAATAAATCAAGCTGTTTGGCTTCTCTGATTATTTTATTCCTATACTTAGGGCTGTGCGATATAGCTAAAAAATGTATCACGATATAATGTTTCATATCGTTCGATGTCGATAATTATTGGCTTTTTTTATAATCTTTTTTTTTATTTATTTTTTTAAGACAAGTAGAAAAGTTTGAATTTAAACCACTGTTTTTATTTTATTTATCCACATTATTTAGGCAAACAACAACTTGTATTAGTTTTAGCAGTAAACAAAAAATCTTATTTATTTATTATATTAAGATAAAAAAGTAAGTGTTAAAGAAACTCTTGAACTTAATAAAATGTTACAAAAAAGTGTAAACGTAGAACAATCAATGCAAACTTTGAGGTAGATCAACATCTGTAATAATAAGTAGGGGTGTAATGGCTCACAAAATTCACGGTTAGGTATGTTTTTGATACAGCAAAAAGAAAGAAATGCCTGAGAAATTTCCTTGATTTAATAAAAAAAAGAATTATTTATTAAAAGAATTTATTTTTAAATAAGTGTGAGTTTTCCTACACCTTGAAACTTTTAGTTTTATAAATAGGGGTAATATTTGAAGGATGAACAAATAATGTTTTGGTCATCACATTAAAAATAACATTAAAATATGATAATATTTGAGTTTTGAAGTTCTGGAAAAAGATGTGTGACGTACTTGAAAACATTTTACTATTCCTGCCAAACTTCCATTGTTACAGTTAGTGTTACTAAATTAAATCCATGGTGAATGTTGCTGATCTGTGGACTTAAAGCCTATAACTAGTTCATTCATGGCACAATGTTTCTCCTGGTTTCCAAGTCAGCGCTGTTTGATCCATTAATAACGGAGAAATTTGAATGCTTCTCACTAGATCTCGCAGCGATGTTATTACTTCAGTGGCGAATTCAAATGCTTCCTTTACTGGATCTCTTAGCACTGTGTAGTAACAGTGTTGCTTGATTAAGATCGGCTCGCTGATAAAGATTGGTCCAAACTGATAAATGGTCCATGAAGCACAAAATAATGAGTAGCGCAGTTTCATTCCACTTTCATTACGTTTGCCATTTGATGTTGGGCAACGTTGTGGTGGTTGCGCCAGCAATGCGTGCATTTTTAGGAAAATATCGAGCAATATATCTAAAAAATGTTATATCATTACCAACAATGGTGTACCGTCGATAAATGACGCTACCGTTTTATCGCCCAGTCCTACCTATACTCATGAACGTAGTTTGTGATTTCAAAAGTAATAAAGCTTTAATATCTTCTCTGCAATCCAACATCTCAGTCATCTATCAATTGATCTGGGTGTTTCAGAGATAACTGCAAAATTTAAACCAGTGTCAGCTGGCTTATAAAGTTGTCAGGAGAAAATATAAATATTCAGCCTGAGAAATGTTCTCGCTCCATCTTTTTTTCTTCAGATCTACTTGAGGCAGCAGGATAAGACAGCCAGTCTCAATCCAAATGTTCGTGTGGCCAAGATGAGCTTAATCGACCTGGCCGGCTCAGAAAGAGCCAGTGCGACCAACGCCAAGGGGGCTCGTCTCAGAGAAGGGGCCAACATCAACCGCTCACTCCTCGCCCTGGGGAACGTCATCAACACGCTTGCCAATCCCAAAGTAGGTCTACACCTCCCGTTAAGATTGAGGGATTACCCAGATCTTGCTGAAAAGAGATCTGTTTTTATTATTAAATTGAAAACAGTTTATGTGATTTTGATGTTGTAAACATGGGCTGCAATTTAATGAAATGTGTACGCTTTTAGTTATAGGTTTGGACATTTAGAATTTTTTTCTCACTATCTTAAGTCTTTTAATTAAAAGACTTAACACCTAGAACGATTATTATATTAGTGTCCACATTAACATATGCCAGTGTTCTCTTTATTGTAAGTGCATGCTGCAGTTATGTCATCTTTAAAGGTGAACTAAGTAACTTTTTTTACCTTAACTGAACAGCTTCGGAGTCATTGGAATGGTTATATTACTTATTTCGGGTTGAATGGTGGTCGTTTCGCACCCCCCTGGTGAGCGGAAAATACGCACTTGCAACTTTGAGCCGGCGGGCCGCCGCGTCTGGAAGTCTCGCGTGATATCAGGTCTCGCGATGTAAACAATTGCTTTACGGCCAAAAGAAATCTGCTAAAATGCTGTCATTATTGCGCTCCCTCACGCTGTCCGAACCCGAATGAAGAAGACGTTTTAAAGAATGTCCCATCTGCTTTGATGTCGTTGATCTATAGCCTCTGGTGTCTGAGAATCACCAACGAGTTTTTACAACAGTGTTGTCAAATATCTATTCCGAAGCTGTGGGGGGAGCTCTAGAGAGAAACCTGCGAGCAAAAAGCGAGAATACAGCGAAGAAATCCCGAAGCTACTGAGTGCTGCTTTAAATGCTCAAGCTTGTTAAAGTTGGTTGGATTCTGATTGGCTGTCAATGTTTTTATCAGCTGGAAAAAAATTCTGAAAGTGATTCCAATGATGTTGTTCCTCTGTATTGTTATTGTTATATTTGTGGTGTGGACTGCCCTATTCTCATAGAATCAAACTTTAATGTTTCGTTCTTGGTGTAAACTTTACTGATTAATTGTGGGTTTTTTTTTTTAGAATAATATAAAAATTGCGGCCTTATATTTGTTTGTTATATTTGTTATATTTGATATTTGTTTTTTCTTTTCTTTTTTTTCTTTTTTTTGTTGTTATATTTGACATTTGTTTATTTTTTTATTTTATTTTATTTTTATTTTGGTCTAGAGTTGGGTATCGAGAACCGGTTCCATTTTAGAACTTTTTAAAATTCAAAAAAACCGGGGACTCGATAAGACGTGCGCATTTCTGTGCTGCACACACATTCAAAGCACACTCACAGAAAAAGGGATTTTAATGTGATTTTAAACCATTCAAGCGCAAGAAGAATTGCGCCCTGTTTTCTGTGCTGCACACACATCCAAAGCGCAAGCACAAAAATGGGTCTCATACTTTATACTGCATGATACTGATCTGGGTTCTCTTCTGGTTCTTTTTGAACTTGAAGCTCTTAAAGTGACAGTAGCCAACCAAAGACAAAGAAAAAATTAACTGGCTGTTCTTGACTGAATAACTTTTGTAATGTATATTTTAGAGCCTGGCCGATATATCGGCAGGCCGATATTAGGCATTTTCCAAACTATCGGTATCTGCATTTATAATGGCCGATAAATGAATATAAAAAAAAAACTAAAAAAACGGACGAAACACCATGTAATGAGTTTTGGCGTTGCATAGTTTGGCCCCAGAGGGCACTCTACAACGTCCCTGTTGACAATAGTCAGGCAGAGCGAACATCCACAACTGAGATCATCTGTGAAGTGTGTTTATGGTAATTTGGCAACTGTCACGAGACATACATTGCTTGAATAACAATTAAAAGAACATCCCCATCAGTTCTCAAATAATTCGTGAAACAAAATTCGTGACTGTCATGTCCAGTTTTGCTGCTGTTACATGTAAGCCGAGAGGGAAACGGTATTAGCTAGTAATTACGTTAAGTCGTTACAGTATAGTTGACTGACTGTCGGTTTAACTCGGACAATGTGACTGAAGATGTATTTATTTAATAGCGTGACAGTTATAGCAATGAGACGTATCATCTCTCCCCAGCCCGTTATTTTTAAAAAGTATAAATTATATACTAAATTATGGCTTATCATAGACTTTAGCTAACCACAAAGCTAGCTAATGCCATGGCTATCAGTGGAAGACCGCTAACATTAATGAGCTTGGAAAACACAACAAACTTATTCTGCCTAAATAAAGTAATGTTTACTGTATTTATAACTAGCATATCTGTAGTTCCAGTCCCTATGGTGGCCCAGTATTGCACAACACTACACTACGAAATTAAGCCACAACACAATTAAATAAATCCACAACACAACGGAAATAAATAAGCCACAACACAACGGAAAATGTACAACACAACGAAATAAAGCCGCAACACAACGGAAATGCTCCCGACCACTAGAGGGCTCTCGGAGCGCGGTAAAGTTAGTTTTCCTTGCCATTGTTCTATAGTCGGCAGTCTTAATATATCGATACCACTTTTAGTTTTTACAGTATGTAACCATTGTATATCGACATAAAATATACTTCAAAATCACCGACATTAATTATAGCTGCGTATTTATACTGGAGAATGCTTTGACGCTCTACCACAGCGCATCCCTAAGGCCCTTTCACACTGGATGCGATTTTGACGCACGAATAATTCGCGCGATGGTTTTATTTTTTGATCAGCTGTTTGTGTAATGAGTGTTTTCACACCGAACGCGAATGTGCTGCGGCAAAAAAACGAATTTTATTTTTTTCGTTTCGATGTCGATTTTTTTTTTCTTTTGCGGCGACAGAAAAGGCTTCAGCCAATCGCATACTACAAGGACAATGATTGTGTGGCATAGCATTGCCAACCAACTCGGTTATCACGACTGTGAGTATGTTGTGTGATAGTTTTAGTTGTTGTATAGTCCTGTGCTGTGTAGGCTAGCAGGCTAAACTACATTTGGGATAGAAAGCTAATCGTCAAAGATAGAGACCGTGTTTACGCGGCTCATGTGATGGGTTTTGACGCGAACTATTCGCACACGAACTATTCGCTTTTTCGTTACGCATCCGGTGTGAAAGGGCCTTAAGGGAACGTCTGGCAATTCCACCAAGTGGTTAAAACGTATATTTAATTTTAATATAATTTGATTAATCAAAACCATTTGGTGAATTGCAGAATTACAGGAAGGTATTGGCACAATTTCACCTGTAATAAGTCAGTCTGGTCACTAGGAACCTACCACAAGCTTTGGGATATGAAAACAAAAACCTTTAGGTGAATTACAGTAGGCCTAATATTTTTATAAAAAACAAATTGTGTACTGTGCATACAGGGAGCTATTGGCACAATTTCACCTGTTGTAAGTCAGTCTGGTTAATAGGAACTACAACCTTTGAAACATGATTAAATTTTTTTTTTTTTAAACTTGTATTATATTACAGAAATTTCCCTAAAAATATATTGGGAAAAAAATCAGCTGTAGTAAGTCAGTCTACTACCAATACAATCAAGCTTTTGATTTGGAACATGTCTGTTTTTGAATGTTAAAAGTAATTTAATTAATACAAATTATACGTTTTAACAACTTGAAAGAATTGGCGGATATTCCCTTAGGGATCATGCGCTGGTAGAGCGTCAAAGCATTCTAGAGTATAAATATGCAGCTATAATGCACGTAGGTGATTTTGAATTAATAAATGTCGATATATAATGGTTAGCTACATACTGTTAAAACTAATAGTGATGTTGTAATTTTTTTAGCATGGAAAACTAACTTTAACTTTAACTTTACTAACTTTTTAAACTAACTCCGAGAGTCCTCTAGTGGTCGGGAGCATTTCCGTTGTGTTGCACCTTTATTTCGTTGTGTTGTACATTTTCCGTTGTGTTGTGGCTCATTTCCGTTGTGTTGTACATTTTCCGTTGTGTTGTGGATTCATTTCGTTGTGTTGTGAACTTATGTTTGCTTTTTAAATTTCGTTGTGTTATGCACTATTGGGCCACCGTAAGTCCCTGGATTGTAAAACGTAAGTTAGGCACACGAGGAGTGAACATTTAGACATGGAGAAAAAGTATCAAACATAGCCTGTGCATAAAAGCTAGGTTTTCTTTTACGTGTGTGTGTGTGTGTGTGTGTGTGTGTGTGTGTGTGTGTGTGTGTGTGTCCAAGTGATTCAAGTGTGCGTTGCTGACTTTGTTCAGCCGCAGCATTAACGAGTCACATAATGGATTTAGTGCATCACTAAGTAGTACATTTTAGAAGGCAGGCAGCAAATGATGATTGAAAATGGTTTGTTGTAGCTTGATGGATAGAATTAAAAGAGTGCAGGTAAAGGGATAAGCAAGTTGACATTGTAATTATAAGGTAGCTTATAAGGCAAAAGGGACTAACAATTACATACAAAAAAAAAAACATTAGGTGTGACCTTTGTCTTGTTTTTGTTCAAAGGACTTTAAGTTTCATATCTTAAGTTTGTATTTTTATACATTTTATTTATCAGAACTTTAATATATTTTGATGTTTCTCTGTTCTGGTGTGACACTAAAACAAACAAGTTTATTTTTAAACTGCAATATCATATTTTGGTGAGGTTGAGGACTAAATAACTACAAATAACTAATGTTAGGGAAATGTTTTTGTTACGCGTTTCTGGATTTTTAAAATGTATATCGGCTGATATGTCGGATTTTTAAATCACCAAATATTTGTATCAGTATCGGCCTTAAATCCTTTATCGGTCGGGCTCTAGTATATTTTATAAAGTGCGGTGTTATTTTTCATTTGATTACAGTTTCTGTACCTGAATACCTGAAAATCTTATAACACTGTTTATTTCAGTCATATCTTTGTTCGGTTGTATTTATTTGTGCAACTGCTAGTTTGTTTTTGTTATTTATTTTTTTTAATTACTGTGTTTACAAGTGTTTACTTGTATTTAATAATGCTTGAAATTTATATTAGTTAGGCTAGTTGTTTTTGCTATGGTATTTTTAAACCACAGACAAAAGTTCCTTTTGTTTGTGTTCTTTAGCTTTTTTATATTTGTTCACAGTATTCAGCTACAATGAAATGTTTGCAATAAGACTAACAAAACTAACACCTAACAAAAAAAAATTGTGGCAGTGCATATGTCTGACTAATTGATAGCAAAATTTGTTGTTCACTATCATTGTCAATTAGTGTATGAAAGAGTTTATCAAAGAATGTCTTACTTTTAGCTTCATTTAACACAAACTTAAATGCGTACAATGGGCACGCAAATTCTGTGTGGGCCTACCACAAAAGCAATTACCTGCCCCTTGCTTTGATGTAAACAAATGTATTTACTGTATCACACTACTATTACTTATCTTCACTTTAACCTTTCTTGGTCTTTATCCAGTCTGGGTCAGCTTGGTTCATAACGTGCTATGGCACATTTACTCTGATGGTATTAGTCTTCTCCTCTCTTCTTTGCTTTTGGGACAAACCCAAAGGTTTCACTGGTACAGTGGTTCAGGAACTGATGCTATCAGGGTTAGGAAACCTACAACTCAGACTCTGTTGTGTACACTTATCTCTTTCCTGTGTGTGTGTGTGTGTGTGTGTGTGTGTGTGTGTGTGTGTGTGTGTGTGTGTGTGTGTGTGTGTGTGTGTGTGTGTGTGTGTGTGTGTGTTCCTGCACATGCACTAGTGCTGATTCCAGTAGGCCTCCACCAGAGACGCTGTGTGGAACTGTATCCAGATTTTCCGTCTCTGAGGCTGTTTGAGGGTAATTTACCACCCAATCCCATTAGCCCGTGACGGATATAGAATGTAGTCTTAGAAAATGGCTGTTAAATCTGCCTTGCGGTGTTTGTTTCATGCCATAAGCTATTATAAACCATCCTTTAATTATTATTATTAGGTGTTAGGTAGGAATTTGCTGCGGTGTATTCAGATTATTCAGCTTTTAACTCACGTTGGTTATAAAAAATCACTGAATGGAAGCTGATGTGTTTCATGTCTGCTTTTTGAAATTGATTTATTAAAATTACTGCGCTATAAATTCATTGCATGGGTTTAGGTGATTTGAAAGGAGGAATCACAGTCAGTTTTTGTGATCGATATCATATTTACAGGTTTGACTCAAATTTTATTATAGGGTACAAATCAATTTGAGAGTCACACCTGTAAAAACAGTTTAATGGTTGGGTTCAGTAAGATATATAATTATATTATTATTTATTTTATTTTTAAAGAAATTAATACTTGTATTTAGCAAGGAGGCATTAAATTGATCAAAAGTGACAGTAAAGCCTTTCTTAATCTTACACAAGATTTCTTTTGAACTTTCTGCTTATCAAAGAATCCTGAAAAATTTATCAGTTCCACAGAAATATTAAGAGTCACTGTTTTCAACATTGATAAGAAATGTTTCTTGAGCACCAAATCAGCAGCATTAGAATGATTTCTGGAGGATCATGTGACACTGCTGAATATTCAGCTTTGCCATCACAGGGTGTCTTAATCAGCTCCCTAGTTCAGTAATCAGGGCACTGATCCCTTAACAGAAATTCTGAAGCTCAAAAACATAAATCGCGTGAGTCGGTTCACCGCACATAATTATATGCAATAGGTGTTTTGAGAAAAAAAAGAAAAAAAAAAACATTGTTTAAATATATTTTTGCAAAAAACATACATTAAAGGGGTCGTGAACTGCATTTTTATTTTTATTTTACGTTTCCTGAGGTGCACTTATGTTAGTATGATTTTCGCATAAAAATAGTCACTTTAGAAATAAATGTCCATTTTCTACACTGATTTTATCCCTCTTATTTGAACGCTCTGTTGAAAGTGTCTGCTGTGATACTTAAGTGTAAACGGCCACTGCTATGATTGACTAACATCTTGCATATGAAATGAGCATTACATATGGAACTCTCTCGAAAACTCGTACTATTACAGCTGTGGAGATTAACTAATTGTGAAAAGTGTTGATTAAAGCATTATATTTAGATCTACTCCTGTCACATGAAAGGTTGCAGCAATGAGTATGTAGCTGATGACAGACATGTCTGTTGAGCGCATAAATGCAGTGATCTCATCATTGCAACTCGATGCACTCTCACAAATAGGGGTGGGAATCACAGGGTACCTCCCAATATGATACATGGCTCAGGATACCGATAATTTCACGATACAGCTATTCTGCGATAATCGATATATCGCTAGTAGTGTTGCACGGTGTATCGATACTTCAAAAGTATCGCGATACTCGGAAATGAAAAACGTCACGATACCTAAATTTATCAGTATCGATACTTAAAAAAAAATAAAAAAAACCCGCCTCCCTATGGACGTCTGTGTTTTTTTCCTGACGCACGCAGCAAAGAACCTGCCGCTGTCAGTGTCATGTGACAAAACACTACAGCGAGATGGCTGCATGTGCGAGCACAAGTGGCCCACGACTCGTAGAAAAAGATGACGCGAGGAGTGACATATGGAAGTACATTGCCTACCTTGCTCTGTTGCACGGTGCACTGATACTTCAAAAGTAAATCGGAAATTAAAAACGTCACGATTCCTTAATTTATTAGTATCGATACTTCTAAGAATGACCGCGTTCAAGATTTGTAAGGCCGGTGACACACTGGCTGCGTGTCGTGTCCGTTTTTATTTCGGCTCCCATGTTAACTGCCTGCGTGACACACGCGTCTGGGCGTAGCTCGAGGCGCGCGGAAAACGTGTGCATGCTAGAAATAGAACCGACGCCTATTTTTCACGCAACACGCAAGCGTGTTGGAAGCGTTTCCAGGCAAAATATGTCATTTGTCATGTCATGTCATTTTGACACGAATACATATTAATAAATGACATTTTGATGTTTGAAAGTTTTGACATAAATATAAATGTAATTTAAAAAAAATATGATCGATTTTCAAATATTGCACCTCTCAATACAGAACGAATTATTCTGTAGCCTATTTTGCCGTCAACACTGCCGACGTTGTCTTTGCTGCTATTTATGTTTAACATGAAGTATAGGCCTTCCACAACTCTCTCTCCCACGTCAAATATATCACCAATGAGGCTTATCATATGTTACCAATATTAAACATTGTTTAATATAATCACTGTTCATATTTTTATTCAAAGTTCAGAATCAAGATAAAGCACTTATGTTTCTTATGATAAATGAGATAATGCTGCTAAATTTATCATTTTTTTTACCTTGAATGTCATTGCTCTAATGTATTTTTTATATTTTGATATTTCATATTTTGTTCAAATGTTTAATATATCTGCTGTTCATATGTTCATTTATTAGTGTGTTATATGATTAGAATGTTGTCCCGGTTTTAAAATAAAGCACAGCAATGATATTTGAGAGTGTTTCTCCCTTTTCAGGAAAAGTATCGAAAAAGTATCGAAATCGCAATACTTGACTTGGTATCGGTATCGAAACAATAATTTTGGTATCGTGACAACACTAATCGCTAGACAATCCTATAATGATACATCACAATATCTGTCTAACTATGGGGGGGAAAAATGCCTGTGAAAAGGTTAAGTGCAGGTTTTCTAATTTTTCATATACAACTGACAAACTTCCGTGAGGTCGCAAGCAAAAGTGATCTCACTTCGGGGGGTGTCTGTCTGTCTCTCTGTCTGTGTCTGTGTTCTTTACTGAAGGCAATACTCCAGTCTTCAGTGTCACATGATCCTTCAGAAATCATTCTAATATGCTGATCTGGTGCTCAAAAAAAATATTTCTTAAAGGGATATTTCACTGCTGAAAAGATTGTGTATTTAAATTGGGTCATTTATGTAGTAGAAATGTGAAATTATTTTAGAAGTTGGTGCCTTCTAGACTGAGAAAAGCCAGAAAATTTATTTTTGGCTCATGTCGATGAAAGACAACAACTCCCAGAATGCACTTGCTTCGCTGCCCTACGAGGCCACTCCCAAGTCACGCCTACCAGTTACAGAGGTATCGGAAGAAATGATACAACTAGGCTACTAGTTGACCCGAAACTGAAAAGACGCAGTTTTATCGTGAGATCCCACCCCCTATGGGTGGGTTGAAAACATGCAGAACTAGCTCCTACTACTGGCTGTAGTCTCTAGCCTCTGGCCAAAAAAGCCTCCAATGACGCAAAATGATTTTTGCGTCATCTGAGGGTTTTTTTTTTTTTCAGACACACAATACAGAAATCTCTCGTCTCAGGGGGACATGAGGGAGGGAAGCACGGTCATTCGAAAATACTACCAGGTTTCTACTGATACAAACCTTAATCCTAATCAGTGAAGTATCCCTTTAATATTATCAATGTTGAAAACAGTTGTGCTGCCATCTTTGTTGGAAGTTGGAACTGATGATTTTTTTCTAGGATTCTTTGATGAACAGAAAATTTAAATGTATTTATTTGAAATAATAATTTTTTGCATTATTACGATTGTCTTTTCTGTCACTTTTGCTCAATTTGTTGTGTCCTTGCTGAATATGTGTTAATTTCTTACAGACGCCGAACTTTGCTTGCATGGGTTGACTGCTGTCACAACCATGTGCGTGCGTAACCGCATTGTAACTGTTGTTTCTCAAACGTTTGTTTTAAGTGATGAAGTACTGTAGAAGTTTACTTGTTCTAGCTCATGTCCAAGTATCTAAATTGCTGGCTTTGTTTGTGTTTATTTTACTGAAGAGCAAAATGGAGGGAGGCATTATTTAAACGTTAAGGCTGTTCTAGTTTTGTACTCGTTTGCTTTGTCTGGAGTTTTTCAGCATGCAGTACATCTTTTTTTCGCCTGCAGAACAGCTGACTCGAACAAGCCTGTGACCCATAAATATGGGAATGGTCAAAAAACTGAGAGAGATGTTCACTTGAGTTATTTTGGTGCTGGATAAGTGCAGGCCCTCTTTCTGTGTATTGTCTGTCAAAGCAACATCCATGTTCTTTTCATTGTTCCTGTAAATTGATTGTACTTGTCGTCATGTCCCCATATGTTGTTGTTCTGGCACTGTTTAAATATTGTCATGGGATTGTTTGATTTGTTGATGTACTTTTATGTTTGTGTTGTGTTTTCTGTGGTTTTTGTATTTGCCGTTTGATGCTAGAGTGTTTTGGCTGGTGTGTGTAAGGTGAGGAGGTTTGTCCCTGTCTCTGGGCCCCTCCGCAGTGCAGCTTCATAGGTATTGTTTTCATGCCATCCGCATAAATTAACCTGTCACACAGACGGCTCTCCTTACCCACGTTCTCCTGGGAGGGCCCAAAACAGGCCACTCGCACTCACACACACTGCTAACGTTGTCGTGCCAACAGAGAGAACATGCTGCCTTCAGAAATGTGATTTTTCACAAACTTGCTATCATGATGGTGCAGCTTGTATGTTTTTCGGTTACATAATCTGGTGTTTTATCACTAAAAATGCCATTTTTTCTTCTTGGTGCAGCAGTTCCTACCAGAGAACGAGAAAATGGCTGAAAAGTGGGCCTAGGTCTTTATTACACCCCTTTGCAAAGGGATTTGTGAAGTTCCCAGCAGGCCACCACTTGATTCAAAGTTATAATGAAAACATGAGCACATACACAGTCCAGATGTAGGCTATAGTTTGATACATAAGCTGGACGAGATCAGATATACAACGTTTCCACATTTCCATCCCCTGACTGCTGTTTTTTTGTTTTTTGTGACTGCTCTTGTGTTTGTGTTGGCAAATTGTGCATATGTCATTCTCCATGTATGTTTTCACATTAGCAAAGTGGAAACTTGGCTTTGAAGTTTTTTTTTTTGTGGATGCCATTGTATATGGACTGTGTATCAATCGCTGGATCCTGAGATTAATTAGACCATCAGTTTGTGAATGCTTTCCTTTCGGGTCAGACAGACCAGCAAGATGAAAGCCAGAGTGCTAACTGGCTCTTTCAACGCTTGTAACGGTATGAAGCTGTTGAGATTAGATACATTTGAAGTTATTGTTAGGATGTGTAGAGAAGGTCAGTCAGCATCAGTGTTTTTTGCTACCTTAGAGAGGTAATTCACCCACAAATTAAAATTTTGTCATTTACTCACCCTCATGTCGTTCTAAACGTGTTTCTTTGTTCTGTTGAACACAAAAGAAGATATTTTGAGGGGAAAAAAAACTTGCATGTCAAACTTGCATGTTTAGAACAACTTGAGGAGGGTGAGTAATGATGACAGAATTTTCATTTTTGGGTGAGCTATCCCTTTAAAGGTGCTCTAACCGATGCTGGGTGACGTCACTTCTTGTTGACGTTCGAAGTATTGTCAAACAAAACGGAGGCTAGCTCGACTCTCCCTCGTCCTCATCCCATCCCCTCCCTTCCGTGGATTTAGAAAAAACAAACTGGATTTACCCACCTGTCCAGCAAAAAGAGAGCCAACTGAATGTCAGATTGGAAGCCCTTCTGCCGGTGGAGTTCTCGCCACCTTTTGAACGCTTTTCCGATGTAAATTCGGGACTTCACGTTCCTTCTCATTTTCCCTATTCTTTATTTGTTCATCGGAACGTCGTCTCTTTGGTCGTGTGTCGGCCATATCAAAATTCAAGAGAATATACAATTTTAACGTTAGTCGTTGTTAGGACATCTCTCCTCTAGCTAACTTCCCTCTTCATGCTTCTCTCTAACCCCCCAACCCCCACCCCCAAATCGTTCTTGCCAGTTATTGGCTGGAACACTGTGTTATGTTTCGTGGCCAAGGCTGGGCCAGTTTGTTTTTCTTGCTGTTTGTGGAGCCTGGGCTGTCTAAAGAGACCGCTTTTTTTTAACTTTTTTTTTTTTACAGTGTGTTCAGGGGACAGGCAGCTAGCGGATAGTGAGGAGACGTTTGCTGGATGTGACGACAAATGTTTTGGTGACATCGTGTGACAATCACTTAGAGCACCTTTAAATGTACTGAAGGAAATTAATATGTGGCTTTGCAAGCAATGGGCTTAGTCTTGTGAACAGCAAATTTTTAAACCAAAATCTATAACCAAATCAAGTTTTGGAACCAACATTTTTTTTATTGAGAATTATACTTTGAAATGCTTGGATTGCTGTTAATTTAAGATAAACTTCACCCTCCCTGGTTACTGTTGCGAACTCAGACAAGCTTCACAGAACATCCCATAGGAATGAACTGGAGATTTTGGATTGAAGAAAAGTAGATTTTTGTTTGTATGTGGTCAGTTATAGTTATTTGATCGGCAATTGAATGGTTCCGGAATCAGCCAAGAAAAATTGCAATCAGTGCATCTCTAGTTAAGTGGACTAAATGATTGAAGTCATGTATACATCACCAGAGAGAAGTCTTTCATTTCACTTAAAATCGAGTTATGACATATTGATTAAAAATTACAAGGTCAAAAACAATTAAAAAAAATCAAGCATGCACAAAATAATCGTTTACAATAAGATTAATAACATGAATTTAGAACATTTTGTGAATTATTTCATGCTGACTTGAAACCTCAGTGTGAATTTGTCTCTTATATGCTCTCTGGGTACATTGTTACTATTAAGTCACCCTGTAACAATGTTTTAGCCATTTAGTTATTTTTGGATGTTTTCCATTTAAAATGCTTTTACAACTATCCAGACACAAGGATTCTCCATAGACTTCTATTAGAAAAGAGCAAAAGCTTGTCTTGTCAGTAACATTTTTAAGGCAATGTTTAGCGAAGGATCTGTTGTAAATTAAATGTAAACTCATCTCAGAATAATGAAATTAAGCCTAATCATGCAATCTCAGACTAGTTTTAGAAAGCTGTATTTGTTTTGTTTTTAGGCCATTGTGTGTTGTGTGTCATTGACTTCCTTTTGTGATATTCTTGAATTAGATTTTTCTATGGTTTTGTTTGTTTTCTATTCTCAGTGCAAGAAGACGCACATTCCTTACAGAGATAGCAAGCTGACACGGCTCCTCAAAGACTCTCTGGGTGGAAACTGCAGAACTGTGATGATTGCGAACGTCAGCCCATCCTTGCTCTCCTATGAAGATACACACAACACTCTCAAATACGCCAACCGCGCCAAGGAGATCAAATCCACTGTACGTCCTACACATGCACGCACAGCTTCAGCAGTCCCTCAACCAACAACCCACAAGTTCACCACCAACAAAGATTGTATCAAAGCGTGATTATAATATTAATCGTATTTCTGATTCTCTCTCACTGTTTTTTAGCTGAGGAGTAACGTGATGAGCTTGGACAGTCACATTGGACAGTATGCCATCATCTGTGAAAAGCAAAAAGTAGAGGTAAAAAAAAATAAGCCTCGATGAATCTCATCCTTAATCACATCTTAATGTGGAATTATTTACTTTGTAAATCTGGTTTGCTTCTCTTGTTAGGTGAAATGGGGCTAATCCACATGAGACTAGCTTGCCTAATGAGTGTGTGCTTGTGTGTGCTTGCAGATTGTCATGCTGAAACAGAAACTCAAAGAGTATGAAGAGCGGAAGGTGGAGGTTTCTGCCTTTAATCCAATCCCCATCCAGAGGAGAGCAGAATTTGAGAAGTAAGCACTGTGTGTGTGCACGTGTTGTATGAGGACGGTTGCGTTCAGTCCATAAGTGTGCACTCATGCGACACAGCAAACTCTATTTGCAGGCATCAGCATGCAGCTTGAGACCTGTGTTTTTGTTTGTTTAGATGTTGTTTATTTTATGCCATGTGTGATGTGCAGCTCTTTAACGCTGTCCTTTGAAACTTTGAATACGTCTCAATTATTCATAAGTAAGAGTACACAGGACAAAGCCAGACACCATCGCAGGTGGAGGTCTTCTTACATCTGCATTTTTCATCAGGCCCAGCAGAGAGTGGAGACTTGTGCTTTGTGTTTTCCTCTTTCTTTAATTTTTCACTTTTTTTTTCTTTTTTTTTTTCCTTTTTTAAGTTTTGTTTGTTTTGGACAGAAAATGTATCATGGTTTTGCGATAGATCCCGCCCCCCCAACCCTCAGCCTCTAGATTTTGTGTGTGTGTGTTTCTCATCAGCAAAAACCGCCGCAGCATCCGTAGATGGGAGGGAGAAAATGAAGGAGAGGCGGAGGGAGGAGAGAAAGAGGGAAAATAGCAAGGGTGGGAGGGATGGAGAGGGGGAGGAGGAGGGGAAAAAGCTGAATGAGTCTCACTCCTACGTGTTTCATTCACCGGCATCAGAATTCACAACTTGCCGAGCGAGTGAGGGAGAGAGGTGCTTAGAGGCAAGGAGGGGTGGCGTGCTCCTGCCCGCATTAATAATGCAGGAGTCTGGCAGTGTCGGCGCTGCACCAACATTATGGCCCCAAATACAGCCTCTGCACTCTCTCGCAAATGTTTATTTTTATTTTTATTTTTTTTATCAAAACTAATACCGCCCACACACAGTTCAGGTGATATCTCAACGCATTCATTGAGGTGTCGTATGCTATGTTGCAAAAGGCTGTGTGGAGTATTGAAGGCTCTCAGTGGAGAATTTTTGAATGAGAGCATGATGGCCTTTAGCGCTAGCCTGTATCAAATAGAAGAGTAAAGGATGCAGTAAGGTGAGATATCTCCTCAGTTATTATTGGATGCACTCATGGCCAACCGTTGGGTGTGTTTCATATTTTTCTACTGCTCAAAAGTTTGGGGTCAGTAAGATTTTTAAATGTTTTTTCTCTTCCAACCCCTGCTAAAAAAAAATATGGAATCACCACACTTGGTGGATAGCATTTTATACTTTATAGCAAACAAACAAATCACAGATATGACACAAAAAAGGTTTTGTTCAAGTGCTTACTCACCTTAATGAGCTGTTGGACTTGTTTAATTGAAATAAAATTAATAAATAAAAAATGTAAGTGAATTTGTTTGAGGTATGTTTCATGAAGCCATAATGTTTTCATGACTCTTTCAACTTTGGCAAAGAAGTTGGTTGTTCCCACTTCCTAGTCAGCTGTGTTTCTAAAATGTGGTGCAAGTATAAACTTGTATAAAGTAATAAAAGGAAAATATACGGGCAGACCAAGGAATACGTCAGAGTGCCAGAATAGAAATCTCAAAGCAATATGCCTTGAAAATAGAAAATGCTCAAAACAAATGGAGAAAAAAGGGTGGAAACAGGAGTCAATATTTGTGACAGAACTGTAAGAAACCAGCTGAATGAAATTTGATTTGCTTAAAGAAGAGCCAAACGAAAACCAAAGCAGAAGAAAACAATGTTTGGTCGGATAAAGAGAAGCAATGATGGAGTGTAGATGATTGGATGAAAGTGATAATCAATGGTGAATCACGAATCTGCATTGGCCAGGGAGATAATCTATAACTTTTGCCTGGTGCTGCTTTAATGAAACAGAGGTGACTGCCTCTGGACCAGGGTTAATGGCAATCACAATTGCCATTCTATTTTAGGATTGCTTTTACTTGATTATTCATTTTTATTTGCTTATTTTTGTATTTAAAGTGTGTTGTTTTTCTCTGTTATGTTTGCCTGTAAAGCGCTTTGAGAAAGCAACTTTTTAAAGGCACTATATAAAATAAATGTATTATTATTATTATTATTATTATTATTATTATTATTATTACCTTAACAGTCAATTCACAGGTGTACATTGAAATGTTTGACTCTTTTCTCATTCCATCGATAGAAAATACATTTGGTGATGATGATGAAGTCATTTTTCAGGATGATAATGCATCTTGCCACAGAGCAAAGAGTGTTAAAGCTTTTCTTCAGGAAAGGCATATCAACTCAATGACATGGCCAGCAAACACTCCAAATCTCAATCCATTTGAAATTTAGGGTGGAAATAATAAAAAAAAATGGTCCAGATAAGGCTCAATCCTGCAAAGCTGATATATGTCAACCGTTATTTGAAAAAGTTAGAACCGGCTTAATAGTGAAGTCCATGCCTCAGAGAACTCAGGCTGATGATGCCATATTTTTTTCCTCAACATTGAGTGATTCCATACTTTTCCCCTCTATTTGATCTGGAAAAAGGCATGCCATTAATAAAAAAAAATGTATATGAATTTGTTTGAGGTACGTTTCATGAAGCAAGAAATAAAAAAATAAAAAAATTCAGTCATATCTGTGATTGGTTTGCTATAAAATAAAAAAGCTGGGTGAACAACATCCTGTGGTGATTCCATATTTTTTGCCAGAGGTGGCATGTTCACCATAGCTGTACTTATTTGATAAAAAAATACAGGAAAGCAGTAATATTGCGAAATACTATCATTTAAAATAACTTTTTTTCTATTTTCAGCAGTCATTATGCCAGTCTTCAGTATCACATGATTCTTCAGAAATTCTAATATGCTGATTTAGTGCTCAGTCATTTTTGGTTTTTTATCAATGTTGAAAATTGATGTTTTGTATTTCTTTGAGCAGCATTTTTTTTTTATTATAATTCTCTCTGTATCAATCCTTGTCACATTTGATCAATTTAAAGCATTCTTGCTGAATAAAATTATGAATTAAAAAAAAAATGTAATCCTAATGACCCCAAGCTTTTGAGTGAATAATAATTCGAGTGCCATCACTGTTTTATTGTGGCCTGCTGAATGTTGTTGTTTTTTTGTTTTTGTTTTTTTTAAACCATGTTGTTAAACACATTCATCTGATTTATAGTCAACATTATTTTCTAATAACCAGCAGCAGATGGCAGATGCTGTTTTGCACTAGTTTATTTAAACCCCACAACTCCATTAATTTTATTTTAAGCTGCTTTTTGTATTTTTATTTATTGGCTCTTTATTGGCGTTTATCACTCTGCCGCAGTTCCGACATTTTTTATCATTATTTATTTAATTTATACATATATTGTACAGAGGATAGGAAATCATGGTGAAATGCCACTTTTGTGTGTCGGAACATATGCATTAACCGCCAGGCAACTTTTCCTACACAGAACGTATACAGCCAGTATAGGTGTCTGTGTCTAATGTCTGTGTGCTTTTTGTGTTTGCGCAGGATGTCTGAGTCCCTGCGAAGTGTGTTTGCAGCACGTCTGCAGGTCCGTAAAGAGCATCTGGACATCGAGAAGCAGCTGAATGAAAGCAGGTTGACTATGAGACACAGGGAGTTGTGGCATCAGCAGAGCCTGATCTTCTTTCCTGACAACAGGGCCGAAAGGGTAACAACACTGATTCATAAACGGTTGTTTAAAAAATGATTTTTATAAATCCTTATCCAGTAATCGTGAAAATTCGTAGAAATTCTTTCAGTATGTGTGTGAACCCTGTTTTAGTCAGTTGTTTGTTTGTTTGTTTGTTTGTTTTAGGCCACCTGTAAATATGAGCGTAAACTGGCCTCCATAAAGTCTCACCAGGAGCACTTGCAGAAACGCTTGTTGGAGAGTGAAAAGCACTTCCAGGAGAACGAGGGATGGCTTCACCGCATTGAAAATGAGATGAAGCTGCTTGGACATGAAGGTCACACTCCAGAGGTCAGGGCTGGGTCACTTTTACTTCAGATTAGGGCTGCATGGGCGATATACATGCTGTTGTAGAAATGTCAACCAGTAGAGCTTCTGCTATATCTATAATACAGTGTCATGCTCAAACTGCTGCAAAATATGCGAACACAACCATCAAACACATCCGTCTAGCCCGTGTTTACAAAGAAACATAATGGAAAAGCGGCTCAGTGGATTGTCAAAAGGCCTTCTGTGGCCCCTGACTGTAGGTTGATTTATGTTTTTTGCTTAATTTCATAATATGAATCTGCTTGTGCATTGATGGAGAGATTTGTTATGAATTATCTTGCCTTCAGAAGGTTTGTTTCCAGTTTTAAAAAAGTGAATCAAATAAGTTGTCTCTCTTTAATCTTTATCAAATCTCTAGACTCTTGAAAAATAGACATTTACTTCATGTTTATGTAATATTAAAACCATTTTGAGTTTGAATTTGCAGCAAAAATAGCTGTATCATATATTGTGATATAAGAATTTGTCATACCGCCTACTCCTGCAACAGATATGTTGTTTTTTTGTCCTTTAGCTTACCGTGATATTTCTTTGAGGGCTCATTTCAGCCTCAGAGTGGACAGCCTTGGTCTTATCCATTTCGAAATGCCATTATTGAATGTTTTCATGTTTTCCACCTGAGCAGTGCACTAGGGTGCCAGTCTGCAGTGTTGTGTTGTCTGAGGCAGACATACTCCTCTGAGGCCCTGTATAGCGGTGCTCTTCTGAAGCACTTCTTTGAGCTCATCAGACAGCCAACTGCTCTTAAAGAGGTTTAGAAGACCTGGCATAAATTTCAAATTTCAATTGAAATATTTTGCGGCAATGCACACTGTTAATCAGTCTGCATGTAGGAGGCAGACATTCATCAACAGACTATAAAAAAATCATTGGTGTTATTGGACAAGCGTAGAATATTGTGTAATCTTTGTTTTCTCCCTCATTTGTGGCCCTTTGAAAGACACTGTGACCATCGCTGTGTCTCTTTCACCCCTCTTTTAGCTCTTCTCTCTGTTTCCCCACCAGAGGATGTCTTAATAAAAGAAAAATCAATGCTTTTCCTTTATCACTCCCTATAGCTGCTTACCTAAATCCACACCTCTTTTTTCTCACTCTCTTTTTGCTCTCCTGTTTTTCTTTTTTCTTTTTTTTTTTTTCCTGGAAGTAGAACGGAGTAGTGACGCACCCGCCCATCAAATGTTCTGTGCTCTGCTGTTTTGCGTTTTCTTGCGTCAGAGGGGGTAGAAGACTCCTCAGAAGGTGCATTTTCTGTGAGACAGAAAGAAAACAAGGAGCTAGACTAAAAACAACATCTAAGCCGTTTCATCATTTTTGTAGTGTCTTGCCTTTGTTGTCTTTCTCATTATAGCGCATAGATGAGATGGTTTAATCTTGTCGTTCTCTTCACCCAGAAAGCCACGAGAGTCCCACTCCTGAGCTTGACATTCTATTAAAATTTGTCATCTAATAGATGGGAAACTGCACATCCCTATCTGTGTCCTGATTTCTATATATAATTTATATATAATATTTTTCCCCATATTGTAGAACATAAGCCTATAATTTTCCTTTAATTGCATTATTTAACATGTTCATTTTACATACCTTATTAAAATGTTTAGTAAAAAGATAAATACAAATATTGTTATTTATTGCTTTGTACTGTTATATTGGTGTATATAAATCAAAATGATCAAATATAATTTTCCCTTGTTTTTAAGTAGATTGCATTTTTTTTTTTTTTTTTATCTGTTTATTAAAAAACAAAAACATAAAAATACAATCTATTAAATACATACATGCATACATACAGTTATATTGATGCGCAAACAGTAGGGGTGTAACGATACCCTCATGTCACGATTCGATACATATCACGATACTGAACTCACGATACAATACTATTGTGATACTCCAAGACATGTACAAGGTTAACAAAAATGTGCTGTTGATTAAAATCCTAAATTTGATATTACATCATGGGTGTAAATGAATAGGCTTGGACTTTGTGCTGATGCACAGGACAAAAAATATTCATGATTCTGAAGCTGAAAATACACTATATAATAAAATACACTTGCATCACTATATATTATATTCAACATTATATAGTAGTTTCATGTAGTACTGACTAACACTAACTGTACACAATACATATTGTCACTATCCACGATACATATTGTTGCATTTTTGTATTGCGATATATTGTGACACGATATATTGTTACACCCCTAGCAAACAGTGTATGTGGCTTTGCGCTCTCGACGCACCGATCACACATTGTATTTATGCACAGATTCATGTCATTACAGTCACATTGTTTCCACACACTTTCAGCATAATGTTTTGATTTGGTGTGTATGTTGCTGTGTTGAGCAGTTGTTGGATCCGTGCACAGTAGTAGGTAAATGCGTTTGGTTTAGGGTTGTTTTTTGGCAAACAAGCTCTTTGCTGTTGCACTGTACACATACTATATACTGTGAATCCTGAAAAGTTTTGTTCTGTAATGTTTTTTGTTTTTGTTTTTTCGTGTGTGCTTTGGTGTGCATACATTTATTAATTATATGGACTCCTTATATCATTTGGTTATTTTATGTCTTTGGAGTCTCCAAGTATTTTTTTATTTTTATTTTTTTGGAAAGACACCTAAGCTTACCTTGAAAAAAGCTTGCAGATATCTTCATCCGTCAATCCTCTCTCTCTCTCTCTCTCTCTCTCTCTCTCTCTCTCTCTCTCTCTCTCTCTCTCTCTCTCTCTCTCTCTCTCTCTCTCTCTCTCTCTCTCTCTCTCTCTCACGATTTTAAATAAATGATTTTGATATACTCATGCCCAATTCATTTCAAGGGACTAGAAAGGAGCTTCTGAGGTTGCTGTAATGATTGTTGCATGCATTTTTCTTCTTTATGTTAAGATGTGTTTTTGCCTACAGGAGCTGAAAAAAGAACTGCAGTGCCATCAGCTGCAGCTGCAGATCTCTGACCTTCAGCAACACATCAAGCACACGGGCCACCTCATCAGTGTTCAAGACCAGGAAAACACGCACACGCACAAGTATGAGTCAACACTCATAGAGGTTATGCACCAGGTTTCATTATTTTGAATTGAGTCACCCTTTATCTGAGTGTGTTTGTGGGAATGTTCTTTGTGTTCAGATTAATTTGAAATTTGCAATGTAAATGCCTCCATCTGTATCATTCAACTATATCACACTTGCTCTCCGCCTGTCCTGTCAGGTTGGTGAACGCCCTGCTGTCCACCTGCCGTCGACAGCACCTGGCGTTGAAGGCCGCTAGCATTGCCGCAGATGATGCTGAGTGGGAGGAGCTAGAGCGCCTGGTCCATAGGGAGCGAGGTGTGGTCTGGGCAGACCAGGAGAAAGCAGAGGAGAGGGATGATGATGGTCCAGGAAGCACTCATCTACAGCCCATCCTGTCTTTCTCACACCTCGTGTCTCACCAGAACACGCCATGCAGTGAGTGAAATCTCTCATCATCATACTTCAAACTGATGTTATAAAGTGTTTCACCAAACAAGGGAGTAAGCTAACCCACAATGTCTGACTTAAAAGTACACTGCTGTTCAGAAATTAATACTTTCATTCAGAAAGGACGCATTACATAGTAAAGATGCTGATCTTTTGAACTTTCTATTCATCAAAGAATCCTGAAAAAATGTATTACCGTTTCCACAAAAATATTCAGTTTTCAACCCTCATAATATGAAATGTTGGTTGGGCACCAAACCACCATTTAGAATGATTTTTGAAGGATCATGTGAAATAACTGGTTTCTATTTTAATATTTTAAATTGTAATGATATTTCACAATATTTGTTTTTACTGTATGTGCATAAGAGACTAAAAAACATTGAACCCAACTCAAAAAGAGACCCCAAACTTTTGAACGGTAGTACATGTGTAAAAAATGTGCCATTTCAATAACATTTTGTTGATTCAGACAATCATAATAAGCATTAGCATTCGTTTTAGCAGATAAACACCAGGACTATAACCATCAGGCCAAACTACAGATTTTTTGTTTCTGTTTTTTTATATTTTATTTTTTTTATATATAATTATTATGTTGATAATAATTGATATATTTTTTCTTACAAAACAATCTTTATTTCTATATCTTTTTTTTTTTTCTTACAAAACAATCACCTTTGTGTGACAAAAATTAGATCTTGTTTAAAATGCTATTTATCTCTCCTGTTTTGTGGTAATGTTCTCAGTTGAGGATGTAAGGAAATAATCCAAAAGGATAATGTCAGCAAACTTCCTGTTTCCAAGATGAGCCATCTCATTTGTGTCATACAGCCACCTCATAGTGATCTCATTTTATGTCTGCCTTGTGATTTACTGTTTTTCGTGTCGGTGTAATGTGATCTGCATTGTGTGAACGTTGACAGATGTATGTGCCTTGATGTGTTTAGTCCCTGTGTGATGTATATGCTGGATTGAATAGAAAGGACCAGCTGAAATGAGTAACAATGTATTTTCTTCACTCAGGCTCAGAGAAACACGCACGTCGAACCTCTCAGCGTCTCAGACCAACACACTCATCTAAAGGTAAACTCATCTCTGTCTCCCCCATTTTTCTCCATGGTCTGCTTCAACATACTCTGCTTAAGACATCAATCCAGCTGCCCCAATCTTTCACATTGCTCATACTGACAGCCTCAAGGCTTTAAGGTTTTGTAAACTAGCTTTGTTTAAAATGGTCCCCTTTTAATATGTCGATTCTTTATCATTTTCCATGTAAGCATTACAATAAAATAGTGCTTTACTAATAGCCAAATCATATCAGTGTCAGTTTTACAATGATAATTATGCAAATTATTAACAGAGTTGCTTGACATTCTCCATACTGACACAGTGAAATACAAAAACAAGCTTTGAGGGGTGGGAAATTGAGGGGTGGGAGAAAGGGGAAAAGGAATAGAGGAAAGCTTTGGGAAATAAGAGTGGTGAGTTATTGCTCAGTAAATGGAGAGTAATGATATTTGCTGCAGAACAGGTGTTCCTCATTTGATTGAGACACGCTGTGGGAAATACACACATTTCAGGAAAATACAAAGACCTGCAAGAAAGAAAAAGAGGGAAGTGGGGGAAAACAGACGGATACTGTTAAGAATTATGTTTAGAAAAAATATTGTAAACTTCTGCATTGATAGTATTGGGAATATTTTGCATTGTCGAACATCATATTTATTAGAAACAAATTTCCTATGTCTATAATTCTTCATTTTTGACAAGGAGATTGGGGTGTTTGTTTATTTTTTACCCGCAACCCCCCTCCCCGTCCAATGGTTGTTTAAATCTGAATGATTAATTTCAAACACCATATGGGATTTGACCAGGTCAGGACAGTATAAAAAGTTCATTTTCAGTGGAAGAAAATGGAACTTTTTGAAAATAATGAATAATGATTTGTTTGCTGCCTCAAAAGAAACGTAAAATATGATGCATATTTCAAGAAAAAAATGGTGTGCAGGTTTTTATCAGTCCGCTGGGGAAAAAACTTGTTTACAAGTTCCCAGTCTGCTCCACTGAGCTATTCCAAGGACGAACTAGTCGCTGGCTCTGCAAGGTTTCATTTTCGGCGCTTAGCAAATAAATGCAATATTCATGACCTCTACATTCCTTTATTGTTCTAAACATGAAATAAAGCATTTATTCCTTTTAGACAGATTTTAGTTTAGACTACGTGTCCTACACAGGTTTTCCATTCATTTTTGTGTAACTGTTCTATCCTATTTTTGTGAATGTGATGCAACGTTTTCAGATTGGCATCCGAATAAATTTGCTGCTGTTTTAAAAAGAGATGCTTATTTTCAAGGTTCACACTGTTGAACAAGTTCTTCTGGCATTCATGCAGCAGGAAATAAAAGCTGTGTTCAGTTAGTCCTGCTCTGCGTTCCCTGCTTAAAGACAATAGAGACGGAGCCCTGTCTGCAGGAACTGAAAGAGATAGAGATTCAAAGAGAGGGTTATGAATGAACCTCCGCCCCACCCCCCACCATCGACGTGCTTCATGACGATACTGTCTCTGCACTCAGGCTCAAGTGCTCGGTGGAGAGAGGGAGCGAGAGCGTGAAAGGGTGGAAAATAGTGATGGAATAGAGGACAGAAGCAGGAGGGGTCACGTGTCAACGAGCACGAGACTGCCGCCCCTGCTTCTCAGACTTAAGGCTGCAGTCTGTTGTCTGTTTCTTTACATTCTCCTTCCTCTCTTCACTCTTTTCTTTCATGTTTCTGTATGTTTTTATCTGTGTGCTCCTTATTTTTTAATCATCTTTCCATCTCCATTGTCTGTCTCCTCCTCACCTCGCCATCTACGTCTAGCCTCTTTCAGTAGCGCCGACCCTCCGCCCTTCTGAATTTCATTCATAAAATCATTGCTCGGTGCAGGGAGGAGGGAGCTATTACATATAGTATGAAACGCGCCTGGATTGGGCGAGGACAATTCTGCAATAAAAAGAGAGAAAGCAATGAGAGAGCGAGAGCCAGGCGACCCTAATCCGCAGTGGCTTCCTCCAGAAATAGCGATTCATGCATGTTTTAATCCCACCAGCCAAAAATACACCACCCAGAGC
Organism: Abramis brama; assembly: GCF_963993115.1. Lineage (NCBI taxonomy): Eukaryota > Metazoa > Chordata > Actinopteri > Cypriniformes > Leuciscidae > Abramis > Abramis brama. The sequence goes on along the minus strand of NC_139965.1, from coordinate 26,034,203 downwards.
ACTCTGCCACCAATTACTGATCGCACCTATTCCTCTGCCTCCGCTCTGGGCCATACATCACTGTCTGCCGCCCATCCTCTCTCCCATCCTTTTTTTTTTTTTTTCTGTGCTTTGTCACCTGATCATCCCGTGCCTCTCAAATGAAGTTCTATCGCCCGTGCGCTATAGCTGTTGGCTTCGAGAGGCAGTCAAAGCAAAGTGCATTCAGTTAGAGTTTCAGAAGAGGCGTTTAGTTCTCAAACTTTCTTTTGCTAAAAAAGTGAGTATAGTTAGTCATTAACAGGATGTCAGGTCCTCTCCCATGCAATCCAGATTTCTGAGAATCAGCACTGACTCAGAGAGAAGGAGAGATGGCTGTGTGTCAACAGTTTAACCAGCAGGAGCTCTGAAGCATTGCGATTGGTCAAGAACGCTTAAGATGCAGCCGCAGTGTCTTTCTCTCCCTTTTCTGCATCGTGTGAGTCAGTGTGCAGCCAGACTGCGACGTGCTCCGGCATACTCCACCACTCAATATCCAACGTCAGACCCCTCCAACAGCTTCCTGGAGCCTCCCTTGCCTTCCCTACCCACATACACCCACCGGCACACACATACTGTCTGTCTTGACAGAGCCTGCTCTTTAACAACATATCGCTCTTGGTGTGTTACAAACACACGAACGCTTGCTTGACAAGCGTGGATTAAATTATCACCGTTTTTTGAGGACATAATGTTTGTGTATTTGTATCAGTCATGTAAAATTATTGTGTGTGTGAGCTTCGTGTCCAGGAATGCGCCTCATAAATCAGATTACTATAACTGAGTAATATTATAACATACCCAGTTACTCGTGTTGGTCAGGATTCATTCAAGCATTATTGGCCCCAACACTTTTTACAATGACCAATTTTGGCCCCACCACTTTAGGAAAAAATTGGTGATGGGGTGTATTTAATACAAAAAAGGAAACCGCTCAAATTTAGAATGCGAGTTTTTGTTTCATTACTGTTTGTAATAGAGTGCTATAATTTATTCTCCTTTAAACTTTCACATTGATTAAGATTTTACATGTCATTTGTTATAATTTGTGGTAAGTGACAACAGGTCTGCCTATCTATCTTTATTCCACTGCATATCTGTCTTCAGTTTATCTCTATCTGTCTGTCTATCTCTCTCGATCTATCCGTCCAACTGTATAACTATCTGTCTAACCTCTGTGTATCTCTATCTATCCAACTACAGTATGTCTGTCTGTTCCCTTTAATTTTCTTTACTCTTTTTTTTTTTTTTTTTTGTCTAAAGTCTAAAAACATAAGTCAAAAAAAAATCCAAGGACTGACTGACAAATGTTGTAGTGAAGTTAATGTGTGTCAAATCAAACAAGTTTGAGCACTTGATTTGTTCGATAAGAACCGTCGTTACCCGTTTTTAAAATGGCAACTGTTTTAAACATTTCTGATGATGTTGTTGACAATTCAGCTTTGACTTGGAAATAATCAGTATATCACATAGCCTTTTCCATTTGGTGATTTCTTCCGATAAAGCTGGTGAATTTTGTGCTTCCTTTTTCTTTCAGGCCCTCAGGAGGCAGAGGCTGAATGTCCTCCTAAAAAAGTCAGGAGGAAGCTTTCTGTGTCTTCTGAGAACCCAGATGAGGCTGGGCCCATTCCTGTGCTGTCCCATTACCCTCCTGCCCTTCAGGAGGTCTTAAGGCAGGAGGGCATGTTCCTGCTGCAGTACACTCCTGAGGGGCAACCGCTCGCCTCCAACAACTTTGATCCAAACTCCACTATCGACATCGGTCACGAGGAGGACCCGTCAGGCAGTAATGCCACAGTCATCCTATCACCCGAGCCCCCTGGCCACACAACACTCCAGGCACTACGTGCTAACAACGGGAATGAGCCAGCTAAAAGGTACCGCATACTGTCATTTGCATGGTTTAATAATGCGGATGTTAAAGTGAACTAGGTAGTTCTGTTTTGGATGCCGTAAATGCGTTTCTCTCCAATTGGTTCCTAGGTTGCAGATCCCATCGTTATTAGACCTTCGAAGATCCAAACCGTCCTACATGGCCATGACCTCAGCTGCTCAGGTCAAGCGCAAGTTCAACTGGTGCGTGTTTATTGTGGGACCTGTTCACTACAGCTGTTTAAAATCTTGCCTTGTTGACATTTTGCACTCTTGGTGTTTTCCAAAATCTCACTTCGTGTCTGTTTGTACCAGTTCCAACCTTGGAAAAGAAGAAAGTTCTCAGGCCGCAGAACCCAAGCGCATAAAGAGAGATCCCTGCAAGCCGTCTAAACCACTGCGAATTCGACGTTTTGGAGGTTAGTATGCTATCCTAAATGCAGAAAAATTGTTAAAAGTTAAGTTACCCTCTATGGGTTCTCCATTTGTATCTTGGAAGTGGAACATAAGTGTCTCTTATTATATTCCATTTATGAAGTCCTCACATAATCCATTATCTTTGGTAAAGTATTGTAATAGTGTAATGGGTGGGCCGGCTGACAGCTGTGAAAGAATGTCAGGCGCACAGCCAGGAGCGCACAATCTCCTCCTCCCACTCCCAATGGCTCTTGCGCTTTCTTTCTCCTTAGTAATATAATGCCATGATTTGGCTGAATTTACCCGTTTCATAAAGTAATAAGCCATTAGAGGCCGTGCATTACAGTGATTTTTGCCACATTTTTGGGGAGCTGCTCCTATTAAATTAAATGACCAAAGAAAATAAGGCACCAATGTTAAAAAAGCCTCTCATTCGATTAAAAATTAATTAAATTAATTACATATGCTGATTAAGCAAATTAAAGGAGTAAACAGTGACTTTTTTTGTTAAACCACTGTTCTAAAGTTTGGAGACGTTACCATTTTTTGAAAGTTTTTTTTTTTTTATGCTCACCAAGGCTGCATTTATTTGATCAAAAATACAGTAAAGCATAATATTGTGAAATATTACAACTTAAAATAGTTTTTCTTATTATAATCTTTATACCCTCTGTTCTCTTTCTCTGCATCTAGTATCTTCGGAGAATGAGCCAAGCCGAAGAGTAGTACGGAGTGTATCTGAGGGAAACCTCCTTCAGCTTGACCAGCGGAAGTCCAAGTTGAGCTCAATGGGGCCCGCTGCGCTCTTTAAAAAAGTCACCAAGAGGATGTGAGAGGTTTCCTCTTGCTATTAAAGGCGCCGCTTTCTCATACACCGACTTTCTCACAGACTTCCTTCTCATTAGAGTTGATGTACAAAATATGTAAAAAGGGAATGTGGGTTTTAAAGTTGTTGGAGTTGGAGGAGCAGGTATTTGGGCTTAATTATTTCTAGGAAACTGTATTTTTTTTGTTAATGTTTTAATGTATGTGTGTATAAAACCTGTTCAGCCTAATATGAAGCACACATTAAAGTATTAATTGATGTTCGGGTCTTGTAAAGAAACATGGTTTTATTATTGCCACTGAATTACTTTTTTTCTCACCTTTTCAAATGTTTTAATTAAAAGAAATTGCTCCATTTAGAGTTCAAATGTGTTTCTATTTCCTGACTGATTAAAAAGAAATCAATTGAGAAATATTGACAGTGTATTTTTTTGAACTAAACTTTAAATTATTTTTTTTTAATTCATTGTCCTTATGCCCACAAAGCCAGAAAATTCAGGAATAATGCACAATATTTGGAAATTCTCTAAACTAGCCAATCTTTTGGCCACCTGGTTACACTATTTGCTTTGTAATAGTTTTAAACTTACTTTGTAACAGTAATGTAGCTGTTGCTCTGACTGGTAACAACTCAAATTAAGAACAGGGTTTTTATATTTCTAGGGAATTTACAACTACTATAATTGACATTTTGTGTTGTAACATTTTGAATTCAGCTGCACAGCAAAACCTATTCAGTCCAATTAACCACAGTTTTTCATTCATCTTCACCTCCAACTGTCTTACAATGCTGTTCGGTCATCTTGTTTCTTGCTGATTTATATGCTTTTCAGTGTGTTCAGAGATTGGGTTCAGCCCACATAAGACATAAAGGGAGTCTGGTGGTTTGGGGTCCATTTCCTGCATACCATCTGTCTGAACCAAAAGAAAATTGAGCCTCCCGTCAGGAATGTGGCCCATTTAATTTTCAAACTCTTTTAACTTATCCAATAATACAATGAGGTTCCATAGAAGTAGTAGTTCTATTCTTCAACTAGAACAGGATTCTCTGCCAATGTTTTGGTTTAGCCTAATGTTTGGAGTTGTCAATACTTGCTGCAGGTAAGAGAGAAGAAAGCAGTGTTATAAATATTATCACTATCTGTCTATATAAATTGGTGTTTTTGAATATTTTTGTATGTTTGAGAGACAAGCAGTTGTGCATAGCTGCCCTGGTTCTAACATCATGCCTAAGGAATTAACAGTAATTAATTCTGGTAATGAGGCTATTATTAACAGATAATTATGTAATATGCCTACAGGAAGATAAGTAGTGGGCTCATGGCATACAGAGCAGCACATCCATAAAGTTTCACCTGTTAGGCCTTCCAGTGGGCTAGAAATTTTTATTTTATTTATTATTATTATTATTTATTAAATTAGACTTTAAAATGTCTTGAGAAACTGCATTCTTCTGTACAGAGTACAGGAATTTATTTACCTTTTAATATTCACATATGCTTATGCTTACATAATTGAATAATTAATTGTGAAAGACTGATCACTTTGACACTAGAATAAATGTGGGACCTTTTCCTTAAACAATTTAGAATAAAACATTTCATGTTCATGGTATTTGCTGAATTGTCTCGCAGTGTGTGGCTGTTCTGCAAAGGAGAAGGAAACTTAACAATAGAATAACAGCAAAAAAGTGACACCAGGAGCACCCAAACACACGAAAAAGTCGTCTGAATGGAAACTGATGTTCATAAGGCTGTTCCTGGCATCACCCTTCTCAACACCTGGAATGTTAGTACAGTTAGGCTCTGGACTGCTGTCATACATTTTGGATTTGACAATCCAATTTATGAATTTTTAACAATGCATTGTTTTTTAAAATATCTAGTGGTGTAATGGGCGGACCACCTGACAGCTGTGAAGCAATATCAAGCACACAGCCAAAACCACACAAACTATTACTACTCCCAATCTCTCTCTTCTCCATTTATGATAATATGAAACTTTTTTATAGTGCCGGTGAACACGTCATCAGAGAAGAGATGATGCAAGAGGGAGGGGAAGTTATTTTGATGAAAGATGACAAGAACATGAATTTAAGACAAAAAAATAAATTAATTAATAACAATCGGATAAATAATTTATAATAAAAACTGCAATATTCCATAAAAAATATGAACTGTCTATTTTGATTTCATGGTGACTTTAAACAATTGGTCCGTATTTTCTCCCAAAAACTTACCGTGTTTTCTGCTCCATATTGACAGAGAAAAAGCCAGACCTGACATTTGAGGACCTACACAAGTCAGGCCACAGACAGTCTTCAACAGGATTTGGGAGGGACTCACCACGTACTCAGCTATAGAAGGTGTTCCACTACCTTCTGTACCGAAGTCACTGAAAAAATAAATTAAAAAAAGGTTATCTTTATCGCCATTATTCAAAATGCATTTATCAGGCACATTAGTCTTATTCAGTATTTAACAGAATTATCACATTTACATCCATTTAAATGTCTCTTGAGATCTTAAGTTGCAGACTTTCCGTTCACACCAAGAACGATAGCGATATTAGTTTCCACACCAACGCAGAATAATGTTCTGTTCATTATAAACACGCTGCAGTCTTGTCGTCTGTCGCTTTAAATGCTAGAGCTCTTTAAAGTAGGACAGATTTTGATTGGCTGTCAATGTTTTTATCGTTCATCAGCTGGAAAAAAAACGATACCAACAATATCATTCCTCGGTGCCATTATCATCAGTGCAGAGTAGATTACTCACAAACTGTAATCCATTAATAATCACAAATTACATGATGAAAATTGTAGTTAGTAACGTAGTCTATTTCATGACACATTTTAGGTAATGTAATCTGATTACTTTTGACCTAACTCATTTATCACATTCATTTGAATAGAATCTTGTAGAGTGAATTATGTGTCAGTCTTTCTCAAACTGGGGTTTGTGTAGGACCTCCAGGGGGGTCGTAAATTGACGAAAAGCTAGTAATTCATTTAATCTTAATGTTCAATTAAAAGAAAAATATTTTAAAATAAAATAAAAAAAATTTCATAATGGAACATTTGTTCACTTATTTATGCTTTGCACCCTCTCAATTTTCCATGTAATTTTGCCTAACTTAATCATTTTAAATTTAAAAGATAAAATTAGGAGAATATTAAGTAATCATAATCAATAAAAAGTAACTGATTATGAGTAAGCTATTTTAAAATGTAATCTGATTACAAGTATTTAATTTTAGGAATGTAATCAGATTACAGTTACTACCCAGCACTGGTTATCGTTATAGTTGTGGTGTGGTCTCTGCTATTCTTTTACATTTAAACTATATCTTTATCGTTATAGTTATCGTTTTTGGTGTGATCAGGAATTTTACTGTCCAATATTTGTATCTGAAGAGGCTGAGTTTTCTCAAAACTATACTCAGAATTAAGCTGTTTAACATCAATTAACAACACTGATGAAAACAAAATTTTTTATATGTCACAAATATAAAATTTCATATTACTGGCCCCATATTGGAGTTTACATCTGTCAATTCAATATGGTTTCTTTTATTCAGTGTTTAAATTACTTCAGATTTCTATTACACTACCGAGTGATTTTTAATCTTTGTTCTTTTTTTTAATAAATGTCTAAATTAGTTTTTTGAGTTTTTTTTTTTTTTAATTTAAAGCAACTCTAAACCTGAGGAATTTTTACTCTGACAATTTATTTAGTTAATTATTTCATGGTTTTGAGAGGATTTATTCGCATAAAAATATGAATACATATAAATTGATTCATAAATCTCTCTAATCTCATTTTGATTTCTCTTTAAAGGTGAACGCCAGAATTGCTCCAGTGATTTGGAAAACTACCATAAACCATCTAGTATTGATCACTGGTGGGACTATTGTTGAGAATTCTGAATTGCAGACTAAACAGTAATGAGATACTACATAATACCCCTTTGGTTGCTGTTTTCATATTCCCACAGCCAAACATCACAAAAGACTGATATTGAACATGCAATCGGACACCTGCCTCCCTCTTTTAGTGTCTCTTAAGCTCCGATCTCTTGGGTGAAACGCAATGCCAGCTAAAATACTGGAAACGTCTCTTCTTTAACTTTGATATCAGCCTCATAACTGTCAGTTTGCAGCATGCTTTCATTGTCTGCTTTATTTTTAAGAGTTCGCTCAAGCACCTGCTTATGTTCCTCCTCTCTCATTCACAAAAATCGTACACTGAGCTTTTTTCCCCTTTTTTTCTGAAAGGGGAAGGCTGTGACTAAAGTTTATTAACTTCCTCTGAGCCAATGAGCTCACGGCTGTGTTTCCAAGATTGTCCAATAGGACGAAGTGAGAGGTTGGAGGTGGATGTTGCTTAGCAACTGCAGGTAGAATGAGATCACGTTGAACTCATTGTCTTATCAGAGGGCCTCGAGAGACTTCACATGCATTGTTTTGTGATATAAATTGTTGAAAAAGATGCACGTGTAAAGTGCGTCAAAAAGCCCTAAAGTCTGAATTTGATGGGATTACAAACATTTTTTGGAGTTGATAAAGAAATCCTTTCATGGAGATAGTTGATAAAGTTATATCTTAAAGGGAAGTAGTGTGGGGGGGACTGTGTATTATCACCAGATATTGTTCAGCTTTAGGTTTACATGCACTTCTCTTTTTTAAAAAACATAATTTTAATATTGCCATGTATGAAGTTCTCCAGAATTTCAAAGCAGACTACTCCTGGCTGTTTTTGTGACAGGTGAGTGGCATCGCAATGTAAACAAACACACGCAGTACCTCCTACGGTGCAACGTAGCCAGCCGGCTCACATCACAGATGCCATGCTTTTGGTACCCGGATAATTACAGACTTCGGCACCACTGTACTTCCAACATGTGACAGAGAACACTTTCTCTCTCACAGAGAGTTTGCCAGCTAACACTTCAGAGATGATGCAGCCTTGATAACTTCTTGGTCGTGCGTATCACTACATCTGACCTGAAGTTATATTGCACAGATTTACGTGTGGGTGTGCAGTGTCATAATGCATCATTTTGACTAAATGTGTGGCGTACTAGCAGATGAAAAAACACAATTTGAAGCAAGATTAACAGTTGTATTGAAGTTCATGAAATGGTTTAACATGGCTTGTCTTATTTGCGTCTGTTATCCTTCCTATATTCCTTTATCTCTTGTTGTAACATTATCTTTTAAACTAATCCTCAACTTCTAATCTTCTTTGACGTCCAAGTCTTTTTAACAGAAAAAGCAATCATTTAAAAGGCCTTATCAGAAGATACTGCATGTCGGGGTGAAGCGGGGCAGGGACAAAGATTGGCTCAAAAGGAACACAGTGTTTTAGAATTAAAAAGACAAATAGGCTGAATCTAAAAGCTGAGGGGGAGAGCAACAGGGAGGGAAAAAGAAATAGCTGGATGGTAGTCGAATGCCTGAAAGGATGAAGATAATGAATAAGTGTGATTTGATTAGCAGGAACACCTGAGACGAACCCAGAAATAGATGCTGACTCAATGATGGCCTCAATATGAGTTGCAGAAAATGCCACTGATAGCCACAAGTCTTTAGAGAACAAGTAAGAAATGAGAAAAATAAAGATATTGATTAATTTATGATTAAAAAAAAGAACTTTAATTACATTAACAACAGTGTAACATTTTCACACACACACACACACACACATAGAGAGAGAGTGTATATAATGCATTACTAAGTAATTCATGACTTTTCACTTGAAAAAGTAAATTAAAGGATTTATCTTAATTGTTCTGTATTTTAATTAGTTACTTCTGATGTAATTACATTAAATAAAGTAGACTATAGAACAATTCATATAAAACAATAATGGATTTAACATCAAATTTGAATGCGTGTTTTTAATGTAACCTCCATTTAAATACTTTAGTCTGTTCGATAATAATCTGCAATTTTATATTATTTATTTGAAAGAATTAAAAGAGCAGTTTCATGTCTATCCTTGTATTGTTCAACTGGTCGATGTTGTTATGGGATTTATATATATTTATCCCATTTAACTACTATTATTAAATAATTTGAAAGTGTCAGTACTGCCTCAAAACTGAGCGTAAAGAATATGGTTAAATTATATATTAGGTTAAAGGTCATCAAATTAAATGTTGGCCTTTGTCTGCGTGTAGCTCCTGCAGGGAAGGATTGATTATTATGCAAACCACAAGCAGGTGTGCCTGTAACAAGTCTTTGATGCATTATCTTTTAGAAACTGCAGGTGAGTAATGGATAATCATATAATTATGAAATTGTTGCCAAAAAAACAATGGCTTTCTATATAGGCTAAAGACAATCTATGGCTATATTGGAAAAGCTGGATGCAAACAGAATTTAGTGAAGATTAATCACATTTTATACAAACAACAATACAATAATTTAACTTTTTTACTAAATTAAATTGTGGATAACAGCCCAGATAGATTGTTCATAGACAAATTTGATTAAAAAAATAATGAATTAATGATCAAATAAAAAAAAATAATAATAAATTCAAATTAATGTTTGATTTTATACTGATATCGTGCAGAAACCTTGACAAATATGAGTTTTGTCTCACTTTGTTGAGATCTTTTTGAAAGAGTCACATTGTGAGAGAAGATGAGATATTACTCTCCATTTATTCTCATTGCTCTCTAGGAGAAACAGTTGAGACATTAAGATCTCATGTATGATTTTCCTTTCTTGCGGGGATGACGGGCATCTATTATCACGAAGTTTGCGACTTTCATACGAAGGATTATAAAACAGGACTGTTTCAGCACACTAATTCCCAGCTTTCAGAGTGGAAAATATTCAAATAGATGGTATGGAAATCCTTGGATAAGCTAAGATTTGAAATGTAAAGCAGGGTACGTGGGAGATCGACCCGCTCCCTAATGCTCCCTGCAAGCTCCGCCACTCAGACGAATATCAAAATTCTTGGAGCAGGGAGAGAATCCGTGGATCTGGCGCGTTTTCCGAAATCAGACCCAGTCAAATGGGACCACCGGTCCGACACTACCTAGCAGCACACCACAGCATTAAGGTAAGCCTGATGGCAATTAGCATTCTGATGCAATATTAGTTCCTTGTATGAACTGTGGCTGTGTCCCACAGAAACACAGCCCGACAGATACAGGAAAAAGATGTGCAGATAAGATGGCCCAACCTGAAGTATGTAGGTGAGCAGTAAGTACAGATGAAGAATAATGAGAATGTTCTTGTTTTAAATGCTGAGCGCATTGTTCGAACCTTGCAAACAAAAGGTGTGTCATTACGTCACAGGGCAGCGAGAGGTTAAGCGCAGAGTGAAAACAATGCAGCTTCCATTCAAATATATTCAAACCAAAATACAGGATCACCACAATATCCCATTGCATGACAGCAGGTGATTGCATTTTGAGTATGGATCATGTGAAGGGCAAAAGTAGTGTGTGTAGTTATGGTTACATACAGACTTGAACCTAAGATTGGCTTTGCAGAATCCTTTGTAGAAAATTTCAGGCAGAAATGCATGATGAAACAAAATGAGGTATCATATTCTTTGCCTATTTCTTTTATTTCTTCCCACCATACTCCTACGTATACTCAATTTCCCTTCAAATTAAATTGTTGTCGCTACGTTACCATTCAGTGGGTCAATAAATAGGACGACTGTATGGGCATTAGTGTTGATGAGTCAGTCCCTGACGACCTCGCTCTTATTGTGAGAACACCTAAAGGCTGTCTATTGCCTTATCCTGAGGGTGAAAATGTCCTGAGGTTTGACAGTGAAATGAAAAATGGCACATAATGTGGACACTGGATTTGATTATTAGTGTGGCGATCCTCTCTGAGGATTTGACGTTTTGTTGTGGTGTTTTGCACCAATAAGGGTCATTTGGTTTCAGCCCTTTTTTTAACTTCAGTTGAGTCACAAAGGACCGGTGTTGATTAGGTAACTCCTGGCATCAGAATCCAAGGGCAAATGTCCATCCCGTCATGACAAGCTGACATTTGCGAAGGTTTGACGATAAACATTATCCGGTCTCTCACGAGGAGGGAAGGAGGAACGTGAGAGAAAGCAAGGGAGTGTCTTGATGCAAACGTTCTTATAGGCTTTATTTTGTCTCTCTCTGCTGCTTTCTCCTCCTTTACCAAATATAGCAGTAGAATAATGAAAACAATATCCAGTTTATATCTGCAAGTTAGTGAGATACCCACTCTCATTTGCAGCGAGAGCAAATGACCCCGGGGATGAGTCATAACATCACTTTAAGGCTGTTACATTCTCTCTACACAAACATGGCGAAATCCAACATGCGCCCAGGTATCCTTACTAAATATAAGTGGCCAGAGAGCTCTGTTACCCAGCAGGGCCACGAGTCCCACAGTCCTTCCCCTCGATGCCCTTCCAAATCTAGCCTCTCTTTGAACATTTCCATTGAAAGGCAGCACTTTACCCATGGGGAGTGAGATGAAGAGCTAATGAGAGACTTTTCTAGCTGATTAGACCTGCCATACATGAAGCGTCTGATAGTGTGATGTGATGGTATGTTCACATTGTGAAATAATATATATTCTGTCATTGTTTAATCACCCTCATGTCGATCCAAACCTGTATGACTTACTTTCTTATTTGTAACACAAAAGAATACACTTTGGAAAGTTTTTTTTTTTTTTTTTTTTTTCATGCAATGGCTATCAACCTTCAAAATATTTATGTGTGTGTTCCAATTAATGAAAAAAGTTGTACAGATTTGGAACGACATACGAATAATTAAATGATTTTAATTTACATTTTTGAGTGGATTATCCTTTAAGTTGGACTTGATATTACGGAGCATTTTAAATTAAGTGTGAGGTTTTGCATTATTAATTTGGTGGTTTTGACCTATACATTCTTATGAGATTTATTTTGACCTAAAAATGCTTATGAAGTACTGTAAACTCAGTAACATTCCACATGACTTAAGTGGGAAAAAAACTTGTCTACATGCAAACTATTGACTGAGGACTGTAAATACTGTATTTGTCTTATCTTTTCATTCATCGTGCCGCAGCATACTATATATGGTTAAACACATTATTTTATTCTATGTCAGATGACTGACATAAAATCATTTTCATTGTATTGAAACCATCTTGAATCTGTCTGACCACTCCCTACTATACAGCCACAGGCTTAAAACTAAAGTGTTAACAGTCTCTGTCTTATCAGACAGATATCAACTTTGCTTAGTTTAAAGGAAGAAAAGAACCAAAGGGAGGTGGGAGGTGTGTGGGGGGGTGGGGGCTGGGGGGGTGGGTGCTGGTTGTAATCGGACCCTGTTTCCAGGAGTCTAAGAGGATTTCGATGCAGTAATATTATATGTCGGTCCGAGCTAAAGGAAGACAAAGGTGCGCAGCCAAGCACCAGAGCAGAGCATGTCATCTAAATAGTGCTGGGCTTCTATTTGCAGTTTATTACATCCAACTGCTTTGTCAGTTGAGTTTGGCTGGGAGGCGGCACAAAGGAGGCAGTTTGTTCACCCTCGACAAGCATGCTTTTATTTGCGGCAGCCCTTTGATGTATAGAGAGAAACATTTGGAGTTAGATATCCCTAACAGATCAACAGGGAAGAAATCCCACTCTTTTAGTATTGTCTTTAACAATTCCCAGCCTTTCAGCAACTCCCGCCTTTATTCACTTTAATGGCCTTACTTTAGACCATTGAGCGAGCTGTCTATTATTATAGCGTTATGGGGAGACATTTGTGTCTGAAAGTTTAATTGTATGCATGCCAAACGTGAGGGAATGGACATGTTGGAAATTGTAGTTTAACAGAAACAGTAGTTTCTCACGCCAAGTGCACATATGTTCGCTCAGTGTCAAAACAGAATTACAGACCCAATTACAACATTTAGTTTGCACCTGGTCCTTAAGACAAGGCTATAATAACAAAGCTAGTCAAGGAATTAACTAATATGCCATTAGCAAGATCTAGTCTTAATGGTAAGTTGCAAATGATGATGCACCAAACTGTCAGACAATTTGCATTATAATACATTGCAAATTATGTTGTTGTGACTCCACTTGAACAAAAACAATAGTTTAGTGGTTAATGACTGTGGAGAGGAAGCTCATGTCCTCAGTTTTGTTTTAAAAGGACCATTCACCAAAAAGGACATTTCTGATGAAAATGACTGATAATCTCTCTCAAGATCTTTGAATCTTGATCAGTTTGATGAATCATTCAGACTGGTTTTGTGAATCAAATAAAGTGATTCATTAAACAGATTTGACTCCGGCAACAACTTCTCAAGAACTGAACTGTCAAGAATGTGCCAAGGAGAGCTAAAACGGGTGTCAACCTTTTTAGTGAATAACGATTTGTCAAATTGTCCTTTGTTTTGTATGTTCCAGTTTCTGTCTCTATTTTTTGTGCATAGAAAAGAGTGACCAGTGCATTATTTAAAATGTACTTTTTGTTCCACCAAATAAAGTAAGCCATTCAGGCTTGAAGCAACAGCAGAATTGTACATTTAGGATGAACTTTTCTTTAAAGGAATGATAAATCATTATTTTCTATAGGTGAGGTTATCAGTACAATAAAAGAATAGTCATTTATTTTATTTGTCTCTTTCACACACTGTCAAGTCTTAATTAAAAAAATGAACTCTATTAAGAAACTTTTTACAACTGCCAATAGTACCACAAGAGACCAAATTCTAACTAAAATGGCCAACGAAAATGGCCACTGACTCACCAGATGAATAAAAACAGTGCAAGCGCATATGCTCTTGAGACTTGCAGCTTTCATGTCTCAGCCCTTATAAAAAGAACAACGGTATTTGATGTATTGGTACCTAATGATGTCCACAGATTAATTGTCTCATTTTGTGTTTGTCCTATTTTGTCTCGTTAAGCAAAGGGTTTTACTGATATAACTATGAACAGCGATGCTTATGGCTGTACGATGAACAGATCAATATTAGATGTCCATGTACTCTGAGATGCAAATAAACAAAACCTCACTGTTGTTGGCCCTTACAAACCTCAGCTATTGAAAAGCATGCAAATAAGACTAGTCAAATAAACTGCAGCACCTATGGGTGAGGGAACATTGGTTGTAGTTAAAAAAATATTTTGCTTTAAATTATATGGATTATAATTTAAATTATAAATGATATAAAAAATCTACTTATTTCATTAGGCAGCAAATTAATTTGTTGTGATATGTAAGTGCATGAGAATGAATGTGCTTTTTAGTTAATTTTAGCTATGTATAAAATTGACATTTCTGTGATGATTCATGCTTGTTAGGCAGTGAATTTAATCACTTTTTATAATAAATAAATGGCATAAACAATGTTGTGCAAGTAAATTACTTTATGATGATATGAATGCATCAATGTAGCGAGAGAAAGATCAGACAGAAATATTTGTTATATTTAACAAATAATCCATAATATCCCTCACTCAAGCAAACCATGGACTAGAGTTAACTGCAGCTAACACACAGGCAGAACCAGGTGTACGGTTACAGGACACATTAAGACTGATAAGACTTTTTATGACCAAAAGGAATTTAGAGAGAGTTTTGACTTACTTAATTCTCGTTGAAAAGGCTGAATAAACCCTTTTAAACCTATATATTCTATATACACTCACCTAAAGGATTATTAGGAACACCATACTAATACTGTGTTTGACCCCCTTTCGCCTTCAGAACTGCCTTAATTCTAAGTGGCATTGATTCAACAAGGTGCTGAAAGCATTCTTTAGAAATGTTGGCCCATATTGATAGGATAGCATCTTGCAGTTGATGGAGATTTGTGGGATGCACATCCAGGGCACGAAGCTCCCGTTCCACCACATCCCAAAGATGCTCTATTGGGTTGAGATTTGGTGACTGTGGGGGCCATTTTAGTACAGTGAACTCATTGTCATGTTCAAGAAACCAATTTGAAATGATTCGAGCTTTGTGACATGGTGCATTATCCTGCTGGAAGTAGCCATCAGAGGATGGGTACATGGTGGTCATAAAGGGATGGACATGGTCAGAAACAATGCTCAGGTAGGCCGTGGCATTTAAACGATGCCCAATTGGCACTAAGGGGCCTAAAGTGTGCCAAGAAAACATCCCCCACACCATTACACCACCACCAGCAGCCTGCACAGTGGTAACAAGGCATGATGGATCCATGTTCTCATTCTGTTTACGCCAAATTCTGACTCTACCATCTGAATGTCTCAACAGAAATCGAGACTCATCAGACCAGGCAACATTTTTCCAGTCTTCAACTGTCCAATTTTGGTGAGCTCGTGCAAATTGTAGCCTCTTTTTCCTGTTTGTAGTGGAGATGAGTGGTACCCGGTGGGGTCTTCTGCTGTTGTAGCCCATCCGCCTCAAGGTTGTGCGTGTTGTGGCTTCACAAATGCTTTGCTGCATACCTCGGTTGTAACGAGTGGTTATTTCAGTCAAAGTTGCTCTTCTATCAGCTTGAATCAGTCGGCCCATTCTCCTCTGACCTCTAGCATCAACAAGGCATTTTCGCCCACAGGACTGCCGCATACTGGATGTTTTTCCCTTTTCACACCATTTTTTGTAAACCCTAGAAATGGTTGTGCGTGAAAATTCCAGTAACTGAGCAGATTGTGAAATACTCAGACCGGCCCGTCTGGCACCAACAACCATGCCACGCTCAAAATTGCTTAAATCACCTTTCTTTCCCATTCTGACATTCAGTTTGGAGTTCAGGAGATTGTCTTGACCAGGACCACACCCCTAAATGCATTGAAGCAACTGCCATGTGATTGGTTGATTAGATAATTGCATTAATGAGAAATTGAACAGGTGTTCCTAATAATCCTTTAGGTGAGTGTATAGCCACTTGAGAAAGTTGTAAACATGTATCCAATTTTCCCATCTCATGATTTTCATTTTATAGGGTTTGGCCTATATATTAATTCAAACTCAGAATTGCATTCTATGGTTAACTAAAATCACATGTGTAGCATGTTTGGTATGAACTCCAATTTGTATTCCCTATTTGTTCATTTACATCACATGTTGCTAACTCTGTGACCCATTAGTATTATAAGAGTCTTGAAGGTTCTTCTCTAAAACACCCAATCAATTATTGGCTTACACACCTCCAGAGTGTGTGACAACTTATATAGAAGATCACAAGATCAGGGTGGATTCTGAGAAATTATAATGTGAAGATGATGCTGAGCTAGAAATCTTCTAAGGAGCCCTGAGTTTGTGCCAGGCTGCGGCCTTGTCTTTACATGCACCAAAGATCCTCTGACTCCACCTTGTTCTCTCTCATCAAGACAACATCAGCACAGATCAACTAGAGCCTCAACATACTGCATCAGAACAGATAATGGGTGAGACAAACATAGTCTCATTATTTGATACATTAAGTATCCCTACCCCCTTTCAAAGAAGGGTGTATTAGAACTAAACTGATGGTTTGCTCAAGGCTGTTGATCAGCTGAATTTCAAACAATGCTACAACTTCTTGTTTTCCTGTATTCTGCTTCAGCTCTCTTTCCGTTGCTAAACTGTATGCATGTATGTATGTGTGTGTATGTTAGATTAGTCTACGTGTTTTGTCTAGTTAATAAAGTCTTGTTCGTGTCACATTTAAAGTTGTTTGTGGTTCGTGCTCATATACTGGAGTCCCTAATCATGCAGATTTTGGCTACATGCTCTGAGTAGTACTGTACAGTATGAAAGTTATTTTCCATACCCCGGAAATTAACATTTCTTAGAATTAATAAATAATTAATACTAAGCATTCGCTGGACGAACAGGTTAGTAGATAGTGGTATTAGTTCTGCTATATTCAGTTAATTCTATTAACTGATCCCAATATTTATAACTAATTATAATGAGTTATAATTAATTATTCATATTTCCCTTGAGCTAATTTGCTACATCAACTTACATAACCTAGTAGCCTACATTAACTGTTATCACATACAGTGTGCAAATGAATGTGTTTGTACTTGTGCATTTAGACATGTCTCTCTCAGTACATGTATGGTGACTCCTAGATCTTTCACATTTTAAATATATGTGTATCTAATGCTGTGCACTTACATTAATGCTAAGATTGTCTTTGTGTGCATCTGTGAAACCATATGAATGCTATAGATCAGAGCTTGTAAAAAACTTAAAAGCCTATTATAATGGCCACAGAGTGAGTGTATCTATTTAGGAAGTATATTGTAAAGGTAAAGAGCTCTACACACTACCCTGTAACACAAGCTCAATGCTCAAATTAAACATTTGATTTATGTCGCAAGCTCCAGTACTAGTAGTTTCTCAATTTACACCACTGTGTGTTTGTTTGTTTGTTTGTTTGTTTGTTTGTGTGTGTGTGTGTGTGTGCGCGCGTGCGTGTGCGTGTGTGTGTGTGTTTTCTTACAATTGCCAAGCAGCTTCACAGCCGGCTGTTAGCCATGTCGTGTTGATATGTAAATTGTGTTGATGTGCTACTAGCTGGAAACTGTTGCCTGGTAGAGAGAATTAATAGTAAAATGCTGATTTGATTGATGACTGCTTTTCAGATCCGCTTTAAGTATGATCTTAGAAAATATAGAATAGAATAGAATAGAATAGAATAGAATAGAATAGAATAGAATAGAATAGAATAGAATAGAAAAGAATAGAATATGCCCATATCTGAAAGCATGTATATCAAAAGTTCACTAAGCATAATGACAAAAAACTTTATCTAAAAAACGATTGTTGATAAATGTTAGAGGAGTGACTGTGATGGACTTTTTGTCATCAATCTTATAGTCATAACAAGTTTGACATCATCATCAAGTTTTAACACTGCATTATGACTCATTATAATATAAAGATCCACCTCCCCATGTGATTCAGTCATTGGCACTTTTTCATCACAAATCACTAGATGCTTTACTATTTTAAATCATGAGGATTCTTGAGGTAAGATCTGCCACTGAAGAATTCCAGTGTGAGTATCAAATCCCAGATCTAAGCACTGGGAAACAATATGTAAGTCTTTTCACATTTTTAAGCAATGGGTTTAAAGCATAATAGGTTTCACCTGGGATGTGTAGAACTTTGTGAATCACAGGCATTCCAATTCTGCTGAAATCTTCAGGAAAGTTTGGTGTGTGCAGATTTGTTATAGGCCTGTACATAAAGTGAATATAAGATATAAGCAACAGTGAATATAAGATATAAGCAATAGTGTATGAACAATTTGAAAAAAAAAGATGAATGGGGTGTCAGGTTTACTTCACCCTTGCATTAAAATGTTACCTCACACGTGATGTTGCGCAATTCTGAAAAGTGTCAGAGTTGAACTAGCTTAAACAGTAGAGCACGGCACCAGAAAGCAGCTGTAAAAGAGAGTGAGGATGACAGAGAAATTAAGTGAAGAAACAATAGATGTCCCTTCAGCCCTATAGAAGACGAGATGCATCCTTCCACCGACACGTGCACACACCCACTGCTGAGGGTTATTTTTACTGCCAGGTACTGTGTAAGTTGTGACGTGCAAGCCCCATTACTGATATTTATGGAACACAAATTGAAACAGAGAAATGATACGGCATTCCCCACGGACCCATCCACTCTTAATAGTGGTCGGTAAATGGAGTGAAGAAGGGGGCTCAGAAATGCTGACGATGCAATTCTTTTGGCTGCCATACACTTCAGTTCTCATAATGATTTTGGAGACTGAGCGAAGCCCAAATGTAATTAGGCATGACAAACAAGCGAGCTCAGGTGACCTGGATAAAGACAACATTGGGTTCAAATAAAACTAGCCAGAGAAATGAATTTACATATTGTGACAGTATAGAGTTATAGGATAGACCTTTCTACCCTCTCCTCCCAAAGTTTCTTTTAATAAGGGACTTTTTTTTCTTGTTAAACCTAAGTTTTGTGGTTTCTACAAAGATGCACAGTATTTCTCACTTCCGGTGAAGATCTCCCATGCCGTGCTAATATTTTTGTATATTTCAGAAAATTTCATTTCATTTTAATTATTTGTAAAATCTACTAATTATTTCTACACAAATTTTTTTCAGTGCACTATTGTCTTCAGGCTTTTGTCAACTAAGCCCCAAAATGTCTAACTAAAATTATTTTACTGTCATAATTAAAAATAAATTGAAGAGAACACGTCTTGCATTGAAGTAAAGTTCATAATTTGGGCTCAAACTGTTCACAACAGGATCTAAGATTGTGTGTGTGTGCGTGTGTGTGTGTGTGTGTACTTGTACAACTATCTTTGTGAGGACCAGTTTGAGTTTTAGACCATTGGAGTGAGGACAAAGAGAGTAAAGTGAGGACACATTTTGGCCGGTCCTCACTTTCTGAGACCCCTTTAAAGGCCTGTTTGAGGGTCAAGACTTGGTTTTAGGGATAAGATTATAATTAGGTTAAGGGTAGGTTTAGGGTAAGGGTTCGGGTTAGGCACTTAGTTGTGATGGGTAAGGTTAGGGTAAGCGGCTAGAGATTGCATTGTGTCAATGAATGTCCTCATAAAGATAGATGTACAAGAATGTGTGTGTGTGTGTGTGTGTGTGTGTGTGTGTGTGTGTGTGTGTGTGTGTGTGAATATTGAATATAAATGGCAGTGGTTCAGGTGCTTAAATATATTACTGTTCAAAAATGTAAGGTGTCGGATGAGAGTGGGTGCAGTCTTAGGTAGGAGACGGTGCTGGTGGTCTAACTGACCTGTAGTTTGAGGTTCTGGGTATCTCTTTAGGAGTTACGGGGGAGGGCAGAGGTGGTGCAGAGGGCCGTCCTCTGAATGTGAGTCATCCAGGGTGCCTGTGAAAACTGTGGGAGCGTGGAAAGAACGGAGGAGAGGAAAGGAAGACTGGAGTGATGAAGTGATGTGGCTTTGAGAAAGAAGAGGAAGTGATGACGGGTTATGAGGGAGGTTCTGGATGTGTTTAGACATTTAGAAGACAATTAGTGTGGCGTCCTCAGTACTGGCCCTGAACCCTCCACAAGAGTTATGCTTTTTTGTGGCGGTGTTTTATTCTGTTTAACCACTTCAAGGACCATGTCCCTAAGCAACATAGCCCTCCTTCATCCGTCTCGACGGTCTTCATTTGAAATATCTATATACTCCACAAACTATACTCACCCGTGACAGTGTTTTCAACCTTGAGCCATTCATTCTTCAAAAAATGTCTTCCGTAATATCTATGCTCATTAATGTGTCCTTACAGAGCATTGTTGACCCTCTTCTGATCACGGAGAACTAGAACGTGTTAGTCTGGAGTGCACCAAGACCTGCAAGAGAAAAATGAGTCACGCAGGGACGAATTTGAGGCAGGAAACTCAGTAACAGAAAAATGTTCAAATAAAAAAAGTGAATAAACCTTTAAAAGAAACACTCATACTTTGCTTAAGGTATGTAATGTCACAACCCAAACATTGTATGGTATTGTATTTAATTGTTTTGTTTCTGCTTTAGTAAATAAGCAGATTCCGATATCATCATAATTTATTTAATTAAAAAAAACATGAAAAATACATTCAAAGTGCATCTAAAAACTCTTGAAAAAAACTTTAAAAACAATGTGAGATGGTCTGTAAAAATGCTGTTGCAAATTGCATTATATCTTAAGCAGCCTGGCAGGGATGGAAGTTGCAGTTGTGTGTAATCAGCTTTTTCTTGAACTAAAGCAAACCCAAGATGAGAAACACAAAGCCAGCGTGTTTGCATTAATTTCCTGTCTGATATGAAGGGATCAATTGCCATATGTATTCTATAATATATAGTAGTCCATGGCCCCATATATGAATGGTTAAATGAAGGAAGGAAGGAAGGAAGGAAGGAAGGAAGGAAGGAAGGAACTTGTTGAATCAAAGCAGCAACTTGGACTTTGCTAACCAGAAAATAATTTTATCTAAGAAAGGGGTCTGTCCACTGATCTTTTGAACTTTTTCTCCCTTTCTTTCCCCCCCCAGCTCGTTTACTGTGTATGTCTGTGTTGCCTCGGCATACTGTTTACTGTTGCTCTGAGTTATAAATACAATAGGGTTTCGTGTCTTTTACAACTCTCCGGCTCGAACGAATCTTGGATCATACGCGGGTAAATATCACCTATTACTCATGTTACTTTCCAGCACATTTGTAGGACACATCCAAGCATAGCGCCTCGTCACTGCATAACAATTAGATGTCTGAGTGTTCGCGCTCTGATGGAATTTTACTGATAACAGACAACGGTCGCCCTTGGATTTCGTGACTTCCATTTCATTCTTTATGTTAAGATACTCCCGTACTGGGGATAATAACGTTGTCATTTCTTTAAGTTGACAGCGTGCCTAAAGACTGACGAGGATTCAGCTTTTTTCTTTTCCTATAGTACACACAAAACGAAGCTCAAAACTGTTTTGCACAGATGTAAGTATGGTACTTAAAACCATGTTTTTCCTCTGTTTAGCTTTCAATACCACAGCTTTGCAGCAGCAGCAACAAGTCTCCCGAGAACTTAGTGCTACTTGGCAGAAAATAAGATTGTGAAATGTGATCTTACCTGACTTCTCCCTCAGCTGGGAAAGCAGCCAGATTTAAAATGTCGTGAACTGTACCGGCTTTGCGTAATGTTGACATATCACGCGCAATGCACGCACAGACAAGCGAAAAAAAGTGCACATTGCTGTCTTGGATGTGCAACTTTTCTTATGGTCATTCATTTTCACTCAGCATCTCGGGGTTGTAGTTACTGGTCAGTTTAATTACCACATAAACTCGACCGCCTTCGCTTATTTCAATCACGTAAGATTCACGTTTCTCTGAGCGAGGGCACTGCGTAAATCTGTACAGGGGTTTTGGGTAAATCGCGACTGGTTGCTATTTGTCCTGTCGGCACAGTCACCAAGGTGTTAGAGAGTTTAAGCACGCGGATATTGCAAAGGGTTATTAGATTCATAAGTCACCCAAGTGGTGGGCGATCTTCTGAGCACGGCAGAAGTTCTCATATGATGACTTCAAACAAGACACATTACCTACCAGCATCTGTTGGAGTGTGTGGATATTAAGACACTTCTATCTCCAGGACAGCATAGGGGAAAATGGTAAGTAGCATGGAAATACTACACTTAAAGGAATAATTACTCCAAAAGGCATGGCTTGTGTTTACACTATAGTGCTGGTAATCAAAAGAACAGATTTTGATGTACGACATTTACGAGTGCTCTCGTGCTTATGGACCCTAACGCTGAAGGCTACTTAAACAAGGGTTCAGGTTTGCTAACATGAATGTAAAACTTTGTAATGTTGCTGTTTTCTGTGATTCGTAGGTAGAGAAAAAAATCTGAGCGAGGCAAACGCAGACACATACACAGCCGTAGAGAATATAAATTCTAATTGGGGTTTTGCCTTTGTTGCGCTGTGTGCCAATCTGCGCTTTGATGCCTATTGGGCGTTTAGCCTTTATTCTGAATTTAATTTTTTTACAAGTGCTCTCTGTCAATGAAAAAGCAACATGTGTAGACATGTCCATCTGCCCTGCAGGACAAAAGCAGAGCACCAAGACGCTATAACTGTGTGATTTGGGGACATGGGTTTCAAGCCTTTTGGGGGGACTCCTTTTTAGAGGGTTATGAGCGACTTTTCAGATAAGTGATTCTTTTGATAAGAAAACCACCGACCAACATGTGATCAAATATTAACAGGACGGGCTTGCCAAGGATATATTCACGTGACAAGGCGTGGGGAAGCAATAGAGTAAAGCATTATCAAGTGGCACTTAACGAAAGTATAGATTTTGCCTCTAAGTAACCTTAGCTGTGCTATGATTTCAGCACTTTGGACAGAGGCACCGGAGTCGTTGAACGCTGAGGACTAACACGGAGTGAGTGGACATCGCCTTTTGTGTTTTGCAGTATTTTTGCCAAAGCTAGGGAATTGTTCCACTTTTTCCTTCTTTTTTTCGCTTTCGGAGGGAGACCGGTGAAAAAAAAAAAAAAAAAAACAAGCAAACGCGAGGAAACGAACCAGTCGATAGTGGGGCTGCTTTGCGCTTGGAGTTTTGTCGCCACTTAGAGCATGTGAAAGTTGAAATGGTAGAGCTGCTGTAGTGTACGCGTACTTTGCAAGCTCCACTTGGTGCACAGTGTTAACTTTGGGAAATGCAAGTATTGGTCTTGGAGATCTAACCACTGATAGTGGTTGTCAGCTCTTAAAAAGGTAAGACCTGTTTGTTTTATTCACCCCTTTACTAGCAGTCGTTCTTGGGCAGATGTTTTACTTGCACATGAAAAATTACACCACTTTACGTCGCCTATTTTAAGTTTGATTAGTGGTTACTGCTAGATAAAATGTTACGCTGTGAGGAACAGCTTTGGGTAGTGATGGTAGAGGGAAATGTTAAACTTACGTTATCATTTTACATTTTCCCTCTACTTACTCGTATGATTTTACTCTGACTAGAGCAGAAAACGTAGCGGTGACAAAGTTGTTTCAATTAACAGCCACGGTTCTGTCACGAAATCATAGAAACGGAATAATGCATGTATTTCTATATCTCACAGTTCACCCCATAGACTTGTTCACAATTAGCAGGTATTTTAAATGAGTTGCTATTTATAGCGCAAAACAAAATGTAGAAAGTAAATTGTGCATGTAAGTGCGAAAACCAGCTGACTTTCCGTCCTCATCACAATCAAATGCTTGCGGAATTCTTGTTGTCTTAAATGCGCAATTGTCTAGCACACGCTTTTCTTTGCTTGCTGAATAATGGGGTATGTCTTTAATAAAATATACGACTCAGCACGAGCTGCCATCTACCACTACATTGTCTTGCTGAAAACGAAAAGATCATGATCTATCTATCTATCTATCTATCTATCTATCTATCTATCTATCTATCTATCTGTCTTATCTGTCTGTCCGTAGCAGTCATTCTCATCATCCTTTCTTATCAGCTAAATGTTGTTTTCGTTAGCATGGAGGGATAATTTATTCGTTGAATCGATCATAAAGTGGTGCAACCAGCCCTATCAATGTAATCGCGACTGTAGCATCTCCGCACTTCGTCATCGTGGACAGATTGCTAGTGTTTTTACTACGGACCGCTTCTCCGTTTCATTCATCCCGAGATTTCCACTCCTCTCCTCCAGCATCACCTGCTCATCTCGCTCCCAAGCGCACAGGTCTGTCTGTGCACACGCCGAACTGTTGGGAACCACTTAGAGCTAAAAGCTTTCGCCACAGATAACATATCATGTTAAAATATTTTGAACTGGCTCGCCAAAAATAGCCCGATGGTCAAAACATTATGTGTGTGTGTGAGTGTGTTTGTGTGTTCATCTATATATTTCCAGTTAAAGTGAATAAGAATTTGGATAGGCGTGGTCAGATTTTGTTCAGTCTGGGTTAGATGGAGCCACCGATAAGATTGCCTGATAAGGAAATGGCTGAGAGGGTGTCACGCGTATTGTGGAGAAAGCTGTGCAACACTGAGACGAAATTAGGACAGTCAGCGTTTTAAAGGAGCTTTTCGCTGATGATTTTCTGACTTTTATGCCGACTAAGTTTAGGAATTCGTCTCAGTTTCTGAAAGGGGTGAGCGGAGAATATTGGCTACGGTCGATTTTTTCTTTGTATCCAAGAATCTGATTAAAGGGTGAAGCGATTGAATGACAAACAGGCAGATATGAAAGCCCACGGGCGCCTCAGCACTGCGTTAATCAAGAGTCTATCAGGCGGAAGACATTCAGTGTCATTTAGCTGCTTTTAAATGATCCTTATGACTGTTTCTCTTTGTTCGAATGCATTAGCTTCTTTCATCACTGCTAAATCGGTAATTTCTCAATTAAACATTTATTTCCTTGTCATAATCGTACGAAACATGTTATCGAGAAAATCTCTGTTGTTACAAAAACAATGTATCGAACATCTGACTTTAAAGTGACAAATCAAGCGGGACAAGCAGCAGATGTTTTTTGGACTGGTCCGAAAATATTAGCAGCTGATATTATAACTCGATTTTATTATCGCTGTTTTATCATTGTGATCTTCGTAATACCCATGTCATTTATGGGCAAATTTTATAAGAATCATTATTGACACGCAACAAAACGGTCACGAGCGCTGTTTTTATGAGCAAATATTTCATGCATAATTTCATGTTTTTCAACGAAATAATGCCTGTTTTTGTTTATACAAATAATCCAGTGGTGAATGACTAAATACTTCTGCATAAAATATTAAATGTATTTTTTTAAAGCTTTGACTAGAGTGAAATCTTATTATTAAATTGTTCATTTTTGTCATTTATTGCACACCAAACGGCTCAGAGTCGTGTTTTCATTTATTGAATGCATATGTTTTATTATTTATAAAATGAATATATAATATCATTTTAGTTCATGAGACAGAGGGATAGAGATGTGGGTTGGTGGTGTGGGTGTGGGCATGTGGGGGGAGGGGGGCTGGAGGCGGATGCGGGGAGGGTGGGGGGTGCTGGGGGATGGCACGACACACTTTGTATGTACGGAAGGTTTTTTATAGAACTTTCTGCAATGTACGTCATCGGATCAGTCCATAAATGGGGTTGTGTTATCTAGCTGAGAATCTCCCTCTCCGCCCCCCTCCCCTCCGCTCTCCGATCGCTGCAGAGTTAAGGGTGGGCGTCAATAACAAATCTGAGCTTGGTAGATTTCAATTCAGACATCACATAATGCTATTGTATTGTGGCATTATATTTCTACAGTTTAATCGGCGTTTACTTCGTCCTTGTTTGACTGACCGCCGCGGATGATCACAATATGAAAATTGTTTTGTTTACGGAGAGCGGCTTTCCTAATTAACTTTTATAGAGATGTACCGACTTATTGCGCCCTGCTTCACTCGCGGGAGGAATTTATTATAGGCCTACTGAATATGCAGAGTTCCTCTGGGAAATAAAGCGTGTGCTCGTCACAATTGCGAAAAAGAAAAAGGTCCGGTTTTTTTATTTACTCCCTGAAAAGATTATTTTTTTGCGAACAACAATAGTCTCACAATTTTGCTAACAACAAAAGCAATAACTATACAAATAATAATCATCATTTTAATATTAAGATTAATCACAATTTCTATAAATTGCAAATATAAGCAGGCTAATTAACTACGTGGTGCCAAAATAATTTGAGTGATACTTCCGATGCATTTAGTGTAATTATTCTGTGTTTATGGGGCTATTTGGACAAGTCTAAAGTCATTAGTCAATTAGCACCTCCGATTGCAGGTTTTCTGCGCAAGAAAACCTCAAGAGGCTTGAGGAATTGTGCGCGCGCTCAATACTAAGCAAGAGCGTGACTTGCTGTGCTCTAGCGCAAAGCGCTTATTCTGAAAGAGGTCGTGTGACATCTACACTTATGGTGTAATTCCTCAATAATCTGCTTGCTAGATATGTATATTTTTCTGTAATACTTTTGAAAATAACTAAATGGAACACCACCATTTAGGCTGTTGTGACCCCATTGTATTTGTGTGCAGGGTTGTTTGTGTGTCTGTGAATGTGTGTATGGTATATACAATATTTATATTCTTGACCTCTAGTATGTATCTGCATACAAGTTTCTTTGATGGGGTCTGTATGATGTGCTTTGCTAGTTGTTTGCCCCCCACCTGTGTGCTTTACTCACTGATATAAAATGGAGTGAATAGCTACAGAGCAGCATTAGTGCTGGTGCCTGGCAACTAAGGCTCCGCCAAGGAATCCTCTAACTATTCGCCAACGTCAATGCTTGGGTATGTATATGCAGGACTTCTCTTAACATGTTTGCAATTTGCCTCTGCGCATGTTGGTTAAGAATGGCATCCCGACTGTGTTTGTGTCTGAGCCTGACTTTGATATACTTGCTTAATGCTATTTCTTAGGTATCTAAAACAAGGGTGTTTAACAAAGCAAAGGGTTTTTTTTTTTTTTTTTTCAACATTTGAATGTTTAACATTTCTTAGAGGTCATTCAGACTGCACTTCCTCTGCTATTGCTTAGTAGAACAGTGATTTTCATACTTCATAGACAGTTCTTCATTTCTCATCTTTATTCTCATCTGTGCTATTTCTCAAACTACACTATAAGTTTATAGTGGGTTTTTTTAGATGCATTTGTTTGTATATTAATATATCCATATTTTAAATGGATATCCAAACTATGAATCTAGTAACCACTAAATGTGTAAAAGACAAGAAATGTCTGCCTAATTATGTAAATATGCTCACCCTTGACACATAAGGGTTTGTTGGGCAAGCAAAAGGCTAGATTACCAGAGGATGTGTGTACAAAAGGATAAAGTGCAGCAGAGGGCTTATACCCAACGGATACATTACCAGTGTAGCCGGTGTATGCTGCAAGGGATAGATTACAGTTACGTGGATTGTATAGCTCATTGTGTGTATGTGCTAAAGTGGATATCTAAGTGTGTAGTCCTATAATGTAGCTGCTATAAGTCAAGGCTTTTGAGATCTTTATCTTACACGGCTGGCCGCTGTTGACCACCTTCAGCCGTTTATTGAAAACAGGGACCTGTTGCATCTTGCTATTGGAAAGATGAGCACTGCGCAATTCTTCAGTGTACTGAGTGGGTCTAGAAAGAGAGACGGTGATGTGAGTCACACAAAGCACTGCCCAGACTCCCTTCACTAAAGACAGCAAGCCGAAGAAACAGAGACAGGCACCCAGGAATGTGAAAACTTAAATTCCAAAAAGTGACTCACTCATTTCAATGCAATGACAAAATGGAAAGACAGAACCCACTTGAACAAGTGTACATACTTAAATGTACACTCCACATTACAGTCCAAACAACACTAAATCATTGACGTGGGCTGAGTTTTATAAGATATACTCTGCATGATTTACACGTTTTTCACATTCGTCATTCATATTTTTGTTGTCATTCATATTTAGTGTGGGAAATGTTTGTGAACACTTGGCTACACTCTTAAAAAATAAAGATTCCAAAAGGATGTTTTCGCAGCGATGCCATAGAACCTGCCATAGAAAATGCAAAAAGAACCACTTTAAAGAACTTTTTGTGCAATGAAAAGATGAATGTTAAAGGTTCTTAATTCAACAATGTAAAGAACTTTTATTTTTAAGAGTGTACTTCAGTTTGAAACCTGGTGCCATGCTGACAAACATTTTGTGATTTTTGTTTTTCATTGCATCGCTGATGGTCAAAAAGGGCATTGTTCACTTTCCTGTACTCTGTGACACTACTGTGATGTGTTTGATGAATGTTATAAACTAACTTTATTGGCCTGTCACACTAATATCTGGTCTAGTTTTCTAATTTTCTAGCAGTGGCTCAAAACTCTTTTTTTCTCAAAGTGACTTATGAAGAAGCCATCACCTCTGTTTTTACAACTATTTTTGATACTCTAAAAGTTTTAT
The DNA here is from genome assembly GCF_963993115.1 of Abramis brama. Lineage (NCBI taxonomy): Eukaryota > Metazoa > Chordata > Actinopteri > Cypriniformes > Leuciscidae > Abramis > Abramis brama. The sequence goes on along the minus strand of NC_139965.1, from coordinate 26,005,668 downwards.
CTTGCCCTGAAATAGCGTAAACTATTCCACCATTTCAGGTTTGTATAAGACACTGATCACCTTCATTAGGTCTCACAATGCAACTTCAGAATCCTATTTTGCCATTATGTGGAAGACCTGTTCTGATGGTTCCAGGATGGAATACGCTACGATGGGTCAAGACAGCACACAAGACAACAGAGGGAGAGATTTTGAGAAAGCTGAGGTGACGTCATTAGCGACCCGACCTATTGGATAGAGACACGGCCATCGCTTCTGACGCCGCTCCGACTCTCTCAACATTCAACACTTTGAACATGTCGATCCTGATCATCAAGTTTCAACCAACGTTTCAGCTATAATGCCCACACTGTATGGTTTGTCAACATTTTTATGGATCCTAAAGTTTTCACAAAGTTGCAGCGAATGAAAGTCAAGGTCTTCCCACAGTTCATCTCTTGCTGTATTCTCATTAGTCCATATGTCCACTTTGTGGTTATCATAGTTCTTTCTGTGGTGGTGTCAACTTTGTGCTGTATGTGCAGTTCTGATCGAGATCCATGTTGTTTTTGTGCTCCTAATGAGAAGCAGAGTGATTTATTTATGGATTACCTAGCTGGAACAGCCCTAATGCGCAGTGTGAGAGTGTACATGAGTGTGTGTGTGTGTGTGTGTGTTTTACCTCTCTTGGAGTCATGTCGCTCAGTAATTGCTGATGCAACTCTTTGTCATCCAGGGTTTGCCCTCTCCTCCTGTGAGCCTATGGGATGAGTTATATTCATCTTGGCTTGTCCCTATAGGAGAGAGGAAGGGAGCTGTAAGCATGAATATGTCGAAAGGAGTGAAGGAATATTTGTGAAAGTATGTAAGTTTAGCAGTGCAAAAACATGGAAGATGAGAAGGAGAGAAAGAAAGAGAAAGAGGGAGTTTGTGTGTGTGTGTGTGTGTGTGGATGTGTGTGTGTGTGCGTGTGTGCGTGTGTGCGTGTGTGTGTGTGTGTGTGTGTGTGTGTGTGTGTGTGTGTGTGTGTGTGTGTGTGTGTGTGTGTGTGTGTGTGTGTGTGTGTGTGTGTGTGTGAGAGAGGAGGGCAGGTGTTAGCATCCACTCTCATGCTGGGAACAGCAAGGTTTGAAACCGCTCCATCTCATTACCTTATGCAGAGAAAAATCATCATCACTATACATGAAACTCATCAATATAAATCTTGCATTGGACGAGATCCAAAAGCACTTGGAGCTCAGAGTCTTGGTGAAAGTTTTGGGCTAATGATGTGGTACAGCATGGGGTGAAAGAACAAAGAATGCTTTCCCTAAACTCTCCCTGGAAGGTCATTTTAAATACTACATAGAATAAATGGCAAAGCTGCAGTTGAAGAGCAACATTATATCACCCTCTTATTAGTTTGAACATCTTTGACTATTTACCTTACACATATCAAACAAAGCGCTCCCATTATTGGAGGAATATAACTGACACTGGAAGAACAATGAATAGTTTTAAAAGCATTGAACCAACATCTGGCACATAAGCTCCTTTGGCAGACAGAGGGGCTCAAACTGACAATAGTTTAAAATATCACATACAAAGATGGCCAGGGAATAATAGATCCTTGATGTGGCGGGGACAAGGAGTGAGTTCTTTACTTTGAAGCTACCTTTGTGGAGTCACAATTGCAAATATCAATTTCAGCAGATGATCTATAGTCTTGCCACAAAAAGGTGTTTCATATTAACCTAACAGCTGTCCATTAGGAAGCTATTGCAGAATTTGGTGGCAGCAAAGCCAATGAATTGAAAGTGCAATGAACTGATGAGATTTAGATGGCAAATGTAATAACTTAAAACCATCTTTTAAATTGAGAACGGCAAATGTAATAACTTAAAACCATAAATTATTATTTTACAGATTTACGAATTAAGCTAAAACTAAACAGATTTCAAGTGTTCACCTGTGGCCAATTTCTGATGTCTAGATAGCCTACAAATAGCCTTGTCAACGAAAATGAAACAAAACACTAGCCTATGTGATTCACTCTGTATCGGCATACAAAGGAATCATGTATATATAGCCTACCTTTATTCTAAAAGACGAAGAGAAGGAACAAATATCAAAAACCCACATTGATTGTTGACTGATTATCAGCTGAAGGAGCATTTAAGAGAAGAAAGCGATTACTTCAAAAACGACGGATATAAAAAAAAAAAAAAAAAAAAAAAAAAAACATTTTCAGGCTCAGTATGTTCAGGAATTATGAAGGTTTCTCTCATATGTTGCTCTTTGGCTAAACGCCACAATAACATTCTTTCCGGTTATTCGTAAGGCATAAGTGCCTCACTCGGTAGGCGCTCGGTCGCGCTCTAGCTGGAGTCACATGTTGCAACGTCACGGCAGTAGTTAGTTACTGTAGTCGCGAGGAATGAAGCCGTCATTTCAAGCTGGAGAGCTCTCTCAATGCGCACTACACCGCGAGCGCTCATCATGCCATCCAACTGCTTCAACCCAACTCCAAAGGATCCGCTCAGTCATGGGAGTCCATTACCTCAACCATGCAATTTCCACTATCAATAATTTAATCTATTTGCTCAAAAGCTGAAGAGACTACTTGCAGCTGCTGCTTGGCGAAGAGCGGGCGAATATCGCAAACTAGTTACGCGGAGGGCTTATCCAAAACATCCCAGATGACACTGTCCTCCTGAATGGTCTCCTTTACGACTGGACAGTAAAGGTAGGTTTTTTTGTGCGGAAAAGAGTGATTACTGCAGCTTTTGTAGCCTACTGACTGCGTCTGAAATGAGAAGGGGAGTTAGGAAAAAGTAATCAAGTGTTGGATCATGCAGCGGCAACATGAAACGGTATCCTCGCGTTCATTAATACGATACAGCGTTATTATGTTGATTGAATTTCTGTTAGGGGTCAGTAGAACCAAAAAGTTGTTTTTGCTTATTATCCAGGGCTATTAGCTGTTTATCCTTGTAGCTTTTATCTGTTCAACTGTTTATTAGTTAGTTTTACTGATATAGCCTGTTTTACGTATTAATAGCGTATTAAAGTTTCACCAAACGGCATAGCATAGGTTATTTATTCATAAGGACAGACAGTTTAAGCGAAAACTAGGCTATCTAAAGAACGTCCAGAGAATAAATGCGTTTGGTGAATTCAATGAGACTTGGAAGAACATGAAACTTGAGATCATCGTTTAGGTTTACTGTGTAGGAACAGATGAACTCCCAAAGCAAACATCAAGTTTTCGAATTAAAAACTAACAAATAAATGATAGTTCTAGGCTGCTTTTTGGATGTTAACTGGACAACACTGCTTGAACAAAATTACACTTAAGTTGATTTCCAAACATTTTCTCCAAATCCTAATTGACTCTAATGTGTGTTGTAATTTATGATGCTTACACACAATATTCTGTTTGTAATTTGTTTTAGATGAAAAGCATATAGATAATATAGGCTGCAGCAAAGAAAGCAGGCACATTTATTCTTATAGCTATCTGGTAGCCTCATTAATCTGCGTTCTCTTTGTGTGAGCGTATATGTTTATGTGACAGAAAGAGAAAGAGATGTTTCTCATGCTATGCTTTTCTGCTTGCCTTCACTTCAAATGAGCTTTGTGTAGACGAATGCGCCATCTAGTGCAGAAGTGTTGTAAAGGCTATTAACGAGTAAAGGATGGATTGTGTGGATGCCGCTGTTTTAAGAGAATCCTCTCTCTGACACCACTTTTCAAGTTTAGAAACTGTAATGTGACATAAAGTTTATAGCCTACTTCCAGCACCACCGCGGCTTGAGAAGTAACGTTAGCCTATGTGTAGGCTACTTGGATATGTTTTCAATTCCCTCGAAAGTTCCCGGAAAAAACTCAATCTCTACTAACATATAGAATGGCAAATCTTAGGTGATATTTCCCTCGCGGATCCTGTTCGCCAATGCGTTGCCCTTTCTCCTGTTACGAGAAAAGACGAAACTTATACATAAATTATTACAGCACTAATGTTTAATTTGTCTTTGTCTTCTGCCTTTCAGCTTTAGAGCCACATTTACAATCGAGCGAATTAGATTGGCTTTCAGTGGGGTCGTGTATTTTAGAGGGCTTTTAAAGGAATTTCAACTGTTCTGTTTGTAATAGCCTATTTAATTTTAGCCAATGGGTGTAATAATCTGTTGAGGTTCGTTTTGCGCAACTAAACGTGCCACTGTAACCTTTAGCTAAACGTCAATAAAAACTTTTAAACAAAACATGTATTATGATATATCTGTGAATATGTAAATCTATAGGCTAAAGAAGTGATAAATAGTGACTTGCTTTTCTACTTACCGCCCAACACTGATCGTATTGCGCTTGCGCAACTTTTTGTTGTTATGGTTACCTTTTCTAGCGAAAGCGACTTCCGGTGAAAGTGCAGGTGAAGATACGCTTAATTGCAATCTAACTTTTCTCACTGGTGAGGTGATGATAAAACACCGTTTAAAGCTGTATAATCTTGTAATGGAAATATATATTTTACTAAGACCCCACCCCATATCACATTATTGATGTGAGCTACACCGCGTCTTAGTTCCCCTTCTAGTATTTATTTTAATTTTGAATTTATTTTTTATTTTTTACAAAATTTAGTTTTCAGCAGTAGCCTACTCATACTAATATAAAATACTGTAGTTTTGGGGGTGAGGGGGCTCACTCTTGTTGCTTTTGTACATTGCATTTTTATCGTTATTTGTAGGCTATAGTTTGGGATAGACAAGATAGAGGCCTTGATATCCTTAAATCAGCTCTTTGAAAAAACTTGCTTTTGAAGACAAAGATTTCACCACAGATGAATAGAGAGTTGTCCCTTGTTGTGTTACCACTAATGCCAGATTGTAACCGTTATGAATTCCACATTTTAATGTGTTCTCAAAGTCAGAATAATAATTAACAACTGCGACACCTGTGTGAGCTTAGGTGATGCACGCTACAGTTCATTGAAACAAGTACACCAAAGCAATCTAAAATCTTTTCTTATGCTACAAGCATTTTCCCCCAACCTTTGTTCTTTTCAAATATTTAATCATGCATTGTTAAGTATCTTGCCCTAAGGAGTGAATGCTGCTTCTTTTTTTCTATTTTCCTTTAGAGCGCTAAGACCAACAGAAAAGTGTATGTTACCACAATACTTTTAAGTTGGAAGATCCTTATACAGCTGTCATGAGTGTTTTTTTCTCCTAACCCTTCTATGGCATGGAGATTTAAGCAAATACAGTTGTGGGGGAATCAGGATCATGTAGACCTATCTATCATGTCCTATACCTGCCACTCTCCAAACAATTGAGCAGGTGCATGTAGACTTTTGCCAAAACTATAGAGCTGCCACTCATGCCCAATTAAAGTACAATCATGTTTTACAGTGAAAGGTGTTTGAACGTGCTCCTATAAGCCCTGACCACAAGGATCAAATACAGCTGTGTGGATGAAGTATTTCATCAAGATTACTTTGTAGATAGAGAGCTTGAAAGATCACTGCAGGCTGAATGGTTTCTCATAAGAGTTTTGATTGATGGAACCTTGTTTGTAGTATTTTCAATGCCTCATAATGAATCTGGCTTCAAAGGTCCAACAAATAGGACTCGAAAAGCATGAATTAGCAGCTTTGTTAACATGACAGTCTAACAGATTATCTCAGCATCAACCATGAAAGTCATCTCCTTCATTTAGACATTTAAACACCTGAAACCGTGACTAGATTCTTTTATTATTATTTTTTTTTTGTGATGGCTGCTACCACATAACCACTCTCTTTCTGTGACCCATCAAAACCACCTGTACTCTCTCTATACACAAACACACTTGTTTGCACATCGTACCATACGATGACAGGATATTGATATTACATTATCATACGCAGTTCAAACACACGCATATTAAAGCAGAACAAACATGTCCGTCAAGGTAATCTTGTCTTCCCTCGCTGCTTTGAATGAGACAGAAGGTCTCAGTTATTGCCAACTCAATCCCAGAGCAATAAAGTGATTCATCGTCTAGATTACGTTTTAACAGGAAGTTGATTGAGAGTGTAATCCATATTGATTCTCTTGATGGAAACAGGAAATAGCAGAGTTAGAAATAAAATCGTGTGTTGTTCCTGGTGAGAAGGGACCCCAGAGGGAAATGGAAAGCAATTGCGAGCTGATGAGTGGCACTGCCCCCTAGCACCACTCCTTCTAGCCCCACCGCCCTTTTCCTCTCATCCCCCTTTGAGACCAGAGAGAGACGTCATCAGGGTTGTTGTGTTCTTGGCCTCCACCCCCTGCCACACAACTACACACCGGTGCTCTGGTCTAATTAGGAGGGAAATATACAATTTAGTCAGCTTTTCGAAGTTCAGTAATCAACAATAACTGACCTTTTACATGATACCGCAAGCCAAGTAGCTCTGTAATATATTTATTAAGGTGATGTATCACCAGTAGGATTTGGATGAGAGATGACATTGGTACTCCACCTGCTGTCAGGTAGGCAACATTAGGGATTTGGGTGTCAGCATGACTGATGCTGGTATTTCATTCAGAAGCCTCCGCAATATATATATAAATACTTTGCTCATTAGGGAGACGACAGATGTTTGCTAATTGGGATCATCCTGAAACTGGGGCGGTTACTGGGCTACGCTTCTCTGTGTGTGCGTAAACCAGCATTAAGGTTGTCTTGAGAGTAGGAACGCTGACAATAATCCATCCGTCCTCACAGGCGCGCCACATCTGGAGGAATGAAATAAGACAGAATCATTGAATAATCCTCAGGCAGGCACTTTAAATTCTTCGCTATATTCAGCAGAGGTAATTGCTGACAATGTAAGAAGCTTTTTCCATTACGGGGAAAGCTGACAGACTGAAGTATCTTTTCATGCCTGCAGAAGCAGCTTGTACACACATTTTGCGTGCTGCCTGATTTGATTAAGATTGATCTGTCCTCCACAGCTGTATCCTCGGCTCTGGGTTTTTCCATGCGTGTTTTTGACCATTTGAGAGGAGAGATTAAAGATGCTTCCATCTCATCTCCCTAGCTAAACACACACACACACATTGACGCACACACGCTCGCTCACACACGCCCCTCGTGGACTGCAACGTCACTGAGCGAGGGGACTTTGAGCTCATTAAGTAGAGGGCTGTGATATTCTGAATCGAGACTGTGGGACTCCCAACCGGCCTATTTATAGAAAGCACATCTCCATGGCAGTCATCTCTGCGCTAGCAAATCGCAGCCGTGGCCCCAGACACCAATTAAGAATGAAACAAATGCCTTTTAGACAGGGCGTGTCCCTCCTTGTCTCCTGCTGGCCCGTACTGCCTTCTGCTCTGGGAGCGGATCCTCCCTCTGCCTCTTCCTGAAGCTGCGTGGGGCATCGGGAGGACAGCACGCAGAGAACTGGCGAAGCCTTGCTGCGGTGCTGGATATTTTTAAATGCACCCCCCTCCACCCCCCTTACCCCAGCCCTACCTCTCCTCTTCTCCTTCTCCTTAGGAAAGTGCGAGTAATGGGTATCTTTTTTGTTGTTGTGTATGCATGTTCCCCTGTCTGTTCGTATGTGTCGGGATGCCGTTGGATGCAATGAATCACAGCGACTCATAGAGGGACTTCAGAGAGGTAAGAGAAAGCTGCAGAGGGGTTCGCAGAGAGGAAATGAGAGAGATGAGGAATCAAATAGGTTTCCTAGAATTGTAATTTATTTGCATTGATTTTGTAGCCAGGAAAAATTCCATTGACTAAAACATGCAGTTTGTGTGTAGGTTTGAAAGGATAAATGAATGACTGGCATCTTTTCTCCTTATCTCTGTCTCGTTCTCTGATCACTTGATTTCAGATCTCTCTCTGCTTTCTTACAGTGTCTTTCCATATCTCTCTCTGTTCCTTTGTCTCTCTGTTTCAGTTTGAAACTCTCTTAGTTGGAAAGATAATCATCTGTGTGGCATCGTGGTGTGCAGGCTTGTTCTTCCAAATTTGTCCTGCTCAGTTCATTCCAGAGAAGTTTAGATGTTTGTTTTACATTTAAGCAGTAGGTAAAGTTCATCCTTAACTTGAATTTTATAATCATAAATAATTATGAAAATAATAATAATAATAATAATAATACAATTATATTATTTAAATAAGAAGAATATATCATTTTAATAATATTACATTTTAAAATACAATTATTTCAGCATTGGATTACTCATGCAAACTAGACACTGTTCTGTCATTTTTTGGTGGGATTTGACATGTCACCTATTTCTGCTCCATCTGAAAGTCACACAAGCAGTTCACACACCTCTAAGGGAAGAGTGGAGGAGGCAAGGGAGCAGGAGAGAGTGGAGGAGGAGGAAGGGAAGGGGAAGAGAGAGACGGAGGAGAGTGGGAGCAGTTCTCTGGTGTCCTCCTAATGATACTCCAGGGTCTCTGAATTTAGCCTGCTGCATTTGCTGCTAAGGGGGAAGGGGGGCGCGAAAGTGCAGGTGTGTGAATGGGGATGGAGAAAGTGTGCAGTGTTAGTTGCACTCCCGTGGGCCAATAACTAAAAATGAATCAAAGAAATAACAAGTTGGCATGCTGTGTTTGTGTCACGCTTTGTACGGAAATGATTTGCGATCTCAGTTTCATTGGCCACAATAACCACACAAGACTATTAATCTTTCTTTGATTAGGGGAGAAGTGTTTCACGTAATGTTACATGCAGTATCTTGAATGAAAATGGTTTCTTTACGTTGTGTTTTCTCTTCCTCCCTCCTCTTTTTCACTCCCCCATCCCTCTTGTCTTTCCCCTTTTGCTGTCTCTAGTTCCAACAGGTTAGAAGAGTGATGACCATCCTGTTTGTTACTATGGTTATTTCATACATCAGTTGCATGAGAGCTGCGCCCGTGAGAGAGATCCCGGGCCTGCAGGGGGGCCACTGGGCCGAGAGCTACCTGGATGCCGCTGCCGCCTCCGCTGCTGCCGTCACCTCAGGCAGCCGAGGCCACGGGACTCCACAGAGTGGGGGCGGGCTGCCCTCGCTTACGGACACTTTCGAGCAGGTGATTGAGGAGTTGCTTGAGGGGGAAGGGGAGGCGACGCAGCAACTGGGGCCCGGGGCCGACCAGGGCCAAGGAGGGGGCGGTCCCGCAGCCACGGCAGACTCGAAGGACGTTGACCTGTATGCCTCGCGGGTGATGATCAGCAACCAAGTGCCTTTGGAGCCGCCGTTACTCTTTCTCTTGGAGGAATACAAAAACTACCTGGACGCCGCCAACATGTCGATGCGCGTGCGGCGGCACTCGGACCCCGCACGGCGAGGGGAGCTCAGCGTTTGTGACAGTATTAGCCAGTGGGTGACGGCTGTGGACAAAAAGACGGCCATAGACATGTCGGGCCAGACGGTCACCGTCCTGGAGAAGGTCCCTGTGACTAACGGTCAGCTGAAGCAATACTTTTACGAGACCAAATGCAACCCCTTGGGGTACACAAAGGAGGGCTGCCGAGGAATAGACAAGCGGCACTATAACTCGCAATGCCGGACAACCCAGTCTTACGTGCGAGCCCTTACCATGGATAGCAAAAGGAAGATCGGCTGGCGGTTTATACGGATAGACACTTCGTGTGTATGCACATTGACCATTAAAAGGGGCAGATAGTGTACACAATGTATAGATTTTATTGAGAGTTCTAAAAAAGAGAGAGAAAAGAGAAAATATCTATTTGTATATATACATAACAGGGTAAATTATTCCGTCAGATGAAAATTTTATGGACTGCATGTAAAAAAGATGAAGTTTATACAGTAAAAGTGATACTACAGTCTATTTATTGAACATATTCATGACCTTGTAAACAATTAAAAAAAGATCTGATCAGTCATTTGCGCCCAGTTCAAATTACTATATCACATTCCTCGAGACATTGTGTTTTTTACGTTGCCAAGATTTTGAGAGATGAGGAGAGGAGGGGGTGAGGAAGAATTACATTCAAGAAAAGAAAAAAAAAAAAAACGAAAAGAAAAAAAAACTTGCATGCTGCTTCAATTGTGAATTCAGAAACTGTCCACTTTGGGAAAACAAGGAAACGATTTCCGACCAAAACATTCCGTTTACATTCTCAACCGTAACAGGATTTCCTCCTCTCAGTACTCTGTCTGTTTACTATCCTCAACTTCTCAAGGTAATGTTGGAAATACATACTATGTCAAGGTGCTGTTGTCAAAGCTTTGCTGTTTATTTTTTTATCCCCACAAGATGAAAAAAGTATATATAAAATATATATAAAAATTTATTCATTGACATGTGTTCTGGATTAATATAATTCATTTTGTATGTTGTGAAGTTGTTTGCAATATTAAATTGAAATATTTGAAGAAATAAAATTACTATAGGCAACTGAAAAACAAAAGCAATGTCAATAAAGTTTGAGCTCTCGCTTTGCAGGTCTAAATTTGGCACAAGTTTGGAGAGAACATCTTCTCTCGCAACGAACATACATTGGATCCCACATTCAAATGATTTCAGAAGGGATAACAATTTATTTCAGAATTTATCTCCCATCCTCTCATCATATATATATCAGTATAATTGAGCAGATGAAATGCTAGTTTGAAATTTTGCATTGAAGAATTTTGCAAATGCAGATGAACACGTATGCAATGTAGTTTCGACTCTCTTCCACGGAAGAACAAATAGTCCAGAGAGTTCTCAGGTAAGACTTGTTCTAAAATAAGTAAATTCTATGGAAACCAGTCCCTCATGTAATGTTGTCCAGTCAGTGAGTACAGGCCTTCATCGCTAGCACTAAGAGATTAGGATTTTCTTTTGTCTGAAAGATAGATCAATGGAGTCAACACTCCAATGCACTCTACGTGATATCTGATACACAGACACAGACCTATACACAAACCTGCTTTCCTTCAAAGGCTGTTATCAGACAACTAAACAGAAACTGTCTGACACCGATACACTGCTACAAATAAGAGAGGACACAGAGTTTCATCTGTTTATGGTAAGTATCTCACTGCATCATATAAGCATGTGGACAGGGCAATAAGGAAATGATGCTCATGCAGGAAGTCAAAATGCCTGATCATGGGTGCATATTTTCTCAGCAAACAAACCATTTTCAGGTCTTTATTTCAGGTTGAAATAAATAATAGTTCTCAGTATTGCATTATTAGAACAAAAATATAAAAATATAGTATGAGCTCTTTTACTGCAAAATGCAACATATACAGCAATGGCAAATGGACTAGATAAGGAAATAGACAAAACAAGATTATCCTGGTGCATTTTAGCCGAGAAACAACTTGCATGACTGAGTTATTTTTGTGAGGTTCAGATTTTCCCCAGTTCAAAGTAGTCCTTGGTAAGACCCAGCAGGGCCCTGTCCCATTTGCTACAGAAGTAGGCCACTCTATTCTCTTTTTCCCTTTCTACAATACCAGCAACTAAACCCCTAGAATCACTGTTTTAACAAGCCAGTCCAGTTTGTTTTGTGGCTTTGATAAAATATTGAGTAAAAAACTAATACAGCAAAATGAATCTAATGAAAATATCATAAAATAATTGCAGAATTAAGTAAAATAATTACAGTTAAAATATTATTTTCAGTGTGCAGTTTGGTTATAAAAGTGTGTTCTCAGGATTGTATATTTCAAGGCACATATATGTAGATTAGCCTTCTTTTAATGGTGTTCTTTAATTATTTTATTTTTTTTAAATAAAAGAAATTCAAATGAAATGTTTTCTTTTATTTATCTGTACGTTTGTTACATATAATAAACTATGAAACCCTGTGGTTTTAATACATAAAGCAAATCATCCTGGTTATGCAGATGTCCTGACACAAATGACAAAAATGGCTGATGGCCATAAAATAATATATAGAAGATCATAATTTTTTTTTTGCATGGCACAGTTCTGGTAACCAGGGGCCAGTTGCATAAACATAGCCATTATATTTAGACTGTGTCTTAAGACAGATGACCATCTAGCAGTTAGTTAGTAGTAATTAGTCTTACTTTGCGGTATCAAATAGTGCTGGATAATTGATTGCATGTAATCTGGATTACGTAATCAGATTCCAAAAATTAAGTACTTGTAATTAGATTATATTACTTTTTAAAATACTCGTAATCAGACTATACAGTTTGGCCTATACTTTTCTATTGATTACATAATTAATGGCTGCAGATTATTCAATTCATTGATTCTACTTCTTTGTTATATCTACATTTTACGTTCTATAAAAAGTCTACTGTGGCTATTCTACATTCAAAAGGTCTTCCAGGTTTGTAGAATTGCACTGATGAACCGGCCACTATGAGCCGATCACTGAAAACCGAGCAAAAAAACACTAGATTTACAGAAATCTTTTCACTTTTGACAAATCATTTCTCAACATTGCATATCTAATCAACTTCTGACGAACACAATCATTATTTGAATTATCACTCAGTGACAGTGATTTATTAAACCATGTATGACTGTCTTTGGAAGGCTTTTGTCTTTCAAACACATTAAAATGTACAAATTCACATCATTTCATGTTAATGCAAGGATTCCCTAACTTTTTTGTCAGCTGAACCTCTTTGCCCTAATATGTTTACTTGAAGAAGGCCCAAGCCCTTAGATTTTAAGTTAATAAGTTAGGTCAATAATGAAATTAAGTTAATATAATAATAATAATAATAAAATTATGTTCACGGTTGGTTCTCTGATGTTGGTTTATGGTCACATAACATGCAGGTAAACAAATATGTTTTTAAACCTTTTTTTAGTAAATGTTTAATTTTTATTATTTTTATTTTAAAATTATTATTTTTATATGATTTAATTACTTAATAGCTTTTCATTAAACTCACAAAACCCAGTCTGGGAAACCCTGACCTAGTATTTAATGCTTGATGATGTTGATAAAAAGGGGAATATATTTTATTTCTCTTTGTATTGTTATATCAATATGGTACAAGATGATCCTATTCAAGTCAATGTGATAAATGAGTTAGGTAAAAAGTAATCTAAAAAGCAATCAAAAAGTAGTCAGAAGAATACATGAATACTGAATACATGTAGCTAGCCTACATAAAAATAGTAGCCTAATCTAGATTAGGCTACGTTACTACTAGCCTACAATTTTTGTTATGTAATTTGGAATCAGTAAATGACTTCAATTTGTAAGTAATCTACCCAGCACTGTTATCAAATTAGATCAATCTACGTTTTTATGTAGCCTAACTGATTTTAAAAAGTTATGAACAGTCCTAAAGAAAAGAAAAAATGGATGACTAACTTGTAAGACTAGTTTTAGCCATTTATGCAAACGGCCCCAGGGGATATCTTCCACTGAAATCATGCGACCAAATGAATGTGCTTAATAATAGTATTTGCATGACAATTTGTGTTAATATAGTAACAGTAATAACATATAAACCAAGGCCGATTCCCTGCTGTATTTGCAACTCTGTATAGAAGGTCTTGCCAAACAGTATTCTTTAGCTGTAATTATATATTTTTTTTATTACTTAAATATATTACATATTCCTAATATATAATATAAGCATATTTCCTTGGGCTGCTCATAATGAAATATTGTTTGTTGTGGTATGCAAAGTGTCTGCACAAAAGCAGCGCAGGTATGATGCTCTTGACTCGTCCTCTAATCTCTTTGCATTAGCCACAGCGCTTAAGCTGAGCAGCTAACGTTAGCTAGCTAGCTAACAGCAACAAACACAGCAGCGGAGACGTGAGTCTGGAGATTTCGCCAAACGCAAACTCAATAACCAGGGCTAAAATGGCCTCTTTAGGAGAACCTGTACGTCTGGAAAGAGGTAAGCCGCACGCTGAAACACTTTCTGTTGAATGTAATGCTCAGGAGGTTGTGTAAATCACGCTTTTTGCTCTTAACATCCCGCTGTCACTTCATGAAATGGATTAGTGCAGTGGACGACAGCGAGCTAACGTTAGCTCCCATTCATTGTATCAACTCATTCATAATATTCAATAAACACCGCGACGTATACGAAAACGTATAAAATGTGAAGTATGAACATCTTTTTCTGTCGTTAAAGCGCATGTTTACGTTCAATGAAAGCAAAACACGAGGCTAGCTGTCAGAGGCAGTAATCTTTTGTGAGCAGCACTGTTAGCATGGTCATGCCAGGTCAGTGTTTAGTAATAGTATTAGACATCAGTGTACAGTATTTAATTGTTTCTGGTGGTTTAGTACAGTATTTCAGGGAAATGCTTAAAGACATCATCTTATTTGTTGTCCAACTGACAGTTTATGGGGCTTTATTTTGTGAAGAGTGAACGTTGGCTAGTAGATTAGCAAAAGCGCTGATTTAATGATGATAATCAGAGGTCTATTGTTATTTTGATATTTGTATCTGTATATGCCCTTACAAAGTTAGTTGGTGCATTAGTTGACTTGTGTTAGTTCTGTGGCTGAATCTGAGAACTATACAGAGTATTTAAAGATCTCTTCCACCCAGAAGTTATATTATTTTTCAGATTGATTAACAAAGGATATTTCTTGTTAGCTGTAGAGAAATTTGATCGCAGTCCATGCGAAACACGCATATAATAATAATAATAATAATAATAATAAAAATAAATAAATAAATAAATAAATAAATAAACAAACAAACAAACAAAACATAACATATCAGGGCGAACAGTTGTAATTTGATTTTATGGAAAGAAAATTTCAATGTCCTCCAGTCCTGAAATATTAACTTTTAAAGCGTTTATTGTTATTTATTAGGCATAGTTGTTTAGCCAAACAACATCTCCAGATGGCATGATGCATATGATTATCCATGGTCTTGGTCTTGCCCTCACTGTTTTGCATATGTTCTTCTACAGACATATCTCGTGCTATTGAGCTGCTGGACAAGCTCCTGAGAACAGGGGAAGTGCCTCCCCAGAAGCTGCAGGCACTGCAGAGGGTTTTGCAGAGCGAGTTCTGCAATGCCGTACGGGAGGTAAGTGTGCCAGCATCACATTCATGCATTCAAATGAAATTCAAATCCTTATGTAATCTTATAGCCCATGACTGTTTTGCTTCATTCATCTGTATAGAAGTTTTTGTTTCTGACCCTAGCAAATCTGTCTCATGATCAAACTAGGGATGTCAGTTTACATAAATTCTCATAATGGATATGTCTAAATTAATGATCAATTGATCAATTAATCATTAACATTAACCTCTTAAATCCAAAGCGGGTAGGTTATTATGTTACTTACCAACCACTTTTTTAACCAACACAAAATAGGTGTTGTTTAAAAGCTTAGAAGCTTGGATTTACGGTGAGTAGAGGGAATATGACCATCACTTAAAGGAGAACTCCGGTCAATTTTAACATTGAGCTCATTTTTTTGTAAATTTGGAGTGCTGTCAATACAGAGAACAACGACAAAAATCGGTGTTGCCTACACCATGTTATCCTCTTTTTAAAATTTGCACCCTGTTGACTTAAATGGGGCAAGTTTTAAACCTGCTTTTAGCCACTTAACATCCTTGATGTGTCATTACAAGTGCACAGCCAATGTGAGTAATTCCTTCAGAGTGAACACGGGTGAATCTGACTGTAGTAGATGTGAAAGATATGAATAAAAATGATGTTATTTCAGCCAGCGCACATACCTGTATTTACATCCTGTTTTCGGTCGTAGTCCATAGTAATCGATTGTCATGTGTTTTGCACATGAGCCGCACGCACCTTAAAACTACGCACTCTCATGATGGACCTTGCTTTATCGACCATGGTTAAGTTTTATCGATTCAATTATTATCGACAGTCAATCGGTCATCGATTAATTTAAATTCTAGGCCATTTGGTTGCCCATGATGATTTTGGTTGTCCTTTACAACACTGTGTTTGATTTATTAGAGATTTGAATAGTGATATTCAGAAGTGATGCAGTGATTTCTCACGAAGACACAATAACTTATCTTTACTTATTTTATTTACTTCAAAACAGTTAATTTTGATATACTGTGGGATTTTGCTTTATTTACAGTTGGGACAGCAAGACTTGACTTTTTAACTTGTCACACTAATGAGACTCATTCACTTAGTGCACGCAAATTTGTACACACAAATTTGTCTGTGAAATCTGCGTACAAACATTTTCATAACAAATCCTGTTTCACCTTTTGTACTGAGATTTAGTTTAAATTTATGAAAAAAATGTAGAAGCAACTGAAACCACACATACCCAAAATCACATACTTTGGGTGGCCTTCTAATCACGTTAAGATGAAATTTTATGGATTTCATCATATACGAGTAAGGAAATCGGTTATAGCTTGAGCTACATGGTTTCTCTGTTACAACTCAGATATGCATATATGAACAGCCGGCTGATGAGGTCTGTAATCTGGGTCTTTATTGTGTTTGAAATAGTTTTGAGGAGAGTGCGACTTTAGAAAGAGTCATATGTTTGCTGAGAGTGATGAAATTCATGTGCGTATGAATGTTGTGAATTAGGGTGATTCCTTTTCCCTTTTTTTAACGGAAGTTGTTTCATCCTCATCACCAACCCCTTTTTTCCCAGCCAAGTACACGGCTTATGACTGAAAATGCTCTCATCACTTATGACAAAGTGCTCATTGGTGTAGTACATGGGTAGTTAGTTATTGTTGTGCAGAAGGACTGGATATTGATTCTGATGTCCGCAAATAACATCCATCCATTTGTCTGTTTCAGACTGGGCATAAAACTAGTGTTCTGTTGCCCATGTAGTGAATCTAAGACTGTTGGCACTTGACTGGTCTCCTCCCTGCTGCTTGGTCATCTGTCGTGCTCACTGAAGACTCTGAAGTCTCAGCACAAGTGATGCTCGCAGCAGAGATGCTGTTCCAGCCTTGCGTGAGAGCCTAGAATAAAGCAGGGGTTTCTGAAGCAAAGATTTGTGAAAAGATTTGAAGAGGCTCTATGAAAATCAGTTAATAAGGATCATCATACTCCTAATACTGTCTACAAGTCAAGGCAGGCACTCATCTTAAATGATTTTGCCCATTTATAAACTGTATTTTCAGTTTTCAGCAGCAGTGTAAGAGTGATTTTAGTATGGGTATGTTTAAGTTTGTTCAGTTACGACAAAGTAATTTCATTGTCATAAAGCAACTGTTTATTTATTTGTAGTGATGCACAGATAAGACAATAATTATTTTCATGTTACGCCTGGTAACTGATGAATGTCAAATGTTAAAATTCCATTCTTCTAATGATTTCTAAATCAAGTAAAAATATTTGTTTTAAATATGTGAGTATAGGCTTAATATTATAATGGACAATATTAAAAATGGATACTCATTTTGAGGTTTGCCAAACATGAAATTTAAAGTACTGTTTTTAATGCTTCGTTTTAAGTAAGCTAAGGTAATCTAAAGGATTTGTTAATGTTTTTCAAAGAAGTCACTTATGTTCACCAAGGCTGCATTTTATATGCATTTTATCAGAAATACAGTAAAAAAAACTTAATATTGTGAAATATTATTACAATTTAAAATAGCTGTTTTCTACTTGAATATATTTTAAAATATATTTTTTTCCTGTGATGCAAAGCTGAATTTTCAGCACTCTTACTCCAGTCTTCAGTGTCACATTATTCTTCAGAAATCATTCTAATATGCTGATTTACTGCTCAAGAATCATTGCTTATTGTTGGTGTTGAATAGAACATTCAGCATTTATTTAAAATACAAATCTTTTGTATCATTACTATCACTTTTGATCAATTTAATGTTAGGGATGCACGATATGTATCAGCCACCATATCGGTATCGACCAATATGTTCATTTTCAATTTTATCGTTATCGGCCCCATAAGGAAATTTGGCAGATATATCAAAGCCGATAAATCATTTATTATTTCCTTCAGCTAAGACGCTTCAGATGTGCACTGTTCACCATGATAGTTGTGAATTGCTTGAAATATGATTGAAATCACTTCAAAAAGGAAAACTCAGTCAAGTGTAACATATAGGTCAATAATTCTGTCATATAGACTATATAAAATGATAATGGGATCATTATTATAATTGTGTGTTTGGGACATGGTTTTTAATGTTGAGACTAGGGCTGCACGATTATGACAAAAATCATAATTGTCGATTATTCCCTTGAAATTGTAATTGCGATTATTAATTACGATTATCACAATTTACATTGAATATATATATAGGCATATACATGTTTACTTAAAAATTGTGAACACACACTGTCCCCCTTTACTTAACATACACATAAATTGTAAGAATATGACTAATAGTAAAGACTACTAAGAAATAAACATTAGGCCTATGCTAAAGCTATTAAATAGCAGTCCCAAACTAGCTTTTGTTAATACAATGTTGGTATGAGCCACCAAAGTCATTTAAAATATAAAAAATAACACTAAGTGAAAATAAAGTGGCATTTTGGGGTTAATACACCAGGGCTGCCAACTTTTGAGTTTAGCTTGGAGTGGAGTTTTTTTTTAAAAAACAAATATTGCATCACAATAAGTGTATTTGTGATTGTCAAAACATTTGGTAAACTAAATAGAATTTTATGAAGTTTAGTGACAACATGTTACAATGTTTACATTGTACAATGACTGTAGGATACAGTTTTTATTATTGCTTGACAAAAATTTCAAGATTTTTAAATTCCATTCTTGTGATTTGATTCCGATTTTGATTCAATATTGACTAATTTGGATACATGTTTATTTTAAATTTGAAAAAAAAATCTCACCTAATGCTGTAAACATAGAGGGCCCAATCTGCTGGTATTATTAAAGGTTAAAAATAACAAATTAAATTAAATATAATGCAGTTTTTGTTATAATAACAATTATTTAATGTAATAATCAAAATATAATAAATGTGTAATATAGTGCTCAGCAAAATCTCCTCTCTAGCTATTTTTTCTATTCAATTAACATGCTATGGTCATTAAATGGCTTTCCTGAGGTAAATGTAACGTTATGTGACATAATTGTTCTCCTGCTGTTATACTGACCTCTTTCTGTGGTTGAAAAACACTAATTGGTCGATATTATGTATACTTTCGGTAAGTTGTACTGCATCTTTAAATAAAAAAGTAACAGATGATCGGTTCACGCGATCTGTCACGTCACATTTACAAGCGCCAAATCAGTATTTTTGTCTGAATTTCGTAATAAAATTGACGGAATCTAAGAGCTGAGAATTAGTTTAATATTAAAAGTACCTCTTTGCTCCACAATTTTTCTGTGCGTGAGAAAATGGATGTGTGGCGTGAGAGCGTGTGAAAAGTGTCAATTGCGTGAGTCTCACGCTCAATGCGTGAGAGTTGGCAGCCCTGATACACTGATCTAGCCTATATAGAATGTCATTATATAGATCAGTGGGTTAATATTAAAACGACAGTTACCATGGTGATACACAATACTAACAAGAACTGTTAATGAAACATGGAAACTGCTCCTGGTGAATAGAATGAAAATCATCCCTGCATGCAAATCCTTCTCAGCTAACACACGGCGTACCAGTAACGTGATTTATTGGTATTTTACTTTTGTGACTTACCAATTTACAACGTAACAACGTTGCATGCTCGTAGTTTCCTTTGCACTTTATACACAGCGCGCGCCGCCGCATTTGCGCGTGCAATTGAAGAGTGTACGCTACGAGCACAGTAGCCTATAACGGCTGACATGACAGGAACGTCCGTTTTTCTGAGGTGAAAGACTTTTTATTTCAGCGTACACATACGTCGCTGCCTGGTAGTTCCTTCCTATTGTGCTGGGTTTTCTGAAGTAGTTGTGATTTGCCTCTCATAACATGCTCTAAATGCACGCAGAGTGGATTTTTTTTTTGTAATCGCGGCTTTGAACGATTACGTAATCGTGGCATCCATAATCGTAATCGCGATTATAAATTCGATTAATTGTGCAGCCCTAGTTGAGACTTTTGTTTTTGTAATCAGGCTCTCAAATTATATATATACAACAATATATAAACAATATATCGGTTATCGGTATCACTCAGCCAAAATGTTCATATCGGTGCATCACTATTTAATGCAAAAAAACTATTGGCCAATTACTAATATAATGTGGATGACAAATTTTTTATTACTAGAAAAAAAATTGTAAATTATTATAGTCTGTATTATAGTTCAAGCACCTAAATGTAGTTTTATAAAATGAGTTCTAGCACGTTTTATAGTCTCAGCAGTTTTTTTTTCTCCTCCCTGTTGAGTGTGTAAGTCTTGAAAATGCATCATTAGTTCACTGAAACTCCTGGAAAGTTTAACTTCACTTATCCACACAGTGCCTACACAGTTTTAATAAACCCAGACCTTTAATAAAACGGTCTGTTTTGCATGTTTTGTTTTCTCCAGAAATGCTTATTTAGGTTGTTGCATGTGATGGTGCTTGAGTTATGTGCTGTACAATTTGTGATTGATGTGTAAAGTGGCTGATTAGTAACTCAACAGCTTCGTCTCTTAAACATTTACACTTTGCACTGAACCTCTGAATGCTTGCTTGATTCTCAGATAAACTCGCATGACTCGCAGTTGAATGCTGAGGTATGTGGGTGGACTTATAACAGCGGCCCCGAATGGAAGATGGAATAGAGGTTTAACGTGCTAAAGCATCAAGAGGCAAGCCATGTAAAGAGATTGATTTGATACTGTAGCTTCTTAATGGTGTGGCTTTCCAGTCACCGATTACACCCGGTCTAATACACAGTTGCTCTGTTAATGGTGGCTGTCCACTGAAGATCTGATACAGACTAATGTGATTCATTTAAACTGCTTTTTAAGGGTGAGTTACGATTCACAAGTAATTTAGTTTGTAACTAAACTGAGAAGGATCTGGGAAACTGCCTCAGGTTCTGGAAATCTGGCTCAAATTGTACATCGGTGTATGAATGAGTGAGTGAATGGGTGAATGTGAGGCAATATTGTAAAGCGCTTTGGTGGCCATTGGGTCTGTGAAAGCGCTATATAAATGCAGTCCATTTACCATTTACCATTTACCATCTGTGTTTGTTTACCTGGATAGTTTATCAGAGGACGACCGTAGAGGTTCTATTCAATACTGTATTGGCATTTTTTGTTCTGTTATTTTCAGGTATATGAGCATGTGTATGAGACAGTGGACATAAATAGCAGCCCAGAGGTGAGGGCGAATGCAACAGCAAAGGTAAGACGCTGAATACCTCCTAATCGAATGGACAAAAGTTTTTTTGTAACTCACATTAAATCCACACATTGACAGACAATCTCATTATCTGATTGGCTTGGTTGTAATGCCTTCTTTAACACCACACTGATGGCCTAAAAATATATGAGCAACTTATTTGTGGCATGTAGCCATTTGCAGTTTTTTATTATATAATGAATAAATAATGTATTTATTTATTCACTACCATTGAAAAATTTGGGGAACTTTTGAAAAATGTTTTTGAAACAACTCACCAAGCCAAAAACAGTAATAATGTGAACTATTATTATGATTTAATGTGTTTTCTATATATATAGATTATTATTTGTTGTATATATAAAATGTTTGTGTATGTTAAATTTGCACAAGACAATAAATTAATGGTACTCATAAGTGGTTGATTTACGGCCATCTTCGCTTTGTTCCCAGGCTACAGTTG
Organism: Abramis brama; assembly: GCF_963993115.1. Lineage (NCBI taxonomy): Eukaryota > Metazoa > Chordata > Actinopteri > Cypriniformes > Leuciscidae > Abramis > Abramis brama. The sequence continues at coordinate 25,984,058 of NC_139965.1, read as the reverse complement.
CTGCATTTGCAGCCAGTGAGGGTCATTCTCACCCCCGTGTGGTGGAGCTCCCAAAAACAGAGGAGGGACTGGGGTTTAACATCATGGGTGGGAAGGAACAAAACTCACCCATCTACATCTCCCGTATCATTCCTGGAGGCATCGCTGATCGGCACGGCGGGCTAAAGAGAGGAGACCAGCTGCTTTCCGTTAATGGAGTGGTATGTACATAGCTAATGCCTTGCACACCCACATGATCCACAATAACGCTTTATATGTTGTAATTAGGGGCCAAGCACCGAAGGTGCGGAGGCACCTATTGTAATCGTTAGTGTTCTTCTTCTTCTTCTTCTTCTTCTTCTTTTTCTTTTTCTTCCGACTGGGAGTCTATGGCAGCCCATAGAACCGCTTGCGGGAAAGTTATGAAATTTGGCACACTGATAGAGGACAGTCCAATCTGTCACCATAGCAAATTTGGTGTCTTAAAAACAATCCCTCTAGCGCCACCAGCTGTCCAAAGTTACACTCATGTTTATGCTAATAACTTTTGAACCACAAGGGCTAGAAACAAAATGATTTTCCCCTCTGATTCCCTAGCTCAAGACTAGGGATTCTGTCCAAGATTCTGCCATTTTGAATTTTTCGAAAAACCTACTTTTTCGAACTTCTCCTAGGCCGTTGCTCCGATTTTCACATTGAACCAGATCATCTCCAGACCATGACGACAAAAAGTTATGGAATTCAAGTTGATTCGTCAAACCGTTTTCGAAAAACCCACGAACAATTTTTACGTAGCGCTTGCGAAAACAGACGTAAGGCTGCATCTCCACAACGCTTTATCGGATTCAGACCAAACTTGGTACATGTCATCATAAACATGACCTGAGGCTACATGCTGCGTTTCGGCGCAGCGCCACCTACTGGTCCGGAGATATGAAAAAAGGCTATTTTAGTTTATAGCTTTTGAACAGTTTGTCCAAAAATCATAAAATTGGTCTCTTTAGATTCAGGGCAACATGCCAAGTCGACTTTACCATATTGGCCATTTTTGCTGGCGGCCATTTAGAATTTTGTGCTAAAACGCTGTATTTTCGGATCGCATGAACGCATTGTTACGAAACTTGGTATGGGGCATCAGCACGATGCCCTGAATGAGCCTGAGAAGTTTCAAACCAGCACCACCTAGTGGTCAAAAGTTATAACAAAATTTCCAAAAAGGCTAATAACTTTTGAGTAGATCTGCCTATTGTAATACCACTGGTCTTAATAGATTCCTTGGGTCACGCCGAGAAGATAGATACCAAGTTTACCTTATTTGGCCGAACTTCCTGTCCACCATCTTGATTTTCATTCTAAACCTACTTTTTCGAACTCCTCCTAGACCGTTTGTCTGATTTTCACCAAAATCGAATTGTATCATCTCCAGACTGTGCCGGCTAAAAGTTATGGATTTCGTGTCGATAGACAAAACCGTTTTCGTATATAGCGCAGCAGCAAAATTTAGGCATGATGCCAAAAGCACTATTCAGGCTTTATCTCTGCAATGCCTTGACATATAGACGCCAAACTTTGTATGTGTAATTGTCACTTCACTCTGACCACATCACATCAGTTTTTTAACTGTGCCACCTATTGGTCGAAAGTGATAATCAATTAAATCATATTTTTTATTACTGTTTATATGATTTTTCAGCCATTTCGCCTAAAATCCTCTTTAAATGTTTTTAATTGCTCATTGTTGCAGTTGGTCTGACACTTTCAGCAATGTTGGCATGTCTTGTCATCTTATTCTGCTTGGCCCCGGTAATTGCTGCTTGCAGCTATATTTTTTAATAAGTCTGTTTAAAGCCACACTATGTACGATTTTTCGATTAAAATATCCAAAAACCACTAGAACAACGTTATATATTTTGTTGATTTGTGTACTTACATTATCCCGAATGTTTAAATCCAGAGAAATTAGCTGTTTTAAACAGGACGCAGACCGGGTCCATGCATCGCCTATCAATGACATCATACCCGCGTTACCCTCGATTTCCGTTTTTATTTTGTGGAAACCATGGAAACACCAAAGACGCTTTAATATATTATGTGTTTTATTAGACAATTGTGCAACTGTTTGGATACATTCCATTGACAGAAAACAAATCATTGTTACACAGCTCAACACAGTTAGTCTTTTTGTTTAAATCTTGTTTTCTTGATTTACCGCGAGTACCAGTTTTACCATGCCTATTATCGATCTAGCTCACTGCAGTGTGCAACAAGTGTCTCACAGTAGCTGCCGAGCGAACGCACAGAGTAACATTATAAAAGCTCCACTGCTCCCGACTCGAGCTGTGTGTCGAGCTTGTCTCTCATTACCAATCGTTCCAGCGGCCTCATTCCTCTCCAACGGTTTTTGTAACGTTAATAAATCTTTAATACATTAGCGGTCAATGAATATGATTTCTGCCCGAGTCCATCGTATTCTCCACTGGGTGTAGAGGTGAAGACAACAACTCCCATGATTCCCCGAAATCAAGGCGTCATCAAGCAAGCGACCTCTAGCGGTGAAAAGTTACATTGTGTGACTTTAACAATAGATTCATTGCATAATTTGTGATGGTTTATATTATTTGAAATGCCTCACAAAGTATGTTTACATGCATGGGAATGATCGAGCTTTGCCAAATTGAAGTCTGATTAATCCATATACTTTCTGGATGAAGTCGAGCTATAATCGCATTATCTTGAACTTTTTGCAACAAAAAAAAAAAAAAACTGACTGGTGCTATTTTAAGCATTTACATGACATTTCATAAAGATGAATTATTTATTTTGTCTGACTGGGATTGAACTTTTAAAGTGCATGTCTTTCAGAGTGTAGAAGGAGAGCACCATGAGAAAGCTGTGGAGCTGTTGAAGGCTGCTCAGGGGACAGTGAAGCTGGTGGTACGGTACACCCCTAAGGTCCTGGAAGAGATGGAGTCGCGCTTTGAAAAGTTGAGGTCTGCCAAACGCCGGCAACAGAACAATTTCCCCCAGTAGGGCGTCTCGCCTGTGTCCCCCAACCCGCCCCTCCCATCTCTCTCGCTCTCTCTCTGTCATTGTCTTTAATTCCTCTGCCATCTGTCTTCCTCGATCACACTCACTCACCCCCTTTCTGCAGCCAGGGATTAGCCACATGTTTGGCACTCCTTTTTGTGAAATTTTCTAATTCCTCACCTCCTGAACAGTTTTTTAACAGTCTTTTCACACACTTCTTTCTCATAGCATGAACACTACTATATGGGCTCTGGATGTTGTCACGTAGACATCACATACATGCACTATCGGTGCATTACTAAGAATGTACTGTCATTTGAGATGTTGATTAGTCAGATATGCAAGGGGACCATTGCAATGTTCAAATCCTGAGGTCATCTGAATGAAAATGTCAAAAAAGTGCCTCGAGATGTAAAAAAAAAAAAAAAAAATGTCCGCAGCCCTGTATGTCCCATCGTAGGTTGTTTTATGGTCCAAACACAACACTACCACCTTGTTAAAATGCTAAATTGTGTAAAAGTTTCATGATCTCGAAAGAGCAGGGGGTTTTTTTCTTTCAAAAAGGGTTTATGGTGTATTGTTTGCCACAGAAGAAGGAAAAGTTCCTTTTAAAAGTTTTAATGTTAAAATCTTATTTTGAATCTCTGGAGAGTTAAATGGCAGAGTGGTGACATGAGCATCCTATCAGAATTGCTATATGCTTCAAACACAAAATGTCAGCTGTGAATATACTCCAGTACAAAAAATGCCAAGCCGATCCCACTTGCTGACCCAAACCGATGGACTCCTCATGTTTACAGTACATGTCGAGCTGACACTTTTTTTTTCTTTTTTTTTTTTAAATGAAGGAAAAAATGCTGTGAAAATGCAGTTATTAATATATCAGCTCTATTGAGTAAGCAAATCCATTTTTATCAACAAAAATAGAGAAGAAATAACCGTTTGGGTCTGTTTAGACTCATTTAAACAGTCTGCTTTTGATTGAAAATATGTGAATGGAGCGTTTACAAATTGTTCAAGCAAACAACAACTCAGAGGGGATGCTCGTGGCACTGTTTGGGTGTTAGATAACCAGAAAATTACTTAAAAATAAAACATTTTCGTAGCATATGCAGAAACACAATGAAGCAGTCACTAGCTCTCATTCCAGTTTTTATTTGTAGAATTTAAGATTTTAATTTAAAAGCAGAAACACTAAGTTAAAACTGTAGTGAGAGATTGTTGTTTTATGGTTTTGTTTTATCTTCTGTTGTTTCATAACGCTTTCTGAATGTTAATGTGGCACTTGCCTTTCAGTCGGCTGTGGGTCCATATGTTACGCCCAGTACATTCTGATTATAACAATATTATAACACCTGCATCATGTTTCAGAATTAATTCACTTAAATGGTTATATTAGCATATCATGAGGTAGCAAAACAGCAATGAATGCATAAATGAATGTTAAAGAATGTCAACCTTATTCACCATGGAGGCATGTCTAAATGAAGCTCAAGTGAAATTGATTGTCAATTGGTGCTGTCTTTTTTTTTGTTGTTGTTTTTTTTTTTTTACCTGATCAGTTGTTTTTCTGAAAAGTCAGTAATTCATTCACCCATATTAATGTCAGACTTTATGGGGAAAGAGATGCAGATCTGGAGCTGAGATGTTTAAGTTTTATCAGGTCTTCTCCAGATACCTCAGTGGCTAAAGAAGCAGTCCCGTTACATTCACTACTTAAGCTTCAGTTCTACTTGTTCATGTAGCCAAATTTTAAGGATTTAATTGACATGTTTTTTGTTAAATCCTGATTTGTCAAGATTCATGTTTTAAAAGTAGTTTCACACTGCACTTTCTCTTTGTACTCGTTTTCACGTTTAAAAAATGCAACACGTTTGATGTATTTTTAACCTCAAATGCAGGTATTTTCAGTGTCTGACAAGCTTGGAAAAAAACAATCTATTTTTCTCAGTCTCTCATAAAATATTTAACGTGTCTAATTATAGAGGCCCATGACTCACCCTGAGCTGTGAGATACGTAGGTGTTTTGGGGGTGAGAGATAAAAGGGAGGTCTGATGTCTTGCATGAAGGAATCATTTGTGTTATTGACAAAAAAGAAGCATCAAGAATCAAGTGATCCCTTTCTTTCTTTGGTGTAATATGTGCTCAGGTTGGTTCTTTCTACAATATCATGAATTTTAAAGCATCATGTTTCACAAGAGCAATAATAAGACATCCTATTCCTGTCATCATCTCTAACAGGTTACTCACTCCCCATTATACTTGGGTTTTTCCACAGGGGGCTGACTAACTATTTTTATAACCATTTTCTTTTTATATTTTACCCATTTTGATAAAGTGATTTTTCTCTCTAGATTTTTTTTCCAGGAATGTTTTGTATTGATTTGTCTTGGCCACGTTCTCCCTGTGACTCAAGTAACAAGACCAAACTTGCATCCTTTTTGGGAGCTCTTTCAGTGTCTGGTCAGCTAGTTTTTAGACTGTTTTTAAGTATCTGTTGTTTTAATGTATTATTTGACAGTTCTGTCTTGCTGTATTGTGTTACATTAATGTGGATGTATAAAGACTGATCAAAAAGTGATTTTTGAGGATAGAGTTTAAATATACTGTGGGTTTAAATATTTTGTGTGCTTGCTTTTTACTTTGCATGTGTGAAAGAGAAAGATATATAGTTTTCTTTTCTTTAGAAAAACAAAACCAAAATAAGTGTAGTAATTGAATTCCCAGGCAACAGTACAGTTGCATCGTTTAGCCAGACTAGTACGCATTTACCTAAACACTAGAGGGCGCTGCAGGACAACACTTGTTATAACTCTTCTCTGGTCTCGGGCTCTTTTAGCACTGAAAATCTTGATCAGAATAAATAATTGCAATTTAATTGTTTTAAAACACTGATAAATGATTGTAATGTTATATAATCCCTCAGTAACAGAAAACAAATGTTAAAAAGAGCAAACAACATGGAATCACAACATTAAGTAACAAACCTAGCATACAATATTACAAAACCATGTGTGGCATTGAGTGGTAACAGGGGATCCGAAAATGACATCATAACATTTTAAACATGTTAATTACTTCTTCTTTTTTTATATACAATCAAATTTCACTATAAACACCTTAAAGATTGGGGATGAGTTTACATACTTTTATGTATAAATAAATTAATAATGTATTCAAGACCTCGATCACAACAAGCCTAGATGAGTCTTGTGTCGTAAAGCGATGTCACACCGTCACAGACCTATAAACACTCTCGAGGGATTAGTCAGCCCAATTTAGTTTCTTGTCAATATTGTCATCGACCGTGTTCCGTCTATCTCAGGTTGCAACGTTAAGACGGGGCCTGCACGTCACCGAAAAGACCTACTGATTAATAACACGTAATATAAAAACAATCCCTCTTCTGACAAGGTGTAGAGAGTTTTGAACTGTGGTAATGAAGAAAGAATAGGCCTGCTGACTTTATTAATGTATGGATCTGTGACTGTCATTCAAGCATTGCCAGCTCTGCATTTCCTCGGACTGTTTTCCAGTCGCGAACATCCGTGCTGAAGTCACGTGGCTCCACTGAAGCCAAGGGTAGTAAAAGAAAACCTAGATTATATATTCTACCAGTCAAAAGTTTTGGATCGGTAAGATTTTTTTATGTTTTTTAAAAAAAGACTCTTCTCCTCACCAAGGCTGCATTTATTTTATTAAAAATACAAAAACAAACAGCAATATTGTGAAATATTATTACAATTGAACAGCAATATTGTGAAATATTATTACAATTTAAAGCAGCGGTTTTCTATGTGAATGTATAGTAAAGTGTAATTTATTCCTGTGATCAAAGCATCATTCTCAGCATCATTACTCCAGTCGTCAGTGTCATGATTCTTCAGAAATCATTGATGATATTATTATCAATGTTGAAAACAGTTAATTACATTTTTATTTCAGGATTATTTGATGAATAGAAAGTTCAAAAGAACAGCATTTATCTGAAATAGAGAGCTTTTGTAACATTAAATAAACATAGAATTTTTATTTTATTTTTTGGGGGATAGAAATAAAAGAATATATATGAAGAGTTCAGATGCAAAAGCCTCTAAGTGCCATCTGAAATTTTCTTCTAAAATGATAATTTTTATCAAGCTTGTATATTTAAGTTCAGTAATTTCACTTAAATGGCAATGAAAATGACCTATTAATTGTCATTTAAGTGAAATTACTGAACTTAAATATACAAGCTTGATAAAAATGATCGAAAATTTTAGATGGCACTTAGAGGCTTTTGCATCTGAACTCTTCATATATATATATTGGTTAAAGTGGATTTTGGCAGGTGGGGGAACCCTCAAATTTTGTGTAGGTGCAACAGGGAAAAATGACTCACCGTGGGACTACATATTGAGTATCGTGATATAGCAATACTTTTTGGGACAAGAGTGTCACTGTGGCACCAAGTATCACAATACTTATTTGCTATTTTGGTCCATCTACATCTACACTCACTGATATGATGATTATACTATGTTAAAATTGCCGAACACCACAAACATAAAAATGGCTGAAGACAACTATAACAGAAATAAATCACATCCACAATTATGTCAATTTGACATTAGCCTACTTCACCTTTGACTTTTAACTCCACTGCAACATCCACTTGCTCTAGCTAGAACAGCAACTGTCAGGGGCGGACTGGGAGAAAAATTCAGCCCTGGCACTGTAACCACACCAGGCCACATTACCGTATACCATTTTCTTAGACAAGTTAATTTACTCAAGGCTACCAGGGGAAGCTGTAGCCTAAGTCAGTATTGCCAATAGGAACCTTCTACAAGCTTTGGAATTTGAAAACGTCTGTTTTTAAATGTTAAAAGTAATTTTAAATAATACAAATTACAGGCTGTTTACCGCAGTTGGTGTAATTGGCAGACGTTCCCTTAGATATCATGTGCTGTGGAAACGTGTCAAAGCATTATCAGGTATAAATAGCTATAACGCACGTAGGTGATTTTGAATGAATATTTCTTGTCAATGGTTACATAATGTTAAAACTAATCCTGCTATTGATATCTTTGTAAGACTACCGACCCAATAGAACAGTGTCAAGGGAAAAGAAATGTCGGCGCATATCGAACCCAAAGCTAACTTTACCGCGCTCAGCCAGCGTGAGTGCATCTCACGTATTAATCGCTGGCGTTCAGCGGGGAGGGGAGGAAGGACTTGTCTGCATGCGTGAACCGGCGTAGATGCATTCAAATCAGACAGGAGAACCGTGACTGATAACATAACGTCGGGAAGCGTGTTTGTGAAGGTATTTGTGATATTACGTTTTGATTTGATGCGGAAGGACTCAAAACGTGTACACGTAACAATTTTACCATCGCGCTATCATTGATATTAATGAATCTATTTTTTTTAAATTTATCTGCATGCGTGAACCGGCGTTCCAGCCCACTTTAACCCCTGTTCACTAGTGAAATGTCACCATAGGCTGCCATTCAAATTCAATTGTTGATGTCAACAATTGATTTCTTAGGCTACTAGTTGAAATTGCAATTTCACATATCAGAAATTAGTGATGTATGTCTCACTTTTACGTGGTCTCGGTCTTGTCACGGCCTTGACGGTCTTTGGTCTTGGTCTTGTCTTGGTCTCGGACCTCTCGGTCTTGTCTAGGTCTCGCTGTCTCAGACCAACATAGTGGTCGGGGGATTTAGCAATACAATACTACAATATCCACGACGACACAACGTTCGATAATGCAACATTATTATCCGCAACGGAACGGATTGAAGCGCGCGTCCGAGTGCTGACAGTGCGGCGTGTGCGCGAGCCACACGAGAAAACACTGTATCCGCGGCCACTGATCGCAGCGGCAACGAGCACTTTGATCACTTGGTTTAAAAAACACATATCAGTAACATGATGGGTTTTAACTTTATTCAGGAGTCATTCATTTTGGGTAACTGCACAACTACACAACTGACAGATGACTTTGAGCGTACCGCCAACGGTGTGTGTGTGTGTTACCATAGCGACAAAACGACCAACTTTCGGATCCCGCACTTAAGCCTATAATTTCGTTTTTAAAAATGTAATTAAGTATTTAAAAGTTGCAGAATGGGTTCATTTGGAGTCTGAGACTCCGAAATCGGCAGAGATAGGCAGGCATTTGCTTAGATGAATTTGTGTCTTTGATATTTGTGTGTGTGTGTGTGTGTGTGTGTGTATGTTGTGTTGCTGGTGTTAGACTAAATAAATGGTCTTTTAAATATCATCTGCATATCTCCGTTGTGTTGACTAAACATTAGGCCTAATCCAAGTTTATAATTGTGTATCTTTAATTTGATGTTATACGTTTTCATCTACACATTAATTATAATTTCAATTGGTTACATATTTCTCATTCTTTAGACAGTTGTTGGAGGAGCAAGATGGTGTTGGAGGTGTTTGATGTTTTGTCAGATGAACCAGTCAGTACCAGTCATGTCAGTCCTCAACAGTACACAAAAGTTAAGGGAGTCTCAATCCTCTAATAGTGCCGTCATGCAATTGCTACACATAGTTGATCTCACCCAGTCTGCAAAAACATTTACAGTGAGCTCACAGTCACACACATGACATGGTCTGTCTCTGTATTGTTCTGGCTGTGTAGTTGAAGTAATACCATCTAATATGTATTGAATGTAAACTGCGGCTGAACCCTATGCTGTTCTTGAATTCATACAAGTTATTGCTTAGCTTCAACACTAGTCTGTTTTTTTCCCCTCCGGTCTCGACTTGGTCTCGGTCTTGGTCTCGACTTGGTCTGTCTTGGTCTTGGTCTTGTCTTGGTCTCGATACCCTCTGGTCTTGGTAATGTCTTGGTCTCGGTTTAGGCGGTCTTGACTACAAGTCTATCAGAAATACAATTCTTACTAGTAAATCCTTTATTTTTCGATATCAAGAATTCAATTGTCACTAGTTGAAATGTCTATTTTGATATCAACAATTGAATTGCTACTAGTAACAATATTAATTTTTTATATAAATACTTTGATTTTCATAATTCAAGAAAATCCAGGTGTCCAGGCCGAAGACGGTGGTGTCCGTGCCGGAGACGTGGGTGTCCGTGCCAGAGACGTCGGTGTCCGTTCCGGAGATGTCAGTGTCCGTGCATGAGACGTTGGTGTCCGTGCCGGAGTCGTTGGTGTCCGTTCCGGAGATGTTGGTGTCCGTGCCGGAGACGGTGGGTGGTGTCCATGCCGGAGACGTTGGTGTCCGTGTCGGAGACGGTGGTGTCCGTTACGGAGACGATGGTGTCCGTGTCGGAGACTTTGGTGTCCGTGCCGGAGAGGGTGGTGTTCATTCCAGAGACGGTGGTGTCCGTGCCGGAGTCGTTGGTGTCCGCTCCGGACGCGATGGTGTCCGTGTCGGAGACTTTGGTGTCCGTTCCGGAGACGATGGTGTCCGTGTCGGAGACTTTGGTGTCCGTTCCGGAGACGGTGGTGTCCGTGCTGGAGACGGTGGTGTCCGTGCCGGAGACTTTGGTGTCCGTTCCGGAGACGGTGGTGTCCGTGCCAGAGACAACGGTGTCCGTTCCGGAGGCAGCGGTGTCCGTGCCGGAGCTATGCCAGAGACGTTGGTGTCCGTGCCAGAGACGTTGGTGTCTGTGCCGGAGATGGTGGTGTTCATTCCAGAGACGTTGGTGTCTGTGCCGGAGATGGTGGTGTTCATTCCAGAGACGGTGGTGTCCGTGCCGGAGTCGTTGGTGTCCGCTCTGGAGTTGCAACTATGGCAGCTGAGAAGGCCATTATTTATGTTCTTTTTGAAGAATTTTCGGAGCCTGATGAAATCGGTATAAATACGTGTTTAATACTGCAAAATACGCTCGATGTTACAGTCACTGCCCTTGCCGTCCAGAATAAAAGAGAACATCCAAATTGAGTGAAGGGATTTGTGGAAACTGACAAAACAAAAACAAACAAACTAATAAATAAATAAACAAGGAGGCATTTCAAGACGTTCGTCTTACATTTTTTTTTATGTTAGGCCTACTCGTTACAATAAAACGTCCATAATATTAGAAAATTATAAAATGGAATGGTCACATAACCAATGAATTATTTATTTATTTTTTAATCTACTTAAACTTAATGTGAACGTTAGCAAAACGTTCGTAGAACATATTTCTATCAGCGGGACATGTAACGTTTAATTAAATCTAAAAATAATAACAAATAATATTGTTATTGCAAATACAGTTTGTAATATTTTGTCCAGTAATAAAAGCAGTTGTAAACAATGAAAGAAATACCTGTGTAGTGTGTGCACAAGGACAGAGACACAGCTGCTTAACTTCAATATGGAACAGGCCATGCAGTCATTTTGACACCTCGGCCATCATGGCATGTCTGGGACTCATTTCAAACATTTCATCCTCTCAAAATTGCCACTGGAGAAAATTCCAGAACAAAGCCATGCAGGCCAGCCATGGTATCTATCTGCTCTCAGGATAATACCACTGAGTTGACGCTTCCAGATGGACTGTGGGACATACTGACCATGTGCATGAAGAATGCATTTGATAGCTGGGCCATCACTCATAGTTAGGAGAGTGCGTCACCATGATGTAGGCTATGGAAACTTCCGGTAGACACCTGTCTTCCGCTCCCAGGGTGACTGGTTTCTCAGGTAGCTAATTGATGGTGTCTGCTAATTGACACATTTATGTCATAGTTCAAAGAAAAATGAAAAATGAAATTTCCTGTGTGTTCGGGAAAATTAGCAAAAAATGCAAATGAGTAATATAATTATATTACGAATGTGTTCAAAAGAAAACCAGACGATAACAATAAGCTTCAAGAAAACTCAGCTTTATTTAGCACGTTATATACCATCAGAGTGTGGAAGAGAAAATACTAGACCCTACAGCAGAGATCTTAAATACAGTAAAATGAAGTGAAATAAAATTAACTCAAGCAATAAAGAAAGGAAAACCACACCTAAGCACAAACCATGGGATGTTAGTGAGAAATGGGGAGCACAAGCAAAACAAGAAAACCACAGAAATATTTCTTTGCTCTGTCATTTGATCACGGACATGTCATAGGGATCAGTTTCAGGAGACAGAAAAAGGATAGTGACACAGTTTCTCCAACCCATTACGTCTCTCTCATTTCTTGATGTCTTTTATGACTGGAGCTGCAATGAAGTAAAAGAACCATTATTAGATTATATCCTGCATTTACAATAAAAAAAAAGGCTACCACTGTAGAATTACCTAAAGTTACCTTAAATTATGTTTAAAATAATTCATTATACGTCTGAGTGATCTACAACAAACCTGCATGCATTTCAGAGCTCCATCTTCAAAGTGGATGAACCCATTTTTGTTAATTTTGATCATATACAACTGTACTGGGCATTGTGAGTTGAGAAGTTTAATGTTCATTTGAAATGAGTAACTCGTATAAAACGTATAGATAGATAACCCGTGGAAATGTTCAATGTCCAATAAGTTATATATTACAGGATGAAAAACATGGATAAGTGCACCTGTTGAAATAGTTTGGGGTCAGTAAGATTTTTTTTTTTTTTTAAGATAAAAATATATATATTTTCATTCAGTAATGGCACAATACATTGTTTAAAAGTGACAGTAAAGACGTTAACATAGTAAAAAAAAAATATTGTAAAAAAGATTTCGGTTTCAAACTATGTTCTTTTGAACTTTCCATTTATCCAATCCTGAAAAAAAGTATCACGGTTTTCACAAAATGATTAAGCAGCACAACTGTTTACAACGCTGATAATAATAATAAATGTTTCTTGAACACCAAATCAGCATATTAGAATGATTTATGAAGGATCATGTGACACTGAAGACTGGAGTAATGATGCTGAAAATTCAGCTTTCCCATTACAGTTATTGAAGATTGTAATAATATTTGACAATATTATTGTTTACTGTATTATCAAATAAATGCAGCCTTGGTGAGCATAAACAGTTTCTTTCAAAAACATTAAAAAAATCTTACAGAGACCAAACTTTTGAACAGAGGTGTACTTCAACTGTGTGTGCAACACTAATATTAGTTCTGTCAGTATCTGGTGGCTCAGAGACCAAGGGTGCTTCTCATTTCTTTAATTGTGCTTCCTAGTGTCCTTTTCTTCACATCGCGTCTAATATCCTCCATCTCAAGATACAAGGGAAAGATTCAAGGATCAGACGCAAGGACACAGGCATCATAGCAACACACAGTATATGTGTATGTACGCTGAATACTTGCTTATATGTGGTTTTATATATATATATTCTAAACAAAGTTACAGAAAAGTTTGGATTGAAATCATAGGAGGAAAATGAATGTGTGTATCATGTGTTTCAGCAAACGTCTTCATAGGATGCAAGCGTTACCTCTCCTCGCTGTGCTTTTAGAGAATAGATATGTCCTTTGTGATGGCGGAGTTCGATCGATGTCAGTACTGAGAAGCACCCAGACAGTCTGGATTTGAGACAGTGTTTGTAAGAGAAAGTGCATGCAGTGTGGGTGTGATTGCAACACATGGGGCACCATCATGCTTACCTTGGACACATTTCACACAGAGCAAACCTGAGCTTACTGTTTACTCACGCACTGAGGGAGTGAGGGCGGTAGGGAATGTGAAGGGAAACAGGAAGTAAGGAGTAAGTATTAAAGTGTGACACACGTCAGGAATCATGGATCACTAGAAAGAGATCCATTCTGGACCTTCAGATACACCTCTAGGTCCAATCCAATAGTTATTAACCACAATGAAACATTTGGATTATGCCAGGACATGTCATCCATGTTTCTTTATTTTGTTTGAGTAAAACTGCCGTTCTAGGATTTTTTTTTCTAACTCACAGCAGACTCCGTATTAACATTTTATAAAATAAAAATAAAATGTTAATACAGCATGGATGGATTTTGATCTACATGTCTCAGCATATATCTTTCATTGATCATAAGATTGTGCTCTTATGTTCAGCGGTCATTCAGGCGAGTTTCATTCACTCACGTATACATACACTACCATTCAAACGTTTTAGATCGGTAAGAATTTTAATGTTTTTTTTGTTTTTTTTTAAAGAAACCTCTTCTGCTCATCAAGGCTGCTTTTTTTTAATCCAAAATACAGCAAAAACAGTAATATTGTGAAATATATTTATAGAATCATTACTCTGGTCTTCAGTGTCACATGATCCTTCAGAAATAATTATAATATGCTGATTTGCTGCTCAATAAACATTTATTATTATTATCAATGTTGAAAACAGTTATGTAATTTTTTTTTTCATTTATCTGAAATAGAAATATTTCTTAACATTATACACTACTGGTCAAAAATTTAATTTTATTCAGCGAGGATGCATTAAATTGATCAAAAGTTACAGTAAAGACCTGTATAATGTTACAAAAGCTTTCTATTCATTAAAGAATCCTGAAAAAAAATCAACATTGATAATAATAGGACATTTTTCTTGAGCAGCAAAGAAAGTTTGCTGCTGAATGATTAGAATTGAATGATAGCTTAGAATGATTTCTGAAGGATCATGTGACTGCTGAAAATTCAGCTTTGCCATGACAGGAACAGATTACATTTTAAAATATGTTCAAATAAAATGTAAAAATATTTCACAATATTATTGTTTTTGCTGTATTTTGGATCACATAAATGCAGCCTTGGTGAGCAGAGGAGACTTCCTTTAAAAACTTTTTTTTTTTTTAAATACCAATCTAAAACTTTTGAACTATAAATTAGATAGATAGATAGATAGATAGATAGATAGATAGATAGATAGATAGATAGATAGATAGATAGATAGATAAATAGATAGATAGAACACACACACAGCATCTCATAACTTTTTTCAGTGGAATGCCCTGAGATATACAACACTGATGAATGTTAAAAATAACAAATTTTTAATGTATTTAATGTCACTTTAAAATTGTAATAATATGTCACAATATTTCTGTATTACTGTATTTTTTTATCATAAATAGATTCAGCATTGGTGAGCATAAGATACTTCTTTCAAAAACATAAAAAATCTTACTGACCACAAACATTTAAACAGTAGTGTAATTACTAGACAAATCAGATATAAAATATACAGTATGTAACAATGAGACAATTTTCAGTGAGACTTCAACCAAATGATGCTAAGTAAATCTCTCAGTAGCTCTTGAGCAAGAGTCAAGTACTTACAGCGAACTTCCAGTTTGCATTCTACTAAGTCTTCTCCGCTTGCGTTGACCGCCTTACACATGTACACACCTCCATCAAACGGACACGGCTTACGGATCTCCAGGGTCAGCACACCCTGATTGCTGAACATACGATACTTGGCCTCGTTTGTAATGTCCATCTTGTTTTTGTACCATGTGATTTTAGGCTGCACAAAACAATCAGATGTAAGTAGAAACAGATTATCTTTCCAATTTTCTTGCATAAACATAATGATAGATAAGATAGCTATCCAAATCTATTGTTATTTCTTTCTTCGAACCTGCTAATATCTGGGTTAAGATACTAATATATTTATCAGAATTATGTGTAAAACAAAATGAAGCTGTCAAACATTTCAAGAGCAGGGTAACATGATTCGGTGTTTTTGTAAATTCTACTACATGGTCAAAATAAATAGAC
The DNA here is from genome assembly GCF_963993115.1 of Abramis brama. Lineage (NCBI taxonomy): Eukaryota > Metazoa > Chordata > Actinopteri > Cypriniformes > Leuciscidae > Abramis > Abramis brama. The sequence goes on along the minus strand of NC_139965.1, from coordinate 25,968,394 downwards.
TAATTTGAACTCTTAACAGGTTGGGCATTTTCCACTTCTACATGACAGTATTCTTGTGAACAAAGTGAGGACTTTTGGGATGAATTGTAATGCCGACTGTGAGCCAGAGCACATTAGTGACCTCACTGATGCTCTTGTGTCTGAATGAGAGCAAAAGCCCAGTTACATTCCTTTCAGTTTGAAATGAAACGCTAAACAAGCACAAATGAGTGTGATATTTTCTGCTCATACTTTTGGCTATATAGTGCATCACCATTGCTAGTAAGGTCCCACATGCTCACCTTAGGGATGCCTCTTACGGAGCAGCTGAGTGTAGCGTTGTATCCGGATATAACTGAGCGACTCATGAGAGGATGTGTGAACTTGGGTGCCTCAGAGAAATCATGCTCTTTGTAGGAAGGATGCTTATACACAATGCCTGTAAAGAGAACCAAAACATTTTATCAGGAGATCTGGGTGAGCTACATGGGAATTAGAAAGATTTCAAATACCAAATTCAAGCAGAAGTATTCTTGCTATATACACTGCATACTAGTGAGCAGACATGAGAATCTAGTGCATCTGGGCACAAATGGTCACCTGTTTTCTGGATGTAGGCACTGTCTTTGGAAAGGCAAGGCTCTGGACTCAGACCCACCATGTTTATGGCGTACACACGAAACACATATTCATTCCCCATGATCAGGTCTGATACCACACAATTAGTGCGACGATACTGTTCATACACAGTGTACCATTCCTGCGAAGAAAAGAAAAAACACATAAACGTAGTCATATATTGTGTACCACATTGTACCACCCTTTACTGTTTAAAAGCTTTATCTGTTCTTCTCTGAAACTGACTAGACCATAACATTATGACAAAAATATCTGTTTCATGGAAATAATTAAAATATCCATAAAATAATATATCATTTTATAGGTACTTAAACTACCGTTCAAAAGTAAAAAATAAAATAAAATAGAAATTAATACTTTTATCCAGCAAGGCTGCATTAAATTAATGAATAGTTAAAGTAAAAGCATGTATTGTTACAAATGGATGCATCAAAATTTCCACAAAAATATTAAGCAGCACAACTGTTTTCAATACTGATATTAATGAGAAATGTTTCTTGATCACCAAATCAGCATATTAACTCTTTCCCCGCCAGCATTTTTTTTAAGTTGCCAGCCAGCGCCAGCATTTTTGATAATTTTCACAAAATGTTCATGAATATTTTGTTGTATGAATATCTGAACATGCAATATACCAAAAGAAAAAGCAGAGCCAAGAATAATTAAAAAGCAGAGCTAGAATAAAACTTCATGCATTCTTTTTAATCAACACTTGAATGTGTGTAAGTTTCATAAAAAAGCAACATTTTGAGCAAAAAGCTGAGAAAAAAAATGCGTATTTGTCAAAGACTACATCCAGATCGGATTCACAACGATGATCAAAACATAGATGGAGTAGATCGAGTCAATCAACACCATCAAAGCATCACAGTCCTGTACCTTGTCCTGGGTCGGCATTTCATTCAGTAACATTAGGCAGTTTTGATGCTGTTTAATGTTGATGATCGCGTTATTTTATATAATGCGTCTGCTTCCATTATATGCTATCATTTGTTTCTGCTTTGTCTTCACATATTGTCTTTTGATCAAGAGATTCAGTAAGCAATGCGTAATAGCACCCCCTACCGTATAATATAATATAATGTAAAGTAATATAATATAATAATACATATTTTCTGCAGTTGTGTACTTCCAATATCCCAAAAGTTCCCAGAGATTTTTAATTTCAGAGAAATTCCAATTTTAAATAATGGCTTGTCCCTGGTCATTGTCGCCTGTCAATGACGTAATATCCGCGTTATCCCTGGTTTCCACTCGTACTGCCATAGTAACCATGGCGACAGACATGGACAACTGCGTTACGTCTAGTGGCACGCTCACACTGTTGTTGTTTCGTTCAAACATTATGGATCATGGCAAGCAGACTTTGGGACAAAAGGAGAACTAAAATGAGGATCAATATCAGCGAGAGCTCCACGTCCGCGACTAATTTGGACTTGACAGCGCTTTGAGTCACGACAGAGACACCGCTCTTGCATGTACTTTATTAGACAGCTGAGCAAATGTATATAAATGTAATCAATGTTATATAGCTCAACATGATGAAATGTTAGAATATGATCAGTATGTTATTCTAATGTTGATCTAGCTTACTGCTAGTCTCATACAGCCAACAAACTAACACATAGAATAACATTCAACACACTCAAATGCTGTTTAGTGTGATAGTGTAGACCAAGTGAAACAGCGCTGCGTTACCTCACAAGTTTAATTCGTCAAATAAACTGACCAGTGTGAGTAGTAATTCTGCACTTGCGGGTAGTTCGGTTGAATGAAATGTACTTATTCCTTTATATCCGCGGGACTCGCGTGTGGCGCTGATATCTGTCTCTCATTAGCAATCGTGCCATTTGTTATTCTAAGAGGTTAGCGACCCCTAGCGGCGGAAAAAAAAATACATATTGTAGCTTTAATCAAATGTATGCATTCTTGGTGAGCAAAAGACACTTATTTCAAAAACATTACAAAATCTCACTGAGCCCAAACTTTTCAAAAGTAGTGTATTTAAAATTTATTATTTTGTTTCGGCTATGTTTTAATCATATTTATGTATTTATTGCAGGGTGGGCGTTGCATTGGATTTAACTGTTTGTACACGTTTCATGTTTGCTTTGTGCTGGTTGTAGCCTATGTGTTTGTTCATTCAGAAATGTACTAGGAACTATTCATTTTAAAGCTTTTAAAATTCAGCTTAAAGTCCCCATGAAATCAAAATTGACCCTATTTACGTTGTTAGCGCATATTACTAGTCTTGTGGTGAACAATTAATCCGTGCAAGAAAATATTAAAAAAAAATTTTTTTTACCATGGTAATCTTTAATCAAAATCTGAAAATGCCCCTCCCCTCTGCATTGGAGGACCTTCTCTGATGACGTAGGTTTGAGGAATTGGTTTGGGCAACGCTTAACCACTCCCCTCAAACCGTTAGTCTGCTATGAGCAGAGATGGAGAGGAGGAGCGCTAGAGTAAAACCCTGCCCTCTGTTCAATATTCCTTTTCACTGGGAAATACGTCATAACACTGGAGAAAAGTCGTTTGCAACTTCCGGTTCACGGGGACTTTAACTATAAAAATGGGCATAAAACACTGCATGTTCATGTTCATTGTGAACCACTTTGTCATATGGTCACCAGCAAACAGTATGTGGCTATACTATGGCACCTATTATCCATGCTAATCTAAAACATTGTCACGTGGCTCTCAGATGTCAGAATATACCACTGTAAAATCATTCCGGCCATTGTTATATAAGTAGACAATGGGGAAAACGTAGGATCGCTTAGCACATGTATTAAGCCGAAGTGTCATTACTATGTCCGTGGGAGCAGTAGATGCAGAAGCAGGTAAATGGCCTGCCTATGAATGTGCCCCAAGGCCTGCAGCCTAAAGAGCTTTTATATTTAGCAGCAGAGCATCTCCGATTTCTGATTGAGATTGTCCTGTGAAACCTGATAATTCGTTGTCTTCCTGCCTGCTGCTCTGAACACAGCAAGAGGAATAGACTGGCTCTAGTAACAATGTGAGGTGAAACCCAAACCGGGTGCTTTTTATTTAGCTGCTAACTTTAGTGGCTCAAGAGTACAAAGGGGTAAAGAGAGCACTATAATGACAGCACTTAAAGCAGGGCAAGGCCGTAGGCTAAGATTACAGCATGCCTGCACCGAAGGGGGCACAGGTGCCATGGAGTGGTGAGTGGTAGGGGTCATTTTGGAGCTTTGGGTACTGGATGTTCTGGATGCTGTTCCTCTGGCCCTCAATTCAGTGCCACTGGCCAAGTGTATATCACAAGAGAGGCCATAAACTCAGAGCGTCCCTGTAATGCTGTGCCACTGATGAATAGTGTACATACATTACTCAATTACAGTGATCACAAGCTTAGCTGCTTTAGATAGACAATGGCAGGCTGTCAGTGTGGGGAGGCTTCCGAACCCAGGCTACGTTCACACTGCAGGCTGAAACGACCCAATTCCGATTTTTTTGCCCCTATGCGACCTGTATCTGATCTTTTCATGACAGTCTGAACGACACAGATCCGATCTTTTCAAATGCGACCCAGGCCACTTGGGTATGTGGTCCCAAATCCGATACATATCCGATCTTTTGAAATGCGACTTGTATCCTCGCATGTATCCGACCCGCACGTCATTGATACGCGAAAAACGTCATAATTCTGCGTTGAAGTAGTAGTCGGTTTGAAAATGGACTGCATATTCGTCGAGCTGAGGTAAATCTGCCGAACGGGTCGACCTCGACGAGCCCGTTAATTAAAAAAATAAATAAAAGCCCACGGCCACCATCATTATATATGACTAACGTTATGTTAACTTATTTGTGCTGATATTAGATAGGTCAGCGGCTGCTGTCTGGCTCTTGTGTAACGGTCGCTGCGCGCGCTCGTGTGTGTGTGTGAGAATCACAGTTAGTTGAAGTTTAGCTACTAAGTTTAGTGACGTCGTTGACCGTTGAGTACTCTTCTGCGCATGCGGGTCACTTCTGGGTCATTTCACGTTCACACAGGAGATCACAAAAGGTCGCATTTAATTGGAAATGTGAACGGCCTTGCAAAAAAATCTAATTTTTTCAAAAAATCGGAATTGAGCATTAAGCCCTGCAGTGTGAACGCAGCCTAACTCTCTCTTTTTCTCAAATTTTTTCTCTGAGTCTGAGTTTTACTACTAACAGTGCTCAGCAGGGGAGCAGAGCTCTCTAACAGTACATACAGTATGTATAACTCTGAACATATCAAAGAGAAGAGGTAGGGCAGTCATTTTCTAAATAAAATAAAATAATTTTCCATTTCAGCAAAATCCCTAGTTTGCAGGTTTGGGTTTACCATGGTTTTCTTGTCAGCCTTCTGGATGGTGTAGCCTGTGATTTCACAGTTGCCATTATCCTTGGGTGGTTTCCACTCCAGGGCAACGTTGAAGCCCCAAATATCCATCACCTTTAAACTTTGGGGTGGGCCTGGCAGGTCTGACATTAGAAGAGAACGAAATGCGTTCTGATGTTTACAGATGCAAACAAAGACACAAGTACTATATAGAAGAAAACACATTCTGTTTATGTGAACAGAAACTGAACATTGTACTGTATGTACTACAAGTTATTCTTGGGCAACTGTGTCAAATCTGGTCAAAAATACAGGTTAAACTGACAGTGTATGCTGTGTGTCCTAGTAACTTACCAACAATCTGTATATTCACATTGGCTTTGTCCTCCACATTCTCAATCTGCACTTGAACCTCATATTTCCCAGAATCCTTTCTCTCAGATCTCCTGATGAAGAGGATGGTATCAGTGTCGCTGTTCCGTATGCTGACCAGCTTAGGGTCCAGAGGCTCATTGTTTTTTGTCCAGGTTACTTGAGGCCGTGGTTTACCCTTAAAAGTGGGTGAAGAATGTGTCAAGACATCTCACTAACTATATTACTGACAAGAAACATAAAAAGTACTTATGTTATGACAAAAATGGATAGATGGAGAAGTTTTAGACACTAGAATTCCCTACAGGGGTGTTACAGCTGCTGTTCAGCCTCGTTGTGTCATTGACTGCCATCTGTATGCAGCCTCCTTCATTGTATTACAGCCATAGAGTACAGTGTATTTATAGAGTGAGAGGATGAAGATCTATGTTTCACAAACTGGGTTCTGTAAACAAACAAGTGGACAAGTTACAGTCTAGCCGAACACTGAAGCTCTGGCTGATGGAAACTGTTGGAGGTCAAAGTCTGCATCAAAAGAGGACAGCCAATGGCTTCATTTTGTGACAAATAATGCAGCTGGATACAGCAATAGAGAACATTGCTGGATCTTTTCATAGCACTCATGCCTGCCAAGAAATTAATCTAAATTGTTTGCATTTGAAAGAGGTTCAAATGAATTATTCACATGTCCTGCGGCATAATTTTGTTAGGTATTTGCATGTTACAAACACAGTCTGAAGGATGACTTTTCTCACCTGGAAGGGGATTACCAGGTTAATCGTTTCTCCTACTTTCTTGATGAGTGTTTGACGAAGGTTACGGGGAAGCCAGATTTTGGGCCGCTCTGCAATAAGAGAATGTAAGTGATTCATGAAGATAATAGTCTTCATCTTTGTCTAATCTTTTCCATCTAATTTCCTTCCCAACACTAGACTATAATGAGATGTAATAGATGGATCTTCACTTAAAAATAAAGCTTATTTGTCTGAACATTACCATGTATAAACTTAGCTTCAGTCTATTATCAAGTAGACTCATCTGTAGCAAGAGGCCTCACATTTCATGTCTGTAAACACAATCTATATAGGGGAGAACAGGCCAATATGTAGGTCAGAGAAGAACTGCACCCTCCCCCATCGACACTGTTGCTGAACTGAATTGAATCAACATTGAACTCTTGCAGTCCACACTGTGCAAAAAAGTAATCATTGTGTTTTGTATCCCAGGGAAAAACACACCTTAAAGGGTTAGTTCACCCAAAAAATGAAAATTCTGTCAGTAATCTCGCGCATGCGTCGTGGCGCTCGCATCAGAGGCCCACACGGAAGAAAATTAATAGTTGAATAAAGTCATTATTTTGGGGTTTTTTTGCTCACAAAAAGTATTCTCGTCACTTTTAACAATTTCTTTACTAACTTTTCTGGGATGGCAGATATCGATTAGCTAGCAGCCTATGAAGGAGTGAGCCAGCTCTCAGATTTCATCAAAAATATCATTGTGTTCCGAAGATGAACGAAAGTCTTACGGGGTTGGAACAACATGAGGGTGAGTAATTACTGACAGAATTTTTGGGTGAACTAACCCTTTAAGACATTGAGGGGGGGAAAGTCCCCTCCCACCCCCCAATAATTAGAAATGGCCAAATTGTCCCCCCAATATTTGAAATTCTTGCACTGCTCTGCTGCACTCCATTATGCAGCAATGCACGTTGTTAGGACGATAAAAAGGTTTAAAAGTAAAAAAAATTGTCTGGTCTGAATAGCGCTCGTTGATGTCAAAATGATTGAGATGGCCAATCAAATCAAAGTAGGCGGGGTTTACTGTTCACAAAAGCAGAGTGTGAATTCCAGTGCAAAGCGTCAGTTTAATTTTGAAAGAGTGTGAGAGATATAAATATCGAAATATTTAATACAACTTTTACGATAGAAATGTTAAACCACTGACAGTAACATCCAGTGATGCAAACTACTCGAATGCAAAATGATTATTTCCCAACTAGAATTAGACCTAGAATTTCCTTCACTGTTCTGTTCTATTTCTTTATGCTTTCTAAAAAATTGGTCCCCTCCAATGTTCAAGACATGGTTTCGGACTTGTCCTTGGGTAATGATCCAAAAAGTTGCCCTTAAATGGGCTTCCCTAACATTTTAAGATTACTCTCTGTCTTAACTCACGCATGATTTCACGGATGGTGACTGCTTGTTGCAGTGAGGCTGGAGGGCTTGGGCCTGCCATGTTATACGCCCTCACACGGAACTGCATCTTCTCTCCAGTTGGCAGGTCACGGATGATCACAGAGGTCCTATCTGTGAGACCCGAAAATGCAGGGATCCATTCATCAGCTATAGAGATGAAATAAAGTTTTCAGACACAGAATATTGAGGATTTATTCTAAAAAGCATTTTGATGCTGTTGAAAATAATGTTTTTACACCAGGATTGCTAAAAATAAGAAATAAATGCTAGTGCATTGTAACATGAGCATTTGTAAAATAGGTTTGATGGAGATACATTTCATACAAATATCACTAGGCTGAAGCTACACTACCGTTCAAAATGTTTGAGGTCGGGAACATTTTTCATAGTTACAAAAAAATTCTATTTCAAATCCCCAAAACTTGTTTTTCAACATTGATAACAAGACTAAATGTTTCTTGAGCACCAAGTCAGCATATTAGACACTGAAGACTGGAGTAATGGCTGCTGAAAATTCAGCTTTGCCATCACAGGAATAAACTACATTGTAAAATATATTAAAATAGAAAACAGTAAGAATACAGTTTTTGCTGTATTTTTGCTGTAAAAATGCAGCCTTGGTGAGCATAAGAAAAAAATCTAACCGAACCCAAACATTTTAACAGTAGTGTACAGTTGTGTTCAGAATTATTGGCATCCCTAGTAAATATGATCAAAGATGGCTGTAAAAATAAAACAAAACTCCATTGATTATCCTTTTGATCTTTCATTCAAAAAAATTGCAAAATTCTAACCTTTCATTGATAATTAAATACTTTTTGCAACCTCCTTTTGCCAAGATAACAGCTCTTGAGTTTTCTCCTATAATGCCTTATGAGTTTGGAGAACACCTAGAGATCAGATACCATTCCTCATACAGAATCTCTCCATATCCTTCAGATTCCCAGCTCCATGTTTGTGCTGCTTCTCTTCAGTTCAGCCCACTCATTTTCTACAGGGTACAGGTCAGTGGTCTGGGACGGCCATGGCAGCAGCTTCATTTTGTGCTCAGTGACACATTTTTGTGTTGATTTTAATGTTTGTTTTGGATCTTTGTCCTGATAGAAGATCCAACCACGTCCCATTATAAGATTTCTAGCAGAGGCCGTCAGGTTTTGATTTTTATCTGTTGGTATTTGCTAGAATCCATGATACCATGAATCTGAACAAGATGTTCAGGACCTCCAGCAAAAAAATAGGCCCACAACATTAAAGATCCAGCTGTATATTTAACTGTGGGCATGGAGAACTTTTTATCCCAGTTTGCACCAACCCCATCTAGTGTGTTTGCAGCCAAAAAGCTGCTTAGTTGATTGGAACTTCTTAATTATTGCCCTGATGGTCAAAATAGGGATTTTCAATGCTTTAGCTAATTTTTTACAGCCACTTTCTATTTCGTAAAGCTCAAAATTCTTTTGATGCACATCAGAACTATATTCTTTGGTTTTACTCATTGTGATGGATGATTAAGGGAATTTGGCTTTTGTGTTTCCTCATATTTATACTTTTAACTTTGACTTACAGCCTTCCTTGCAGTACTCAACCTCATAGCCTTCAAGCTCAGCTGAGCCTATCCTCTCTGGAGCCCTCCATTTCAGCGAAATAGAGGTATCACTGATGTCATCAACACACAGGCCAGTGGGCTCGCTGGTAGGAGCTGTAGACAGGAAGTTTTAAGAATGAGATGGTGTTCCACTAAAAAGAAAACATGTTCTTGTATAAAATTTTGTTCAAGTGCTTTATATCAGCAGCTGGAGTAAATGCATAGTGAAACTGTTGGAAAAGTTCAACTGACACTATAATTTTTCTTTCCATTATCACTTTAGCCACCATGGTTTGCATTTTTGCACCTAGCCATTCTGAAATGATATTGTACTAAATGTTAGCTTTGACAGCTGATTACAAACCATTGTGTGTATGATGTATTTTGAGTGCACACATTTTCTGTATTACATTTATGCACTGTTACTAAGCCATCAAATACAGAGATAGTACTGAAGACTTTTTACTACATGGCTGGATTTACCTAGACTTATCACCCTGGTCTCCAATAAAATCTCACTGAATAATGTGAGAAGAGCATAGCATTGTCACAAGCCAAGCAGCCATAGAAATAGAAGCAAGGTTCATCATTTCTACTTCACAGTAAGCCTTTCCTTACAGACAAGAATAACTAACATTGCTTGAATGAGTCTGAGGTTGACTAGGTCAGTGGTGATAAGGGCCTCCTGAAGATATACATGCTCTCTACTGTGATTTGCAAGCAAGCTTCAGTCTGAAATGTTTGTGCCATATTTAAGCGGCAATGACATGCCCAGGTCAAACTTTATTTAAGACTAGGAACTTGCAGCAAATCCAAGTACATCTATTCTTATCTAGCCAAGTTATCTAGAGTGCAGTTACTTTTCCTTGAAATGCAAACAACCGTTTATCACTGTAAATAGGACGGCAACTGATTTTTAACTTAAATAGATAGAGTAAAAAGATGAGGCTTCAGTTTGGTGTACTTATTCAGGCCTTAAAGTGTGGTTACATTTACTATTGTTCAGCAAATTTTCATAGTGCAATAGGAATTTGCACTATCGGGAATTTCGCTTCAAGGCGAAAGATTTCCATATGCAGATTTTGCATTGCGTTCAGGTCGTGTACACAATTCTGATGTGTTGACTGTTGACCAAAATAAAACTGCTTGGTTTGGAAGTGACTTTGAAAGTGGTCTGTGCTTCATACAGTCAGTGTTGTATAAAGTACTGGAAAGCAATACTTGAGTAAAAGTACAAGTATCATACTAGAAAAAGACTTTGGTAGAAGTGAAAGTTACCTTTTAGAACATTACTTAAGTAAAAGTCTTAAAGTATCTGATATATACTGTACTTAAGTATCAAAAGTAATTTTCTGATATTTAATGTACTTAAGTAATTGAAGTAGAAGTAAAAGTAATTTTATTTTATTATTATTTTTTTTTAAAGCAAACGGTTAGAACTTTGATTGTGAACTTTATTGTGGCTTTATTGTGGGGTGGGTGGGGAAGTTGTTGGGATGTAAAAAAAAAAAATCTTGCATCACAATATGCAATATTGACTAATTTGGATAAATATTAGGTACACAAGATAGGCATTAATTTTTCTCAAGAAAAAAAAATCTCACCTAATGCTGTAAACATACAGAGAGCCCTAACAGATATAAATATAATGCGTTTTTTATCATAATAACAACTTTATTTAATGATACAAGTAAAAATATAATAAATATGTAATATAGTACACATATTTAGCTAAATACTCTCTATAGCTCTTTTTTTTCTAGCCAACTAACGTGCTATAGCCTATATTATGGTCATCAAATGGCTTTCCTGAGGTAAATGTTATGTGACATAATTGTTCTCCAGGTGTTTTACTGACCCTTTCCGCGGTTGAAAAACACTGACTGATCGATATTATGTATGATACATTTCGGTAAGTTGTAGCCTACTGTTTCTTTTAACATTGTTCATTCGTGTTTATTTACTATTAGCTAGTAGAGATGATCGGTTCACGTGCGCTAGTGATCTGTCATGACACATTTACAAGCGCCAAAACGGTATTTATTGTTTGAATTTCGTAATAAAAAGCTGAGATTTTTTTATATCATAAGTAACCTGCTCTGTCTAGTCTGTCGGTCTCCGTGTCCTCTTTGCTTCGCGATTTTTCTGTGCGTGAGAAAATGGATGTGTGGCGTGAAAGCGTGTGAAAAGTGTCAATTGCGTGTATCTCACGGTGAATGCGTGAGAGTTGGCAGCTCTGTGTCAGGGTGGTCGTCTACGATAACGGGAGGTCCTCCAGTAGGTGCTTGTGCTTCCATGGCGGTTTCAGTTGTGCTTCCTCCTCCTTTGGCATTACATGGCAACAAACAACCATTACGCTGAAATAGAGCGCGCGCCGTGCGGAGTGATTCGCCAAACCTCCCTTATTGCAGTCGCACACATTTCTTCTGATTTTATTTTGTAGTAACGAGTAACGAAGATGCTTTGTGGAAATATATCGGAGTAAAAGTATACATTTTATCTAGGAAATGTAGTGGAGTAAAAGTGAAAGTTGAAATAAATTTAAATAGCGAAGTAAAGTACAGATACGTGAAATTTCTACTTAAGTACAGTAACGAAGTATTTGTACTCCGTTACATTACAACACTGCATACAGTACATCACTAATCACTAACAATGGACCTTCTTTACTCACGTAATTTTGCTAACGTTTGCATGCAACCATTCACACAAAAACCACTCGCGTATTAAAATTCTACATGCTCAATTCAACAAAACAAAAGTTTTAAGCACATCATTGCCCAAGCCAAATACAATAGCCTGTGATTACATGCGGACAGGCATTATCAAACCATTTTAGGTAATTCCTCTCTATGGCATTGTCATCAGTGAATGGTTCTGGACATAAGTTAATGACAATGATGGATCAAAACAGCCATAAAAAGAGATATAAAGATGTCATGGAGACTGATATAATCCCTGCATTAATAAGCTCCCCAAAAGATTGTTAGAAATGGACGCCTACTGCCAACAGGTTCAGGCTCTGGTTCCGGCTCTGGTGGGGGGGCTGCTTCTGCAGATGGTACCGCCTCCTGTACTGTTGGTGCTGCTTCTGCTGGAGAAGCTCCATCTTCAGGAGGAGCAGGAGCTGCCTCCTCCTCAGCTAGAGGTACAGGAGCAATGCCCTCTTGTGCAGCTAGAGGTACTTCAGCAATGCCCTCTTGTGCAGGTTCTTCTGGAGGAGGTGCTTCTGGCTCCGGCTCTTTGGTTTCTGCTGGAACATTGGGCACCGGATCGGCCGGTGGTGTTTCAGCTGGTGGTGCCTCGGCTGGCTTCTTCTCCGCAGTCTTGGGGAGCATTGGTTTGGTCATTCTGCCTCTGGATCACTACAGTCTGGTACGTTTTCCAAGGAGAGCCTCCTGAAAAGTGTCTGTCCGCTCTGTAACACCTGCTGTGGTCTTCTCCTCTGGCCACAGTGACGCGACAGGGCAAGCAACAAAGGAAGTGCACTGTCCTGCCCCCTCCTCTCTTTAGACAATGCCATAGATACAGCTTTGCAGAGTTTTAACATGCCATTATTTATAGAGGAGGATGCCAAGAATAGTTTCCTAATCAGCTGTCTTGTAACAGACAACAGTCTACACAGATAGCAATCCTTTTAACGCAGCTAACTAGAAGATTATGTGAAAGATGAGAAAAAAATGGACTCAGAATTTAAACTGAAACGACCTTTTTCTGACCAGTTTAACAACACACAACCTGTTGAATGGACCAATTAGATGAATGGCAAGATGTGTCTAGTCATTCTACATGTCTGGAGATGAACAGCAGCCACTACCTATTACATTTAAATATTGGTAGAAGAGGTTTAAAGAACAGCAAGGGAAACAAACGTGTCCCTTATACATAAGTAAAGTTATAAATCAAAGCAGTGAAACTCACCAACTGGCACAAACGGCTGGGAGGCGGCACTGGGGCGTGACATGCCGATGGCGTTTACTGCATAAATGCGCATCTCGTAGGCTACGCCCTCAATCATTCTCTTGGCTTCATATGTTGTCTCTTTATAAGGATCAAAATTGAGTCTCATCCATCTATAGCTCTTTTTCTTCTTCCTTTCTAGGACATAACCTTAGAAGACATTAAGAACACACTGTTGTCATGCATTTTCCTAAAGTGCACATTTAAAAGGAGATTTTCAGACTTTTCGGCCATATAATTAGGTCATTTTTCAGAATATCTAGGTTGTATAGGTTTACATAACTTCACTTAACTTCAAGTTAGATGGGGTTTGTGGTTAAGTTAGTGGTTGAGAGAAACTCATTTATAGTTCTTATGAACTTGTAATGATGTCAACAAGAGTTACTGATGATACAATATTAACTATGTATCGTAACATGTACTGTAAGGTAAGTCACCTATAACTGGCTGACCACCATCAAAGAGTGGGAGATCCCATTGGACAATACAAGAATCTTCACCAACGCTAAGGATTCTGGGAGCTTCAGGTGGATCTGGCACATCTGTAAAACATTAAAAGTGCAGTCAGACCATTTCTTTTATAAGGGTCAAAGTGCGGTACAGCTAATATACAGTTACATCAGAGGCATTTTGCTCTAAAATGGACTGCAAACCTCATAATGGCAATACATGAAGCAATCTATTTCTGGAGTGATAATAAACGTCTAGATCCAAAAAAAGAGATCTGGACAGTTCAGTTTGTGGCCTTTTTTTTTTATTATCTAAAGACAAGAAAGTGCAGTTCTTCTGTGTGCCAGAAGCCATGAAAAAACCCAAGAACTTTTTTAAGAAATCTAAAGAGCTTTCTGAGTTCATGTACAACAGGGTGTTGCAACATGACCTGTAATGAAATTAGGGCCTAACTTCAGCCTCCTGGAGAACAGCTGGGAAGCGTACCCACACTAATGAGGTTAAGCTTACCAACAACTTTGACATTAATGTCAGCTGTATCCTCTCCAGCAGGATTGCGTACAATGACAGAGTACACGCCCTCGTCCTGACGCTCCGCCCCCTCAATGGTAAAGACGCAATGGCCTTTGGTACTCTCCACATGGACACGCCCATCTGAGTCTGTCAGCACCTGATCGACCAATCAAAACCACTTGTTAAAAAATGGTCAGTGGTTTTCAACCTGGATCAGTCACAGGCCCTCACATTCAACTCTGAATTTTCAAAACCAGGCAATCAGGAATAGATAATGGAGAAAGATCAAATATAATACTTGCCAAAACACTCAGATATTATACATTACCTGGTAAATACCTCCCTCTAGTTCCTATGAATGGAAGGTGCTTACCTATTATTTTCAAACTTTATACTTTATGAACATTAAATCATAAAAGACGCACTCACCTTGTAGACACAGTATTCTACAGAGTAGTGTGCGGTGTGTGAAACACTTGATGCTTTGTAGCAGTGTAGGGATTTCACAAGTATGATGAGTTTTGTTTCAAAGTGATGCTTGTGTTAATGTTAGAGCAGCTTGTTTCCTTTGTACCCAGGGAAAGACAAACCACTGTTAAAGTAGAGAAGAAAGAACTAAACTGCACTACACTTCACTAAATAATAAAAAATTAAACACTTAAAAATGAAGTACTATTAAATATCGACTATATATATGAACATGAGTTCCCATGGAGTGTCTCCCTGGATTAAATCAATCAAGACTGCATCATCATCATGCAGCATGGGTCAATAACAAGGCATCCAACATCATAGCCAAAGCAAGAAGCATATAAGGCACAGAATAATGTACATTGTACAAGCAGTCGAGGATTGTTAAGGCCCGAACTCACTTCACCGTTCTTCACTGTCCATGTGTGCCTCGGTTCAGGACGCGACTCTCCCTCCTTAGAGCTATCCTACATGAGCAGAGCAGAAGCTGTGAAGCCATGGCAACCAGGTCAGGGGTTTAGTTAAGTGTGAGAAACTGAAGTGTCAACCTCTCATCTCAGCACAAACCTCCCAGTCCCAGTGAGCCTCAACAAGACTTTCTGGTTATGGTTGGGAGATGTTACAGTACCTACCTGTCAAGGCTTCTGAAGCCCACATGCTGGATCTCCTGTTACATTTGCAACAACATGGCAAATCGTAAAGAATTACAGTACACCACAAACTGCAGATGAATTCAAACATAAGTTGTCCTCAAATAAAAATGATTTTCTAACTAAATAACATTCTAAAGGAAATGTTTGGTGTCTACCCTTACGAAAAAGAAGTTTATTCAAGTGTTCTATTAGTATACTTCTTTTAAACTAAAAATAAGAAAGTACACTTTCAGTCTACATTTTATATTCTTAGAAATATACTTTATGTACTTCTCAGAAATATACTTAGAATTACACTTAAGTGTATGACTAGTGTATCTACTAGTATGACTTGTACTGAGAGAAAAGTCCAAGTATATTTGGCCTGTACTTGTACTCAATCTTTTGATTGAGATATACTTAAAAGTATAATTAGTATTCAACGTATACTTGGTTGTGTTAACTCTTTTGATCGAGTAGCCTATTAAACATACTTTTTTTTTACAGTTTTTCATATTCATTCGATTCACATGACGTCACTGTAGCTTTGCGCCGCCATCTTGCAGTCTTATGAAACTTACATTGTTTGAAAATATTTATTCAAATATTTATATAAAGCAGATATGTTTCTAATTCTGCGTATGTGAATTTTTGTGTAGGCTAGTCCACTGGTAGTGTATAGGAATTTACTCTAATTCTACTTTTTCCCAACATTGACTGAATTTTCCAGCTATCCATGTTTTCACTGTTATAGGGTAGGGGGCGCTATATGACACATCTTCTAGTAAAGAATCTCCGGATCAAAACACAGGAGAAGAAGAAGCTGAAACAAGCGATAGCAGATTGCTCACGCAAATGTAAAATAAGGCGATCATCAAATATTAAACAGCTTGTAAATCAAAACTGCTTAATATTACCAAATGAAATGTCAAACACATGAAGAGAAACGACTGTGAAGCTTTGGGGATGTTGGACTCGATCTACTCCATCTGTGTTTTGATCGTTCTTAATCTGATCAAGGCGTTAGTCTTTGACAAAAATGTGATTTTTCTCTGATATTTCACAGATTTTTCTTTATGAAACGTACCGACATGCAAGTGTTGATAAAAAAGGATGCATGAAGCTAATAAAATGTTTTTAAAATTAAAGTAAATAGTGCTAAATAAAAAATAATATCTACATTTGAACAATGTGTACTTTCATAAACTAAAATGTACTATTTGTATTAAAATAGTAAACTACTAGTATACTTATAAGTTTACTTGTAGTATAGATGCATTACAAATGAGAAACCTAGTTCTGTACAGTTTACTACTGTTGCACTTAAATGTATACTTTTATATACTAAAAGTGGGCCAATTTACTCCCAAGCAGTTTCGAAATAGTACACTTACAAGTTTACTAGTACACATTGATATTAGTATACTTACTACATAAAGTATACTTAAAAATATACTTGAACATTACTTAAGTATACTTCATAAAATGAACTTGAAGTATACTTCTTTTTCGTAAGGGTAGGTTTGGCTATTCTGCCATAACTGACCAGGGCTACATTTCCCAAAAGCAAGTAGATCATACAGACTATTGTTGCCAATTGTTTCTAAGATCTACTTAGACTTGGGAAATGTAGCCCAGACTTATTTGCTCAGAGAGGGATCGGATAAATTTAATGAATCGCTCTTACCTTTTCTCTTTTTGTCCAAACCACAGTGGGGGCAGGATCTCCAGTAATTGGTACATCTAGTCGCAGTTTGTTTCCAGCCACAACCAAGATTGTGGATTCAGCGGTGCGTCCCATGCAGTCCAGATGAATCTTGGGAGGATCTTAAAGTAAACAAAAGAGAAGTATTTTTTTTTTAAATCTAAAACAAAAGAGAAGTATTTTGGCACATACATTACCTTAAGAATGTACTGTATGACACAAGTCAAACAGAGCATTTATGATTTAATGTCGTTCCTAGAAATACATGATTGATAAATTATTATTGATTATGTTCATTTTTTTACCTTGACGGGGAACAAAGTCAATCTTGACCTCTGTAAAGACAAAACACAATATTAAACAATGGAATTGAAATTAAAAAAAGTTTAAACTTACGTTCATCAGTAATAATTAAACAAGAGGAAGTAGGTTACCTAAAAAGTTGAGCTTGGCAGAGAGATTGAAGGCATAGCCTTCAGGTACGAAGGTGTAGTCACCCTCATCCTCTGGCTTCACGTCATCAATGGTGAGCTTATGAATCCTAAATACAAATATATAAATTACCTTTACATATATTATAAATTACCTTTATATAAATTACCTTTATATAAACATCTCAGCAGTGTTGTGCAACAGTGAAGTGAGGCTGTAATATATTTTTTTGAAATCCTGTTGATTAAAAAGGGCCCTAGCTTTGGCAATCATTACAATGCTAACTTTTCTCTGACAATGACAGCTTTGTGTAGTTTCTGTTTTGTTCGTCGGTTTTGATTCAGAAAATGTGAATCTCTGGCTGCTTCTCAAATGGAAGGCTGCATATCTCGGCTGCCATGTCATCAAGCACAGCTGAAGGCCATCTCAGTTTGAAGGATCCTTGAAAGGCTGCCTTTGTTTCGCATCCTTCATTCAGCTCATTTTGAAGGATGCATCAAGTGTATTCCACATCCCAATTCACAAAAAAGAGTCGGCACTGAGCTTGTCTGAGTTCATTGTGAAATGTAAGACAAAAATAATGTTTTTGGAGATGATGGCATACGTTATCTTTGTTTTGGCGTAAATTAATCAGCACTAAACTGCCAATAATGTAAGCCACTGGGAGACCACAGATGGCTGTCATTCACTGTATTGTATTAATAGAAAGCCAGTAAATACAAAGATTTTTAATACAAAGTATTTTTCCAAAATTAAGTTTTAATAGTATTTGTGCCTTGAGACTAGACCGACTAGACTGTCTCATTTCTATGGAATAACTTTTTTTTTTCTTACAGTTGGTTTAATACCTTTAGGTCAAACGGTGTGGTATTTTAACAGACTTAAATGGGTTTAATATTGTATAAAATAATATTCTGAGTAATTTACAGTTGGTTTGATACCTTTAGGTCAAACAGTGTTGTAGTTTAATGGATTTACAGTATTGCACACATTTTAAGTTCTAAAATTATTATAAAATGTATAAAATGCTAATTCCAAAAACAAAGCCTTGTGCTATAAAAGGGAAATCTTTCTGAACGTTTTACTATTAGTTTGATACCATAATGCCATACTATTTAAATTGTTTCATTGATTTATAGATCTAATTAATATACATTTTATTTCTTGAAATTAAGCCTTCTGCTATGCAAAGGACATTTGCTTATGTATATCTGAATTGGTTTGGGATGAAAACATGAAATGCGCAGAGAATTTAATGGCTATTAAACCGACTGTCTAAAGTTAAACTAACTTTACCGCCTTTTGGAAGCGTTTCAGATAATTCAGTCTATATATAGCTACTATATATATATATATATATATATATATATATATATATATATATATATATATATATATATCGAAAAATCTATATTTTTGTTGTAGGTTGGCTACCATTCAGTTTAGATTAATCTTAGTATTTTTTTCAGTAGAACTGTTGTTAGTTTTTTTTACATTTTTTTATAATGTGCTCAACCAGAACCAGTAACACAACTAAATGCTGTCAGAAATCAGATTGTGGGCGTGTGATGAAATGGTATATACTAAACATTTATACTGGCTAAAACTAATCCTAATAAATGAGTGCATAGACATTACATTTACGTTTCAAACTCACCATTAAAGTAACACACACATGTACTTACCTGCCAATGTGTGTGATATGAGTTCTGGCATCAGATTTCACCTCCACTCCATTTTTGTACCAGATGCCTTTCACATTCTCATCAGAAACCTCACATTTGAACACAGCCTGGTCTTTGGCCTTCACGGTAAGGTCAGCAATGCTTTGATAGACCTCTAGCTGTTTCTCTAAAGGTCAGAGGTCAAAGAGAGAATTATGTCATCACTACCGCATTACACCAAAAATGCTATTCTAGCATACAGTATGTATTATCAAATGTAATGTGGAAATTCAGGTGTTAGATGTATAATATGAAAAATTCATGTTTTCATGTGATGTTTTATTGTTTTTGGGTGGACTATGCCTTTAAGATTATAATAAAGAGAGGTGGGGTAAAAAAAAGGTAACAATCCCACTGCAGCCTGGTAGAGTTACAGTATTGCTTGGCAGCTGTTTTTTTTTTTTTCCTTGGCACCTCTTGCACTTCAAAAGCCCAGACAACCTGGTAGCTGACACACCTGGGTATCAGTTTGCTTGTAAAGTGCAATACATGCTAGAAGACTCAGAGACAGAATGAAGGAGGGAGAAGAGAGAGTGTGAAAGAGACAGAAACAAACAATAAAAAGAAATGGGAGAGAAAGGTCAACTTTCTAAGATGCTATTAAAAGAGATGGATGGAGTGGTGTGTGACAAAGACAGAAAGAGAGAGTGAGGGAGGGAAAGAGTCATCTGCCCTGTTAAAATATATGGGTCAGGTGGTCTAACAATAGCTGGCATGTGGGCACTGTGAGTGGTAACCTTGTACAGAAGTGTCGGTGGCCATGTTTCGTGAACTGACAAGAAGTGGAGTTTGAATGACATGGCCATGAGGGGGTGAGGTTTAAGGGAGGAGTGAAGAATGAAGAACTCTTAGATGTCTTGAACTTAAATCATGGCATGCAGACTTAGAACTATAGTTACACATCCTACATATTAGAAACCTTAACGACTGCCATATGCAATAGATGTGTGTGTGTACATTTTTAATCCATTCCAGTATCAAACACAAGTTACATTACAAATCTGGAAACATTTGTGGGGACAGACATCTGCAAAAAAATATCAAAGGCCTTGAAACTATATCCAAAATCAGGTATTTACCCTGAACCATGAGCTCTGCTAATGATTGTCCTCCATTGGTTTTCACCCGGTAGTGTCCACAGTCCTCCTTAGTCACCTCATTAATGATAAGGACATGCTTACATCCATCTTTCTTGAAGCGGTACTTGAATGACTCATCTCGGGTGAGTTCCACACCATCTTTCTCCCTGTACAGGTCAGAGGTTTGCTATTAGTTAATATTCATTAAAACTTCAGTCAGCATCTCATTGAATTGCAATTCACTATTCAAACTCATTTACATATTCATTTATATATTTAAACTCTATAGAGATTTGTGTTAGTATTCATTTGAATTATAATCTTAAAATAATTATGAAACAAAAGTAGCAACAGATCTTTTTGTCAGTATTTTGACATATATTCAAGTGAAATGGTTCTGTCCATCGGTACTTGATTGGATTTTGAGATGTGAGCATTGCACTAAAAAATGAATGCGAGCTTGCAGTAGATTGTAAGAATGGGCAGGGTTTAAGGGGACTAAATAATTGGAGAAGTCTGTCGTTTTGACCGGAAGACCATGTTATGATATTTTATCATGAATGGTTCACAGTAAGTTCTGTAGCATGCATTTACTAAATATATGCATTTCAAGCTGACTTTAAAATCTCTAAAACTTTACTGAAATTAAGTTAAAAATCCTTGGAAGTACTACAGAAGTAACTAAGTCCCTGAAATGACTTTTGTGAAACAAAAGGCATGCTTCTCTAGTGCCTAGGCATTTCATACATCTCAAACCACTATTATCTTGAAAACGAGCCAGTTAGAAAGAAATCAATGACAGAAAAGATGTTTAAATACAATTGTAAGGGAAATTCCAAGAAGGTTTGCATCTGAACATTTTTGAAGGTGTAGCAATGGCTAAAAGAGTTATTGCCGAGGTGTATACTCAATAATAACAACCTCTGAAAAGTAAATCTTGATTTATGAGCATTACTTCAGGGTAGTAGTGGGCAAATGTGATAAATCAAATGGCTGACATAGTAGACTAACGATTTATATTAAGTTTGCAGTTGCTAATCTTTTCTCATACACACATAAGCTTATGTGCTGATCCCCAAGCCATGCAATTCTCCATCTTGTACATGCGTTTAGACTAAAGACACACAAAAACACATTACTACCCCCATTTTACTTGTAGTCATACACTGCGGAGTCTCAGTACCAGGAATAGTATCTACTTCTGCC
This sequence comes from Abramis brama, assembly GCF_963993115.1. Taxonomy (NCBI): domain Eukaryota; kingdom Metazoa; phylum Chordata; class Actinopteri; order Cypriniformes; family Leuciscidae; genus Abramis; species Abramis brama. The sequence goes on along the minus strand of NC_139965.1, from coordinate 25,947,125 downwards.
TTTCCCTAATCATGTTGGTTCTAGAAAGTCATCCACTATTCAAGAGAGGTGCCATTAACCACCGGTGACTTTCTCATTCCATTCTAGGACACTTGTGAGGTGCTAAAAGGCTGCTATGACCTTTTCCAGGCACTGATCATTTACAGCCCAGGGTGATATAGAGCCTTGGCTACAGGTATGGCAGAACCAGCACTCACTCATGCACCACCATCTGTCAGCCAGTGTGACTCACCCAACCAGCCAGCCACGCTGAAACAGACACATATGCCATCTACTGGACATCTGAAGAATGCCAGGAATCAAGGACAGCTTGTGCTAACCTCTTCTCTGACATTGTTTGATATCAACTTTTTGTTTGATCATTCATGTTTACTACAGATGCACATCTAACCAGAAAGGCCTTTTTTAATCTGTCATGTAAATGTGTTATTAATAACGAAAAGGAAAAGGAATAGGAAGTGTGCGCATGTTGATAGACCTACCATTTCACCTGAGCCCCCTCTTCAGACACTTCACACTCAAACTCGACTCTTTCTCCTTTCATGACCATCTGATCCTCTAGGTTACGTACGATCAGAACAGGAGGCTCTAAAAGGCACAGAGAGAGAGATTCAATTTTTTAATTTTTTTTATATTTATAAAATATTTACAAAATGTCTTTTCTCAAAGATCTTTGTCTGTGGAAGTTAATTACCTTTAACAAAGAGCTCAGTGACGGTCTTCTCATCTCCAACTACGCACATATAAGCAGCATCATCTGCCAGAGAACAGTTGTTGATGGTGAGGAAACGTTTGTTGCCTACACTCTCAAAGATGTACCTGCGAAAAACAAGAAATTGTTCAGTAGCATTTCCAGTTTTGTTCTCTAGATGGGGACAAAGCATCACTGTTGGAGAGGCTCTTCCAAACATACATCACAAATTAACAAAACACTTTTATAAAAGTTTTTTTTTTTTTTTTTCATCAATGAAGACATTATCATGTCAGGAATTTTAATATACAATTGTTAAACATATGACAAGACTTTTTCAATTCACAAGATGTATTTTTACAAGAGGTTTCACTTAACTAAGGTCACTGAAAGCTATTATAAGCCAATGAGGATTGTTTAGTTTGTTTTTCCATTGTTATTTCAGTCTGTCCTTAAACATCTGACAGTCTCCATCCATTGCCACAGCTGACATCTGAGTCTACAGTGCTGCTGTGCATTCTTGGAAAACTGTCCCTGCATATTCATAGTCAACAGGCTGTTTGAGACATCTAACCCCACAGACGAGCCCCGAGGTTGCTTATCAAGTGTAGGCTGCGTACTGTCATAGGCATACTGTTGAGTGTCACTCACTTGCTAGGGTTGACAGCGGAGAGCAGGAAGAACAGTCCATCCATCAGCAAGCACACAGCGTTTTCAAAAGTCAAAGAAATAGACAGTTATTTCTGATCCTGCCCTTTCCATGCGCTTTACTGCTTTAAGACAATGCATAATAATTATAACGCAGAATGTGTTTCCCCCCCCTTTTAATTAAAGTGAAAGGACCTAAATAGATACCTTCCAGTTGGGTGTATCTCTTGTCCATTTTTAAACCATTTTACTTCTGCATCTGGATTGGCCACTTCAATTTGCATTTTGATCTTGTGTCCCTTTTCGACTTGGTAGGCTGGGTCCAGCTTCCTAAGAAAAGCTGTGAATAAAATAATGAAAAGCTCAGTCGCACTATCAGAAAAAAATACTTCTTTAATGTTACATTGTTTGCTGTCTTTTATTGGCTTTGTGCTCTTGTATATTGATACAAGTTTGTAAGGGAAAAAACACTTCACTTCTAATGCATCAAATGTGCATGTAACAAATAAACCTTTGATGTTTTTTATTGAACAAATCCATTTCAAGCTATAAAACTGCAAAGCATAGTCTTTCATGTACTAATCCACACAGTATATTTCTCCATCATCCTTCCAACTTGAGCTATCGCTAATAGTCACATTTTTGTGGTCTTTAAGATTAACAAAGGGCTACAAACCTGCACTTTTCTTCTCTTCTTTTTTTTTCATTTTTTTGAGTCTCTTAAGCATCCCTCGCAAGTCAGTGATTCCATACTGGAAGGCGATCTTTTCATACTCTGACGGTGGAGCCTTCTGGAGGATATCCCATACGTCTATGTCAGGCTCTGTGGTCACATGAACAGCTCTGCAAACCCACAACAGAAGATGGATGTTGATCAGGAAAGGTAAATCAAGCCTGAACATCTTGTGTCTTCACAATGATTTAATATTGCTCTTTTAAGAGTTTATTAAAGGGATAGTTCATAAAAAAAACTATAATTTTGTCATTATTTGCTCACCCTCATGTTGTGCCAAACCTCTATGACTTTCTTTTGCGTAATGCTGCAAAAGATTATATTTTGAAAAATGTCTCTGTTTCTGTCCATACAATAAAAGTCAAAAACTGCAATGTACCCCAATGACTTTCATTGTCTGGAACACAAAAACAGTTGAAACATTTTTCAAAATGTGTTGTTTTGCAGAAGAAAAAAAGTCATACTGGTTTGGAATGACATGAGGGTGAGTAAATGAAGACAGAATTTTCGGGTGAACTATACATTTAAGACTCAAAAATAATGAAAATATAAGCATTAAGAGTGTTCGGTACATTATTCATTCAAATTCTTTTTTTAAAGTATAGAAATGCAATTTACAACAGCAAATAAATATTAATAAATGAAATCAATGTTATTACTAGAATTTTATTCTGTATTTTTAAAAAATCTTACCGTAGGCCAGTTTTTAAGAAACTGCTGTACTTATGTAGAGGCAGAACCCAAGCATCAAGCAAAGACAAACCACAGCTGATTAATTTCACATTATCAACCTTTTAGATCACAAAGCAACAAACTGCTAGACCATCAAGACAATTTCACAATTCATTTTTATACATGCATTAAACAAAAAAACATGCATAATCTACATTGTAGCCTAAAGAAAAGTTTCTATTTATTTATAACATATCTTCCTGTGTCTCTTGTGTCTATTAAACCTATAAAATATATATATATATTTTTGAGTGTTTACTGACATAAGCATTTTGCAATGCCGTGGCAGAGTCAGTGAATGTGGGATGGATGGCGTGGGATGTAGAATGACGAGGGAATCGTGAGAGTTCTAGGTTTATTAATGTGATTAATTAGGAGTAAATGAGTATGATAAAGGAGTTTGCTAAAAATAAGTAAAACGTGACTCTATCTAGTTCCAAGTGGGTGTGCAGTCTACGGAGTGGAAAAAACATTGAAGGACTAAAGTTGGCAATCAGTGGCTGATTAGGAGAGAGAACAATCAAGGTATCACACACACACACACACACTTGGCAGTACAACACTCAACATTCCTTCATGCACAAGCAGTCAGTTCACTGTGACTCACTTACTCTCTGAATATGGGAGTGGCAGAGCCACAGAGGAGAAAAACAAAAAACAATTAAACATAGATGAGCCTAAAAATTATATAGGGAAATTGGAATAAATAAAGCTTATACGTCAATATAGTAAATCACAATTTATACATTAAGGTACCTGTATTTAATTTAAATCATTCACACCATATGTAGCTCTAAACATACAGTGGAGTTAAAACGTCAGACAACACTTTGAAAATTTTGGATTTAAAATCAATTTTAGACTTGGAAACAAAAAGTTGTAACATTGATTGCAACAAAAAACATGAAAAAGGAGCAGGATCTATGCGCAACCGTTTTTAATAATAACTAAGGGTATACATGACCATGTACAGACGACAATGTTGTCAAAACGATCCCTGTTCACACGGATCCACGGAAACCTTTAAAAACGCTGTATTATGCATGCCAGGTCAGTAGTTGGCGATGTGCACATTGTAAAGAAAAGCTACGCACCTATAAACTAAACACGTAATGCGCATGTACATGTTTTTGTAGTTTACACAGAGACGATAACAGTATTGTTTTCAAAAACCTTGCACTTTGAAACCCGTTTTCAAAAGATAGCATTTTCTGCCCCCCAAAACACTGTTGTCATGTAAATGAATGGCCAAAACACATAAAAAGTTTTCAGTTTTTTGTTGAAAACAGTGTTGTATAAACGGCCCCTTAATCAAAATAAAATACTAAGGCATCTAGGCAAATCTCAAAAGAACTGGAACAGAACAACATCCACAATGATAATAACGGAAAAACTAAAGCACAAACTAAGAGCTAAATATACACAAACTAATCAGGGGTAAAAAATGACAAGTGTGACTAAATCAATGAACTAATGAGTAACCATGGAAACTAACCAGAAGCGGGAACTAGGAACAAAGGAAACAGTTCGATTTTTCAGGACAACTTAAATTGTTAATAGTTATTTGTTCAAAAATGCATAAAATGATTGCATTTATTCACAAGTGGTCTCAGACTTCTGGACCCCCACTGCATTCATTGTGAAAGTTTTGGACATGTGTAGACAATGACAGACCTGCCAACCTGTACGCATTTTGCGTAGCGGATACGCATTTTGACTTCAAAGTACGCTGGTACGATTTGTCACTCTAAACTACGCAAAAACCTGGTGACGCATCTGTGCACGCGCTGTCCTCAAATCAAGCAACAGCAAAAGAAGAAGAGTTCGACCAATCATAGCGCTGGGTTAATTCCCCAAATAGCAAGCGGGAATGATTGACAGATGCGTAAGGCCTATCATTAAAACGAGACTGAAAATCGACACCAATAAAGATTCCCGCTCGATCCCCCTTCCTCTCCCGCGGCCGCTGTCTGACTGATTTCATAAGCGAGGAAATTTTTTTTGCAAGGTTGGCAGGTATGCAATGAATGTATCTGTATGTTTTAGATGCCTCAAGACTCACCTCTTTTTCAGTAAAGCACTGAAGTCCAGTTCACCCGAGTCATCACCTGCATCTATGCTACTGTAGGAGAAGAAGGAATCGAGAGCCACAAAACATGAGCATTCAAAACTGTTACATTCTAATCTCATTATAAGGTAAGCACATTTTCAAAATAGGGGAAATCTTTTAACAGCTTCTATAATGTTAAAATGCAGTCATTTAAAAAACTGAAATGTAATTAATGATTATGTAAAATAACAGAATATCAAGTATGTTGATGCATATGTCATGTTCAAGCTGTATTATTATGCTTAAAATATGGAATGGTTCGGTAAGATTCTTTAAAATATTTTTGAAAGAAGTCACTTATAGGCTACTCACCAAAGCTGCATTTATTTGAGAAATTACAGTAAAACTGTAATAGTATGAAATATTATTACAATTTAATTAAATGTTTTCTATTTTATAATGTAAATTATTCCTATGATGGCAAAACTGAATTTACAGCAGCAAAAGAACAGCATTTATTTGAAATAGATTTTTTTATTTTTATGTTTTTGATCAAAAGTGTCTTTATTGTCATTTTTGATCAATTTAAGGCATCCTTGCTGAATAAAAGTTCATTTCTTTCTAACTAAATATCTTACTGACCCCCAAACAGTAGTGAACCGTATGTATACTGACACATACAGAGCACATTTGGGACAGATGTGTTATGCTGATTTAGGAGAGATGCACAATGAAACACATGCAAATAATTTTCTGAGGCAATGGAAACTGGAACAGATCTGCACTACGCTGTTTTTAAAGTGCCCCTATTATTCAATTTTAAAGGTTCCTCATTAGGTTTTGTAGGTATCCTATTATAGGTTCACATGCTAAGTGTCTGAAACGGTTTGATAAAGGATTCGGTCTTTCTAAATCACGTCTTTTCCGAGAGCCTGCTCTGATTGGTCAGATGGCCCAGTCTATTGTGATTGTTCTCCTGCTCACTGTGCATTTCGGAAACAAAATGCCCGTTTACCATATCTGAATTTCAGCTCCAGAGGCTTCCTCAGTCTTTGATACACAGTGATTCGAACAGTAACGATGGTGTTGGATTTACCATATCAATTCGAGCCGAGTATCAGTTCGAGCCTGAGATCAATTCGAGCCTTTGGAAATGCCTACAAAGTGGCAGCGCAGAAAGCAACGTCTTCTCAACACAAAACAAACTATTCCAGGTCTCAGCTACAACTACAGTGCTTGAGGTTGGGTCAAATTAGACATTGTTTGCGGTGTGTCCAGTGACGACCATAGGCTGGCATTATGAAACTTGTGTTTGTGCAGGAAGTAAGAATGGAATTACTGATGACTCATTTCAGGCAGTTCATAATGGGCTCTTTCTTTTGGGAGACAATGACTCCATTTATTGTACACTCTGACCTTAAACCGAAACTTTGTAGACCTTTTGCAGCTGTATAACAGACTACATGAAAAGGTAATATCCAAAAAAAAAAAAGCATAATAGGGGCACTTTAAAGGCACTTTGTTGGACAATGTCGAAGATGAGGGTAAAAACACAGAAATGCTGATGCACAGAAGAAATTCATGGCAGACTCCTTCTAGGGTCATTGTCATTGACCTCGGAGGCTATTTAGTTATTATAAGGCAACAAGTGAGGAACTTCTCTTATGGTTTGACAACATAGCAAATCACCATGGAATGAAGAGGAGCAACAAAAGAGACACATCACTCAAAGTTTGGGCAGCTGGTTCCACTGATTTTGACAAGGTATCAGCCACAGTTAAGAAGTTGAGGTGCATGGAGAGATTTCTGTTATTATATTTCAAATAACCAGAATTAAAGTATTACAAAACAGTCACGAACATAGTGCAGTTTCTGATTAAACTGGTGGCAACGTTATTAGTGTGATCCTCTAATTTGCTCACTCTTAATCAGTGTCTGCACTTGAAAAGATCAGTGGACAGGGAAATCATATTCACTTTAAGGCCGTCTGCCTCTGATACACAGTAATGAGTGTTGGGGAAATTGCCCTTCTCACAAAAACAGAGAAAATGGTCAGAAGGAGAGAACAGGAAATGAGAGTCATGATGAGAGTTTGCAAAGATCCTTGGAGAGTGAGTCATAAAGCGTCAGCGATGAGTAATATCACTCTCCTTAGATGTTGGCAGACAAAGGGAAGATTGAAAAGGACAGAAAGAAAAGGGCAAGCTATAACAGATGTCTGACAGAGGGACACGGATGGACACTGAAGGACTCAATGAACTCTTTGATGACAAATCAGAGGGTTTGGTTGAGTAAAGACAATGGACAGTGTTGTGAATATATCCCCTGCTGCTGCAGCAAACCCCTATACTTAGCTACCTGCCAGGTTCTCCCATCTTCTTCTTACCACCTGCACTGGTGCTCCTGGGTAATCAGCAGTTCCAAAAAGGGTTAATGCAGTTTAAATGCAAAATTTTAAATCCCAAATATGGACTCATATGCTATCTTAATGTACAAACAAACCACGAAAAGAAGTGCTAGGATCTATGCACACAAAATTATTTCATCAAACTTCAAACCAACCAAGCAAGCAAGCAAGAAAAAAAAAAAAAAAACAGGTTAGCATTTCAGTATGTTGCTGAAATGGCATGATACTGTTGGCCAGCATGACCTTTTTTAATTTTAAGGAAGAATTGTTGAAATCAATACTTTAATTTATACTTTAATAAATAAAGAAAAATAATAAATGACATAAATACTCACGTGCGTCTAAATGCAGAGCGAATATCAAACCCTTCTGTTGAACGAGCCTCTGGAGTAGAATGCACACAGTGAAAAGCACACATTAGAAATTAATTTAGCACAATTATAATTATTAACACTTAATTATTCCTTGTTGTTGTTTATCAAGCATGCAAATGGTTCTTCTTATTCAAACTGTTTTTGTCAGGCCCAAAATAAAGGTTTGGGTCTTACCATGTACTACTAAGTCAAAGTTACAGCTGTCAAACTTGTCTCTAGACGACACCTCACATCGATAGGCTCCAGCAAAGTTGGCTTTAGCTGCAATGATATGCATCTCGAATGTGTACACCTGAATAGAAAAAAAAATATTTTAATTTAAAAATTTTACTTATTTTTGACTTTCAAACTATTCTAAATGTATTGTGTATTACGTAACTATTTGAACACAGACCTTATTGTTGCGGTCATAGTGCTCTTTGAGTTGCAGGTGCTTTCCTGACTTGCTGGCCAGATCCATCCACTTTCCTTTGAACCATTTTACCGTGGGCTTCTTCAGCAGAGATTCACCACACACCCGAGCAACAATGGTAATGTTCTCACCTACATGGGAGGAACAGATTGGAGGAATGTTTTCATTTCATACGCATTATCAGTTTCTTTTTGACTAGAGGCAGTGTCACTTACCTACATTCACCTCCCCACTTTGGGGCTTCTCTGTGAAGAGACCTGTAAGGTCCTGCCTTGTGTCAGGATGATGACTTTCAGGCAGAGCTTAAAAACAAACAGAAAAGAGGGTTTGTTATTCAGTCAATTTCAATCATTTGAAATGTGTAATTAGATGACAAAGCATAATTAAATATGTCTGTGTGTATTTTTCACCTTCAGGTACTACACCATCTGACGCTGGTCCACTGGTGTTTGGATTTGAGCTTTCAGAAGGTGCTGGTGGAGCTTCTTTAGGTTCTTCAGGCTTAGGATCCACAGCTGTAGGATCTGGGGATATGGCTTTTTGTGGTTCCTTCACTGCAAAGCAGGATGCAAAATTTTTTTTAGCTCACATGGCTCTTGAGTATAGCTTTTTAAACATAAAAACATTTCAGATATATTACCCTTAAAACACACTCTCTGTCTATTAATGAACATGCTTTTGCATCTCCTTTTTAGCTTTGATATCACTCTCTTCAGGATTCTACTGGCCACACAAATTAGCACTTGCTTTCATCTTCGTCTGTGGCTGGATAAATGGCTCTAAATACCTGATGTATAACCATTGATCTATGTAACAACGGTAGAGACTTAAAGTTGCAATATGTCCAGATGAAGCACATGAAACATTGGTCATTTATACTCAAGTGTGCTTTGGCCATGAAAAAAATAGCACTAATACTTGTTATACTGAACCTCTTCAACAGTTCTATTTGGACAAGAATAATTCTGTTGAATTTCTGTTTCTTTTTTCTGAGAATCAATTTATCAGGAAAAAATGCACTAAAAGACAACTAAACTTTACTTTGCCTCTCTTGACAGTGACTTTATTAGGCTATTCATCCAGTATTTAATTGAACCCACACTTATCTTTATAATGCCTTACAGGACCACAAGCTCTATGACTGGACACTGCAGTTTGTGCGGTTTCACAGACAAGGCATAAGCCTAGTCCCAGACTAACATGCATGTTTGAGTTGTCTTAACTGAAAGCAACTTGCTCTGACAAATCTTAAAATATATCAGTGCCATTGTTTTGTCTCAAGATGCATAAGTAATGTTTTTCTTCTAAGGCACGTTTAAAAAAGCTACTTAAATGTTGTAATTGAACTAAGGACTAATCCTAGTTTAATCTAAGCCCTGTCGGTGAAACCGGGCCTAGGAGTTTGAAGTGAGGAACAGCTATAACTAAGAGATCTGGTGAGTTTCCCAGATTCCACAGCAGTCTGAGAAATCCTTACAAATAGTGTTTACATGCTCAGAAAATGTGCATTAAAAAACATCTGGTTGCAACACCAGGGAAAAAGTGAATCAGAAAGGAGAATGGTTATGGTGCTCTGTGACTGTTTTACAAACGAACCAAAGGTGGGGAAAAAGTGAAGTAAATACAGGAAAGACATGAGTCACCATCCAAAAATCACCCACCTTCTGATTCTTTTATTTTTAATTCAAATTTGACTTTTGACACCCCAGCAATAACAGCATATCCCACTGCATCCTCGTGGACTGCATTGTTTATTGTGAGAGAGTGCTTAATGCCCTCCGCTGAGATGGTATATTTGTCACTGGATGAGATGTCCTTGGAGTCTCGCTGCCATCTCACTTTTGCATCAGGCTTCTCAGTCTCAGCTTCAAATATGACTGTTGCCCCAATCTCAGCAGTCTGAGACTTTGGTTTCTTGATGAAAGCTGAGACTGAAGGAGGGAGGGAGGGAGGGTCAGAAGGAAAGGATGTATTTCCAAAATCTCCATTTCAAGCTCTAATCTCTGAAAACCTCCTCTCTAGCCTCTCCAATATTGCACACTTTGAATGGTCCTCAAGACTTTGTGGTCTAATGCTTAGATCTCTAGATGTCTCATTAAAATATTCTATCATTTAGCAATATAAGAAAATGTGTTTAGAAGAAGATTAAGACTAATCTAATTTATATTTACAATATATATATATACATATATACTGTGTATATATATATATATTGTTTTTTGTTTGTTTGTTTTTTTTAAATTGACAACTAAATTGATTTGCTGGTCAGGGTCAAAAATGGAAGTCAGACTTTATAACATATTGTAAGACTGGAAAAACTGGAAGAGAGGGCAACTCTCTGAGAGAACAAAGGAAATTAACATTTGAACTCACTCTTGTGCACCATTCGAGACGCAAGTCTCACCTCAGAATCATCCTAATCTACATCTCTTTCCCTCTTCCCCCCTTCCTTCTCTCTCATGCTGAGACCACCAAAATTCACCCAAGAATCTATATGGTTTAATGTGAATAATTATCATACAGTATTACACGTTTGGTATCATTTGAAATGTCTCAGTGCAACTGGTACAAATGTCTCATTCCCAAAGAAGTAAACCAAAAGGTAATAAGGTATTTAAGAGTTTAGAGATAACTCGCACACAGAGGAGGGTGTGTCTTCCAGGCATCCTTGGCATCCTCAAATGGCATCCTTCTCTCAAAGGTGTAAACTCAATGCAAATTCCCATTGTTAGCAAATGTTTCCATGTAAATCAACTTCTGTCCCCAGTAAGTCTGGGATGGTGGTTAATGCAAATTCCCACTGTGAACTCTTGTTTACATTTGAAAAGAGGTTTCTGCCTTGGTCTGAGTTTTTAGGGAGATGCTGAAGAAGGCTTGTGGCGATTTGTAGCTCAAATTAGCCTGTGATGCTGAGAGTGGCCGAGACTCTCAGCATCATGTATTTTCTAATGTCAGGTTCGCATCTTTTCTCCTTATTCCAGAGCATTTGATGTTTTGTAATTATTATCTTTGAACTGATTATGAAATTGGCATGATACACATAATAAATTGTTACATTTGATTTTATTCCGACTGACTCTGAAATTGTTTTCCCAAGTAGATTAAACGGATTTGTATGTTCCCGCAAGTTTTGCGTCAGATTAGTGACGACTAATATTTGGCATCAATTCAAGTGTACTTGGTTTGCAAAGACAAGAAGTGAATTTACCTCTGTTTTAATTTAATGTTACTTTAGATAAGTGTACGTGGGAAACCACGGCATGCCCAATCCAAAGCTATTATAAGAGAAGTAATGTTAGTCAGCTTATATCTATAATAGTGGCCATACCTCTACTGAAGTAAACGTTTAAGTTAAATTCAAGTGTATGCAATTCCATGGGGGCTATACCAAAGTATCTTTGATTGTGTAAGCATGAATGTGACCGATCTCAGGTAGGATATAGCAATTACCTCTGTTCGGTGACCAAAACTGAGCTTGTGAACGTGAGACCCTGTTAAACAGAAGACATGAGGACCTCTGAACAACATAGTTTCCTAATCTGAACGGGTTAAATATAATTAAAGAGTTAAAAAGAATAATCAAACATTCGCTCACTTTTAATGATGCTCAGATATCATTAAAACATTTTTCATTTATGGAGTCAGATGAAATAACGAGATAATACATATGAGAAAATGTATTTCATTTAATCTTGTTGTGTTGCGTAAAAGGAAAGACAGTAACGTGCAAAAACCTTCACCCGTATTATTGGAGACCGCCCATTGGACCGATAAACGGGCTTAAAGTAATGGTGTTTTGTTTTTGAACTACATTGTGGCATCCACATTCAAAGCTATAAAAAAGCAATTCTAAACTAAAGTTTTTACACTTAGTGGATTTGTAGTGTCCTTATTTTTATTTCCAGTGAAAAAAATCTAAAACACCTGCCCCAGACTAAAATACATGTTTGAGCTCTCTTAACTGAAAGCAACTTACACTGACATATCTTAAAAAAATGTCAGTGCACTTGTTTTGTCTCAAGACGCACACCAGTAATGTTTCTTTCTAAAGCACGTTTATAAAAGCTACTTTAATGTCCTAATTGAACTAAGGTTTAATCCTAGCTTAAATGCTTTTTCACTTTTTCAAATTTAGTTAATTTGTAAAGTTGCTGTTTGAGCATAAAAAAGATCTGCAAGGTCACAATGCTCAAAGTCCACTCCAAAGGGAGATATTTTTATTCAACAGAATTCACTTTCCAAGAACTACAATGAACGACTCGTTTGGACTACAACGCAATTTTTCCGGGCCTTATGAAGTCACAATGTTACTCATTTAAATAATCTCCACCCACACAAAAAAGGGACGAGGCCTGGCTGAGCTGTTGATACAGTACGTCAAAGAGATGCTGTTTTTTCCACCCCTTTTCCAAAACTCATTTGTTTGACCTTCCTAAGGCTGACGAATTTAGAGTGGTTAAAATTTATTTTAAACACTGTTCCTGAACATTATAATCCAGATGTTTATCTGTGTGCAGCTCATTTTACAATGAACAGTTTCAAGAAACTAAGAGAGTACAATGCAGACTACACATAAAAGCTTCTCCTGAAATGGAGCAGTTCCCACTTTGTCGGGACAATCTGTTCTTTGTGGATCACATCTTGTAAGTAAGTCATATTATTTGTAGCAGTGTTTTCTATTAAAGTCCCCCTGTGGTGAAAATCAAGTTTTTAATGTTGTTTTAGTCTATGTGGTGTTTTTAATATGCTTTAAGACAAACCATGTCCAAATTCATAAGTCAACACCATTGCTGAGTATTTTCCCTATAAAACTGCAGTGAACCCAAAACAGTCTCAAAAACACGGTCTGAAATCGCTGGTGTTTCTGACGTCACAAACTACCTTGTAACCAATCATGTACGTGTCAGCGCGCTTTAACATATCATTAAATGACCGCTCTGAAACAGTGAAGTCTCAAGAGAAGCCAGGTTATCCCAGTATATTTTTCTGTTGATATGTAAAATTGGGTAGATTTAGCAATATAGTTGGTAAATTATGTAATTATGATGTTATGATGAACTATATACCTTTCTCCACTGACTTTCTGAGTTGTTCAAAGTGTTTCTAAGGATACTGAGGCAGCAGTCTGAGATAGCCAACGGGAACATGGTTCATGTAACATTAGCAACCGGTATTAGCTGCCTGTATGATAACATAGTCAAGCAAACGGCTAATCATATTAATTACCGCTATGTGTCCATCGTTGTAAAGAGCGATACCATTGCGCAGCGTTTACCTCATGAGTTGACGAGTGAATCTGTGAGCTGGAGTGAGTGGAGGCGGGGCTAATTAGCATATTCATAGATCTGCATGTACTAAATGAAGCAAGGGTGTAGAGTTACATTCAAGCTATTTTAAGGCATGAAGAATTTTTTTCACAGGAAAAAAAACCGTTTAAATATGTAATTTTGGTGATCAAAGATGAGTTTTAAGGGATACAATTATTGACTACAGGGGGACTTTAACAGTTCCAATTATTTTTAAGTTTTATGTTTTTGCTACGATGTAAAAATGTCCTGTGAAATCCATGCTTGCATAGTTCATACATGAAATCCGTTCTGGACGATCCTCTTCCTTGTTCACATTATTAAGTCTGAATCAGGTTTGAATTGGTTTGAAAATATCCTTAATATTTACATCAGAGTAGAGCTCCTGTTATATGGTAAGGGGCGTGACATTTCCCGGACATGCGCTGAGTGGTGCCAATCACAACACCCTGGGCCAGCTAACCAATCACTGTACATTTTGTATTTCGGAAGGAGGGGTTTAATCGAAACAGGAACTATGGCATGTTTGAAGCAGACTGGGGAGACAGGTGCTGTAATGTAAAATATGTGAAAAAATAATGTGTTTTTTGAACAACCCTGCATGAAAGCATATGCTAGTACACCCCAAAAACAAAATCAAGACTTTGTAAAAGGGCATAATAGGACCCCTTTAGTCTAAGCCCTGTCTGTGAAACCAGGCCCTGATGTATTTAGTTTGCTTTTAAAGTTAGTTTTTGGTGTGCATTTAGCTCATTACGTGAATTCTCCAGAGGGAATTCTGTAAAAATACTAATGTGTAAACATAGAGTAAAATATATACACACAGTAATTTGCTTAGGAATAGCTTAGGCAATATTTGGAAAACTACTTTACACTTTTGACACTTGAAGAAGGTGTTACTGGAACTTGATCTTCGTGGCTATTGTTACTCACATACCTTGAATTATTAACCGCTTATTCATCGTTCTTCCTTTCACTTTGAGTCACGCATCTTCAATCGCATCATTCAAACATAAAGCAAGCCAAACCCTCTGGGTTTAAAATAGTGCATGTGCTCTCCATTGAGAACTGCAGTCCATTTTGACACAGCAGCAGGTAGCTGCTAGATGGATTAACTGAGATCTATTTCTGTTGTATATCAGTACTGGTCCCTCTCTTGCCATTTCAAAACTGCTGGTATCCACATTGTCTTTGTTCCATGGATTGATGGATGTTTATGGATTGTTATGTTACTTTGTTCCACAGTAAACTATTGATCTCTATGTGGTAAATGTGTTTTGAACTATAATGCATGTGAGGTAAGCACAATGTCAGGACCTGTACGAGGATGCATGTTAATTTGAAATGTTGGGTTGAATGCCTAATAGAGGACTGATACGTAAAAGGTAATTGTCTAGACTCTAGAGTAAAAGAGGCAGTTCAAGTCAGCCAGTGTGCCAGCCAATAGTCACTGGATTTCGCTGTGAGCTGGGATGGGAAGGGAAAGTATTTCATGAAGGTGACTTGTATCATTAAACTTATACTAGATGCTGATGGTTGCCAGACAAACATTTAAATCCTAGGCGTGTCTGTCACTCAAAAGAAAACATGATATCTGTTCAGTCACGATAAACTTAAGAGAATATATATTTGTTGAGATGTCCTGTTTTGAATATAAAGCAGTGGTTCTCAACTTTTTGACTCTAAGGCTGCCCTTTGTCCAAGATAATATTCGAAGGCCCTTTAATCTGATGTACCTCTGGTATTTCTGGTGTAATAAAAATAAATAAACTCAAAAATATTATGTCAGTTTAATATTAAGCATCTTTATTTTAATTAAGATTGTTAATATAACTACATCTAAATAATTTTAAGACTTTTGGGGCTCCACTGTAAGTGTGCCGAGTACCCCTATTTGTCCACTGCCCCTGATTGAGAACCACTGGTCTAGAGCCACTGAAGTACACTGAAGATATTGAAAAAGGGAAGATGCAACAGCATTGTTAGCAAGCTGTTGGTCTTAGCGAATATCGCCTGAGTGGGCTGTCAAACAGGTGGTATCACATTATGGCAATCCTTTAATTCCTGCTTAGGCAAGGTTATTCTGTGCACTTTTGGAAAAAAGCCCTTTGGTCCACTGCCATTATTCTATCTCTTTTGCTTAGATAAAGCATTAAATGGTATTTTGGATTAAAAAAATATAATAAAAAAAAAAACTGCCAAGAAGAAATTATACAGCAGTGTATAATACAGTCACATGCTTTGAATGCTGTTTTCATACAGTATGCAGTACAGTTTAAAAGAACATCTTGACAGTATATTAAGAAAATGCTCATCAAATCAACTGATTCTGCCCATTTTGCCCATGTGTTCAACAACAAATGTTCATAATTGTTCAAATTATTACAGATTACACCAAAAAACAACAAAACAAAAAAACAGAGGTGCAGGAGTTCAATTCATGGAAAGCACTGTATATATTACAAATTGCTGAGGTTTTGAAGTTGTACTGTGATCAATCCAGTACACATAGGGTCAAAGTTCAGAACAGAAAGGTTAACATTTCCTCAACCAACAACTCTTTAAGTTAAGAACAAAAACACTAGCATACCTGTTTTTTTAGTTGGTTCTGGCATCCTGGTTGAGTGTCCCAAACAGGCATTGTGGACACCAACACCAACACTTCTCTTTTAATAGATACCCCCCGCCCCCACACCCCTTAAATGTCGCACAGTACTTGCCCCAAATCATCCTGTCCACCCCTTCACACATCTATGACCTATCATTGAGCCCACCTTCCATCACCCCCATTGGATGACAGAACAAAGAAGCTAAAGGTGGATGGAGGATAAGGGAGCAGATCAGATGGGGTAAATTTAGAGTCTGACTGTAGCAAAGCATCTTCAGATGTTTCAAAAGTAGCAGTCAGTATGTGGTTTGGCCAGCAGCTGTTTTGAGTACTACAGTGCATCTCATCCTCATGGACTGCACCAGATTTGCCAGTTCTTGCTGTGAGATATTACTCCACTCTTCCACCAAGGCACTTCTGGGGGACGCATGGTTACACGCATCTTTCTTTTGGTGTTCTGGAGTCAGAAATGTCTCTATAGTGTCCTAAGCTAGTATTGTTTAATTGTATACTGCCTGTAAACTGTTAGTATATTAAGTTCTTAGTGCTGTTCTTCCTTTTTATGGTTCATTGAAAAAACATAAATTAAACCATTTCTAATAAAGATCTATAAAGCTTATTTGGATTTTACAAAATTACCTTTAATATACAATATCCTGAGTTGCTGAGTATATAATCTTTTTTATCTCCTGAAGGTTCTTTTATGCAGGATTAATTTACTTAACTTTGTGACTGCTTTCACATACTATTGTCAACCATGGGGCGCAACTGCACATTTCCTGAGGGCAAGATCAGTGTATATTCAGAGTATATGCCCCTGTATATTCTATCCCCTAACACTAAGCCTCACAGAAAATTTTGGAAAAGTCAATGACAGCCACGGTAATTATTAAATTATATCTGGATGAGGTGATTTACTCACACATCCAATTGTTTCTGATATCATGTTTGACTGCACACAGAAGATTAACAAAAGATGAGGCCAAAAGTCCAATACCTAGCTTGTGCTTGGAGTGATGCAAACTCATCAGGGGTTAAAAAAGTGACAAAGATGCAACTCCTCTCCCCACCATATTTGATACCATAGCAAAACGCAAAAAAGTGTATTGTATAACACCCCCTTTAACCCCCTGACAGCCGTTCGACCTCAGACAGAAATGTTTAATATTTTTTTTAAAACAAACACGTTTCAAACAACGCATGTATTGCTCACTTTTTAGTTACGCAATTTTTGAATGATTCATGGTAATTATTTCTTATTTATTTGTCTAAAAATTATTCATATTTTTTGTATATTTTTATATAACATGGGAACATTACATTTAAAATTCACTTTAAAGATGATCTTTTTTTCTTTCATTTTTATTCATGGAGATAATTCATGGGAAATGTGCCATGCTTAAGTCGAAGATTTCTGCCATCTGGTGGAAAACAAACACTTTTAAAATGAAAATGACATTTTACCACTACAACCGGTAGATGGCTGCAGAGGATCACTCATTGTCACATTTACCATTTCCACTCCCTAAAAGTTTTGCTTTTGGATTTATATTTAAGCACTTAAAAATCACTTTTTTTGTGTAAAAGGTCAGCACTGTTTTGTAGTATGAAGTAGCAAGAGTTTTTAAAAACTCATCAGATCTACATGAATCACACAAATAGCCTATTTTGAATTCCAAACAGCGATTTTTGGCAAAAGGTGACTAGTTTTCATCCCTGTTAAAAATCTCCTCATTTCCTATCGAATGTAAATTGACTGCCCATTTACAAACAAACCATAACCTTATTTTTTGAGCGACAGAGATATTTGGAAATTAACTGATATTTAATAACTTTGCCCTCACAGCCTTAATGACTTACAATAATAAAAAAAAATGATAGGTTAAACTTACCAATCTCTGTTTGTTCACTTGGACATTGCTGTTCTCATTTTAATGCATTGTTTTTAATTTCCCTTTGTGCTTTTCTGTTCTGCACCCCAGGACGTTTCCCTGACTGTTCATTTTGGTCATGTGACTGTGTAATGTCGAAGGTTGAGTGGTTAATACTCACTTGATAATAAATACATTTTTGAACTAATT
This sequence comes from Abramis brama, assembly GCF_963993115.1. Taxonomy (NCBI): domain Eukaryota; kingdom Metazoa; phylum Chordata; class Actinopteri; order Cypriniformes; family Leuciscidae; genus Abramis; species Abramis brama. Next base: position 25,929,083 of record NC_139965.1, on the reverse strand, counting down.
TAAAATGCTAAAAAAAAAAAGTTTAATAAAATATTTCCTTTCGATTTTTTTTTTTTTTTTTTTTAACAAATAAGCTTTAGGTTATTTACGTTTTATTAAAAAAGATTTTCACAGAACAATTTCATCAAAATGGTCCCTGCATATACTACATACCACATTTAGGCGCCCCAGTGTCAACCTTTCCTTGACCCCGAAACCGAAGCATAAACGACACAACAGAACATCAACAACCACTGGCTTTTGATATATGCATCTGGTTTTGATCTTACCTTTTAAGAAAATAAACCCTGTCGTTTAACTGAATGCCCTTAGATTAATATTGCATCTTGACATCAATCTAGTATTCAGCTAGCTACTTTTAGATACATTGCATGATACTGTTAAGACGACCTTCTAACATACTGTTAATTGCAGTGCCCTGATGTCCTTTTGTATCTTTTGAAAGTCATGTTGTAAATAACAGATTACCATTGCATGTATTACTGTCCGTCACTTTGATAAGTTGTATGGTCTTTTGACCACAGTCACACAGGCCTGTCAGCACCTCGTCATTCCAGACAGTCACACTTGCGGTTGCATGCTGACAACTGCATGAAAGGCTTCAGCTTTCGACATGAAAGAAAGTTATTTGCAGTTTCTTGTAATGACTATATATTCGCATCGGGTACCGCAGTCGGCTTTCTTCTAATCTAAGTGTGAATCCAGGAGGATCTGCCACAGCTGAATCACAATGAACTGGAATTATCAACCACTGTGAAGCTGTGTTGTGTGATTTAAGTATTTCCTTGTAAATCGAATAACCACTTGGACTATTTGGATATGCATTTTATGTATAGCCTACACATGACGTGTTTCACAGCAGGATATTATGACCTCTCAACATGGCCAACGCAAATAAATGCGTGTGGACTAGCCTACGTGTGCGCTGTCACTCTCACAATGGCACATTCCATTGACATTCTGTGAGGGGTGGGAAGTCTGCGTCGCGGTTAAGATCTGTAGTCTGTCTGGAGTCACAAACCAAAGATAAGAGCTGTCTGACAGGGTCCTTGACCTATAACGAATACTGTGAAATCCCGCGTGTAAAGCAACTTTTTAGTAGGCTAGTTTAATTTCGCACAAAAACAAAGAATGAGAAAACAAACATTTTTAAAAAGGGGAAACACACAAACAAGTAGGCCTATTCTCTTCCATACAAATTCACAAACTTAAGTGAAGAAGCTGCTGTTAATAATAATAATAATAATGTGACACTGGTGATTTATTTTAATGTTTTATTAATCTGGTCAGATAGGATCATATTTATTTGACAGACAGGTTACACGTAAATAGAAAAATGCTTATTCTATTAATTTATTTGTGATTTTATAAAACTTTCCCGTTTTAAAGGGATATTTCACCCAAAATGAAAATGCTGTCATGATTTACTCACCCTCCTGAGTTAATACTTGGATTCCCCCTAGCGGTCTGTGTTACAAAATGAAATGAAAATTAAAAAAGAAAGAGAAAGAAAGAAAAGGAGAGGTGACAACAATCTAATCTTATCGAATAACGTAAGACAAAATGTAAATAAACTGAAAACTACACGGTATTTAAACATGTTTGAGATCGTGTAGGCAGGCCTATACTACATTCACCCCAGTGATAAAACATTTAAATCGAATATGGCTAGATTAATGCTTACACTTAATATTTAAAATTGTATTTATTTTTTTAATGTAAGCAATTATTTTAAATTAATTAGTAATACTGTTACATATTTTAAAAAGTAATTATTTTCGACATGAGACTTTTATTTTGAAACGAAAGGAGCTTTAATATTTGCCCGGAAGTAGTATGCTGTAATCGCATAATCGCCGTAGAAGAGCAAGAGCATCTGATCTGTATATTATAAATCACGCAACGAGAGCCGTGTAAATAATCTAGAGATCCGTAAACCAGAATTTGATTTCGTTTATGTCCTGTGTTTCATTGTGTTTTCCGGACACGTTATTGTTGCATCAGATACAGGAAAATGGCAAGCACGGGAGATATAGGTAATATTTCTCTATTTACTTATTTCACTTTTCTTGCGATGTAACATGCATGATGTATGCTACTGAACATTAATGCGTGCTCGTTCTGTTAGACCTGTTTGAAGTGATTAATTAATGTTGGTTCTTTTCAAACCTGCAGCTGTTACAAGATTTTGCCCACTATTTATTCTACTATTTTACTGCTCTTAACATAAACATGTAATGTTATATGTGGCAACATCCCAGAGTCTCTCCTATTGCTGTTTCACTGTCTGTCATATTGTTTTATTAGCGCCGTGTCGGAATATTGCTTTGACAGTTAAGATGAAATCAGTCAGCCGAAATAGTGAAACACATATGACACATAAGGAGTGAAATAATTTCATATTTAACTAGAGGTGGGAATCGAATGGAATTGACCTCTTCCGGTTCTTTGACGTTTACATTAATTATTCTGTGATCGTGGGTATTTTTGTGAAAGAAAATGCAGCCTGTTACAAAATAATGAGATCATTATCAGATTGCATCAGATAAGAATCTTTTTTCAGAACATACACAGACACACATACAAATAAGTCTTATAATAAATCAATAATAAATCTTAAAATAAATCAAATAAGATTTATTCATCCTCAACTGTTTCATAAGTGTTTTTAATTTAATAAAGAAAAGATTCATGATAATCTATATCCTTTTTTTTTTTTTGCTCTTTCCCATGTTGCACTCATTCCGCAGAATTTTGTCATGTATTGTTTTTTTTCACAACAGTACCTTAATCAGTGTTATTGTAGCATTATTTATATACTATTATATTTGTACTATTTGGAGTTAACTTTTATTTCTTATATTTTCACAATTTATTTTTAGTTTAAGTTTTATTGATTTAGTTATGGGCTTTTGTCATTTTTATTATTATGATTTTATTTATTTTTTAAAAAATATTTAAAATATCCTCTCTTTTTTTCAGTTACATTTTTGTCATTTTAGTACTTTAACTTAGTTATTTCATTTCGGTTGGTTGCCAAGGCAACATTTCTCATTTTCATTTAAGTTTTTCATCTATTTTCTTAATTTTTTTTATTTTATTTTAGCTTTATTTCAATTAACGAAAGGATTTTTCATAGTTTTACACTACTTTTAGCAATAACAAAAAACAATTTTAATTTCAGTTAATTTCAAAACAATGTCATTGAAGTTACCCTCAATTATACAATTAATTGACATATTTGTGAGTGTTGTTGTCCAAAAGTGTGTGATCAGATTATTACAGTTTTATGTTTCAGAGGAGTGAGGTTAGAAAGGATTACAGGTGTCATCACAGGCATTCTCTACGGGCCCCTTGCTCATTTCTAATGTCTGCTCCTCTATGTGTTTATGTGTGTCTATGCCCTTTTGTTTTCCCAGCCTTTGATTATGGCTTCTTACTGCGCATAAGTGAGGATGCTCGCAGGGTTGAGGCTCTGAATGAGTACTTGAGCAGTCGCAGTTACCTGGCTGGCTACGGGCCTTCGCAGGCGGATGCAGAAGCCTTTGCGCTTCTATGTGGGCCTCCACCTGAGCGGCATGTCCACGCCCTGCGCTGGTACAAACACATAGCCGCCCTGAAGCCCCAAACGAATGACCAGACCTCAGAATGCAGCAGTGAGTAGACAGAACTCCCCCTGTCATAGTCAGGGTGCATGAACGTAGGTTGTAGCTGAATTGTGCATTGTGCATTTTGTACTTCAAGTTAGTGGTTTCTGTGCTGAGGACATCTGCAGAATGTGTTGCATGATTCTGAGGGGTTTTTGGTGTGTTAGTATACATAAGCTGAGGTGTTGACAGGAATCTGACATCAAGGAGTGTAGTCAAAACGAGACAAGTTTGAGTTGAGGTGGTGACTCGTCCACATTGAGGTGTTTGTGTTTTTTCTCTATGTGCAATCAATGTTCAGTTTGCACATTGTTTGTTTCATTTTCACTTTGTGATTGCGTCACCTTTTTCTATACATGTTTTATGTCTTCTATGAGAAGAAAACCTCATCATATACTTTTGCAGCAGGTGTGCAACAACAGTTATTTCCCATAGTGCACCTGTTGTTTCGACACAAATGCTGGATAGTTTTGGGATTGGTTACTATAAATGAATCTATAGCTCTGACTCATTTTTGTATCAAACAAAGTCATTTTGGTTAAAAAAAAGTGTCTCTTGTTTTTCAGCAAAGGGGAAGCGGGTGCAGCCACCGTGGTCTCCCCCACAAGGAACAGACATTTCAAAGTTGCGTCTTTACAACAGCCTCACACGGACCAAGGTATGAAAGATAAAACAACATGGCTTCAACTTTATATTATACTTTTCCCTTACTACAGTATAATATTACCATTCAATATGTTTTTCAAAAGTTTGGGGTCAATAGTACATTTTTATTTAAGAAATGTATTTATTCAGCAAGGATGCACTAAAGTGATCAAAGGTGACAGTAAAGACATTTACAATGTTACAAAACTGTTTTTCTGTTTTAAATAAATGCTGTTCTGTTGAACTTTGTTCATCAAATAATCCAGAAAATATGTGTAACGTTTCCACAAAAAATATTGAGCAGCACAACTTTTTTTAAACTAAAATCTAGCTTCGCCATCTCACCAGGAAGCCTTAGTGAGCATAAGAGACTTGTTTCAAAAACATTACAAAGATTTTACCCCAAACTTTTGAATGGTAGTGTACATGAAAATCTACAGAATTCATTGTTGTTTGCACTGCCAGTAATGAGTAATCAGTAAAGTTGGTATCTTTGCTGGTTGAAATTGAACAGATACAAATTCTCGTCCGTTCTGTTCTTTGTTGTTATTGTCAGAGGTGTATATTGGATGCTGACAATAAACTGCCAGTATCATTCATACCTGTTCTGTTTTATGTCTTCTAGGAGGTGTTTGTACCACAGAAGGGCAACAGGGTTTTGTGGTACTGCTGCGGCCCAACGGTGTATGACGCTTCTCACATGGGCCATGCCAGGTGACATATTCCCCATCCATTCATAGATGTTTCTTTGTTTTCAGGGTCCCCCAGCTGTTCAAAACAGCCCAATAGACAGAACAACAGTCAATGAAAAGGCTGAAACAGACATTCAGCCATTCAATCTGAGCTAAGGATTTGTTAGTGTGTGCATGTGAGGCTGTAAACCAAATCAGAAAGCACATTGAACTGTTGTGTTTGAATATGGTTTGGTGAAAGACAGAGAGAAAACAGAAAGTTTTCCATCCAAGGCCCTTGCTGCATGTTTTATGCACAGTATCAGTTCTCTGTATTTCATGAGGATTCAGTGTCCTTGTTCTTTCAGGTCCTACATATCTTTTGACATACTCCGGAGAATACTGAAGAATTATTTCAAATATGACGTCTTCTACTGTATGAACATCACAGATATTGATGACAAAGTAAGAGCAGTGCTTACAGAGTCTTTATAACCTCTTTAACTCTTTTGGTCATATAAAATGAATTTAATTGTCACATGCGATACAATTTTCTCAATATACGATCATCGTTGTGACTTCTTCGTTTCAGATCATCAAAAGAGCCCGACAGAACTACTTGCTGGAGCAGTACATAGAGAAGAAGCCCAGTGCCTCTCAGATCCTGCAGGATGTGTTAGCAGCCCGAACGGTGAGGGAAAAACTACATCACTCATACAGTGAAGTGAACGAAAGGGGTAGTTTGGACAAAATAAGTACGGTTATTATCTACTCAGACTTGTGGGGTTCAGTGCCATTATTAGTTTTCTTTTCTGTGGAACTTAAAAAGGTTTGTTTTTTCAGACCCTGAGAGAACCTAAAGTCCGAGGTCACCATGATATCAAAATGGACCATACTACTAATGAAATATTTAGTGTTTATTTAAATCTTTTAAAAAGTGCCCCCGTAATGTTTAATCAAAAATATAAATGTTCCTTCTCCCTCGCAATGACATTTCTTCTCTGATTATTACAGCAACCTGTCACTCACATGAAAAGATCACAGTAAAAAAAAAAAAAAATGATTCATGACAGTCCAATCAGTTCCCATGGGACAAAATCAAATCCTGCCCTACACTTTTTTTTTCCTTGTTCAAGAATACGTTTCACTCAATATATAAGTCACAGTAGAGAAGACGGTTACAATGAGCATTTCATGCCGAATTTAAGTTAGTCAGAAATACAGTTAAATTTTAATTATTTTCTGTGAATTAGTAGTTTTTAACCAGAAGGATTTAGCAAACTTCCAAGGGTGCCATACGATGACTTAAAATGATTAATTTTTAAATCTAACTTGATTCAAATGCTAAAATCACAAATAAACCCAGATGGGGGGTTTTTATTGAAGAACACAACAAATCAGGATCTTCTTTAATCACAAAATTACAGTTATTTTTGATATATCAACATTCCTTGTTTCTGTTAATATAAAGTTTGAGAACAAGCAGCATTGTTATAATTACATCAGGAATACCAAAGGAAATATATTAGCCAATATATTTTGAAAATTGTGTTGAACTATGGGGGGCCTTCGAGTCAAAAAGGTTGAAAACCTGTGCTCTAAATGACACTATTATGAATACACTTTTCTTCTAATAGTTCGGATCTGTCTCCAGTTATCACTAAACTCATTATCAGTCATTATTATCAGTGTGCGCTGACTTATGGTGGCACAAACCTTCCAAGTGAACATTAACAAGGTAATAAAGATTTATATGTACTGCTGAAGTACTGGCAGAGCTGCTATTGACTAATGAAAATAAATGATTTTGCTTAAGAGGTTTAAGCAGCTCTGAAGACAAAATAAAAGTATGACTACCTCAAACCCTCTAGACAGTTAGTTACTGGCCTTCCTACAAATGTTTGCATAGCTTTCATCTCGTTCTCCATCACTGTGCTTTAATGTAATTTGGTTTTATTGTGTTTAGCCTTTTAAAGCCAAGCTTGCTGAGACTACTGACCCAGATAAGAAGCAGATGCTGGAGAGGCTGGATGCAGCTGTGGACGCTGCCCTGGGTCCCCTGCAGATGGCAGTGCAGAGCAACGCTGCGGGCCATTCACTCCAGGATCACGCACAGGTAGATGATTCGCACAGCGTTTTAAAAACACATATGTGACCTAGTTTGATCGGGGCCATGTCCGAGGCATTTTGTTCCATATCATTTGGCTGATGATATTCTGTGCCGCATCTATCAAACTTGTATTTGTAGTGAGATTCTTAAACCGACATCTCTTCTTCTTTTTTTTTAAATGGTTCTCATTTTTAGGTCTTATTGGACGAGGCCAAGGATCTTTTGTCAGAATGGTTAGACTACCAATTTGGGAGCCAAGTGACAGAAAACTCAATCTTCTCTTTGTTGCCAAAGTATTGGGAGGGAGAGTACCATAAAGACATGGAAGCCCTCAATGTGAGTGAACTAGTACTGATGGGAAATTCAATACCTTTAATGACCCAACTATGACTTACATTTATATAGTTCAAATGTTTGGGGTCAGTACGATTTTTTTGGTAACACTTTATTTTAAGGTGACGTAGTTACACGTTACTACATGTAATTAATATAGTAATAACAGTAAATTATGCATAATTACAAGTAACTAACCCTAAACCAAACCTTAACCGTAACTTTATAGTAAGTACATGTCGTTAATTAATATTACTCAGTACTTATTTCAGTAAGTACAATGTAACTGTCACCTAAAAATAAAGTGTAACCGAGTTTTTTAATGTTTTTGAAAGCAGTGTCTTATGCTCACCAAGGCTGCATTTATTTGCTAAAAATAGAGTAAATACAGTAATATTATTGAAATTTAAAATAACTATTTTCTGTTTTAATATATTTTAAAATGTAATTTTTTCCTGTGATGCAAAGATGAATTTTCAGCATCATTACTCCAGTCTTCAGTGTCATATGCTGATTTGCTGCTCAAGAAATATTTTGTATTATTATCAACGTTGACAGTTGTGCTGCTTAATATTTTTGTGGAAACCAAGACAAAATATATTGTGATGTACATGCTGATGTGTAAAAACTAGCACGATTCACGATATATCGGCTAACATGTCGGTATCGGCCAATACATGTTCATTTTTAATGTTATCGGCCTGATAAGAAAATTTGGCTGATATATTAAAGCCGATAAATAATGGATTATTTCCTTCAGCCGAGACACTTCAGATGCACACTATTCACCATGATGTTTTGAATTGATTGAAATCACTTCAAAAAAGAAAATACGGTTAAGTGCAACATGCAGCGCAAGTCTGTCATATAGACTACATAAAATTATAATGTTCTCATTATAATTGTGTGCTTAGGACATGGCTTTTAATGGTGAGACTTTTGTTTTTGTAATCAGGCTCTCAAAAATTATATAAACATTTGGATTTAGATTTATTGGCCAATATATCGGTTATCGGCTTTTAAATATAAAGAATTATCGGTTATCAGTTATCGTTATCAGCCAAAATGTTCATATCGGTGTTAAAACCCTAGTTAAAACATGTTAACTCTGAGCAGTGACAAAAGCCTGTGGTGTTTTTGATTGACAGGTCCTCCCTGCTGATGTTCTCACACGGGTCAGTGAGTACGTTCCGGAGATTGTGGCATTTGTCAAAAAGATTGTGGACAATGGTTATGGGTAAGACTAGAGATGTCTTCTTTCTAGATTGTTTGATTATTTTGATATTTCATGATATGCTCCTTTAAAAAAAACCCAATACTTTCCTAGAATGTCTATGAATTAATTTTCTTTCTTTTCTCACAAGATATGAGTCAAATGGGTCAGTATATTTTGACACGGCAAAGTTTGATGCCTGCCCTGCTCATTCTTATGCCAAACTGGTACCAGAGGCTGTTGGAGATCAGAAGGCTCTTCAAGAGGGAGAAGGTACAGGAATAAATTGCAATACATCATTTAAACTGATTTACTCTTTATTTTTCTTTTGCAAATGGGTCTTTGAAAAGTACAATAAATGTATGCAATTCAGCTGTCTATCGTTTCCATGGCAACTTGATGTGGAATGGCAATGCAATATTGCCATAAAGCAACTGCCTTGATGCTCACCGAAAGGGCAGAGTTATCAGATAATGTTTATAGCTCGAATCATAATATGAGCAGTGGATACAATGAGCCAGAATCATCTATTGTATAACAGAGCATTAGGACCTAATGCAGTTGCTTGTACTCTGAATTCTTTTCATGAAAAGTGTTGGCTTCAGTGTTCACCTGGATCTTGAATGTTTTTTTTGTTTTTTGTTTTTTTTGTTTTTTTTGCAGGAGACTTGAGTATCTCAGCAGACAGACTCAGTGAAAAGAGGTCACAGAATGACTTTGCGCTGTGGAAGGCCTCCAAGCCTGGAGAACCATCTTGGGATTCCCCTTGGGGAAAGGTGAGTAAGTACACATCAGGCAAAAATGCGTGTTACTTTTGTTAAGTTCAGAAAATGAATAGATGAGTATGATGATTTGGCAGCTTAGTAGGTTTAACATGGTACAACAAAGGTTTGAATGCATCGCCCATGTTTTCAAGTCGGGCTGAACATTTACAATTCTGCTGGGGTCGTTACAGGGGAGACCTGGATGGCATATTGAGTGTTCCGCCATGGCTGGATCCATACTGGGAGAGTCTATGGATATCCACGGAGGAGGTTTTGACTTGCGTTTTCCTCATCATGACAATGAGTTGGCACAATCTGAGGTGAGAAAATAAGGTCCTCATATAAAGAATATGTCCAGTAGCCATTGCTGAAAAGCTATTATTAGAATCCAGTTCATTATTCCATAAAGATTAATGCTTCATTCACGTCACTTTGGAATTACCATAATAGTCTTTGTCAGACTTTTAATTAAAGTCCCCCTGTGGTCAATAGTTTTATCCCTTAAAACTCACCTGATCACCAAAATGACATATTTAAACGTTTTTGCCTTAAAAAAGCTTGGATGTAACTAAACCCTTGCCTCATTTAGTATGCGTGGTTCTATTAATATGCAAATTAGCCCCACCTCCACTCACTCACACCAGCTCAGAGATCCACTCGTTGACGTGACTGGTTACAAGGTAGTGACGTCAGAAACACCAGCGATTTCAAACCACATTTGGTTTACTGCAGTTTTAAGGAGAAAATACTCAGCAATGGTGTTGACATATGAATTTGCACATGGTTTGTCTTAAAGCATATTAAAAACACCACATAGACATATAAATAACATTAAAAGCTTGATTTTCACCATGGGGGACTTTAAAACATATTTCTGTTTGATGTGTATATTATATAGTCAATGTTAACAGTTGCTCTTTTTTTTATTTTACACGAGCATATAGAGAGGAAATAATAAGGGGGTGATTAAATATTTTGCTGTCATCAAACACAAAGCTGCATTATTTTTTATTTATTTTTTATTTTTTTTGGGCACTGCCATGTTAACAAATTTTTTCTAGTAAAAAGTAAATCTGAAGACCGATAGTAAAGAACTTGATCCTGGTCCTGGATTCCTGTTTGTCACACCTTTAAAGTTGCAAACAGTATGTGTGGATTCAAGTTTTAACATTGTATATGTTTGATAGGCTTACTTTGAGAATGATCACTGGGTACGGTATTTCTTGCACACGGGTCACCTGACCATCGCTGGATGCAAGATGTCCAAATCTCTGAAGAACTTCATTACTATCAAAGATGCCCTGGCCAAACATACGGGTAATTATGTTACAATTAAAGTTTTATTAGAATCACTGTGTTATATATTTAGACATCTGCATATGGGTCAAAGATTTTTTTGGTCTGAATTTATGGTTTCAAAAATGTGATTGAAATATTTTTAATTTGAATAATCCTCATGTTTTCAATTTTCTAATTAAAATTATTTTTGAGATTATTATTTAAAAAAAAAAAAAAGATCTTATGACAAGAAAAACATAAAAGTACCCCTTTAGACCTTCATGAGGTCATTATACAAGCCTCTTTGTATATATCACACATTTCGTCCTCTTAAATGAAATGGCATGTTTTGTTCAGGTCAAGTAGAGTATGCAAAAGAATGATATTAATCTCATGAATTTTGACATTGGAAATGTTCTTAAGCATTTTTGAAAATAATGATTAAATAAACTCGCATATATTCAAGGTTCATGGAAATTATTTCTGCTTGATAGATACACCACTTGTCATTTTAAGGGTTATTAAAAAAAATGTTTTTGCAGAAAAACAATTTTTCAAAGATGTATTAAACCAACATTAATTAATGCAAAGACTAGAGACCTTGGCACACAGTTTTTTCCTTATCTCAAGAAATGTATCACAGAACTATGTAATTATCTGCAAACTACGATAGGATGTCAAAGTTTTGACATTGTGCATTTGTGCTCTGTTTCCTTTTAGCAAGGCAGCTTCGTTTGGCCTTTCTGATGCATACATGGAAAGACACGTTGGATTACTCCAACAACACAATGGAGTCAGCCATCCAATATGAGAAATTCATAAATGTAAGTGAGAAACCAAAAATTCATAGTCTATCCAAATTTAATATTTGCCACTTATCAGCATACAGAATCCTCATAAATCCACAATAGGCTTATCTAGATTCCTTCATGAACCCAGAAGGTCGGAGAATAGCAGGTGTCCTTCAGGGCGCATTAATTCTGTCTTGCGCTTCTTTCTTTCTATCAATTACTCTGTCACCAAGGAATATAACATGGGCAGAGCTCCAAATTTGCCTGATACTCACACAGGCAGCTATTAGCATGGGAAGTATGCGAAGGTTACTTATGACTGACCTACATGCTATATTTTCTTAGACCAGCCTCACCCGAACTTGAGGTGTGGATCTTAATGAGACACACCATGTTTTTCCTCTACCCCACTGCGCCAACATACTTGAGTAAAAATGGAGATGGCTTATTAGAGGGTGATGCAATAAGAGTGCAATTCCCTCAACAGAGTTTGGCTTAAATAAAACTGGAGATGAATAGATATTCTGTGGTCCCAAATTAGAAGTAAAAGCTGTAAATATTCAAACAAAGTAAATTAAAAAAGCTGAGGGTGTTGTTCGTGTCTGTACAGAGAGGAATGTTTCATACTTTGTAAACTAAGCACTGTTTTATGAATGGTCTAGATTCTAGAAATAGCCATTTTTTTTAGTTAAATAAATAAAGTGCTTCAAAACTGCCTCAGGAAAGATGTTTATGAATTATGCTTAAAATGAATTTATGCATGCAAGTTCTTTGCTACACTTGAAGTAATAGGACCTGGTGGGGTTTTTTATTACTGTGGATTGTCTCAATATGTTAACTCTTAGTATGGTAAAATATTTTTAAAACACTTAAACGAATGAAAGGAATATGATGGATTAAACACAAGCTCGATCAACAGAATCTGTGGCTTGTTGTTTATTACCACAGAAAATGCACTATTATTCAAAAGTTTGGGCTCAGTAAGATTCATTGTTCATTTTTAGTATGGTAAAATATATATTTTAAATACTTTTGTTCAGAAAGGACACAATAAATTGATCAAAAGTGACTTACAAAAACTTTTACATGGTTACTTTTTAATTAAATTTAGCAAGCAAATCTTTTGAATCCTGAAAAAAAAAAAAAAATGGATCACAGTTTCCACAAAAAATATTAAGTAGCCAAACCATTTTCAGCTGTGATAATAATAAGAATAAATTACATTTTGAGAATTTAACGGTACGGTGTATCAAATATTAGAACAGTATGGTGTAATTTAAACTCCTCTCACAGTTCATTCAGTTCTTATTTTACGTTTTCACAGGAGTTCTTCTTAAATGTTAAAGATATTCTGAGGAGCCCGACAGACATCACTGGCCAATTTGAAAAATGGGAAGCTGAGGAGATTGAACTGAACAAAAGGTGATGCATACTTTCCGTACTTTTTAACATTGTCTTTGTCTTGAAAGTAAAGTGTTATCACTCATCATTATAGTCATTTGTGTGTATGTGTGTTTGCGTAGCTTCTATGAGAAGAAAACCTCAGTTCATGAGGCGTTGTGTGACAACATAGACACTCGTTCGGCTCTGGAAGAGATGCGGGCTCTCGTCGGTCAGAGTAACACCTACATGGCTGCCAGAAGGAGTGCAAAACTGCCGCCTAACCGCATGCTGCTGGAGAGCATTGCCCTGTACTTGACCAACATGCTTAAGGTAACATGTCAACAATTATTTTATTTTTTTAGTAAAACAGCTTGACTTTTGACATACTTGAAACCTGGATGCAACAAAGGAACAACTGTTTCTGTATTCTCTGTAATCCTTACCCTGTTTGCTACATTAAACCTTAATGTCTAGTCCTTTCTTGCAATCTGCATGAACTGAGATGTCGGGACAGGACTGAAACTGTGAATGCACAGTGAAGTGCTTGCTAAAGCTGTTTTCTGCTTTGACAGACATTTGGAGCAATTGAGGGAACTGAGCCCATTGGCTTCCCTGTTGGAGGAAACGGTCAGAATGCTGATGTAAGCAACACCACTCAGATCATGTTTGATTCATCAAAGGTTTTCTTTTTAATTAATGTTACAAAGCTAGACTTGTTAAGACATGTTATTAAAGATTCAATCTAATAATGCTTACTTGTGGATTGTAAAGATAATGACTAATCTGTCATTAAACTCTACTTAATCTTTTGGTTTCTGTTTCAGTTGGAGAGCACAGTCATGCCCTATTTGTCAGTGCTGTCGGATTTCAGGGAAGACATCAGAAAAATCTCTAGAGAGAAGAAAGGTAAAACTCTTGCTGTTTTTTATTTATTTATATATTAGTGTGAATATCTGCTACAGTACAAAGTCATTTGGTTTGTTAAAAATTATTTCTGTATAAAAAATTTTTTTTTTTTTTTTTTTTTTATGGTTATTGTTGTAGCTATACCTCCAGCAGACATTTGCGTACAATACAGATTGTACTTTTTATGCAGAAAAGAGAATTCATTAGGAAAATTTGTTTGTGTTCCAGTGACAGAATTGCTGAAGCTCTGTGACGAATTGCGTGATGACACTTTACCTGAGCTGGGTGTCCGACTGGAGGATCGTGATGGTAAAGTAAAGAAATAGAGATTAGCTTAAACTCTGAATGTCATGGAAAATGACAAGTTTTTTTTTTTTTCTCCTCAAAGGACTCCCCACATCGGTGAAGCTGGTGGACAAAGAAACTCTTCTGAAGGAAAGAGAAGAGAAGAAAAAGGTAATGACAGAATCCGTCTATATGGCCATGTACTATGATCTCTCTACTTGATATTTTCTGTTTCAGTGGTGTAGATTTTGTATCTCATTTTACATACACTACTGCCAGTGATGTACTGTTTGTAGTACACCTTATTACAGTAAAAATAGCCATTAATCAGATCAAAGTTATCTCACCACCAGGGTAAGGTGGTGTGTTTTTCTTTCCATCTCAAGCATCACAAAAGAAATGAATCAGATGCAAACCAGGTCATGAAAAATGTATTTAGGTCTTTCGAGCTTGTGAGTGTAAATGCTGGCCTTCTGAATGTATTATAAGGACTCAAGTTGCACAGGTTAATTGTTGTACCTTCTTTGAATTACTCCTTTGAATCTTGTATGCATGCTTACAGCTTTGGACACGTTCTGCTGATCCATCATGATCCACCTGAGATGGTCATTGATAAACAATAAACTGTTTCTAAAATAAAATGTGTGTGTGTGTGTGTGTATATATATATATATATATATATATATATATATATATATACATACATACATACATACACACACACACACACACACACACACACACACACACACACACACACACACACACACACACATATATATATATATACACATATATACATACATACATATATATGTGTATATATATATATATATATATACACACACACAAATTTGCATATATATATTATATATATATTTATATACGCAGTTTTTTGTGTGTATAGAGAGAGAGAGAGAGAGAGAGAGATGTGTAACTGTTTTATATATATTTCTATAGTTTATTCCTGTGGTGTCAAAGATAATTATTCAGCCAATTCCTTCTGCAATCATTATAATGTGCTGATTTGGTGGTTAAGAAACATTTCTTCTTATTATGATGTTGAAAACAGTTTTGCTGCTTTACACTTTTGTAGAAACCATGATGTCCGTTTTTTAAAAGTTATATTAAAAGATGATATTACTTATTTTGTTAATTTGTTTCATTTATTTGACATGTTAATGTTACTGTCCTGCATAATACTTATATTGTTTTATGTTTCAAGATGGAAGATGAAAAGAAAAAGAAAAAAGAGGAGGCTGCCAGGAAAAAACAAGAACAAGAGGTGATTAGAGCGATTACAGAAACCACCTGAAACACTCCATAATTTAGTCACCCGTCATGTAGAAAGCCTCTCATGTCTATTGTTAAATATTTTTATATTTAAGAAAGTATGTTCCCGTTAGTCCTCCATTGTTTTTTATTTATTTGTATATTTTTTGTGATAGATGGCAAAGTTGGCAAAAATGAAGGTTAAACCCAATGAAATGTTCCGTTCAGAGACTGACAAGTACTCCAGCTTTGATGAAACGGTAATGCAAACCATTCAGTCTTCTTTTGTCTTAAGATACACTCTTTTATGTCACACTGCTGTATGTTGGATCTATTTCAAGGTGACTATTAGTCTATAGGGGATAGATGAGTCCTTATGAATTTTTAATCATTTGGTTACATCTATTCAGAAATGCTAATAGTATGTCTGTTCTTTGTATATACAGGGTTTCCCAACACATGATGCTGAGGGGAAGGAGCTCAGTAAGGGACTGACCAAAAAGCTTCGCAAGCTTTACGAGGCTCAGGAGAAGCTGTATAATGAATACCTTCAGTTGACTCAGAATGGGAGCTGAGAACATGAGGCATTGAGTCTGATGCAACCTGCGATCCGCCCATAGTGTCTGTTGTGAACTTGTCTTTTGTTTGTGAAAAGGCAGCAAAACTCAAAGACCTCATCTGTGAGTTTTGGCTCTAAACTTTGACAAGGTTTGGCAAATCCTTCTGGTCATGGTTGGAGGATTTTTGTTTTCCTGATGCTCTGCAAACATGACTTTGAGAGGTATTTTATGACTACGATATTAAGGGTGTATACTTAAAATTTTGTGCTTTTTGCACATGTAGAACAAAGATGCAAGTATATCAGAATTTTTCTAATGTGGGTTTGGTAGTTTATATGAAGTATGCAAGAACTATTTAGCTTGTTAATGTGGAAATGGATCAAACATTTAATGTTTTCATTATGGATTTTTAAAATCTGGCTGATCAAGTAGGTGTTTTCTCTGAAACACGGTTTACAAATCAGCTAGTGTTAAAAATGATTCATCCAGAATCAAAATATCTCTGATAATACAGGAATGAAGGGACTTCAGGTTTGTAGGTTCACCACAAATGAAAAATACATAGGAGCACCAGTTATTGTTAGTATTTACATAGTCTTTACAGGAACATGAAATGCCAAAATAAAAAAAGGATATGCTTATTTGTCTCCAATAACTTATTTCTATATATTTTTTCCATAAAGACTTTTTTTATTTAGTTTACAGTCATAAAATATATGCACAGAGCTGCATATACCAAACCTAGTGAACTTCTTACCTAGACAATGTTGTGGGCAGCTCAAAAGCCATTAAAAACATACATGCATTTATTATTATGTAACTATTAATCATTATAAAATTATGCATACAAAATAAAATAGAAAAAAAACGACAAAAATAATAAGTGTGTGTGGTGTGGTGTGGTGGGGGTAATAATATAAAATGTAATTAGAATAAGGGTAAATTCAGGTATAAAACATCAAATGCTGTCTATGCACAAGAAGCCTGTGATTAATGAAATCGAATTTGTCAACGAATTTTTAGTGGGATATTTTTAATGATCGTTATGTCCGATTCTTAATGAGCCGAGAATCGGCACTTGGAATGAGAACTTGAACACCCTAATAGCAGAAATGTTACAAATGAAAGGTGCTAGAAATTTATTAAAACATGCAAAAAACATTTGAGATGAAAATGAATTTTGGTAATGTTTATTGTAAATGCAAATTATATTTAGGTACTAAATTACTTTGTGTATTTTATTCATGGCTGCAACAAATTAAACTAAGATAAGTTAAATGACAATAAACCGCTTTATTTGAATGTTTTTGAGCATACAATATGCTACTGAACGAAATCCGACTTATTTCAGCGAATCGGTTCTATCGAACAATTCATCTCAAAGAACCGGTTCAAGTCTATGGTCAAACACATACTGTCGCTGAAGCGGAGTACTACTGGCCAGCCAATGCGCTTCAGCTTTACTGCCGAGTCCATCAGCCGAACAACACCCGCTGATTCAGGTAAGAACAGCAATCTCCCTGAAACAAATAAATGTTTCAACAAAATGAGGCATTTTACTTGAAAATACATGATATATTATGCGTGTCCAGTTTATACAAAGCAGAATGGGTGATATTTTCGTGGTTGTAAATGTCTTATATTAGTGTGCCGCTTGTGCTCTCACTGCATGCCATCTTTGTTTTGATAAAGTTACGAGCGACTATTATGAATTGTTACAGCTTCAATACAAGTCAGTTAGCAAACAATGACCCTGAAACCTGTTAAACGCGGCAGAGATAGTCAAAGCTCAGACCCGGAATGTGTTTTTGTGAGGGTCTGTTAGCCTGCTAACCTGTGACATTTAACGTTACACTTCAGCCGTGACCCGTCTACAGTGTTCGTTTGGAGATCGTCCAGTGTCCGCCCTCTGTCACTGTTATGACCCCCACCATTCACATGTGCTAAACTCTGTGGTTGTGGAGATTATGAGATCTGATCTGATTTGATATGGTCTGGATGTGGCTAGTTTAGCGTGTTAGCTGCTAGCGTGAGTGTGTATCTCTGATGGGCGTCAGCATGACACATCTGCTTGTAACGTTACCTTTACTTTGAGATGTTGATTTTGATATTTGCAGTTTTGCTACATGGCACGCTAACATAAGCAATTTAAACGTTTCTTTGGAACAAGGAATATTTTTCTTTCTCTTACCAGCATATTCTATGCTAAGCAAAGTTTCCACCAAATGAATACAAATATAACAAAAACAAACAGAATAAATGTTCTTTTTCAAGCTAAGACGTTTCCAAAATCTTAAGTTAATTATAATACTTTTTATAATTGTTATCAAGAGTATGTTATTATTTTGAATAGTTGTCATAATAAAAAACAATAATTGGCTTCTAATACCAAGTTATCTGTTTTATTTTAGTTACAATAACTTTGTCATATAATAATGATACAACAGTAACTATTAATTACGTGGAAAATTTTGGGTTGTTAAATGTGTAGCTTGAGGTTTTAATTTTTTTTAATAATAATAAATTCGAGTCGCTGTCCATGATGAAAGCACTGAAATATTTGACACAAATGGAAACTGCATTGGTTTTCATGGTTAAAAAAACAATTAACTTCTGACTCTGTGTTGAGGGCCATTTAGGTTTATTACACTGATGTTTTGGTTGTGCATTTCCCAGCATCAGCTGTTTTTAATACATTTTGTTGTTTTTTTAATAAATATTAGTTAAAAGTCTAGTTAATTAAAATATGTACTTTCGTCTTAACTAATAGCCAAAAATTTACTTTTAGGCAAGCTGAAGTTGTACGTTTTGTGTTTTTCATAGAATATTTGAGCTGTGGTAGCAAGATGGATGCTGACAAGGAAGCCAAAGGTAAAGGAACTAGGAATTCCTGGTATTGTCTTTGATTATTATCAAGCTCACAAAATTTTTAAGATGAGATAAACCTTGAATATTCTATTTAGTTGTTGTTGTTTTTTTTAGTTTTTTAAATACTGACACATTTATGAGCTGGCAGAGAAAATGTTTTTAATGTGTGCTACTGATTCATGGTGCTGCTCAGACAAAAGCCAGTATAATGTTTCAGTGTAAAAGTTTCATGAAGCTTCTGCACATCACTGTTGCCAATGATTTAATGGAAAAGATTTTGGAGGATATCTTAAGAAGTCTTGCAAACCTACTGAGAGCAATATGAAAGTCTAAAAAATTAAATATGAAACAATAGTGGTGTTTCTCTGTGCTGACCATGCTACCTTTAAAGTGGATGTCTGTTTCTGGAAAGGACTGTGTGCAGTATAAACATGCTTTGACTTTGAGACATTTGACTGATGAATAATGATTTAGTGCATTCATTTTTAATGCTGGTGATGGCATGTTATTTTCAGGTAAGGTGAGCGACCAGGCGATGCAGAACCCACAGGCATTGGCAGCTCTTCAGGACAAAATAGACAGTGTCTCACATAGTGCTTCCATCATGGACAGGTAAGCGAGACACAGAAGGTGAAACACTAAGGCTGTTTCATACAAACCAAACAAATAACTTAGAACCAAGGAGAGACTAACAGGGCAAACAAAAATTCTGTACCCGATTGTCTTTATTACTTGTCATGGCATCATGTTTTTATTGTTTCCTATCTTAAGAAAATCTTATTCTTATTATATCTTATCTTATTTCCCGACTGGGTGTGTCTCATATTTCCTGCGTGGAATTTTAAAATGCACATTGCATTTTCATTGTTTCTAATGTTACATAGAGAGACAACCCTGCTAGTGTAATATAACCGTCTGTCTTAGAGGGGAAAACTTTAGTCAGGCCATCTGCCTGCAACCTAAAATCTGTCTCTGCTTGTATAGTTATCACACAGAAGTCAGTCCTAATGGTGTGTGTATGCATGTATGTGTATTTGTGTCAGATTGAGGATGCCTAGAGAGAGGTCACACACCCATGAATGCTAATTTCACTTCCTGAATTTGGCTGTAGTTGTAGTGGTTTATGAAAACGATGATACAGACAACAGTATTTGCACAAAATTTTCATTTTTTCATTTGTGTGTGAACACTGCAAGACCAAACATAAGACTTGTGGAAAGAATGCTGTTGGGTCAAGCAGTCAACTTAGACTAAAACAGGTTCAGCAGTTGTAGCACAAACCTTATCTTTGTTGTTTACATGAAGCGCATGACTTGAGTTCTCAGAAGTTTGCTATGTGATTTGAACAGGGATCTTGTATCTGATGCTCTTACTTCAGACCAATCTGTTGACCCCAGAGAGCAGGGAAATGCACCAGTCCAGCTGTGCATTATCGGACACCCATCTGCTCACATAATGTCTGTCTTCTCTTCCTCTATCAACTTCTGTCCAGCTTACCAAAGTCTGTGAAAAGAAGAGTCAATGCCTTAAAGAATCTTCAGGTTAACAGCACACACATCGAAGCCAAGTTTTACAAGGAGGTGCATGAGCTGGAGAGAAAGTATAGCGCTCTTTATCAGCCGTTATTTGACAAAGTGAGTTTGTGTGTGTGTGTGTACACTTTTTTTTAAATATATATTTCACAATAATAATGTTTTTACTGTATTTTGATCAAATTAGTGCCGCCTTGTTGAGCATAAGAGAACGATAGTGAATATATATATATACCATATATATCTCAGTCATGTGAAAAGGAAAGTACACCCTTTTGAATTTTATGGTTTTACGTATCAGAACATAATAAAAAATTGGGCCTTGTCAGGTCTTAAAATTAGGTAAATACAACCTCAAATGAACAAAAACAATGACATATTATTACATTTACATTTAGTCATTTAGCAGACGCTTTTGTCCAAAGCGACTTACAAATTAGGACTAAGTTAAGCGAGTCATATTATACCGTGTCATTGTTTATTTAACAAAAACTAGGCCAAAATGGAGAAGCCATCGGTGACAGACTAAGGGGGTACTTCGTTTGTCACCCATGGCTTCTCCATTTTGGCCCTAGATTTTTGGCTCAGATTTTGGCCTATAAAATTGTTTATTTAACAAAAACTAGGCCAAAATGGAGAAGCCATGGGTGACAAACTAAGTACCCCCTTACTGCTTCCATAGGAATTAAGAGTGTAAGTAACAGTCAGGCACTGCTAATCAAATGCCTTTGATTAATTGATCATCAGCAAGCGTGACCAACTCTATAAAAGCAGAAGTTTTAGCAGTTTGCTAATCTGGAGCATTCAGGTGTGTGATAACACAATGTCAAGTTTGATGGGCTAACCCTAACCCTAGCCCATCAATCTAGGAAGTGTTTCAAGGCCATTTCCCAACAAAAAGCTTCTTCTCTATAAAAAAGAACATGGCAGCATGGCTTAGGTTTGCAAAGTTTTATCTGAACAAACCACAAGACTTCTGCCACAATGTCCTTTGGACAGACGAGACCAAAGTGGACCAAAACCACCAAAGTGGTTTGGCCATAATGCCCTAGGCCACTTCATTAAAGGAGAACTCCGGTCAATTTTAACATTGAGCTCATTTTTTTGTAAATTTGGAGTGCTGTCAATACAGAGAACAACGACAAAAATTGGTGTTGCCTACACCATGTTATCCTCTTTTTAAAATTTGCACCCTGTTGACTTCAATGGGGCAAGTTTTAAACCTGCTTTTAGCCTCTTAACATCCTTGATGTGTCATTACAAGTGCACAGCCAATGTGAGTAATTCCTTCAGAGTGAACACGGGTGAATCTGACTGTAGTAGATGTGAAAGATATGAATAAAAATGATGTTATTTCAGTCAGCGCACATACCTGTATTTACATCCTGTTTTCGGTCGAAGTCCACAGTAATCGATTGTCGAGTTCACGCGCGTGATCATAGGTAACTAAACCTATGCGTGTGAACTCGACAATCGATTACTGTATTGACAGCACTCCAAATTTACAAAAAAATGAGCTCAATGTTAAAATTGACCGGAGTTCTCCTTTAATGTGGCTCCATGAGTAAATTGGTCAATTGTACACATTTGTCGAGTTCACGTGCGTGATCATAGGTAACTAAACTTATGCACGTGAACTCGACAATCGATTACTGTGGACTTCGACCGAAAACAGGATGTAAATACAGGTATGTGCGCTGGCACATAAATGAGTCCAAACATAATCAACATAATCCATCACTCAGAACTAAAAATATTCCTCATGGAGTTCTAACACAAAAAATACCACAGACACACAGACTCACATAGCCAAGCAAGGTAGCTTAGACTTGGCCTTTTTACTCGTATCTTCATGAAACATACATCGATCATGAAAAATGACACATCGTTATTTACAGCAGGAGCTCACGATTAAAAAGAGCCATCAATATATTCCATCAATAAGATCTAAAGATATTCCTCATGGCGTTCTAACACAAAAAATACCACAGATGCACCTAGCCAAGTATACAGTGAGGAAAATAAGTATTTGAACACCCTGCTATTTTGCAAGTTCTCCCACTTGGAAATCATGGAGGGGTCTGAAATTGTCATCATAGGTGCATGTCCACTGTGAGAGACATAATTAAAAAAAAAAAAAAAATCCAGAAATCACAATATATGATTTTTTAACTATTTATTTGTATGATACAGCTGCAAATAAGTATTTGAACACCTGTCTATCAGCTAGAATTCTGACCCTCAAAGACCTGTTAGTCTGCCTTTAAAATGTCCACCTCCACTCCATTTATTATCCTAAATTAGATGCACCTGTTTGAGGTCGTTAGCTGCATAAAGACACCTGTCCACCCCATACAATCAGTAAGAATCCAACTACTAACATGGCCAAGACCAAAGAGCTGTCCAAAGACACTAGAGACAAAATTGTACACCTCCACAAGGCTGGAAAGGGCTACGGGGAAATTGCCAAGCAGCTTGGTGAAAAAAGGTCCACTGTTGGAGCAATCATTAGAAAATGGAAGAAGCTAAACATGACTGTCAATCTCCCTCGGACTGGGGCTCCATGCAAGATCTCACCTCGTGGGGTCTCAATGATCCTAAGAAAGGTGAGAAATCAGCCCAGAACTACACGGGAGGAGCTGGTCAATGACCTGAAAAGAGCTGGGACCACCGTTTCCAAGGTTACTGTTGGTAATACACTAAGACGTCATGGTTTGAAATCATGCATGGCACGGAAGCTTCCCCTGCTTAAACCAGCACATGTCAAGGCCCGTCTTAAGTTTGCCAATGACCATTTGGATGATCCAGAGGAGTCATGGGAGAAAGTCATGTGGTCAGATGAGACCAAAATAGAACTTTTTGGTCATAATTCCACTAAACGTGTTTGGAGGAAGAAGAATGATGAGTACCATCCCAAGAACACCATCCCTACTGTGAAGCATGGGGGTGGTAGCATCATGCTTTGGGGGTGTTTTTCTGCACATGGGACAGGGCGACTGCACTGTATTAAGGAGAGGATGACCGGGGCCATGTATTGCGAGATTTTGGGGAACAACCTCCTTCCCTCAGTTAGAGCATTGAAGATGGGTCAGGCTGGGTCTTCCAACATGACAATGACCCGAAGCACACAGCCAGGATAACCAAGGAGTGGCTCTGTAAGAAGCATATCAAGGTTCTGGCGTGGCCTAGCCAGTCTCCAGACCTAAACCCAATAGAGAATCTTTGGAGGGAGCTCAAACTCCGTGTTTCTCAGCGACAGCCCAGAAACCTGACTGATCTAGAGAAGATCTGTGTGGAGGAGTGGGCCAAAATCCCTCCTGCAGTGTGTGCAAACCTGGTGAAAAACTACAGGAAACGTTTGACCTCTGTAATTGCAAACAAAGGCTACTGTACCAAATATTAACATCGATTTTCTCAGGTGTTCAAATACTTATTTGCAGCTGTATCATACAAATAAATAGTTAAAAAATCATACATTGTGATTTCTGGATTTTTTTTTTAGATTATGGCTCTCACAGTGGACATGCACCTACGATGACAATTTCAGACCCCTGCATGATTTCTAAGTGGGAGAACTTGCAAAATAGCAGGGTGTTCAAATACTTATTTTCCTCACTGTATACTCATGAAGCTGTCATGTTTGGTTTTCGCTCATAACTTCACGAAGCATGCACAGATCGTAGAAAAATGTACATCATTATTTTCAGTAGACTATCACAATTAAAAAGAGCCCAAACTCAGCATAATCCATCACTCAGATCTAAAGATATTCCTAATGGAGTTGTAACACACGAACCCCCACAGGCGCTCACAGAGCCTTGAATATAGATGTAGCCTAGCACTTATGTCGCGTTTTAACTCATAACTCAGTGAAGCATGCATAAATTGTGGAAAATGGCACATCATTATTTACATGAGATTGTTAAGATTAAAAAGAGCCCAAACTCACCATAATCCATCACATGCACATATGTGTACATAAACAATGAACATGCTCTGTGCCATTTTGTACAAAATAAAAGTTTTTCAAAACAAAATTCCTGGTGAAAAATGAACAGTGCCAATTTTCTTCAGATTTTATTTAATATTTCCAAAATTATTCAAAAATAATGTTTTTTTTACTCAAAAAATTAGATGCTTACTCTCAAATAAATGAGGCCTACGGTTAATCAGATGCAAATAGAAATATAAAACCAGTCCTAATTGAAAGAGAACAAGTTGACAAAAAGATTGAATCCAATATTGGGTGATAATACAACATAACAAGTGATTTATAAGCTATTTTTTGTAGGCCGGTCATTTTTGACCGGGAAGACCACAAGTGTGACAATGTGCCATTTTGTACAAAATAAAAGTTTTTCAAGACAAAATTCCTGGTGAAAAATTAAAGTAGACTAGTGTGATAAACAGTGCCAATTTTCTTTTGATTTTATTTAATATTTCCAAAATTATTCAAAAATAATGTTTTTTTTACTCAAAAAATGAGATCCCTACTGTCAAATAAACGAGGCCTATGATTAATTAGATGCAAATAGAAATATAAAACCAGTCCTAATTGAAAGAGAACAAGTTGACAAAAAGATTGAATCCAATATTGGGTGAAAATATAGTATAATGAGAGATTTATAAGCTATTTTTTATAGTCCGGTCATTTTTGACCGGGAAGATCCCGGGGGTTATAGGGTTTTGAACACCACACAAGGGTTAAAACTTGCCCCATTGAAGTCAACAGGGTGCAAATTTTAAAAAGAGGATAACACGGTGTAGGCAACACCGATTTTTGTCGTTGTTCTCTGTGTTGACAGCACTCCAAAATTACCAAAAAATGAGCTCAATGTTAAAATTGACCGGAGTTCTCCTTTAAGTCGACCATGAACTCCTTTGTATACCGTATAGGTTTTGTATAAGTATCCTTTGTATAAGTATTCTTGAGTCAAATGTGAGGCCATCTGTCCGACAGCTAAAGCTCGGCTGAAATTAGGCCATGCAACAGGACAATGATCCCAAGCACACCAGCAAATCTACAACAGAATGGTTGAGAAAGAAAAGAGTCCAGGTGTTGCGCTGGCCCAGTCAATGTCCAGACCTCAACCTGATTGAAATGCTGTGGCATGACCTTAAGAGAGCTGTGCATAAACAAAAGCCCGCAAACCTCAAAGAAATTGTTGGATTACAAATTTATTAAATGTTTAATTTAGTTTGCAACAGTAAAAGTTGAGTACATTGAAGTTAGCATTTTAAGGTTAGGTTAGGATAATAGTAACAACAGTTTCTGCCAGTCCTGTTTTTCTCTATTGTGTTTTAAATGAGTCAGATCACTGAGATTCTCACCTTTCGGAGCCCAGACGTTGAATCATTAGGTTGATTGACTTTCACCTTTTGTCTTTAATGGCTCTCGGATGGCTCTTGGAATTGGAGTTCCTGGCCAGTATCAGCATGTGAATAGTTATGCTGATTCAATTGGACTCAGAGTAGGGTGTGTTCCCACTTCATTTGCATGCTTTATTCAGAGTTCCCGCCTCTATGTAATCCCTCCCCCTTGGAATGTATATAACTACAGTGCATACTGTATTAGAGTTAGATCATGGATGTACTACAGCAACGTACAGCGGAGTTCTCAATAAAGAATAACTTCCGTTGAACGCAATCCCAACTGTCTCCTGGTCTCTGCTTCGATGAAAGAAAACTTTCCAACAGATGGTGCCTTGTGACCCGGATGGAGAAAAAGGAAACTCAAAGAACTTCAAGCAGCTTCCTCCAGATTGAAAACTTCAAGCTCCAAAAAGATCTCAATGGCTGACTGAGTTCCAGACTGAATCTTGAAACTTCAAGCTCAAAGATCTCAACAAAGCTGACTGAGTTCCAGACAAATTTTTTTCTGTACAACCAACGGTTCGGTGAGTTTCACTCCATTCAAAGAACCAATGCAGACCAGTACAAATGTGTTTTTCCTCTGCGCCGTTCAGAGAAGTAGTTAACAAACAGCTGTAGAGTTTGGTTAACTAAAGATGAGCCTCTAAAAAAGTTTTTCTTTTAGAGATGAAATTTATCCTCTGTTGTTGGCAGGGAAGATTAACAGTTACATGTTAATATTGTGTGTATGCTCTTGCTAGAGAAGACCTATCTGTAAGCTAGAGAAAGTTAGCATCAAGTGCTAATAGTTGGCATCCTTTGCTTTAGGCAGAGAAGAATTAGCTTTACGTGCTAGTTATGTCTGTTGATCCTCTGTTCTTGTCGGCAGGG
Source organism: Abramis brama (assembly GCF_963993115.1). NCBI lineage: Eukaryota > Metazoa > Chordata > Actinopteri > Cypriniformes > Leuciscidae > Abramis > Abramis brama. The sequence continues at coordinate 25,902,582 of NC_139965.1, read as the reverse complement.
AAGTTAAGTGTGGTAATTTGGAAAGTTAACAATAGTTAAGCTGTGTTAACAAGATTGTACCCTCTGTTTGTAAGACAGTAGAGAGAAGTTTTAGTGTTTTGTGATTGTGAAGTAACAAAGGAACTCACAAAATGGTTAGAAGGAATGCGAGACTATTTCCCACAACTGAAAAAGCTGGACGAGCTACACCGTTATGGACAGACAAGGAGTTTAAGCCTTTGTTATCGGAGCACATGGACACAATAGTGACTGAGCAAGTCAGATTGAATTTAACAAGGAAATTTGACATTGATGCAGACAAAGTATGGTCAATTGAAGATTGCAAGAAAGTGTTGGGTGCATGTATCAGGAAGAAAAATGTGAAAGGCATTATCTGTTGTCACAGTGAATTTAGCTTATCCATTGCACAAGAACAAGCTCAGTGTATTGCTAAGTTAAACGATCAGAACAAACAATTGCAGACTCACATGTCCTGTCTCAAGACAAAGGTGGGCCATAACAAAGCCTCAACCAAATGTGATTTAGAAGACCAACAGTCAGATGAAAGCTATCCTGATTTACAGTCATTTGATAGAATAGAGGACAATGTCAATGCAGATGTAAATGCAGTTGAAGTGTGTGGAGCTAGACAAAAGCCTCAGGGAAAAGGTGTTGATACAGTTTCATTTGCAACCCCCATATTGCAGCTACAAGCAGTCAAAACATCTTTAGGTCCTAAAGATATCTAGAGAATTGCTGAAAGTTTGCCATCAGTGCAAAGAAATTTTTCTGAGTTTAGAAGAGAGTTGTCCAAAAAGATGCAGCTCTATGAAATGTCTCTATCTGAAATCACCCAGCTAATATCACAGATCTTGACTGAGTCGGAATTCAATGATTTTGAAAGTGCTGTAAGCAATTCCGAACTGCAACATGTCAGTAAAGGTGATTTGAGAGAAGGTGTTTTGAAAATCCTAAAGAATATCTTAGGACCCAAAATCGATTGGTCGAAAATGACCAATTGTGTACAGAAGAAGGGTGAAACTCTTTGTGAGTACACAGAAAGATTTTGCCAGACCGCTGCCGCTTACAGCGGAATTGCTTACACGCCAGAGAAGGTGTTAGGTGATAATGGCCCTTTGGTTCGCACATGGTTTCATTGTCTTTTGCCAGAACACAGAAAGGCGTTGCCTTACTTAAACATCACATGGTGTACGAGAACCCTGGAAGACAACTTGGACAGTTTAGTCACTTGGGAAAGAGACTCTGATGTCAAAGAGAGAGTAAGAATTGCAGCAGTTACTGTTAAGGTCAACTCAGAGAAGCAAAAGAAACGCAAAAGTCCTAGAGAAGCCAGTTGTTCTTACTGTGGTAAGCACAGACATTTTGGAAAAGAATGCAGAAAAAACAAAAAGAACTTTAAAGAAGTTAACAAGGTTACTCAGCTTCTGCTTAGCCTGCTTGATATTCTGAAGCAGCCTCTCCCCTCCTCGTTGAACTCGTGGGGCAACTTGATACGGTGTTTACCATTTAGGCTGTGAGTGCTTAATTTCCCCAGTAACTCACAACAAAGATGAAAGACTTATTTTTGTTTAATAGAACAAAAGGAAAGTGACTGTCTCAGCCTTTGTTTGGGGGACATTCAGTATACTCACAGCCTTAAATGTTATGCCACAGAATATTGCAGTCAGACAACCATCCTCTGTTAATGATGTTTATTAGGACTGATGTTTCACTGGAGAATGGAAATGTGCCAATTTTCTCACACACTGTACAGTGTGCACACAACAGGGACAGAATAGGACACACAGACCAATGCGGAGCCGATGGAAGAACCGAAGTGCAACAGGCCTCGGGGGTCAGCCATGTGGTGAAGATTTCCTCATCCCCCACTTATCCCCACCTCACTGGTCCATAGGTGTCAAATAAATTAAGAAATAGGGAAAGAATGAAACAACAGCAGACTCTGAAAACGATACAACCCGTATTTAAACAAATACTGCTACAACCCTAGTGTTTGAAGAAATACTGCTCTGTCGTCTTTAGTTTTCTTTCTTACTCTGTGCAGATAAACACTTTTTCCGAGATCCATATGCAACGACCGTCTCATCTGCGTATGAAGCCCCAACCTCAAGAAGACAACCAGACCCACTGCTGAACGAACTATCACAAAAGAAAATGAAAAATACACAACGCAGAGACTTCACGGACCCTAATTGCATGTTTGTTTCTGTGTCAACATGCAATTACAGAAAATCAACACAGAACATGTGCGACTTATGGAAGAATGAAGTCCATGCATGAATACTGCTGGTCTGCCGTTTCTTTGTTTTATTATGTTACAGTTATGTGTGTATGCCATGATGTCATCACAAGCGGCATACTGGTATAAAGCATCACCTCAGATTTCCATGAACAAGCCTCATGAGGGACGAGTCATCAGAGCGACTCTACGTGGGAAATAGACTCTACAGGAAACAGACTTCACAGCTATTCAGGCGCCATGGACTTTCAAGACTTCCACTCTTATCCTACATGGTTTTCTGTGTAATCATGTGACATTTTACACCCTGCGTCGCAGGTGTCAACAGTTATGGTTTTGAGAAGAACTATGACACTCATGTAAATCAAGGACACAACACAGAATAAGTTATACGTGCCTGTAACTTACACAAGTTACAAGAATGAACTTGCTATGTGCCTGTAACTTACACCAGTTACAAGAATTAACTTTTAAGTGTCTAAATTTGTATATTATGTGAGAGTTATTAGAACTCTCAAAGGGGGAAATGTTGGATTACAAATTTATTAAATGTTTAATTTAGTTTGCAACAGTAAAAGTTGAGTACATTGAAGTTAGCATTTTAAGGTTAGGTTAGGATAATAGTAACAACAGTTTCTGCCAGTCCTGTTTTTCTCTATTGTGTTTTAAATGAGTCAGATCACTGAGATTCTCACCTTTCGGAGCCCAGACGTTGAATCATTAGGTTGATTGACTTTCACCTTTTGTCTTTAATGGCTCTCGGATGGCTCTTGGAATTGGAGTTCCTGGCCAGTATCAGCATGTGAATAGTTATGCTGATTCAATTGGACTCAGAGTAGGGTGTGTTCCCACTTCATTTGCATGCTTTATTCAGAGTTCCCGCCTCTATGTAATCCCTCCCCCTTGGAATGTATATAACTACAATGCATACTGTATTAGAGTTAGATCATGTTGGAAGTACTACAGCAACGTACAGCGGAGTTCTCAATAAAGAATAACTTCCGTTGAACGCGATCCCAACTGTCTCCTGGTCTCTGCTTCGATGAAAGAAAACTTTCCAACAAAATGAAGGAACATTGTAAAGAATAGTGGGCCAAAATTCCTCCAGAACGATATGAGAGACTGATAAAAACATAGAGAAAATTATTACTTCAAGTTATTGCTGCTAAAGGTGGCTCTACAAGTAATTCAATCATAGAGTGCACTTAGTTTGTCACGCATGGCTTCTCGATTTTGGCTTTATTTTTGTTAAATAAATAATGACCTGGTGTAATATACCGTGTGTTGTTGTTCATCTGAGGTTGTATTTACCTAATTTTAAGACCTGTTAAAGACCAGATGTTTTTTTGTTTTGTTTTTATTATGCCCTGTTACATAAAACCATAGAATTCAAAAGGGTGTCCATTCCTTTTTTTACATAACTGTATATATAAATGATATACACACACATAGTACATATGTGTATATATATATATTATGTATTATTCTTTAATTGTAATACATTGTTATGCATTATAAAATATAAACAATTATAGAATAAATATTCTACTTTTCTATATTTCTAGAGAAGAAAATGTGTGTCTGGAGAAGTGGAACCCACTGATGAGGAGTGTGAATGGCAGAGTGACCATGAGGATGAAGCAGCATTAGCAGTGAGTATTATCTGACCACTCACATTAAAATCAGATCTGATGCTGACAGAAGAGCAGTACTCCAATGCAATCTTTTCTTTTTCAGGAAGATCTGAAGAAGAAAGCTGCTATAGGGGAAAAGACAGAAGATGCTAATGAGGAAAATCCCAAGGGAATTCCAGAGTTCTGGCTCACCATATTCCGGAGTGTGGACATGTTGAGCGATATGCTGCAGGTGAATCATCAGCAGAACCTTTTCATCTGAAGTCTCTATTCTTTTCTTATTAATGATTATTTAATGTTTGCTTTCGCCCTGTAACATTAGACAGACGATATACAACTCCATATTATGAATGTGAATACACTTATATTACATATTTATTGAAAAAAATGATGAATACAGTTTCATGAAAAAGACATGGTAATATTCAAACACCACATTTTTTCCCATTTTTTGAAATTAAAAGAAAGCTTGTGCTCTTTCTCAACAGGAGCATGATGAACCAATACTTAAACATCTTCAAGATATTAAAGTGATATTTTCTGGTCCTGATCAGCCTATGGTAAGGACAAAAATTTAAAGGCTTAAGATTATTTTAGATTATAAAATATTGTCATATTGCTAACTGCTGGACAAATCAGATCATTTTAAATTTACTACACTACTATTATACTATATATTATTTTTTATTATTATTAATCCTGTATTTTACAGAGCTTCACATTAGAGTTCCATTTTGAACCCAATGAATACTTTACCAACACAGTCCTCACAAAAGTATACAAAATGAAATCGGAGCCAGACGCAGAGGATACTTTTTCGTTCGAGGGACCAGAAATCATGGACTGTGAGGGGTGAGCAGTTAATCAGTAAGACTCAGATCGTCAACAGACTTTCACACTTTTTCATTATTCATCTCTCCTGTTGGCAGGTGTGAAATTGATTGGCACAAAGGCAAAGATGTGACGGTTAAAACAATCAAGAAGAAGCAGAAGCACAAAGGCAGAGGGACAGCGAGGGTCATCACCAAACAAGTGCCCAATGACTCCTTTTTCAACTTTTTCAACCCCATTAAAGGTACACAATATAACAGTTGTGCATGTGAACTTTTATGAATGCTAATAAAGGAAAATGAGACTGGTAGGTTGAATACTTTGGGAAACCATTAAGGTGTGCTGTGTAAGGTGTACTGCAATGTATAAACACATCCTTGTTTATACTTTCGCCTGGCTCCGCACCGCGAGCCTCCGCTGACTGCGCGCCCCTTCACAAACGGAGGAGGCGTTTATACTTAACTATTCTTTGAAACAACTCTGAGTAATTGTGCTTTAAACCATCAGAAAGCAGCGGTAAGTAGTAGTATGCTGGAACAACACTCAAAGCATGTCATCTCACGTGGAGTTGCTGAATACATTTTTTTTTTTTACATACAAACTGATTAGGTTAGGTTGTGGGTCATTTCGGAAGGCACACATGAAAATGTTTGTTTTTAGTATACTTCACTAGCCTGGCAAGCCAGACCTACATCAAGATGTTAGGTCTGGCAACTTACCATAGACACGGCTCAATCCGAGGGGCGGGATAAACGGCTGTCTTTCAAATTCACTCTGCACACAATAGGACAGCGCTTCAACCAACCAGAGCGTTTTCCCAACAGCGGAGCTAACGTTAGTTGATAGATTCAACTTTTGAATCTGGCTGGCAAAACTACGAACTCATCTTCCTTTTTTAAGAATGACTTAAGTGCCGTTCTTTGCTCTTTTCTCAAAGAAAAACTTAACTCCAAGTCCTCCAGAGTCGCGGCCAACTCACAACTCTGTCATCATTATGTTAAGCCCGCCCCACCTACTCTATACACGATGTGATTGGCCTGACCCAATTTAGGTTTTTACAGCTCCGAAAGTCAACGGAGAGTTGCTAGACTACCCTGGCTGCAAAATAAATTTTGCTGCCGCTAGGGTGCGTCTAGATTTCTAGGCTAACATTTCACCAAACCCACACTACCAAAAAAATCATGTAAACCCAGTAAACCTTGAGATTATTACTTGTGACATTAGAACAAAATATATGTATATAACATATGTATAAAACTAAATTGAACAACAATCTTAACTTTTTTCTATTTTCATTCATAATTTTTATTAAACACGGATCTTTACTTTCATTAAAAGGCCTATTTCTGCTATTGTACTCATTTTGTAAATGTAAAATTTAATTAAATTTAACTTAGAGCGCTTAATGCAAATGTATATTGGTCACATTTATAAATATTTTATGCCAAGTCATCTTTATTTTTATAGTGCTTTTTTCAATACAGATTGTTTCAAAGCAGCTTTACAGGGGCAAACAGAAAATAATAATTCAATGATGCAAACTGAGTTCATTTCGACTATACAGTAGCTCTAAAAAGAAAAAAAATGTGACAGAATGGAGAAAAAATCCTTGGGAGAAACTAGGCTCAGTCGGGGGGGCAGTTCTCCTGTGGCCAACGAACGATCATTAGTGTGATTATGATTCCAGAGATCACTGGAATCACAAGTCAGATTGTGGATTGGTATCATTCAAATTATTTAATCTAGTTCCTTCTGCTTTAAATAGAGACAAAAGTATGAGGTTAATCACGGTCTGTCACCATCAGTTTAGTGTAGTGATTGTGTAATTGTGAAGACACTGATGAATGCCACAAAAAATCTTTATCTTTTGGTTTTTATTTTTCATCAAACTATGTAGTTTACAATACAACTTTAAGCAACGAATTCTAATAAATGAATTCTAATTGAACTAATAAACTTTATATACAAAATTTTTTACTCTTTATATACAATAAAAATAAAAAGTACTTTACTTAAAAAGCTTTGGACTCAAAAAGGACCTCAAAGGCACTTTTTACACCTGTTATAAGATGCGTTTTGATCAATCGGATCACAAGTAGACGAGGGAGACACATACCCGTTCACACCTGGTATTTTTTGTCCACTTTCAACCACTTTTGTCCTGATTTCTTTGAGGGGAGGGTCTATGGGCAGGTAAAAGTATTGACTTTTTAAGATCTTTGGATCTAATGAACGAAATAAGCATATTTACATATAAACGCGACTGGAGACGACGGAAAAACACACAGAGAGCAGCAGCTTTCATTTCTGCTCTGACAGCCGCAAGACCACGCAGAATGTCATGAGTGTGTCTGTTAGAAATCAGGAATAGTGAGAGAACATTGTGCTTGGCACGTTTTTCATTTTCAAACCAAACTTGGGTCTCCAACCAAAGTTTAAATCCTGTCTGGCTAGTGCACTTCCCATAATGTTTATGCGTTAGGTCAGTAGGCGGAGAGTAGATGGTATTTTGTGGTTGTTGAACGCTTTCGACCACATGAGCGTTTACACTACGAAAGCAATCCGATTGAATGCATTTAACTACCTCTGAAAGTGTTCGAAAGTAGACAAGCTCAAAACGTTTTATAACCAGTTTACACCTGTATTTGGCTTGGTCCACTTGTGATTCGATCGACCAAAACGCATCTTATTACCAGGTGTAAATAGGGCCAGAGAGAGATCTGCCTCAGATCAGTGTCTCCATCACTACACTACTACTTCATTATACCTCTGAAGAAATTTTGCATGCTCAAAGTCTAGTGTGACCTCGGCTTTACGCTCCTGGTGTTTTAAAAACGTGGCACTCCTATTCGAAAACAATTGGAAAAATATGCTTGCCGCGGGGGGAAAAAAAACACACGGCCTAAAGGCAGAGGAAGTGAATATGATCGACATTGTGTGATGTCACGATAAGTCTCAATATGGTTCTTAAACTGAGTATAGTTTAGGTGTCACTGTTTCTTTAGATTCCTTGTTATATCCCATTTTTATCAAAATTCTTTATTTTGAATTAACATTATTTACAGCTATAGTGTTGTTTACAAACTACTGTATTTAAGCCCACTTCAATTTTGATTGTACACGTTGTACCAATGAGCCGGAGTTTTGTATTAAGTAATTATCAGATGAATATCAGATGAATATTTATATTCTGTCGTTCAGATGTTTAACTTACTGCAGGTTTACTTTTTGCTATCGCATGAAATAACCAATATTTTTTTCTGTTTTAGTTTCACCAGATAAAGAGTTGGTAAGTATTTTGTTACTTTATCCTTTTTAGTTTTAGCTCATCCTGTTTAGTTTTATCTAGGCATTTAGTTTGTATGAGACCAATTATATGTAATTTGAGGATTTTTATTGCCAATAAAATATGATTTTGCCTGCCTTATACACCATCATGCCTTCTGATAGACACGAGTGATTAGTTTACTTTTAAAGTTTAGAGAATCATTTCAGAGATCTAGATATAATCAGACTTAATTTTTCATCTTCAAATGATCAAAGAAGTTGATCTAATTCCTTTGTGTTCAACAGGATGAGGATTCAGAGTTCACCTTAGCCACAGATTTTGAAATTGGTCATTTCTTCAGGGAAAGAATCATTCCGAGAGCAGTTTTGTACTTCACAGGAGAAGCTCTGGAGGATGACGAAAGTGTACGTATTTTCAAACAACTGTTTCTTGTCTTACGATTTCTATGGTTCCGCAGAATAGTTCCAGTGTGCATTCATTTGTAATATACATTCATTTATTTGTTTGTGTCAGTTTGAGGAGGAGGAACTGGATGAGGGTGAAGAGGAGGTGAGTTCACCATATACATAGTATTAAAGATAAATGGAGCAATCAGTGTTTTATAAAACTTCACAATGAAATATGTTTTATTTGATATTAAGTTGCAATTGTGTAGGGTAAGTGTGTTTTGTGTGAAATAGGACCAAGATGAGGAGGATGAGGATGATGAAGAGGAGGGAGATTCCAAGGTGAGTTTGGATTTAGATTATAACTTGATCTGAATGAGTTGAATTTGAAAAGGAATTACTGCATTGTCTTTTTGTTTAGCAGTCCTCACTCTCTGTAACTTAATTTTCTGTTCTGTTTTTTCTTTGGATGAATGTTTGTGGTGTATTTGCATGTTTGATGATTAATGCTGATTGTGGTTGTTTTCTACCTCCTCCTGTTCTGCCCCTAGTGACAGGCATAAGTCATTCTCACTTCATACATTTCTAGGTAAGAAATGTCATGAGTCCATTCTAACCTTTGCCTTCACATCCCCCTCGGCCTCGTCCCTCTCCTTACGTCTGCTATCCCATGCCCTCAGCAACCCTGTAACATTGTATTGAACCATTCATTTCATATCATATTATTAAGGCCTTGCCCAAAATCTCAGTACATGACTGTAAAAGAACAGAGAAGAGGACAGAATCACGACTGCTGTATTAGAGAATTTGGGGCAATGTCCTTCCATCCCTTTTGCTCTATGTATTAACCCCCCCCGACCCCCCCTTTGATTTTTTTTTGATCAAAGAAATGCAGCCTTGGCGAGCATAATAGACTTTTTAAAAACATTAGCTTAACATTATCTTGAACAGTAGTGTACATTCTTTGGTCACTATGGTCCAAAGCAATGGTCCCCTAGTGAAAAAAAACTATACCAAAATGTATTTAAAATACATACATTTCTTATTAAATATACTACAAATCCATAAATATATTTACTGACATATCGCTTGAGACTTACTGATATACATATCTTTATTTGGAATACTACTTTATTGCACAATGCACATTTCTTAATATTAAGCCTAAAATGTGTTTAATATCACTATTAGTAAGGATAGTATGATCTCTGATCAGTCTTTAAATACGAGATATTTAAGTCTACCTTAAAGGTGGGGTATGTGATTCTCTTTTTTGTCCATTTTTTCAAAATCACTTGAAATCCTATTCCTAACCCACTTACAGCCACTGAGTTAGAAGCACTGAAATGAAAATTAAGCAATTTAATCATCTGTGGAACGGGCAGGACTCGAACAACTCCAGCCAATCATTTCCAAGACCACCTAGAATCATTGGACAGTAAGTTCGTCAATCAAACGGTCGTACCATATCCCCCCCCCCCCCATCCCCCTCGCGTGCGTGACCGCGAGAGACAGAGAGAGAGTAATGGGTGTAGTCAGGGCCAGCGTTGGAGGAAAGAAGGTAGGACCATTTGAGTTGTGTATTTTCAAAATCTGCCGGCCGTTTTGCAAATCCCATACCCTACCTTTAAGTATACTTGCAATAGTTCCGCTTTAGCACGATCAAATATACCTAAGTATATCTTTAGTTGGACCTCAGCACTATTTCTGGATAACTAAAGTGCATTAAGTGCAAAATTAGTTCCAATTTAGCAGATTTTAAGTATATCAATTTAGTATACCAAAAGTACAATTGTAGGGTATTTATATTAAGTGCATAAATATGTAAATGTATTTGTAGTGTACTTAGCATAAAATAAATGTATTTCAAATACATTTTAGTATATTTATTTTTCACTAGGGCCACTTATAATGTTAGTCAGATTTTATTTTTGTTTTATTTTTTCCCTCAAACTTTTTTCTTGACCATTTCAGTCACTTCACCATGACTGGATGGGCCAATTTAATACTGCGTAAGCAGAAACTGAAGGATTTCAGAATGAAGAGTTTTAGCAGTTTATTAGTGGTCTCTTTGCACAGGAGAGGAAGTTATGGATTTTTTTTAAGTTGAAGGGAGATTTGATTCATTGTAATATGACCCCTTCATGCAAAACAACTGCTTCAAACAACCATTTTCTTTCGGTGGATCAGGCTCTGGTGAAACACGCTTTCTCCCATTTAGTGATAGTGATGTATCTCCAGTACAAAAGAGTGGTGATTCACTTTAGATTCCCTCACACTTTTATCTTAATTAATGACTGTATTCACATTGTTGATCCTACAGATGCCTAGAGAGATGTGTCAGTGTAAATGTGCTTTCATTAGCCACTCTTCTGTGATGAAGATATATCTCCCTTTCTCTTTCTCCTGCACTCTAACTGCCTCAAGTTGCAGATGCAGTATAAAGTTATTGAATAAAGAATTCTCTCTCCTTCTCCATCCCTATCTTTTTTCTCTTTTCAGCCCGTGGATCCTCAGCCTGCAGAGTGCAAACAACAGTAGTTTGAAGCGCTCACTCCTGCCACTGTCAAACCCCATCAGCTCTGTAGCGCTGCATACAGTCTCTGCTGAGCACACCATCTAACAAAACAACATGATGATGCAGTACATTGGAAAATTAGTTTTTTTTTTTATCCAGCACAATTCGATTACTTTACAAACTAATACAACAACCAGTATAGATAAATTGGGCAATTCCACATTACAGGCAGCCTCAGAATTATATATATATATACATATAATATTTATACAACAGTTCGTTCTGGTTCTCGAATCTGATTGGCTGAGAGCCTTTTCCAGCCGTGTGATATTCCCCCAGTATCAGCACTCGAACCCTTTCACCATTTGTATCACTCCATTTGCAACATTTTTCACAGAGAGTCATGGCGGACGAGCAAACCACCATCGTTTTAAAAATACTACGGTTATTGTGTCATGGAATGTAGTTTTAAGAGGGTTTTTTTAGGCGAGAATGTATTTAAAACGGTGAAACTTTTCCAGTGCTGATACTGGGGGGATATTGCATGGCTGGAAAAGGCTCTCAGAAAGAACTGTTGTATGTGTGTGTATATGTAAACGTGAAACAGAAAGACATAATGACTTCAGACATGCTGTTGCATAGCCAAAAAAAGTTGACAAAAGCACAGGTTTGAAACAATCTTGCATTTTTATTTAACTTGCAAGCATTGTGTCCTTACATTCAGACAAGTAAAATTTTAAGCCTGAATTGAAATAAATGGGATTGTATTATAACTTCCTGTGCACATGTAACCTTTGTCAAGGTTGTTTGTATTTAACAAATTGTTTCTTTACTCAATTTTGAAGTGTTCTGTGTCATGGGCATAACCTTGTTTTCTTTGTTTGTTTTTTTAACACAGCATATCTATTTATTTACTTTTTGAACAAAACAGCATGTTTATGCACTTATTTATTTATGGAAATGTGTGGACAGTTGCTAGCTAGCTACCAACTAATGTATCGATGATACCTTGCAGGCATCAAGAAATTGTTTAATCATATCTGGCTACTTTACAATATGGATGTCTAACATTTTTATCTTTCATAATTTAAGAAAAAAATGAATCCCTGCACTCCACTACTTTAAGTACCTATATGCTTAATCAATGTAGTGTCATTTTGTTTATATGTACTTCAATATACATAAAATCCATAATGCTGGAATTGCTCAATTTAGATATGTAGTAGTCAAAGACGATAGGGCGAAAGTCCACTGCCAATGGTCACTGAATTCTGAGTGAACTGCAGATGATTACACGTCCTGAAAGTCACATGTTTTATGTGAGCACATCCTCAAGGCCATTTTTTGAGATCCATCATCACATCCCAAAGTTGACCGAATAATTTATTTTGTGACTTGATCTCATAGGCTACTCAGGGTTTTTTATGCCAAGATGACAGTGTGCGAGTATCCAGCATTGTGAAACTGTTGATATCTAACCTGCTTAATGTTCTTTTTTGTCTCGTAAAAGAACTAAATCTTTTAGTTATTACAGAGTTAATTATATATCTTGTTTTCCATCTTTTTATTATTGTTTTGAACTCTCTGTGTTGGTCTTGTGCTTCTTGGTGGATCCCTGAGAGAATATGTTTTGCTGATGTATGTACTGTACTTAGTTGATTATAGTCCCTTTTAGCATTTTAAAAATGATTTTGCTGTACTGCCCAAGCACTTACTAAAAACAAAACAAAAACAATTAAACATGTTTATTGCCAAAGAGAGTGATCTGATTTCCCTTTACGCCAACCATTTCTTTGTCAAAGCATTTCAGGTCTGCATTTCATTTAAAATAATTTGACAGATAATGATACTAAAGAATGCAGGTTATGTTTCAAGTTAAGCTCAATCGACAGCATTTGTGGCATATATGTTTGTTACAACAAAAGATAAGTCTGATTCATCCCCACTTTCGCTTTCAACAGCAAGAAATATGAAGCTGATACAAGAATTTGCATTTCTTTTCTTCAGTGTTGATGTGAAAGGTCCATGCTTTGGGATTAATTGTTTCCAGTCCACCTTTGTTTCTGCTCAATGAAGAATAAGTCATTTTCACTAATGAGGAGGAAATACTGAAGACCTCGGACTGAAAGAAGTGAATGAATGATAGGTCAACTGAAACGTACAAGACATTAAGTTACAAGAATAATATTGAATTTTGAATTGAATATTGAAACTGTTACTATGTAACTATGTGCTATGTACCATTATGCTTCAATGAAAATCACAGCTTAATTATTTTTAAATGATTAAAAATACTTAAGTTATAAGTTATCCATCTGTTGTGGCAGTATGTGGTGTTATTGTGAAGGGTGGTAATGACATCATAGCATGCAAAATTCACAATTTCTTCAAAAAGCATTCCTGTTTTGGTCTTATTAGCAGGAAACTGCCATTTTCTATTCCTAATCCTACACCCAGTCAGGTTTGTTATTGAGGCAAGCTGGAGCTAAATACACTACGTTATTATTATGCTACACTGTTTTGGAGTCATCTATGTCTTCTGTCTTCTAAGGTCAAATCTAAAAGCAAGGCTGTGTAATAGAGTTCTTCCATTCTTCAGAGGTGTTGTTATTAGGTGCATTTTGGTAGTATTGTCTATAGGGGGCTCTGCAACCACTTTCTCCCCGACTCACTTTTTCATTTTTATTTAAGCAAAGAGAAACCCCCATTCACATGACATCTGTCATTCATTTTAATAAGCACTTTTCAAATGTGTACCATCCTAAGTGATGACATCTCTGTTATCATACTTTTAAAGCACAGATAACAGTTTTCATATATTCTCCAGGACAAAAGGCCAGCTTGACTCCCTAAGACAGGCTAAAGTGCTTATCCTAAAGAGTGACATGCCAGTCGGGTCCCAATGTCTAGTTGCCGGGGAGTCTGTAAAAATTTGATGTGCTGATTGTCAAGCACTTACACACAAGAGTCTTCACTCTCCTTAATATACTGTCACTGTGATGTCAGTGGACTCTTATTCTCTCTCATCCAGTGGGACTGAAATCTTAAAAGGCCTTATCGCCATGACACTTGTATTTTATGCTCACCATGGCTATATTTAATTTGATTAAAAGTACAGTAATATTGTGAAATAATATTCCAATTCAAATAACTCTTTTCTATTTGATTATATTTAAAATGTAATTTATTCCTGTGATGGCAAAGCTGAATTTTCAGCATCATTACTCCAGTGTTCAGTGTCACATGATCCTTCAGAAATCATTCTAATATCCTAATTCGGTGCTCAAGAAACATTTATTATTATTATTATGAACATTGTTGAAAACAGTTGTGCTTATTAATATTTTTGTGGAAACCATGACATGTATTTTTTTTCAGAATGCTTTGATGAATAGTTAAAAAAAGAACAGCATTTATTTGTAATTGAACATTTTTTTTACATTTTGTTTGATCAATTTAATGCTTCCTTGCTGAATAAATAAAATCAAACTTTTCAACAGTAGTCTACTTGTGCTCACATGCTTCTATGTATATTAAATGGACGATGCAAAGTGAAAACATATCACATAATAAATCCAGCAAAAAATCACCATTATTAGTTGCTTTCTTACTGAATATGTTTCTTCTACAATATATTTATATTTCTTTCTCTTATACATGTTTCTTCTGTTAGCATCCTTTAAAACTCCTGTACTGTCCTTGTATGTAACTCATCTGTCCTCCCGCTAATTGTCCCCTTCTGCTTTGATTGATTTCAACTTTTTATTTATATGATTATGAATTATTCTATCGAATAGACCTTAAAAAGAAAACCTTTAGAGTTTTTAAAGCTCTGTCTCATTTTCATCTTTTGTGATACGTCTTTGGCTCTATTTTGCATCCAGATCCTTTTTTTTTTTTTTTTCACTACACAACAACCTTTCTTTACCTCCATCTCGTCCCTTCCCTCTTCGCCATTTTTCTCCCTGCCTCTGTCCTTCCATTCTCCCATTCTGTCGTCTTTCTCTTTCCTTTAGCCCCCCACCCACATCCCTCTCCATATACCAGTTGATGAATATTCATCAGGTTCAGTCAGACTATACACTTCACAGTTCTTGTTTGGAGCAGTGTGTTAATGACATTCAGCAGAGAGTCCAAATGTAGATAAGTGTGTAGCGCCCCCTACTTGCCTTTCCTGTAATTAAGTAGGATCAGCAGCGCTCCAGATTCAGTAACTATATGCCTACAGATGTTGAAGTTAGGCCCCTCTGATGTCACTAACTGAATTAATTCTCTTGTAGAAAAGTATAATATTTATCTATACTCAATTGTGCTTAAATGTACTGCTATAACCTCTCTTGAAAGAATAAAAGTCTTTGAAAGTGACAAAATGTAACAAATTTAATTTGTGTAAAATAAAAATAAATAATATTAATATAACGAATAAAACAATGTGTGCGTAATTCACAGTTATCTATTATCTCAAATCACAAGGACACAATATTACCCCAAAAGCAATATATTATTATGCCAAAATGAATGAATGTGTATGTCACACTTTCACTGCATATGAAAAATGATCAAAATCACAGTTTTAACTGTACTGAATAACAAAAATGATAACCAAAACACTGTGGGCCCACACACAACACACAACAGTTAGTCCCCACACACACACCGTTGCAGGCCTGAATCGTTGCTGGGGTACGTGGTGGCCTTGGAAACAATAAAACTGGCCGCTTCACTCTCCTGAGCGGGAAAACAATTATACACAAAGGATACCTGAATTCAGATGGTAACCATAAGTGACGCAGCTGCACTATGAGGAATCCCAGGAAATCTTCCTCCTTTGCGTTCGTTGTTGCGCGCCCGTTGAATACAGGCCCACGACTCCTCGGCCCAGAGTAACCGTACAGGTCTCCGCGATATCCTCCTCCGGGGCGCGACTGCGCGTCCTCTGATGACGATGCAGAACGTCTATCACGGCTGGCAAACTTCCGAGTCTCTCGTCAAAATTTCAACGATTGATAATAAAACGGAAGTGTCTTCAGTACTTCACCAGTTCTCTTTACAATAACTGTAAACACTGTCTGTACTGTCGAACTGTCCCATAAAAGAAAAGAAAAAGGTGCCGCGATGTCGAGCAAACACACGGTGTGACTCAGTTACAAACAAAATAACTCTTCTTCTAAAACTTGTGGGTATTAACAGACGTTACAAGGCACAATAAGCGTTTTAAACAGATGAATTATAAAGATAACCACTTTTTGTTACCGCAATCTCTCCGTCTCTTTTTAATCGACCGCCTCGTCAATCTCCTCTCTCCTCTTTCCTGAACAACCACTCACGTTACCTAAAACACCAGTGAGGGCGGGACTTAATTCACATAAACCAATAACATAATGAAACGCCTAACTTGTTTGTTAATGCCACGTTTTTCGCATGTGCATATCAATCAAACTTGAAATAGGGATGACATTCTTAAAGGAACACACATCTTTATACATCACTGAATTGAAATGTATATTTCAATCACCTATTAGATCTGAATTAGAACCAAACAAAAGCAAATAAAATTGAGATAACCCATAACCTGAAGAATTATATTCTACTGGGTTACATGCTCCCCCTTCTAAACCTCTCATGACCCCATGAGATTACTTCTCAGCACTTTAATGGTGACTTTAGGCTCAGTATAAGGGTTTATTTGAGTACAACGAGCACACTGTGCCATAGGGTGACACCACATGGTGTTACAGGGTTTCGTTTCTGACTCTTCCCCACCCTCTACATTTATAACCATCCCTCTATGAATCAGAGTTAAAGGTCGGTTAGTGGGCTGGCCCAGATTATCATAGCTCAACTTGACTACAGGTCTTATGTCTCTTTTTGGGCGGGACTGAACTGTCTCTACTACCTCTTTAGTAGCATTGACTATTTCAAGCTCTCCCCCTTCTAAACCAGGATCTCCCATTGTCTCTGAACTCGGATCTGGAAGCTCCCCAGGGCCTTCTTCCATGAGTATCAGCTCTGCCATTTCTGCAAGGGGTCTATCCAAGTCACCTCCACAGTTAACAGTTTCATCCTCCACTGTAGATTCCTCCCGTGTAACACCCTCTGGCCTGTGCGGTTCCTCCACTCTATCCGAGTAGTAATAACACACTTCATCCTCTTCACTTTCAGAGTGGTTCCTTAATTCACTTCCTGTCAGGGTCACATTCTTTTCTCCCAATCCTCTTCTCCGTTTTCTCTCCACAGATCTTGTCCTTGTCTCCGGCGGAGCAGAAACTTCCGTTGGTTCTCCCAGATCTGCCAACCTCACATGGTCCCCAACTGGTAAGAGATGGTCTCGGTGTAATGTTCTTACATTTCCCATGCCGGATTCAGGTTTCAGGCGATACACAGGTAAATTCAGTAGCTTTTCCACCACCAGGTAAGGAACAGAATTCCACTTGTCTCCTAATTTGTTCTTTCCAGTCACGGCCAGATTTCTTATCAGCACACGATCACCCACAGTCAGACTCTGGTGTTTCACTCGCTTGTCGTACAACCGTTTGTTCCTTTGTTGACTTTTCTGGGCAGTTTCAGTGGCTAACTGATATGCTCTCTGTAACTCTGATTTCATTCTTTCCACATACTGTCGATGGTTACCGGCTTCCTTTCCATCAGGCGAAGTCCCAAAACACACATCCACCGGCAGACGAGCCTCTCTTCCGAACAGAAGATAATAGGGTGAAAACCCGGTTGCTTCGTTCTTAGTACAGTTGTAAGCGTGTACTAATCTGTTAATGTGTTGACTCCATCTGTTTTTCTCTGCAGGATTCAGCGTACCAAGCATGGAAAGAAGTGTTCTGTTGAACCTTTCGGGCTGTGGGTCTCCTTGTGGATGATAGGGAGACGTTCTGGATTTTCGGATTCCCAGCATGCTTAGTAGCTCTTTTATGAGACCACTCTCAAAATCTCGACCCTGATCTGAATGGATGCGAGAGGGTAAGCCATAGTGCACAAAGAATTTGTCACACAGTATCTTAGCCACAGTCAGGGCTTTCTGGTCTTTGGTGGTAAACGCTTGAGCATAGCGTGTGAAGTGGTCTGTTATGATTAGCACATTACCAATACCTTTTGAGTCAGGCTCAATTGACAGGAAGTCTATGCACACTAAGTCGAATGGCCCACTGCTGGTTATGTGATTCAATGGTGCAACTCTCTTGGGTAATGTTTTTCTCGTTACACAACGGCCACAATCCTTAACATACTGCTCTATGTATGCAGACATTCTAGGCCAATAGAAGCGATCTTTCAGGAGTTCCATAGTTTTCTCTACTCCCAAATGGCCAGAGTCGTCGTGCAAAGAGTGCAACACCGTAGACCAGTACTTTCCGGGTAAGACGAGTTGTGTCTTTTCTCTACCACAGGAACTTTTGGTGACTCGGTATAAAAGTTGGCTCTTTATCTTTAACTTGTCTCCCTGCCGCTGTAACAGAGCAATGGTAGCATCAGAACTCCTAGCCGCTGTAAGTATTCTCCCTGACTCCACTTCTTGCTTTACTACACCAACTACGGGGTCAACCTCTTGAGCTTGCCTCAACTCTGCATTAGTCAGCTGTTCCATTTGACCAAGACCCAAAGCTGTGGGACAAGAGAACGCATCGGGAATACTCTGAGGTAAAACACCTAAGTGATCTACCAGTCTGGATGATGAACCTCCACATTCAGCAACCACTGCTAACTGACAGATGGCTCTTACTCCTGACTTGGGTATTTCCTTCCATTCAGAGCAAGCAGTCGATTCACAGGGGTAGCGAGACAATACATCCGCGTCAATGTTGTGACTTCCTGGTTTGTATTGCAAGCTGAAGTTATAGGTAGCTAATGCAGCTAACCAACGATGACCCGTCGCACTCAGCTTGGCACTTGACAACACATAGGTAAGTGGATTGTTGTCGGTCTTCACCACAAACTGGGCTCCATATAGATAATCGTGAAACTTGTCCACAACCGCCCACTTGAGCGCCAAGAACTCTAGCTGATGAATGGGGTAACGCTGCTCGGAGGCACTTAGTTTCCGGCTTGCATAGGCTACGGGCCTCAGTCCTCCAGAATGCTCCTGATTCAAAACGGCACCCAGTCCACTCAGACTGGCGTCTACATGCAGTACATATGATTTGGCAGGATCAGCGAAAGCAAGTACTGGGGCATGTGTGAGACAGTAAATGATTTTATGGAAAGCTGTTGTACAGGTGTCGTCCCAACGCTCTCCAAATTGCTCAGATACTCTGAAGTATTTCTTGCCATCGCTTGACTTTCTGTCTTGCCCAGATGTTGGTGGGTAACCTTTGGTGAGCTCCGTCAAAGGCCTTACAATGGCAGAGTAATCCTTTATGAATCGCCGGTAAAATCCACAAAACCCCAGGAACGACCTCAACGTCTTTAGGTCAGTGGGCCTTTTCCAGCGTGTTACGGCGTCAATCTTGGCTGGGTCTGGTGATACGCCAGCAGCTGACACAATGTGCCCCACATACCGTACTTGAGGCTGGCAAAACTGGCACTTGTCAATTGACACTTTCAGGCCACACTCTCTCAGGCGATCCAGTACTTTTAACAGCCTCTCTTCATGTTCTTCAAGTGTGCGCCCGAACACAATGATGTCGTCAAGGTACACTATAACTTGGAGAAGATGCATGTCACCTACAGCTTTCTCCATTAGCCGCTGGAATGTGGCTGGAGCTCCAGTAATTCCTTGAGGCATGCGTTCGAACTGAAAGAATCCCAGGGGACAGATGAACGCTGTCTTCTCTTTATCTTCCTCCGCCATGGCTATTTGATAGTATCCACTGCGGAGGTCCAGTACAGAAAACCATTTACTACCAGCCAAACTGTCCAGGGCATCGTCGATCCTGGGAGTGGTGTACTGATCAGGGATGGTACGAGCATTTAGCGTTCGATAATCGATGCACATTCTGATTGCCCCACTCTTCTTCCGCGCTACAACAATGGGCGATGCGTACGGACTCCTTGACTCCTTAATTATTCCCGCTGCTAACAGTTCTTTGATGTGACGTCTTACATCCTCGATATCTGCAGGAGCGATGCGTCTGGAGCGTTCTCTGAATGGTTTTGGGTCTTTCAGTCTGATGATATGCTCAACCCCACGAGCTAATCCAACATCCCATTCCTCAACAGAAAACACATCACCTCTGGTTGCCAACTTTTGACGCAGTCTCTGTTCCCAGGCCTCAGGAATGGATGACTCACCAAAATTAAACAAGCTCGGGTCTATTGTTTGGGAGCTCTGTTCTTCAGAACTTGCGGTGAGTGTGTCGGTCGGATATACATTGGCAATTACTGTTCCTGCAGGAATGGAGATATTTTTTGATGTTTCATTATGGACCAGCACTTGGATGTTTTGTCCTTCTACTGCGGATGATGGGAGTACCACTGGGGTTATGAATGTTCCAGCTGGAAGACTAGCGTCCTCGGGCGTGTCTACCACAAAGATCTCTTTTCTTAAAGGCTTGTCAGTCTCCAGTTTACAGACAGCACACACTTCTCCCCTTGGTGGAACTATGCAATCACCAGGTCCTATCCATCTGACTTTTCCTTCAGGTGAATCGGGAAGAGTTTCAGTTTTTTGCTGCTGTGGCAGATGGATTGCAGGGTGTCGAGTCTGGATTCTCAAAGCACATGCAACATTGGATCCTTCTGTATCCTGGGTAAGAGCAGCAAGGCGTGTGAAGAAACTGGCATTGGTACCAATAATGACTGGCAGCTGGGAAGGACCTTGGGGTTCAGGACATACAAGAGCCAGGATGGACAGCGACTCCTCCACACCAGTGACAGAGGCAGGAAAGGTGACATCCACTATAATATAGCCCTTATAAGGATAACTGGAAGAACTGAGGCCCCATATGGATAATCCAGTCAAGGGGTGAATGGGCACATCAGGCAGGTTCTTGGAATACCAGCTTTCAAACACAATCGTCACTTGTGATCCGCTGTCTAACAGTGCTTGACATACACGGCCATTAAGCTTCACTTTTACAGTGGATGCCGGTCCTACTAGTCCTTTAGGAAGATGGCTGGATTCATGGATGGTGGTCTGGCTCTTTTTGGAGAAACAGGCTTGGTTTTGAGTAGTTCTATTGTCAGCTGTCTCATGCTTCCCACCTTTTGCCTGCCGCAAAGAACGAATCAGCTTCTGAATCACTTGATCCGAATTTGGTGGAGCTTGACACTTGGTGGCAATATGGCCATCTTCTCCACACTTGTAGCAGAAGTAGTCATCTCTTGTTCGGGCTGACTGATATCTTAACGCCGCGGGAACAGACTGGCATGGTTTTGGCCGCTGCTCTAGCACATGAGGTGAGTATTGAGTAGAACTGACACTCAGAACTGCCAACTGCTGCTGTAGGTGTTGGACCTGTTTCTTTAACTCTTGGACTTCTGAATCATCAGCTTTTTCAGTTGTTTTCTTGAGTGGTTTTTCTTTGGTTTTAATCACTAATGATGAAGTAGAAACATCTTGGCCCTCAACCCCGCTTATTTGGGTTCTCAATTCTTGAAGCTCGGCCTTGAGTTCCTGGATAACAGACACGCTGGCTCTTTCATCTTCGTGGAATAGTATGGCCTTCGCTTTCGCGGACATTCTGTGGCGAGCTGCTTCACTCTCTTCTGCCTCACGTATTTCCTTCAGCAGACTCAGAAAAGAAGGTGGGTGATTTTTTCTTTCTCTCAGCCTCAGTTGGAGCAACATCATGTCAGAATTCACAGCCCCTCTAATCAGCTGTTCCACTCGTACTTTATCGACCATACTGAGGGTCAGTCCGTCTCGTTCCACGACTTTGCTGAGGGTCTTCTCCATCCTTCTCAGGAATTCAGATAAAGCCTCCCCGGTGCCCTGGCGCATAAGACGAAACTTGAAGTATAAATCCTCACCAGACTCAGATGATCCAAAGGTGCTCTCCAACGCTTCCAGATACTGTGAGGCACTAGCTTCAGGATCAGAGAATCTGACAGCTCTTACAATATCCATTGCAGGCCCCTTGAGGCTTTCCACAATTCTGCGTCGTTTTTCTTTTTCGGAGCAGTCACACTCAGTTATCAGCAGCCTGGCTTGATCAATCCAAGTTTCCATATTCTCCTCACCCATGGGAGTTGGAACTACGGCTGAAAATGTGCGCAGGCGTCGGTATGTGTTGTTGTCGCTCGAGTGCTTTACTGTCTTTTCCAGGACCTCACCCATGGCACGTATGATTGACTCGGGGGAACTGTCAGTGGCACTGTGTGGAGAAATCAAAGCTTGTACCTCGCTGAGAGACTTTCCTTCTTCCATCAGGAACTTTGCAAACTTTTCTATAAACCCTGCAGAAGCTGTGTCAGATGCAGATTCTGTGGTCTGGATTACTACGACTGACCAGGGCTCTTCCTTTTCTCCCCTTGACACTTCAGGAGGTATGCACTTTGGGTCAATGGCTTGTCGACACTCACACAACACCAGCAGATAATGTGAAGTGGGTCCTTCTCTCGTGTCTCGTACTCGAACTCTTCCTAGAGCTTTTACTGCTTCCATCACCTCTTCAATTTCGGCCACTTCTGTGTGAACAGGTACATTTACCAACATAAGAGCATGAGTCTCATCAATGTTAACATCTTTGCACCAGTTGGCCAACTCTGCTTGGAGACTGGGGTCTTTTGTTAGGGCCATGACGACACTTTATGCACTATTCAATTAATTATGATGTAATTACAGGGGTGTGTTGAGCTTAAATTTCTTTGTTTCTTCTTCTTTCAGCAAACTATTTTGTGACTTGCAGAGGGAGATCCCGGACGAGCCCCCACGTTATGTAGCGCCCCCTACTTGCCTTTCCTGTAATTAAGTAGGATCAGCAGCGCTCCAGATTCAGTAACTATATGCCTACAGATGTTGAAGTTAGGCCCCTCTGATGTCACTAACTGAATTAATTCTCTTGTAGAAAAGTATAATATTTATCTATACTCAATTGTGCTTAAATGTACTGCTATAACCTCTCTTGAAAGAATAAAAGTCTTTGAAAGTGACAAAATGTAACAAATTTAATTTGTGTAAAATAAAAATAAATAATATTAATATAACGAATAAAACAATGTGTGCGTAATTCACAGTTATCTATTATCTCAAATCACAAGGACACAATATTACCCCAAAAGCAATATATTATTATGCCAAAATGAATGAATGTGTATGTCACACTTTCACTGCATATGAAAAATGATCAAAATCACAGTTTTAACTGTACTGAATAACAAAAATGATAACCAAAACACTGTGGGCCCACACACAACACACAACAGTTAGTCCCCACACACACACCGTTGCAGGCCTGAATCGTTGCTGGGGTACGTGGTGGCCTTGGAAACAATAAAACTGGCCGCTTCACTCTCCTGAGCGGGAAAACAATTATACACAAAGGATACCTGAATTCAGATGGTAACCATAAGTGACGCAGCTGCACTATGAGGAATCCCAGGAAATCTTCCTCCTTTGCGTTCGTTGTTGCGCGCCCGTTGAATACAGGCCCACGACTCCTCGGCCCAGAGTAACCGTACAGGTCTCCGCGATATCCTCCTCCGGGGCGCGACTGCGCGTCCTCTGATGACGATGCAGAACGTCTATCACGGCTGGCAAACTTCCGAGTCTCTCGTCAAAATTTCAACGATTGATAATAAAACGGAAGTGTCTTCAGTACTTCACCAGTTCTCTTTACAATAACTGTAAACACTGTCTGTACTGTCGAACTGTCCCATAAAAGAAAAGAAAAAGGTGCCGCGATGTCGAGCAAACACACGGTGTGACTCAGTTACAAACAAAATAACTCTTCTTCTAAAACTTGTGGGTATTAACAGACGTTACAAGGCACAATAAGCGTTTTAAACAGATGAATTATAAAGATAACCACTTTTTGTTACCGCAATCTCTCCGTCTCTTTTTAATCGACCGCCTCGTCAATCTCCTCTCTCCTCTTTCCTGAACAACCACTCACGTTACCTAAAACACCAGTGAGGGCGGGACTTAATTCACATAAACCAATAACATAATGAAACGCCTAACTTGTTTGTTAATGCCACGTTTTTCGCATGTGCATATCAATCAAACTTGAAATAGGGATGACATTCTTAAAGGAACACACATCTTTATACATCACTGAATTGAAATGTATATTTCAATCACCTATTAGATCTGAATTAGAACCAAACAAAAGCAAATAAAATTGAGATAACCCATAACCTGAAGAATTATATTCTACTGGGTTACAAGTGTACTCTGGGAAAGGGTTTCCCTCCCGCTGGCTAACAACACTCCCATTTATGGGATGTTCATGATGGCACGGTGGTCAGCCACACTGGACGGATTCCTCCTGTCTCTAGCATGCACTGCTTTACGAGCATTTAAAATCCACTTTTATGGTCATTATGATGAGAGCTCCCTCTCTTTTTGACCACTGTCCTCCTCTTCTTCACTATACAGGAAAATAGGGTCATGTTCATGGCTCCATCAATGGAATCTTTGTGGTGCACTTTTATGCAAACCTATTTTAGAATGGATGGGTTTAAGTCTATGTAGATTTATGCGACTATAGTGGGTCTAGTATTGATGGACAGGCCATCTTGGAGGTAGAATCCCTTTGAGAGTGGATCTCCACTGAGCTGTGTACATTGTTAATGGGAAGGGCAGGACACAGCCGGGTTTTGTGTGTCTAATGAGTGGTTTGCCTGAGGAGGAGATCAAACTGCTGCTGTCCCACTGCTGGCAGCCACTCCCACTCTGCTTTTGTCCAAATATATCTCCACCCTCTCTTTCTCTCTTATTCTCACATTTCCTGTCTTTATGCCATTGTGATCAGAGTGACCAGAGTTCTGTTGTTTCAAATACAGACCTCTTTCCTTAGGTGATTTTCAGACCTGGCACGACTGAGCAAGTGTTATTGCTTTTATACAATAACGCAGTAAGCAAGGAGTTAATATAGGAAGATTTAGGGTGTGGTCACATTAGTAAAATTTATGCAGAGCTTCTTGGACAAAAAGGTTTATTGTCTATCGCCAATAGTATAGCTATAAAACACAACTTTCACTTTCAAAACAAGCTGTCACGGTTGGTTGTAGTGAAGCGCATGACGAAAGGAGTAGGGAACAAAAACAGTCTTTAATAAATCCATAACAGACCACTTTGCAGGAGATAACTTTTTTATGTCAACAGGTTCCACATAACTGGGTTACGTTAAACAAACATAATGTTCATGTAACTTCAACATCATGGAATGAAGTAATTTTAAGCGACCCATTTAAATAATCTCAAAGTGAATTTTTAAAGGCTCCCTGACATGATTCAGGTATATATATATATTTATTCATCCATTAAGATTTCATTTATTTTAGTGACACACAATTGAATTGATAGTCTATAGCTAGCTATTTGCTTGCAGTAGCACATATTAGCATCTTAAATGCTCAGATTTACATGCTCCTTCACCCAAAACATCTGAAAGTATAATTGAATCATTCCATAGACTAACGAAATGCTCCACTCTTCTCCACAATGGTAACCCACTGTAATTTAAATGGTTCTAATAATTCCAATGTAACTGAACATTGAACACAATTACACACTATCAAGTTTTCTCATTTTCTCAAAAAAACATAAAATAACACTTAATTTTAACATTTATTCTCTCTTAATTCAACCATATGCACAGCATGCTGGGAACTAACAAGCACCGCCCAGTTTCAGTTAATGCAACACAAATCATTCATGTAATCCAACACAAACGGATTAAGTAAACTTAAATTTTACATATAATTAAGCAGATTGAACACAATTAAATTAAGTTAGGACAAAATGTATAGCAATTGTGTTGCTTAAGCTAATTTTATTTAAGCAATGTGAACAAGCAGCAAAAATATTTTTTTTCAGTGAACTAAGGAAACACAGGGCTTAAATACATGAGGAGCATAATCAATGTCAAACAGAACAGGTGCAGGAACTAATTAACAACCAGGGAAACTGACTAGGGAACACAGAAAGGCAAACAGGGAACCAAAACAGCATGATAATAAAACAGAACAAAACAGAGCATAAACTGTTACACAAGCAGCTTTCTGTAGTCCTGTTGTGAAATCTGCATATGGAAATCTTTCGCTCACATGCGAAATTCCCAATCGTGTGGATTTCTATTGAAGAGACTGCATGTCGATGCTCACGTTAAATGTGACAGCATCCTTTACATTTAGACGCAATAATGTCAGTTACTTTGTTTATTTTTGCTCAGATAATAGTTCCAAACGTAGCCACAGCAGAATTAACCGTTGTGTTTTCAGGGCAACACGCAGTAGTGATCAGTGTTCAGTGATCAGTGTTCCTGATTCAGGAATCATTTAGGTCAGTGGTTCTCAACCTTTTTGACTCGAAAAGCCCTCTTATAGGACATAGGCCTATTTTTCCTGATATTTCGACTGCAATTATGAAAATCAAACTTTGTATTAAAAGAAACTAGGAGTGTCCATGCATTAAATTACTTAACCACAATCCATTAAAACATCATGATTCAAGAAGAAAAATGGGGCAGAAATATGATTTCAGTTTATATCATGGTTTTATGTGTTTGTAGCATTTTAATTTAGATTAGAGTTAGATTCTTTTAAGATAATAATGTAAATTTACTTTTTTAATTAATTACATTCAAAGTCATCCTGAGGCCCCCTTGAAAGTTTGCTGAGGTCCCACTGAGTTAGGTGGACATGTCACTACCTTCTAGTGTAATGAGAAACCTACTGATAATCCCCACCACTAAAACACACACTGACAATACAAACACTAGACGAGCGGAGTGCTACAAAAGTCTAATTGCTTTCGGACTAAATATCAGAAGTCTTGGAAGACTGCTCAGCCAATCAGATTTAAGAACTGACACTAACTGTTGTATAAAATACAATATTCATTGTTTCTTGCAGTGTTTCCCACCAGCTTCAAATATGCCACAACTTCTGAATGAGGAAATGTTAGTATAAATAATAATAAGCAATTGCTTGTTCCCAGGAAAAAAAGGAAAGAGAGAGAGAGAGAGCTATATATCATATCAAGCCAACAGAAATCATATTTTTAGCCACAACAACAATAGTTCATACTTTTTTTGGAGTCCAGGAAAACAAGCCAAGCAAAACCAGACCTTCAATGTATTGTGGTGAGATTTCAGGCTACTTCTTGGGTGCCACCCCATTCGTACAGTCGTAGCCTACATACCTTTCTACTCCCTCTCTGGGCCGCATGCCAGCTTATCAAAGTGGCACTGGACCACCAATTGTACCACTGAGCTTTTTGTCATATGCCTATGTGCCACTCCTGAGTCTCAGTAACCATGGTGACATGCTGACTGTGCCAAGCATACATTTGGTGCCCTTTCAATGACAGAAGAGAGGGCTAGTAACTGGGCAGGGCAGTTATTTACAACACCATCATATTTGGGGATTGGCTCTGCTGGTTCACTCTAAATAGATGATGGGTAATTTTGTCCAGACGAGAAAAACTTTAAGTGAGGCATTCATTTCCATACTTTGAATAATAATAAAATATTAAAAATCGAAGCTCTTATTTATTCATTTATTTTCATTTAAAAGCACAATTCATGTCTTCATTTTCTGAGGACACCTAGAACCCGTCATGGCTTGAATGTCCCAGAGCTGAAAAGTCTTTCCCAGTACATTTTGTATAAAACTTGAGTGCTGTATGCACTGCAAAAAGGGTCATAATTTTTTTAAATGCAACACTTTTCTACAGCTTTTTCATTTCATGTGTCATCCCTTATTTAGAGTCTTTCACTCCGAAAAAATACTGTATTGATTTTCTCATTCAGATGTGTAACAGTTCAATAATGAATACACACTGGAATAAAACACTTCTAAAATGCCTTGGCTTTAAATTCACTGACATGTATCGTTTCAAGGATGTAAAGCTAATCTCATTCATTCACTGAATCGTGCAATGAACAGCATGACTCAGATTCAGATCAAGCTTAGGGCAATACAATAAGGTTGCCTCTGACTTCTTCAAATGCATCTGATTGCTTGCTTTCTTTTGCAGTAAAATGTAAGTAAGTAAAATGTACTATAATTCTATGTTGGTTTGACAAAACATACTTTTATGCGATCAGCAAAACTGATAAACTGCATGTCCTCAGGACTCTGAGGGAGCTTTCATTCATACAAGCAGTTTATAACCCTAAACAAGCTTTATAGCCCCAAAATGAACTGATGTGAGCGGATGTTC
Organism: Abramis brama; assembly: GCF_963993115.1. Taxonomy (NCBI): domain Eukaryota; kingdom Metazoa; phylum Chordata; class Actinopteri; order Cypriniformes; family Leuciscidae; genus Abramis; species Abramis brama. The sequence goes on along the minus strand of NC_139965.1, from coordinate 25,874,410 downwards.
GAGATGTGTATTTGTGTTTTGGGGTGTTTCTTTGTGTCTGTAACAAGTGCATATAATCGTTCTTTTTATTTGTTTTTGTTTTGAAGCAGAAGCAGAAGCAGCCCACCCTAAAAACAAGCAGCACACAATCACTCCATTATGCAATGACAAAAGTGCCTTTGATGTGGTGGAAGCGGAGCAATCTAGAGTCACAACAGCACAGAGAGGCAGGAGATATTTACTGAGTGAACACACTCGGCTTACAGGAGCAGTGCTGTTTGGAGAGACAGCAGCTGCAGGAGGGACATCCCCGTTGTTTGATCTGTTTCAATCCCTCTGCGGTTTGGATACGGTTACCCCCAGGAAGCCCATCGGTTTGCAGTTGGGACTTGGGAGAGTTCAAATATCTTAGCCCATTCTGAACATGATTGGCCCAAGGCAGAATCCACATACACATACACTATAAAATATTAAAGTCTGTACCATAAAACATACTTCCATGGGTAATGAATAAATGCTTACATAATCATCTCCCATGCTTTTCTCTAATCTGTTCTGTAAATACTCAAGGCTGGACCCTCTCCTCAAAATGTTGCCATGTGGTGTATATGATAACATTTTACGCATAGTATCTTTTAGTTGTGTGATGTATAAAGAGTATAAACCTTTTCTTCTTTCAGTTAGATAGACAGATAGATTATAGATGGATAGATAGATTTGTGTTCAGAGACAGTAGGCTATAGGGTCCCATGCACATGGCTGACTCAGTGGCCAGGCTGAGTGGGATCCTCAGCCTGTAGGAGCACATGACACGGATGCACATGTGATCTCTCGCCCCCTCAGACACCAGGAGAGAAGAATTCTCTCTCAGCCCATTTGAAGGTCATGGCAGAGGGTCCTGCAACCCCAGCTGTGTGTGTGTTTGTGTGTGTGTGTTGCAGACTATAGTGAATCTATGACTTGCATATCAATAAACAAGTGAATGTTATTGACATATAATTATGTTGTGGATTATAGTGGCACATGGAATTGTCTTAACATTGAATACACAATGCATGATATTGTAAATATAGAACACATCTGACTTTAGGCTATAATACATTGGGGAAAGCTAGCAACATATCAGCACATCATATAAGATATAAGGGTGTATTTTCTCATTGCTACTAGCGAAATACGGAGCTCTAAATAAATCAATGTATGTTAATTTTACATTGTTGTGTCGTTTGGCGCAGCGCGTTTGGTGAAACTATCGTGCAGCCGTGTCTGTACACGGAAAGGGGGTGTGTGAGGATACTGGCAGCGTTTCATGCAGCTCCAGCGGACACCTAAAGCGGGACTCACTGGTGTGTGTGTAAAGAGAGCTAACACACTCTCACACACACTTAACATTTGGACACAACATGGCGATGAGGGACACGACGACTCTTCCCCGACTAACAAGACCACGTTATGTTATAGGTTAGGGGGAGCGCGCGACAGGGAAATACGTGAAATTACGCGAAACGAATTAAACCTGAAGAGATTATTTCCCGAATTCCATTATATGCATGTAGCTTGTAGCGGTCATATAAAGCACACTGCTTTACCCCGCTGCTGGAAATCAAACGCTGTACATGGCGGTGGAGAATATCTGGCTCTTCTGTCTACTTTCTCTGGGTTACTGTGGAATATCCGTGCAAGGTAATACAAGCTAAATCTAATCCCCGGTGTTTTCCCATGCTATGTCTTTTAAGTTGTAGCCTATGTGTGTGTGTCTTTTAGCCTACATATTTAAATATATTTCTTTGTATCTGTCAGAGTGTGTGAGTATAGATGGGCTGGAGAGAGAAACTGTGCACCTTGCTTGTTGCAGCGTTGTGGAGCTTTTACTTTTTCACGTTTTCCTTTTTTAAAAAACCTTTACGCAAACAGGCAGCCTATTTGAAGTAGAATATTTATTTGTGGATTAAACTTTTTTGTCACATCCAAACTTCACTTTTGTAAACGCACTCAATATAAAGTAACGGTTGGTTAATTTAACGTAATATTGAAACATTAACAATAAAACAAATCCCGGATGAAGAGACAAATAATGCAAGCCAATTAGCTCAGAGGGGCGGATAGTGTAGTAGGGGGCTCTAGTTTTGGAATGTACAGGTTCATAGTCATCACTCATCATTATAGCAAAGTAGCCTAAATCTGGTCAAAGAAATGTTGGACTTTAAAGGGGGTTTGATTGAATGCCTTATTTGGACTTATTTAGAAGCCCCCCGATCGATGGACGAGGGGGTGTCTTAAAAAGTCCATATTATCAGTCCACGTAATTACTTAAAAGTTGCAACCCATTAACTCATGTTAATAATTATTAACTAATATTTAGATATTAGTGTTCTGAGTGTCCTTGAGTTGAATATGAAACTAATTTGTCAAAATGGCCATTTTTTGTTTGTCTTGACACTGAAATAAAAAATAATTTAAAAAAATTAAACACGTAGAAACTCCAGAAGTTAAATTGTCATAATTCCTCAAATTGTTCTACTAAATTGTGATATAGCCTATATACCTATAGACATATTTATTGTAATCTTGCGTAAATAAATGTACACTGTAAAACCTAAGACTGAAAGTTACTAAACTAAATGAGTACATTTAACTTATTTTTTAAAAAAAGTTAGTTTAACTTAATAAAATATGTGATATTAACTCAAAAACTGCAATGTATTAAGCAGAACTTAAACCGAATAAGTTATGAATAACCTATTTGTTATTTTAGCTTTTAAATTTTATTTTTCAAGAAATTACTTTTGTATAAGGAGATGAAATAAACACTTAAATACATACATTTAACATTTTCTGCTTCATTTGAAGCCTACATTTAGGTCTCTCTACGGCGTTCTCCCTCACGCACCGGAAAACCCCGCGTATTTATTTCAATCTGCCCATCCCCCACAGCTCAGCTCACACACGAAGTAACTCGGAGTCGGAACAGAATGGCGGCCATGGAGAGATTTAACAGGTAAGCACGGCAAAATGCTTCGTCCTCTTTAGAGCACTTGTACGTTTAACGTTGTATTGTCGTTACTCTTCATCTTATGAAGACCGACTAGCTAAAGTAACGTAGGCTACTAACTACTGTAATAAGACTTAGTTATGCCATTTGTGTCACGTCACAGAAACGCCAAGCCAACGCGACATTGCATTTAGCACTAACTTAGAGATTTTTTTTTAATCAGCGGCAGTAAGTTAGTTGTACTGTGAGTACACGACAGTTTTGTCACTGGAACAGTAATTTATATGTGTGTGCGTTTTGTCACATTTTTACAGAGCGTGTCCCGCGCAAATTTGGATATTTATCAGTGAGGACGAAACTGACTGACTCCACTAGTGCTAACGTTAACCGTCATTCACACGGCAAAAACTAAAGAAATAGGTAACGTTAATACAAGCTGACATACTCTTTAATTTATTATGTTGTGAGTAAACCACAGAAGTGGAAAATTAATATTTTTTGTGTTTTCTCATTTTAGCGTAAACAAACGTGTCCCGCGCAATTTTGGATATTGTGAGGAGACTAGCAGCTATAACGTTATCGTCCACCGACCGACATTTACCCGGCAAAAACTAAATAAAAAAGGTAATACAAGCTGACCTATTTCTTCATTTATAATGCTGTGAGTAAACTTAATTTTTTTCAGTGGAAGATTAATTAATTTCTGTGTGTTTTCTCACATTTTTGCTTAGACAAAAGTGTCCCGAGCCATTTTGGATCATCATCAGTGATTGAGACTACCATCCACCGCCCGTCATTCACATGGCAACAACTGCAGAAATAGGTAATACAAGCTGACTTATTCCTTTATTTATTATGCTGTGAGTAACGTAAACCAATTTTTTGACAGTGGAAAACTAATTAATATTTTGTGTTTTTTCTCACATTTTGTCATAGACAAATGTGTCCCTTGGGCAATTTTGGATATCGGTGAGGAGACTATCAACCACCGACCGTCATTCATACGAAAAAAAAAAAAGGTAATACAAGCTGACATATTTCCTCATTTATAATGATGAGTAAACTACAGTTTTGTCAGTGTAAGAGTAATTCATATTTTTGTGTTTTCTCACGTATTTGCATAGACAAACGTGTTCCGTGCAATTTAGGGTCTAGTGAGGAGACTGACTGACTGTCCTCCACATCGTCTGCCATTCACGTGGCAAAAATGAAAGAAAAAGGTACTACAAACTGACCTATTCTATTTATTATGCTGTGAGTAAATTATATTTTTGTCAGTGGAAAATGTATTAATTTTTTTTTTTTTTTTTTTTTCACAGTTCAAAATAGACAAACGTGTCCTGCGCATTTTTGGATCTATTTCAGTAAGAAGACTGACTGACTATCCTCCAGTGACTGTCATTCACATGGCAAAAACTAAAGAAAAAGGTAATTTCCCAGGGAAAGCAAGAACTGAGAACTGATAAGAATGTAAAATGTGCACCTTGAAATGCAATGTAAGTCATTTTGGATCTTGTCAAATCTAGTTGTACTGTCAATCTCAAAGCTCTTTTCCATTTTAGATGTGTTTGTGTGTTTTTATAGTGAAAACAAATACTGCCGCTCAGTCTTTTTGCCACTTAGCCGACGGTGACGTCACGCATAACCTCTATTCTAGCATTTATGCTGTGAGTAAACCAGTTTTGTCAGTGGAAGATTAATGTTTTTTTTGTTTGTTTGTTTATTCACAGTTCGCCAGACAGAAGTCATGTGCAGTTTTGTATTTTGGACAGTGAGGAGACTGACTGACCATCTTTCACAACATTCATCACTGAGAACCTTTTGTAAAATAAATTATTTTTCAATAAATACTATTAATAACTGCATCCTTTTCTTTGACCATTTCTTTATACCAGGGTTCCTCAAACTCGGTCCTGGAGGGCCACTGTCCTGCAGAGTTTAGCTCCAACACTGATCAAACACACCTGAGCAAGCTGATCAATGTCTTCAGGATCTCTAGAAACTCACAGCTAGGTGTGTTTGATCAGGGTTGGAGCTAAACTGTGCAGGACAGTGGCCCTCCAGGACCGAGTTTGAGGAACCCTGCTTTATACCAATGTTTTTCCTTTGTCTTATAAAACTTTATTAATTTGAGTTAAATCAACTTAAATCATTTACCGCAATCGGTTTCCTAAAACCATTTGAGTAGCTATATAGTTGTTATGACTTGATTAGATTTATTAAATGAACTCAAACCAGTTAGTTTAAATGGTTTAAATTACTTTAAAAGTTTAATGGAATGAACTTAAAATATTCAAGTTACATATACTCAAAATGAATGACTAAACGAACACTAAATTATGAGTGAATATGACTCAATATATATAAGTTCACAATACTCATATGTATTTATTTTAAAACTTAAATGGTTTGCCGCAATTAGTTTCCTTAATCGGTTTGAGTTGAGTTAACTTGTTGGGTTTTACAGTGTAGCCTACATGTAAAAGTTCAAACGACTACAGCTTTAACAACAGAAAAGTTTATTTTGTTATTTTTAAACGACCAAAGTGCCTTTCACACAGAACAAGATGACACATGAGTTGGACAAGTCAGGTAAAAGAGATGGCAGTCTGCTTATGTTTCATAGTGTCTTTTAAGTGTCTTTAAACTTAAACCAATAAAATACTTATTCTGCAACATTTTCCCACATTCCCTAAATTGCCGAGACAGCAACACATGAAAATAAAAATATTTTGTAGCTTGTTATATTACCTTTGTCGCCCACTAGAGGGACTGGACTGAAATACCCCCACCCCCCAAAATGTACCCCCCTGAAAGGCATTGTGTAATTCGCACCCTTTTTAAAGTAGAGATATGGTGACTTGGGTGAGTGGAAAATTACTGTCACGAGCTTGTTGTGGTATTGATATTTCTAGCTTAGACATTTAAATCAAATAATTGACTTATGAGTTTAAACCAGGCTTTGATGCTTTTTGTGTAGAATACCATAGGCCTACTTTTGTGCTATTTTATGGCATATATTTATCGCACTAAATGGCATGTAATGAAATTAGAGAGATCAAAGACGGTGTTGTTATGGCTTGAGAGGGGTGAGTGCTGGCGCTGTTCAGTGCAGGAGCTTCGGGCAGGATTCAGCGACTTGAATTCAGTCACAGGCGCTGGAAGAAAAAGGGGTGGGGAGTGGTCAGGGCGACTTATCCAAAGACTATACACCTTATTTACATAACAAAGAAGAGCACTGAAACACATGGGCACCTCTTGGCATCCAGCGATGCCCTTGTCTCACCGATGTCCATTGGGAAGTATAAACGGCAAACACAGCGGTCAAAACAATATGTCATCTTTGAGCTCTGTTAACGATTTTAGTGCCTATATTATTTATGGCGGGGCAGGACCTACTAGTGGTAAATTGCATTAAAAATGTTTGTGCTAGACCGCTGTGCCGTAAGGTGGCTCTGTTTTCGTTAAAGTAGCCTACTTATTTAATTTTTTTTTATTATTTTTTTTTTTTATATATATTTATTTATTTGTTATTAGAAAATTCTAAATACAACTTGTGATTTTCTTCCAGCATTGTTTTGACAGATTTTTTAAAACATCTTAAAGGTAGGATAGGCAATTTCAGAGAGGCTAGCAATGGTTTTTAAGTCCCAAATAAGTCCCGCCTTCTTTTATTCAGAAGGTAGGATTCTGCCATATTGCTTGTTGCAGTTTCTCCCATTCATAAGTAATAGGAGTGTTCCATCTTTGTATGTAGTCTTTGGCAAAAACTCATTTCCAAGAGGTAGCTTGAATAAAAAGATAATATTATAGTATATTATATTAATTTGCATAAGCCATGTGGTTCATTCATTCAGTAATATGTTGAAAGCAAGTGTGCCGCACAAGTCCTTTAAAGTGAAGCCAAAGCATTTTGATCGCCCCCTTGTGGCTGGTTGTAGTATGCCTATTGGTCTTAATCCCCTCCCTCGACACGAGCCAAACTAAAAAAATCCTATTACACTTTGAATAATTTTTTTCTGAAGATGGTTTCACGTAGACCAAGTTCAAGTGTTTGTTTTTCCAGTGAGTTTGGTTTTAGTTAGTTATTTGATGTTATAAAAATGGGGTGTAACATCATGATTGACAGCTGTGCTTGCGATTGAGTACTGGCGGGACCTTGATACCATCGCTATCAATATGCGGAAGACTCCCAGAACTTCCGGGAGAGGTGGGATGTCTGTAGCCGTGTTCGCAGGATGCGGACTTCGAAGGCAGTGAAGATCAGACCGAGCATTGTTAAGTGGGACGGTCTAACCTACGGGGGATTGTTCTTGTTGCCTAGCAACCGTGACAGCTGCAGTCTACGAGCGGGAGTAGCGTTTGTACTAGACTTTTATGAAAAATATTCAACTGTCTGAAAAAAAACAGGATTCTCAACCTGTCTAAATATGTTCACCGTGGTCCATTTCTGTACATAAAAGTATGAACTGTATAAAATCCCTCTCAGTAAGATGTCAACATCTGAACCGCTTTAAAGTTTTTTACTTTTTTATTTTTACATTTGTATCATTAGATATTCCAGTAAGTTGAAACCCAATACTTACATTTAAAATTGTAAAAAAAATCCTGTTGTCACCTGCATGCAATGAACTCTGGGGAAGGGTAGGGAACTCCTTTAAGGATCCATCGGTTGTATCCTCCATTGCCCGGGAAACGAAGGACGCATTTCGAGGCTACATTTGAAGGAGCCTTTAAATTGGGACAGCCTTCGTTGCGGCACTGTGACGCAGTCGGCCTTTGAATGTGGATGCAGTCTCTGAATTGGCAAGGAGCTTGTGACTGCTGCAGATTATTTCGTTGTTGATAGTGTTACCATAGAAATGCACAATTCCAAGTCCGAGGACGTGAACAGCGAGTAGAACGTCATGGGTTGCCATCTCTTAATTAATTTTTGATGAACTGTAAAAGGTGGCTATTGTTTGTTTGTTTGCTGCTCGGTGACTGTCTGTCTACAACTCTGCAGCGGAGCACAGTATTTTGACAGGTGTCACCGCAAGAGATGCTGTAAGCAAAAACGTTACTTTGAGAAGGTAGAAGGGGTGGTTGTAAGTAGACCTCCTTGTCTGAGGGTTCAGGTTGATCTTCGAAAGTCATGAACATAACACCCTATTTGTTCACTGCAGCTATTCCCTCCTGTCCACTAAGATTTGTGCCCACAATTTCAGGCTGGCTTTCCCTGAGGCTGTGTGCGGGGTTTACAAAGAGGAAGAGGAATGTTGTTATATGTATGCGTGTTGTTGTGTTAAGTGATGCTGGAGAATCTTGAAGGTAATTTGAGGTGATCTATTCCTCTCTTTTTTCCCCTTCTTTCTCTTTATAAAAATATCTGTGAACTCTTGGTGACTAGATGATGAGTGGTGCACTGATGCACTTAGGAGGCTGTACATCTCCACATTGAAAATCCAGTTTATGTTTTGCTTTCTTATATTGTGTTGTCTAACATTCCAGTGTTCTCCTAAAAAATCCATGTACAGCTGTCTGTTTTGTTTTTTTCAGTTTTTTTTTTAAGACAGAAGCAGCGTAGAGGCCAGAGGGCATGTTTTACAGGGTCTGTCACATGGTCTCACAGGCATGCTGCTCCAAAACCCGTGACTCAGTGCTGCAGTGTGTGCTCTGTCCTGGGGGGCTCACCATGTTTTGATCACAACATCAGTGCAACATAGCCTGTCCTGCAGAAAGGAAAGAGTTACTCTTTTGTGCTCCATCGCATTATTTTCAGCTTCATCACTTGATCTGCTGTGTAATCTTTCTCTAGTACTGCTGCAGCACTTCTGCCATTACCACCATTAAAGCATCCCTTCATGACCTAATTTTCCCTCTTCTTTATCAAGCCTTAATATTGTTTAATGCTCCTGAGAGGGATGAAGGGATTTTCAATAATTGCACAAACTGTAGACTGAAGCAGATGCTTCTGCATGAAGTCAGGGTAGTTATAGTAGGGAACAGTATATAGATGCATTTATACTTACTTTCGCTGTTTGGTCTGTGATCCTTAAGTTGAAGTTATTGTTCAAAAAGAAAATGTCTTACTGGTTAACTTCTAGGGATGCAGTGATAGAGAAAATTCTGGCTTTCCTGATTGTTTTGATGTTATGGCTGATAATTGATAAATGGTGAATTTTATAAGCACAGCAACTCTCTTCAGTATGTGCTGAAAGTGTGTGTCAAGAGCTCTTAAATCTTTGCCATCATTATCCTTTTAAATTGATTATCTAAATCTTAAAACATGCAGATATACTTAAATTATCAGCTGATGAAAATTCAATATCAACTGATAAATTAGGGAAAAAAATCAATGGTATTTCATATGCTGAGTATGTGAACTGTCATTGAAAAAAGATGACTTTATAATTCTTTGTAGATGCAGCTTGGGGTTAGTGCGAATAAAGTCAGCATGGAACTTGATTTTGTCCGCTGTGAATTGACTGGATCATTGTCATTTGCTAATTGCCAGTTTTTTCTGTAGGGACAGTTGAAACTGGTCTTGCTGTTGGAAAACCTTATTGCTCTGTCCTCGCGCCGGAAACAGAAAAGAGATGTCGTTTTTAACTCTTTCCCTGCCATTGATGAAACTTTTTCGTCAATTATGAGACAACGCTTCCCGCCTCCTGCTTTCAGTGTTTTCACTGTTTTATGGTAGAGGGCACTATGACACATCTTCTGAAAGAGTACTGAACCTCCTGACCAAAAGACATGTGAAGAAGAAGCAGAAACAAGCGATAGCCAGGGGGGTAATCAAGCTCTCGAATTCCGTACCACCCCCGGGGGCCGCCATTGGCTAACAAGCCATCACCTTGCTGTTAGCATTCCATTGACTCCCATTCATTTTGGCGTCACTTTGACAGTGAATAACTTTACATCTGAGGCGTTTAAAGACTCCATTTGTCCATTGTTTATTTCTAAAGAAACACGACAATGTATGAAAGGCTCCATTACCTTGTATCTTGCGTTATGGCCCCGTAGAAGCCGTTTTTGTAAAAATAGGCTAATGATTGCATCATAACCACGCGACTCTCTGGAAATTACCGTATAGACAGGAAGAGAAGCTCACAGTCAATCGGGGGGACGTGGAGGCATAAAGTCCGATAAAGTCAAGGGAGAAGCCCATAGAGAGCCATAAAGTTGCTCCTGCTCCTAGCTCATGGACAGCTCCTACTCACGCTCTCCGTCTCTGCAAGATTCGGAAGGGAATGATTCAGATTTCGCCTGGCACAGCTACTAGAAGACTTACAACTGTCAGACAGTTTGCTCACGTCACATCTACGTCGTCAAGCTCAGTCTGAGTCTGCGCAATACGCTCAGCCATCAGGAAGTGAGTGCTTCTAATTTGCTTCACTTTTCTCCGTTGAAACCTATGGGGTCGCTGTGTCCAGTTTATATACTGTCTATGGCGATAGCATAATTATGTAAAATAATGCGATCATAATTAAAACTGCCTAATGTTACTGAATGAAATGTCGACCCAGCACGAGGTACAGGACTGCGATGATTTGGGGGTGTTGATTTACTCGATTTTCTCCATCTAGTATGTTTTGTTCATCTTTCTGAATCCGATCCAGATGTAGTCTTTGACAAAGAAGCATTTTTCTCAGCTTTTTGCTCAAAATTTAGCTTTTTTTAATGAAACTTACCCACACTCAAGTATTGATAAAAAAGAATGCATTAAGCTAGAATAAAAGTTTTTTTTTTTTAAAGCAGGGGCTGTTTCTTTTGATATATTGCATGTTCAGATATTAATACAACAAAATATTCTGGAGGCCATGAACATTTCGTGAAAATTGTCAAAAATGCTGGCAGTGGCTGGCAACTTTTTTTTTTTTAAATGCCGGCGGGGAAAGAGTTAATTAAAGATTAGGAGGGCACATTGTTTTAAAAAAATAATGTGCACATATAAATCATTTATAATAAATTCTGCAACATTCCATGAACAACTTTGATTTCATGGTGACTTCGTTTCAGTTAAGATGTTTCTGCTGGCTTCTGTTTGTTTTCTAGAGTTACTGTGTATGTCTTTGTTCTTTTATACCTTAACTTTGACGGAAAGATTTAGGTTGATTCATATTATTTAGTCTTTTTTTTTGTTTTGGTGTATGTGGTTGTTTCAAGCCTCCTTGTATTTTGCATTTGCCGGGTTTGCTGCTCATGGTGAGGTGAATCATTTTTAGGAGAATGAAATGTGGGTCATACAAGGAAGTTATTCATTATCCTACTTCCTGTCAGTCTTTACAAAGGTCTGCCACAGGTTGTTAACCCTAGGAAAGGTTGACAAATCTCTTCAATGATCTCTGTAATGTACTTAATGTTTTAAGTAGTGAGACCTGAAAGTGATTCAGTTGTTGTTAGAGAAAAAATTGAACATCAGTGTAATATATATTTGACCACCTGCATTAAGTCCAATAAGAATCCCCAAATTGATCTATGGGTCATATGAAGCTGATAGTGCTTAGTTCTCTGTGTTCTGTGTTGCAATGGCTATTTGAGTTCAGCATTTGTACACATGGACTCCAGGGATACTGTGACCTGGATAACAGCTGTCAAAATCTATCAGCATGTGGCTTGACCAGAGATAGAACCTCAGATGGGTCAAAGGGAGATGAAAAGAAGGACAAAGGGAGGTACTGGATGGGTCGATGGGAGAATGGACATGTTTAATGAGTAACTGGAATAATTAGTATTGCCCATTTAAATGATCATTAAAGTGATTGCTTGTAAATTCATTTAATTTAAATGTAATTTAAAGATAAATTAAATTCTGTCAGCAATTACTTACCCTCATGTTGTTCCAAACCCATGACTTTTTTTTTCTGCTGAACACAAAAGAAAATATTCTTATTTTCTTTTGTCCATAAAATGGAAATGAATGGTCACCAAAACTGAATATTTTCTTTTGTCCATAAAACGAAAATTAATGGTCACCAAAACTGCTCGGTTACCAACATTCCTCAAGACATTTTTTATTTATTTATTTTTCACAGAAGAAAGAGCATTTTACTGATTTGGCACGAGATGAGGGTATATGATGACTATCCCTTTAAAGTTCTCTCATACTAGCAAGTGACAGAGCCAGTATAATGATTTTTATTTATTTATTTATTTTTATTTCAAGTCCACACTATAACTTAAACTTCAATGCATCACTGCATTTTCTCCACTATGAGTTTATAATTGACTTGTTTGCTTACATGCAAACTGCCAAGAACATTCAAGCCCTGCCAGAGGCCTCTTAGCCAAGAGCCAGGAGAATATTTTAAAAATAAAGTTGAAGTTTTATTAATGGTTTCTACTGTTCGTAATCACATTTGATCCAGTTCCCTTAGTTTTATTGGACAGCTTGCTGTTAAGCGTAGCCAGAAATGTTTCCCTCACAGTGATCAACATCCAGTGTTTTTTCAGCAACTCACCTCCCACTTGAGTTTCTGCAGCTTATGCATAGCAGCTTTTTAAACTAAGACTACTATCACACCGACCAGAATGACCACAGTCAATTTTGTCTGATATCTGTCCATACTGTGCCAGTATCTGTTTTTGTTACATAAGTACACACACACACACACACACACACACACACACACACACACACACACACACACACACACACACACACACACACACACACACACACACACACACACACACACACACAAAACAGCTTCAAGCCCATGTGTACTGTGATTTACAGCGATTCACAATGTTTATCCAGTCGGTAAACGTTGGTGTCTAAAAGAGGTCATGATCCTTTGGGTTTTGTGTATTCTCTATACATTTGCTGAAACAGAGAAGATCATCACTGCTGTTCAGTAAATTATAGAGTTTCAATGGGTTGACATTAGTTCTCTGAATGAATCTTGGAAAAGTAAAAGTTGGGTCCAAAATGATGATTTTTATTGATTAATTAAAACGTAGGTGTGTCATCAGTCATCATTCTCAGACTGTGAGATAAATGACAAAATGTTGCAGTAAGTTTATGTTATGGATATTATGTTAAGTACAATGTTGAATTCTGTTGTGTGTTTAATGAGTAATCATTTGAGATAATGTGTTTATGTATAGTTGCATGTTAATGTATGGGTTGGTGCGTGCATGTGAGCGAGTGTGTGAAGCGGGGTCTATTCCTCATGAAGCTGGTTGGGTAAACAGTCATACGATCGCATTCCTTCCATTCCGTGCTGCTGTCCACTTGGTCACATGACCACACAGGAGGGCTCATAGTGGTGTGGGGAGGCATGACTTAGGAAGGGGAGCCATTTATCACTAAGGACAATTGTGGATGCAGGCTCCCACATTTACAAGGGTGTATTTTTTTCTTCAAAGCAGATGTATTAAACATGTCAGATACTGACTGTTATAAAAATCCTGACACACAAAGAGGCTGTGAAGATAATTAACAAGAGTAGATTCATAAAAGGTTTATAACCTTGCCGGTTCACCAGGTGTTTGGCTTTCGGTGCATGATTTTGTCTGTCTGTGTTAGTGCCTTTGTCCTGAATTTCCTTTTTAAAATGTTGTCAAAAGACTGCAGTAATTGCTTTGACAAAATAAAATCGCAAATAGTTCACAGAGGAGAAAAAGAAATTGTAAATACCGTCAAAGACTCCAACTGAGCTATTTAAATTCCTGCTTTTAGTATTGATGACAAATGTGTGGATAAATGTGGTCTTAAACCAGACCTGTGCCAGGATTGGGCCATCTGGGGACCCCACTATTATAGTGTTGTGGACTGGGATACCCTCTTGAAAGTCTATAAAAAGACAGTTCTGTTATTTTGAGGGTAAGTAAGAGTGAGCACACCACAGGACAGCAGACATTTCAAGTCAACTCAAAAGTGCTTTATTATGAAAAGGTACAGTGTATTGCCAAAGCATTTGCAAGATCTACAAAGAATAAAAATTATACACATAAATTATGTATACTATACAGTGGCCCCAAAAAGTATTTGGGATTGTTCATCCAAAAATTTACTCGCCCTCATTTTGTTCCAACCCATACCACTTTTGTTCATCTTCGGTACGCAAATTAAGATCTTTTTAATGAAATCTGAGAGATTTTTGTACTCTCCACTGACAGAACTATATGTGTATAAAAACCTAAATTTAAATCTGTTCAGTGTATGCCTCTTCAGAAAATTTGGACAAAACCACTCAATTCATATGGAATAGTTTTACAATCTCTTCATTAACTTTTTGAAGTGTCAAAGAGTGGTAGTTGCGTGGACTGTCAATGGAGGGATATTCAAAACAGAGACAAGTATTTTGACATTTTCGAATTTCAAATGTTAGTTTAACATGCTTATATGATGGACTACTGTTATTATACTGTGAGAGGAAACAACTTCATACATCCACTAAAAATTACCTTGCCAGGTCTAGGTCTGTCATGTGTTTGCAGATGTGACTTGGTTTAATTAATCTTTAATTTTTCTTGTAAATGTTTTTTTTCTCTCTCTCTTTCTCTATTTGCATGACATTTATAGTGGCCAAAGGTGTTCATATAGTGTTTCACATATTTTTGTAAAGCATTCCTGTGGCTCACGCAGTGAAGGATGTGGCTAGAAAAGCCAATGTCAAGGGTTCATTTCCCAAGAAGTTCATGCCACTGATAAATAGTCTTGAATGTAATGTAAGTCTTCCAGGTAACATGCCATATGTGTAAATGTCCATGTTCTTAGTGCATCTGCTGCAACATCTCATCTTTTCAGTGAGACTCAGTTGTCAGATTCCTTTTCTTTTAGTTATAATATATCTCATACTATTGCCTAGTTGTATCTGTCTCTGCTCTGCTCCTTTGCTTTTGATCTAGCTGCACCGAGTTTCCCTAAGCAGAATTCCCAGAATTTTATATGCAGAGACAGATAACATCAATACATATCATGTTAGAACTTTTGTGTCTGTGGTTTACAGATAAAGAGGTAGAGCTGAAGCTTCCGTAACTGTCATGACTGTTACCTCTTATCATACAGATAGCATCTGTGACAATGGAAATGCTTCTGCCATTGAGTATAGATTTGGAACTGGGTTTTCACTTTGCCATTTAGTTTTTCAGACAGACTAAGGGCATTTACTTGCACTTTAAAGGTTCTATTTCACATGGACTAAAGCAATAATTTGTTTTGGGGGGCCTCAAAAACTGTTAAAAAGTTTGGGGTCAGTAAGATTTTTTTAATGTTTTTGAAAGAAGTCTCTTAAGCTCACTAAAGCTGCATTTATTTGATTAAAAAATACAATAAAACAGTAATATTGTGAAATATTTTTACAATTTAAAATAATTTTTCTATTTTAGCATGTCATTTATTATTATGACAAAGCTGCATTTTCAGAAGCCTTCAGTCTTCAGTGTTACATAATGCCTCAGAAATCTTTCTTATATGCTGATTTGGTGGTCAGAAGAAACCACATTTTCTTTGATAAAAAGCTCAAAAGAACAGCATTTATTTGAAAATTAAAATATTTTTAACATTATAGATGTCTTCACTGTCACTTTAAATCAATTTAATGCTTGTTTGCTAATTAAAAGTATTCATTTCACAAAAACATCTTTCTGACCCTAATCTTTTAAATGGTAAATATGTATGAGTGGTAACTATGGACATCATGGTCTACTTTTGAGTCCAGTTGCAACGGTTCACATGGCAGGGGCACAGCTGCAGGATGTGCAAAGTCTAGCGAGTGAGTCATTCTCCGTTCATGGTCTGAGGATATAACTTGTCCATTCCAAAGGAACTTTGTTTTGGCCATGGATGCCAGAACTGCCACAGCCAGAAAGAGAAAAAATGGTTTTACTTTTTTGTACATAAAAATATTGCGAGAGATTTGATGCTTGAGAAATGAATTAGTTATCTTTATGTCGAGTTGTTTCAGCGCAGCAGACCACTGAATGGGACGGCACTCTTGCACAACTGCTCTTGAAGCCCTATTTAAGACATTGTTAGGCTGTGAGAATTGGCTGTCAACTTGGGAAGCCGTGACCTCTTGAATAACATCGGCTTATTCCACTCATCAGGACTCGCTCAGCAAGCAATTTAAAAGTCCTTATCATCATCCTCATTTTGAACGCAGTGAGATTTGCTTGGAATCCTGTAATTGTTTGCACATCTCCCTAGAGCACTGTGGTTATTTTTTTGGTGTACTGTAATCTCTTCTGTCATATTCCTGAGAGGCTTTCCTTCATTTGGCCTAGAACCGAGACACCACAATTGTTTGGTAAAGAGATCAGAATACTAAATCCTAAAGCTCGGCTGATAGGATGTGCACCTAGATAAGATTCAGTGTTCGCTGGGTTTCGTTGATAGACCCATCCTGCTAGTATAGAGATGTCGATGAATACACAAGTTACAATTAAGTGCACTGAGGATTAGGGCTGGGTATTGACAAGTTAAGGGTCATTTAATGGCTTTTCTGATGTAAATGTAGCATTATGTGACATGTTGTTTACAAGCTGTTTTACTGACGTCTTTCCACAGTTGAAACACTGATTGAGCAATTACATGAGACATGATACGGATATCTGTAAGTTGTACTGTATCTTTCAACATACCTTCTAATGTTCATTCATGTTTATTTTGTGTTGTAAATAGTAGTAAAGTGGAAGAGGTGATCAGTTCTCATGCGCTCTGCGCTGCTGCTTTGCTTGAACTGAGATGCTACAGTGATCTGCCACACCACATTAAAGAGCGCCACAGAAGGATTTATTGTTTGAATTTCATAATAAAAAGGGTAGAATTTGTCAAAATATAACTAAGCACAAAGCGTGCAATTTATTGAATGAGAGGCGTGCTACAAAGTTTTGTTCATTCATCAAATGAAAACAGACTAAAATACCAATTCTTGGGATTTGAGAATCAATATTGGTTCATAAAAATGAGAATCGATTAAAATCAAGAAATCAATCATTTTTACCGAGCCCTACTTGAGGATGTTGTCTGAACTGTCAATGGATGCTTTACACATTTCTGGGGTTCTCTTCTAAGAAGTGGAAGTCATCATAATTGGGTAAACTTCTGTGGTGAACAGGAACAACAAATAAATTTTTTGCATTCCCATTTGATCAACAAAAGTGTTTCTATGACTTTCCAAAAGAGAAAACAAACATAATGAGAGACTGATTGGTCAGAAGAAAGAAAAATGTCAAATTTGCCGTCACTCCCTCAGCTGTTGTGTTAGTAACACTATCTCAGTAGCGTTAACAAGTGTTCTGTAATTTAATGTCAAGGTAATAAAGCACAAATAGTGTTATAAATGTACATTACATTTTTTAAAAATTAAAACATAAAAAAACATAATATTTATGACAACATCCATTCCTGGGTCCTGAGGACACTTACTAGATGTGTTCACTACTATCTTCAGTGTCTTTTCCGGTCTGTCAGTATTCCTCACATGCTTCAAGAGCACTGACATCAGTAATCAAATGCTTTAAGTGGCAATACACCTTGTTTCCCTTTTGGTTGCTTTCTAGCTAAACAGATTAACAACACCATTGCAATCCAGACTTTATAGGACACTTATCAGTGATGTTGAGAAAAGCTCCTAAAATAATCACCCTGCACTCTACACTGCGGTCTTGCAGTCACGTTCCTGTCACTACTAATGGCCTGCTATTAGTTTGTTAGTGTGTTGTTGCTTGCTGACCTATCAATTTGCTGATTTATTTATTGTCACTACAACTAAATGACACATCTGTCACTCTACTGTCACTGTTTGCTCTGAATTCCTCCTACTTCAATCCCTTAGGCATACCATTTTTTTATTAAATACAATGTCTGAGGAACAAAAACACATGCAGCCTCTTATTTGTGACTGATGACTTTATATCTTGAAAATTTGAAATTAGAGATGCATGATAGTCGATTTTTCATTACATGGCCAATATTAAAATTCTAGATGTTTTTAATCTAAATGCATTTAAAATAAATTACTAAACTAAAATGAATTGTTTTAAATTCATCACGTGAATTTAGGCATCACAATACTGTAATGTACAGAATGAAAAATGGATATTCATTTTTTAATTTGCTAAACAATTGCCAGTTCAAAACTAACAGTTCAAAATTTGAAATTAGAGATGCATGATAGTCGATATAATGATTTTTATGATATTAAAATTCCATAAGATTTTATATATATATAAAAAAAAAAAAATCTTTTTAATTTTCATTAATTTCATTACATGGTCATTATAAAAAATTCTAGATATTTTTATCTAAATACATTTAAAATAAAAATGACTAAATTACAAAAAAATAAAAAAAATACTAAAACAATTTTTTTTTTTTACATTTATCAAGTGAATATAGGCATCACAATATTATGATTTACAATATGAAAAAAAGATATTCATATTCATTTTTAGATTTGCTAAACAATTACAATTGTCCTATCTGTAGCATTTTTCCTTCTAATAAACTGATTTGTTTTTCCAAATGTTTTTCTTTCACATCAACATTTTCTTTTCTTTTTTCTGCTGGCATAAGCAATACATTTTGCTTATCCAAATTTGAATTTCTTTGATTTCTGAGTTTGATTTCTGAGTTGGCCCAATGTTAAGTTAAAAATGCAGTGTTATGCAGTGGTCTGAAAAGATTTTGTGACTGTTTGAAAAGAATGTAAACTCTTTTATTCCTAACCCCGAAAGTCCATTGTATTCCTTAAATGTGCACAGCCTGTCCTGGATTCCATCCATTGTCCCCTCCTAGAATGGCATGTCCTTCAAAAGTCTCCAATTTTGGGTTTACATCATGATAAATCTGGCACATACAGTAGTTGTTAGCAATGGGTTAACAACACTGTGCTTTGCTTCTGCAAATAAGATTACTTATAAATACACTGTAAAATATAATTCTTTGATCAAGTGAACACTGCTGATAAAATAACCAAATATTGGCATATTAGTGTAGTTGTTTGGTTGACTTTCTAGGCTGGGGGTCTCACAACGTACTACTTTCATAAACAAGTAATGCATCTCAAGGCAGCTTTTCTATTAGTTCAAATAGACCTACAGTCCCATTTGGCCTCTTTCCAGCATACACTAGTGAATGCATAATTGAATATGGGTGCGTTGCGTGGTTTTGCTCTTTTTATTTTAAACTTTTTTTAGTTTAATTTGTTTAGTAACTTGTCTTGTGATGTCAGAATGTGCTGTTTCTTTATTTAAAATGATTAGGTAGTTGTCACCCTTGTTGTGTTTCATGTAACAGATATTGTGTGTGGCATGTGAATTGCACTGAATAGCACTGGACAGTAAATGCCCTCTTAATTAAATGCCCTCTACAAATAACAACACATACTTACTGACTAAGTCCCCAAAGCTTCCCTAGAACTAAACTTAACGTATTTTTTTAGATGTACAGTCAAGTAACCTTTATTTATATATCGCTTTATACAATACGATAGTTTCAAAGCACCTTTACAGTGATAACAGGAAAACGATGCATCTCGGCTGTTGTTCAGCTAAAGTCAGTTCAGTGTTGATTCAGTTCCGTTGTAAAGATCATCAGTTATTAAATTAGTTTATTCTTATTATTATCATCTATAAAGCAGTTCTGTGAAAAATTATGTCATCGTCCAGCTCAGCTCAGTTCAGTTCTCATTTAGCAGCATCAGAACAGTCAGATCAATAATTTTGTTGAATATTAAGTGTCTCCAACTAAGTATGCCAGAGGTTCCTGCAGTGGCAAGGAACCCAGACTCCATCAGTGTGACAGAATGGAGAAAAAACGGGCACTTGCCTTGGGAGAAACCAGGCTCAGTCGGGGGGCCAGTTCTCCTGTGGCCAACAAACAAAGATGGTGTGATTTATAATTCAGGCTGCATCACAAATCAAAATTTAGGTCTGGATCGGTAGCATTCAAATATTCATCTAGTTCCTTTGCGGAGGACCTGTCTGGTTTTTGTGGTCTTTGCTGAGGATCTGTGCCGATGGCTGTCATGTCAACGAGGCCTTCACAGGGGGTGGTCTAGTAGACACAGTCTTTGCTGACACTCAGGGCTGTGTTTATGGTCGTGTCTAGGTGCAGGTCCACCTTCTGATCTATGGACCGGATCTGGCTGACTACGGTAACCTCAGGATAAAAATGAGACGCACAGACAAATATTAGCATAGATGCCATTCTTTTTGCGATGTAACAAGTACATCGGGTGTTATAGGAAGTGTTCCCGGTTCCAGTTGACCTCATTTATGCAGCCTAACAAATCATTTAACTGATTTGAATAGAAATTGATAATGTGTTATGTGTATGCCTGGTTAAAGAGATGTGTTTTAGTCTAGATTTAAACTGACAGAGTGTGTCTGCTTCCCGAACAATGCAAGGAAGACTATTCCAGAGTTGGGGTGCTAATTAGGAAAAGGATCTGCTGCCAGCAGTTGATTTTGATATTCTAGGTAGGTATTATCAACTGGCCAGAATTTTGAGTATTTTTAACAGAAAAGGTAGATTCAAGATCGGTCTGTAATTAACTAGTTCTTTAGGATCAAGTTAAGTTTTTTAATAAGAGGTTTAATAACAGCCAGCTTTAAAGTTTTTGGTACGTATCCTAATGACAATGATGAATTAATAATATTAAGAAAAGGATCTATAAATTCTGGAAGCATCTCTTTCAGTAGCTTAGTCTGTACTGGGTCTAACATACATGTTGTTGATTTTGATGATTTAACAAATTTAGACTATCCTTCTTCTATAGCAAAAAAATGAATGGAATTGTTCCTCAGGGGGTCTATAGCACAATGTCCATTGCGATACTGTTGTAGACGGTTGCATGGTTATAATTTTCTCTCTAATACTATCAATCATGCAAGTGAAGAAATTCATACATAGTCATTTCTGATGTGCTGTTTGGAAACTTTGGAAAATCTTTATTTCTCGTTAATTTAGCCAAGGTATCAAATAAATACTAGAGTTGTGATTTTTCTCTTCTAAGAGAGTCGAAAAGTAAACGGATATAACCGTTTTTAAGGCCTTTCTGTATTCAATAACACATTCCTTCCACGAAATGTGAAATACCTCTAATTTTGTTTTCTTCCAGCTGCGCTCCGTTTTTCTTGCTGCTCTCTTAAGGGCCCGAGTGTGCTCGTTGTACCACGGCATTGGTCTATTTTCCTTAATCTTTAAGCGCAAAGGAGCAACCTTGTCTAAAGTGCTGGAAAAGAGAGAGTCAATCGTTTCTGTTGCAACATTGTGTTCTTCTAAGCTATCTGGTATGCCAAGGAGTAAAAACTGACCAGGAAGATTATTTATAAAGCAATCTTTAGTGGTAGAAGTGATAGTTCTGCCATATTTGTAACCAGGAGTTTGTTTTGCCACCTTGGCTAAATGGAGCATACACGAGACTAGATAATGATCTGAGATGTCATCGCTCTGCTGCAGAATTTCAACGCCATCAACATCGATTCCATGTGACAATATTAGATCTAAAGTATGATTACAACAATGAGTGGGTCCTGACACTTGTGGTCTAATTCCAATAGAGTTTAGAATGCCAATCCCAATGCATCTTTTTTATTATCTACATATTAAAATCACCAACAATTAAGACTTTGTCTGCAGCCAGTACTAATTCCGATCAGCAAATTTCTTTAATAAGGTCTGTATGTTGCCCTGGTGGCCTGTATACAGTAGCCAGTACAAATGTCAAACGGGATTTTATCACTTACACTAGATAACGTTACATAAAGCACCATCACTAAAGAATCACACTTGAAACTAGACATCTGAGTAATATTGGAAATATTATAAAATAGAAATTACAGCAACACCTCCCCCTTTGCCTTTCAGACGAGGCTCATGTTTATAACCATGATCTTTGGACTCATTTAAAGTAATGTAATCGTCTGATTTTAGCCATCCAGGTTTCTGTCAAACTCAGCACATCTAGGTTATAATCTGTGATCATATCATTTACAAAAAGTGCTTTTGTAGAAAGCGATCTAATATTCGGCAAACCGAGCTTTTATCATTTCCTCATCTGTGTTGTACTGTATCTGTTTTTTATTTGTTGAACATCAATTAAATCTTAACCCGTTTGGGAGTTTTTTGTATTTCCTAGTTCGGGGAACAGACACAGTCTCTATATGATGATATCTAGGTAAAGAGTATCTATGTGTTGGAATTTCTTCTGTGACGTGAGATGGCTAGCAGATGGTCAGTTTAGCCAGTCTGTCTGCTTCCTCACCTAGGCAAGTTACAAGTCTAAGACTATGTGCCATTTTACTAAACCATCCCCGGAGGGATGAAGACCATCTCTTTTTAACAGGTCAGGTCTTAGGTACCTTTCCAGTTGTCAATGAACCCTATATTATTCTGCGGACACCTCTAAGACAGCCAGCCATTAAGTGACAACAGTCTGTTACCTATTGCGTCACCCCGGCATACAGGGAGGGGGCCAGAGCATATGAAAGTGTCTGACATTGTACTTACGAGTTCACACAACTCTTTAATGTTATTTGTGTGATCTCCGGCTGACGAAGTCGGACATCATTAGTGCCATTATGAATAACAATCATAAGAGTATTTACGATTAGCATAAGCCAGCACTTTTAAATTTGCTTTGATGTCGCAGGCACTCTGGTTCCCGGCAAACTTTTGACTAGCTTGTGTCTCTATTTTCTCATTCTGTACAATAGAATTACCAATAACTAGGGCACTTTCAACAGGATTCTTAGTGGTTGCATCACTGAGTGGGGGAGAACATGTTGGTTGTTTTAATCGGAATGGAACAGCGGTGTTTTGTGCCGCGACCATGCCATCTCACAGTCACCCAGTTGCTCTGTTGCGGGGGGAACCGACAACTGGAACCGAATAATGTACAGTGTACAATGTCTCACTAGGCTAGTCACATCCAAAGCAGTATCTAGAGACCTTGCATTCTTACTATCCTTGATTAAATTTTGGATGTGTGTCTCTCTAATTCTGAAATCCTGACTATTTCCTTGCATTTATCACATGTGAAACCCTCATCGCTGACAGAGATGGCTACGCTAGACATGTGTCAGACAGTGCAAGTGACAATAACAGGAGAAGATGCCATGACTGTGTTTGTTGACTGATTCCGACTTAGTATATCTAGTCATCACCTCTTTGCAGTTGAATATGTTCCTTTATATATATTATGCTTCTGCATGGCCAGTGAAACTCTGCTTTTTCTCTTCTGAGAGAACTAGAGTGAAGTTGGATGAGCCACAGTATTTCGACCTTGCAATACCATGGTAACTTCTATGCTGCGGTAAATTGTTTTCTCATCATTGCACTCTCTCTTGTTATATCCTCAAAGATGGAGAGTTTGCAATGCTCCCACTCATTTCCCATAAACTGAAGCAAGTGCCCGTTTATTCTTCCAATCTGTATAGTGTAGGAATTGTACCAGCATGATGACGCATGGATGTTGTTGATTGTCATTAGGTTTAGGTCTTTTTTGAACATACAGGCACATTTTGCAGCCTTTCCCTTTACCCTTTTTAAATGGTTAGTTATGTCATAATTTACTCACCCTTATGTCATTCCTGTATATAATATTAAATATGATCGACCATGAATTCTACTGTGGAACAGAAAATGTGATGAATGTTTCACCTGTTGTTGTCCATTCAATGAAACTCAGTGTGGTCCAAAATATCATTGGTCTCTATACTGACTTTCATTGTATGGATTGAATAATTGTATAATAAATAAGTACATTGTATGGAGATTTTTATTTATTTTTTTATTTTATTTATTTATGCAGAATTTTGACTCAATTTGCAAAGGAATATGCAATTGACTTGGCTTCTTCTGAGACAAATCTTTTCAGTTCTTTCCCGCCTTATTAGCTGCTTTCCGACCGGAGGAACCTTTTCACAGTTCCTAGAACTATGGCTAAAGTACCTGGATGTCGGCGTGTTCGCACCGCAGGAACTAGGAATGATTTTAGTTCTAGGAACTCCATTTGGAGGAACTAATTTAGGTCCTACTTCAGAGTAGGGTCTAAACCAGCACTATAGGAACTACCTGTGATGTTAGTGTACGCTGATTGACCGAACGCACGCGGAACACCAGCACTCGCCATTTTTAAAACAGCTATAATGTAAACACACAGATTATAGCCTATATATTTACTCCAGAAACTAACTATACAAACATGGAAAACAGTGATAGATGGGTCTCTAAACCTTTATGCTGAAGAGAAAATCCAACGCAACTTTGAGGGGACCAAGCCAAACATGATTATGTTTATCTGCCCAGCTAGCAACACTGGACATCAACATAGACAGTATAAGAAGTGGACAGAGCCATCTCATTGGATCTCAATTGAAACAAGTGAAGCCCATTTTTAGCGATTTCTTAGCACTTCCTTTCCTGACGCGCAGACTCAAACAGAGCAAAGCATTACACGGACCACGTGAGCAACCCGTCTGTCTTCTAGTAGCTGTGCCAAGAGAAATCTGAATCATTCCCTTCCTAATCTTGCAGAGACGGAGAGTGTGAGTAGGAGCTGTACATGAGCTTGGAGCAGGAGCAACTTTTGCTAGGTATTTTGATTAATTATATTGTCATTTTGCCTCCACGTCCCCCTGATTGCCCGCGAGCTTCTCCTCCCGTCCATACGGTAATCTCTCTACTGTGCGACAGAGAGTCACGTGGTTATGACGCAATCATTAGCCTACTTTTACAAAAACTGCTTCTACGGGGCCATAACATAAGCTACAAGGTAATGAAGCATTTTATACATTGTCGTGTTTCTTTAGAAATAAATAATGGACAAATGGAGTCTTCAAACGCCTCAGATGTAAAGTTATTCGCTGTCAAAGTGACGCCAAAATGAATGGGAGTCAATGGGGATGCTAACTGCAGGTGAAGTTCTGCTACAAGATGGTGGCACGCGGCCGGCTTCAACTTCCGGTCGACTTCCTTCCCGCCTGGACATCAACCACACGGCATAGGCTAATAACCTTTTTTTCATATACTGTCTACTTTCTAAAACAGTTCTATCTAATAACATATTAAACAGTACTGTTAGACAGATCGCTAACTAATAAACACAGAATGCGAGCATTATTTGCTCTGGTGTTCTCAGCGCCGCCAAAATAAAGGTCCTTTGCACCGTCAAAATAAAAGTCACAGTGCTTGCGTCACTCCCTTACCCCTCCTACCAGTTCCTATGGCCACTTGGCCAGTACGAACGCAAACAGCAAAACCGAGTTTGGGGGAGAGTAGTTCATAGAACTGTTTAGAAGTGGACAGTTCCTATAACTAAGTTCCTGTAACTACTTGGTCGGAAAGCGGCTATTATTAGGAAGTAGTTAATTCACTTTGACTTTTCACCCATATGTTGGAAGTCAATATGAAAGCAACCTGTCAGATCCTGGACAGAAATAATGGACATACTTTTTTTTTTAACCTGTTAGCTAGCATCGGCCCGTGGGCGGGCCGTCGGAGGCGTGGCTATACTTTTATTAATTTTTTAAGCTTTGTTTTATAGGAGGGGGGTTATGTTTGTGTAACTAATGATTCATTAACAAAAAGGACAAATATGACAAAAATATGTGACTAGGTATTGCAAATAAGCATGTCTTGCAAATATGGACTTACACTTCATGCCAGAGGTGGAGAAAAGTGCATGTAGAGAGACATTTGAGAGATATTTGAGTCGTGATCATCTGACATTTTGATGTTTAAACAACCAGACATCAAATAACATTATTTTATTTTGCTTGTTTTGTTTAGTATTTTTTTATAATTTTTTTACCTTGTAAATGACTTGTAAAAAGGACAAAGTGACAAAATAAATTATGAATGAGGATTATTCTTTCAGTGAAAAGAACATTTACAATACTACTTATTCTTTAAGCTATGTTTGTATCGCTTTATAGTACTTTTTATACCTTTACACTTTTAACCCTAGCCCTAAAAGAAAACATTTTGTGGGGAAAAAACATTTTATTTATTAACAAATTTGTCTCCAAAGTAAAGATAAATAACCCCACAAGAAACATGATAATATTACAGATCATAACGTCTTCAAGGCTGACTACAAATAATTAAAGCCTAATTAGTGAAAATATGTGACAATTGTAAAGCAATGTCATCTGTTACCAGGCACCGATCAGTCTCTCTTGTTCAATGGTTTTGTGTTTTATTCTTAGTGTGAATGAACTTAACATAATAATGTAAACATTTACAAAAATATAAAATAACTAACATAATAGAAAAATATTCAAGGTGAAATCTAGTCAATTTGTAATTGTGAAATCAATATGATAAATCCTGGAAAATGTTAAGTATTAGTATTAGGACAGTGAGAAATAAACTAATTTGTAAACTGTTTCTGTGTAGGTGATTCATCTTTGTGATTTATAACTTATTTTATATAAAAATTTGATGTGACATGTTACATGTATGTTGTTTCTGTGGTCATATTTTCATGTATTCTCCCTATCTCTCTCTCTGATTGTGCCATGCTGCTGAGTAATAGCTGGCACTGCACCCATACTGACACAAATGCACCCACACAGACATGTTGCCATCTGAATTTAAATGGTTTGTTGCACTGGGCTATCAATCAGACCATCTGTCCCTGTCCTCCCAGCCGTCATTAGTGGTTGTGCGGTGCATATGTCACACATCCAGCTGGCACAAACGCATGTTCACACACAGCTCCACCTTTGTCCACCTCGTGCAGTGCTAGTTGTCAGCCAATAGCTGGCAGGAGTGCCAACCAGAATTGCTCCATGTGAGTGTGAACTGAACCCTGATTTAGTGTTTACAAAGTGTGTGCGAACTGCAGCAATCCATTATCAGACAGGATGTCGTATCTATTCTTTTTGTTGTTATCATCAGCATATCTGTTCAGATATGGGGTGTTTGGGTGTGTTGTTTTCCCATTTGATCATGGCTTAAAAATGCCAAATTGCTGTAAACAGTTCTTTTAAGCGTAAACTTTTGTGACAAATCAATATAATTGTGGCTTAATATTTATTGATAATAATATTAATATAAAAGTTGCAGTGTTGCCATGTCTAGTTATTATCGGCATCTTTGGCCACCACATAGTTACGCCCCTGATGTTGTTCACAACAATGAACATATGTATAACTTCAACATCATTTTGGAAGATATTTTGAAGTAAAAAAGAATCATTAGGATGTGATTTAATAATTACACATTTAATTATTTAATAAAAACAATCGCTATAAATAAATATATATATATATATATATATATTATATATATATATAAAAAAAAAAAAAAAAAATATATATATATATATATATATATATATATATATATATATATATATATTTATATATTTATTTATTTATTTATTTATTTATTTATTTATTTATTTTTTTTATTTATTATTTTTTAAATCAAAGGATAAAAAACATTTTGAATACCATTTATTTAATAAGTAATGCTGTATCAGTAGCCAATAAGCTCGATGCTCAACTCTCAACTTTCAAATACTTGGTCAGCATTTGCTTTAGCAGTTTGCAGCGTGCTTTCAGAAACCCTCCACCTTCCCCAGCTCCACATGTATAGATCTGCTACAGGTATATGTATGCTATTACAGCAGCAGCATGTCTTACTTGCTCACAGCAGTGTATCTTTGTATGTATTATTGGCAGTAGCAAGTCCCATACTTGCTCTGTAGAAGCACCAGCAATAATCAACAGCAGCAGCAATATCAACAATGTTCAGATAGTTCTTGAAAACTCGTGACTCCTAGCCTAGAAATCTAGATGCACCCTTGTGGCAGCAAATTTTATTTTGCAGCCAGTGTCGGCAAGCAACTCTCCGTTGGCTTGCGAGCTGGAAAAACCAAACTCTAATCTGGCCAATCACCTTGCAACTATATCATTGAACTTTAATACATAGAGTAATACATAATTTCTATTCAACTTTTGGCCCGCAACAATAGAATAATGACAAATAAATAAATAAATAGTTTAGCTTTTAACACATTTTACATGACACTGTTTATTTTCATGGCCATTGGTTAAAATAAAATAAAAAATCAGTTGCAAGGAAAAAAAATATAAAACAATTTAAAAAATGATTTCAGTCCTCCTGATGTTCTCTTGTATAGGCTACTTTTCTTATGTGGGCTTCTAGGTCGCTAGCACCTTTATTTAACACTGACACCTACGTGACAGCTTTGCAGGTCATGCATTCTGCTTCACAAGGATCCCGACGAGACGAAAACACAGGAATTTCCTCTATAAATCCTCTGTGAATTTACATTTGGGCTTTTTTTTACGCTGTTCAGGAGCCATGTGCCACTGTTGACAAGCAAGTCGTGGTGCTGAGGGTAATGACTGAGATGCAGTTTGACCAATGTTTGCGTTACGTACATGACCGAACGACAAATGGTGGCGTACGAGAAGGCGCGGGACCTAAATCAATGCTAAAACTTAGCGTTCATGTAAACACTACGTTCAGATTCATCAATCGGAATGAATTCAGTCCGACTGAAACAAAAGGTGTGCATGTAAACAAACATAATGAATTGCGACTGTAGAAAGCAAAAGTCGAATTCCTGACATTTTGGGGCGATCTAGAAATCCCGGCCGGACTTATTTTTTTAGGTCCAAAAAGAGGACATGTCCGGGAAAAGGGAAACAGAGGACATATGCTATTAAAGGGATAGACTTTCCTATAAGAATCATTGTTCTAAAAATGTTTCTTATGTAGTTAAAAATCAATTTGACTTGCAAAATGTTTCAGTAGATGTCATGACGTTGAGAGTGTTCTGCTCACACTGATGATGCAGTAAGTTTTATAAACGCAATGTGCGGTGTTTTGTTGAGTCACATATCACGCATGTTTCATGCCTTTGGCAGTGCAATCTATAGTTTCACTGGATAGACCACAGTTCAGACAAAATGTCCTGTACTACCCCTGAGCACTGCCTCCACTTCACAGCAACATGCAGAGGCGATAATTTACTTGCGTCTCTTGTGAAAGATGAGGTTGGTGTTGCATAACTGAGAAGTTTGCACTGTGTATAATAAATGGTCAGGTGTTCACAGGGAGATGCTCTCGTAGATGAATGCGTATGTTGTAGCAATTATTGGAGCCAGAATGACTAGAACATTCTTTTTTTTTTCTTTTTTTTTTGCTCTGTCATTCTTTTACCAGTTCTAGTCTTAGTATGGTTAGATGGAGCTGCTGAAAAGACCAGCTTTTATGATAGATTGAAACCAGGCATGCATAATCAGATGATATTTGGTCATTATGTGAATATCAACATTGGTTTGACAGAATAACACAACGGGTCATGGTTTGGCTGGTTAGGTATACCATGGTGCAGCGTCATTCTCCATTGACCACTTTTAAAAATAGCTGTGTGTTTTAATGAAATAAACCAATTTACTAGTAAAATATAAATCTCAGATATTTAGTTATTTCATGATTATTTCACATATTTATGAAAACGTTTCTCGAATTAAGTGCTTATAAGCAAAGATCAGCAGTTATTATGTGTCTTCAAATATTTGTAACAAGTTTGGAGCAAATGTTTTATAACTTTTAAATTCCACAATTTTCCTCGTGTATTATTTTAAAAAAGTGTATAATGAGAATATAGAATTTGTAATTATTTTTTGTATATCAGTCTAGCTTAGATTATAGCATACATTTCCATGCTAGTCCAGACTTGTTATGGTAGTTAGTGTTGATTTGGTGCTGTTCACCAGCAGGACGAAGTGTTGTAGATCGATCTGCTTGATCTTTCTGGTTGAGAGACTGCTAAATAAGGAAACCAGAATCCAAAACATATTGTATAGTCTCTTTTCAGTGGAGTGTTTTATGTTTTTGGTTCTTGCTTTGTCAGATGCTATGGGCAACTACATAATTAGTGTCTCACTGGAAAATACTGTCTCTTCTATCTTCCATCTCTGTTTATCGCTCTCTTCATTTGCAAAGGCAGAGTAACATTGATGATTTGATTGGATCTCTGCCATGCCACGAGAATCCCCACCCGATTGATCTTAGAGCGAGTCCACAGCAGCAGAGGTGCATAGGGGTGAGAAATCACCCCACAAACATTGCCATTTCACAAACTCAGCAGGGTCTCAGGAAGCTGCGGTGCTTTTGCACGCGCACAGGATAGGGAGCAGTACAAAATGGACAGTAGTTCATTTTAATGTGTGTTTTGACGCATTACAAGCATGTGCTCAGAAGGATTTGTTCTTTCTGTATGTGCTTCATGCCAAACTCTGCATGTGAGAGAGAAGTTGGGAGGTATAGTCGTCAAGGATCTCAGAAACCTTAGGAGGTCAAAAATATTCTCAGAGAAATTGCCATAAATGCCCTTAATTAGATTTAATTAGAGATTGGATAGAAGCAAGACAGCAAGAGGACAGAAGCGATCCCTCAATCTCTGTGTATCTGTAAATGGCTGTGGTGAAAGTAGGCCAGTGTTTCTGTTATTATGGCCCACAGATCTTTCATGCCTTTGATGCAGGGCAGCTCATTGTGGGCAGCATTTCATGTTGTTTTTTCTCAGATCTGCACCAGACACGCGCATTTGTTCTCTCGCTTACTAATAAGGTCTCATTTGGAATGGCGCTGGCCTTTTTGGAGCCAGAGACTTAGTGGCCTTATTTTCACCTATAAACAGAGGTAGGCGATTGAACTCGTGGACCCTGCAGCTCTGGTTGTGCTGAACTTATTACGAGTCTCTCTCTCTGTCAGTCTGTGTTCTTTCTGCCTCAGAAGTCACTCTCTCGCATATTTGTCTGCGCACTCTGGCTTTCAGCCATCCAACAAGTAATATTGTGTTTTCTCTTTTTGCTGTGTGAGCTGCTCTTGCTTGCTAGCTTGTCTCAGTCACACACACGCATACACATCTAGGGATGCCGGAGGGTCAGCTTCCACTTTAATCTAGGAAATAATTCCATTTCCCATTAGCGTAATTAATTGGGAGCTTACTGCAGCACGAAAATGTAGAGGACCAATGTGTGCTCAATGTGTGGTCTTTGTGTGTGTGTGTGTGTGTGTACAGAGCGCTGATATAGTGTTATGGATGGCTGATTAGCATAGTCGTTATAAAATTATTGCCTCATGCTTGACATGACTGACAACGTGAATAACTGTTCTCCAGGTTCCTTTGGGTGTAAAGCAAATGGTGTTTTCCAGATTACTGTACGCTGATACAAATTCTGTTTTCATTGTTTGGTGAAAGTAATGTAATTTATTAATAAAATATTGAGACAAATATGCTGTTGAAGAGTGATGGTTTTTTCTCTGGTCATTATTTCTTCCTAAAATATAAAGATCTCTATGTTCATGTATAAATAACCGTTTATACAGTACTGTTTGTGAAAACTAACAACATGTTGTCTCGTTTTAAAATGAAATTCAGCTTCTTTTGTCATTTGTATTGTAGTCTAAACCAAAAGAAATTCGGAAAATATTATGTGGAAAATATTTTTTTCTAACCATTGGTAGAGTAATGTTAGGTATGTACAGTGTACACCCGAAGAGAGCATTTTCAGTTCAGTTTAATTTAATTCACTTGTATCTCGCCACCCTATGTTTGTGCAGGTAATGTTTCCTTTCAGCTTACTTTCTGAAGTAGTTTGTTTGTTTTTCTTTCTTTTTTTTATTGATACATTAGGGGAAGAATTTGAAGAACTTTACATTCTAAAAATACTTAATTCTTTAATTTAATTTTGTTGAGGCAAATCATTCTAAATGATCCAAAAATTGCCTTTGAATGAAAAGAAAGTGAATGCAATCGATTCACTGTTAACAACCCTTTTCACTGATCGTTTTCTTTTGGGTTAGTTTCTTTGTCTCTTTATTTTCTTCATTTGAATTGTTTGTTGTTTTTTCATTTAACCCCCAGACCTCCCAACCTAGGGTTGTATCATCAGCTCTGTCTCTATTTCTCTCCTCCTCTCACTCACTAATTAGAGAAGCCTGTGTCCGTGGAGCTGAGCTGTGGTGCTGGTCCGGTCCATGTGGTTCTGGAGCCTGATCACCCTCTGCTGCTGGACTGCCATCTGGGGGCCAGTGAGCCCCCCCTCAACGTGACCTGGCTGCGGGATGGAGCGGTGCTCTCTGAGAGCCAGACCATCCGGCCTTTGCCCAACGGATCCCTGCTTATCTCGCCATCCTCCACGGATGGCCAGGCCCCAGTGGGTGTGGAGGGTGGATACAGCTGTCTAAGTACCAGCTCGACAGGAGCCCTGACCAGCCGGGCTCTCACCCTGCATCTCGCCAGTGAGTATGAACACTTTTTACTCTGATTTATCTCCAACTCACAGCAGCTGTGAGTCAAAGAGAGATCAAAGAGCCAGATCATTTCAAACTTTAGAGGCTAGCCAATGTTTAGGTTTTTGGTTGTATTTAAATCTGCATCATCCGTAAAGCATCACATTCCAAATTACCGTGTACACATATCTGATAAACATCATCATCTTGTGCTCTGCGCCTGTATGTAAGGAAATAGCTGTCTATATCAGCAGGTATCAATAGTCTATATTCGTCATTCAAAAATAGGAAACCGAAACTAGGACTGCAGATATACAAACCATAAACAAAGCAGCGTTTGCTTACCATTTTGAATATTAATCATGCTGATCACTTTCCTCATTCCAGATGGCTCATGTTGTGATGAAAATTTTAGCGTATTGGAATGATAAGATTATGTAAAATTAGAACAGCCTTCAGTCTGTGCCGTCTTGACTTCTTTGCTTGCTTTCATCACTTTCTCTTTTATTCTCGTGCACCCACTCGTTCAGATGTTGTCTGACCATCGGCTTGGTGTGTCACGGCCCTTAAAAAGAGTAAATACATTCAAAACATTTTGAAAAGTATTATATTATTTTATGTTATATATTAACTCCTAGATACCATCCTCTCTCTTTGTCTCTCTCTTTCTGCCACATTCAGAAATGTGGCAGAAAGCCACATTTGTCTTTGCTCGGCTGGAGCTGAGTGTTGTTCTCACCTGGTTAGCAGAAGGACTCGATTGTGTTTACTGAAGCGCCTGAGGAGGGGGAAAGAGATCAGACTTCAGCCCCTTTATCTCTTTACCTCTTTTCTTTCTTTCTTTCTTTCTTTCTTTCTTTCTTTCTTTCTTTCTTTCTTTCTTTCTTTCTTTCTTTCTTTCTTTCTTTCTTTTTGTGTTCAAGGCAGCCCACTAGACGATAAAGACCATTTCCTTTCATTTTCCATTTCATGAATTACGTTGGCCATGACTCTGTCGTCCTTCATTATTTCTGTTCAGTCAGTTTTGCTTTATTACTTTTATGTATATAGTAATGATGCCTGGCATCTCTGCTGAAGACCCTGTTGGACATTGTGGTTTTAGTGTAAGAGAGAGTGTCATGTTAGTCTAACATGAAAATTAGAAAGGATAAGGATACACAAATTGACAAATTCACAATTTTTTTTATCAAAAAGGACAACAAACAGTAGTTCCTGAATTTTTATTATTGTTATTTTTCCTTTAATTTTTTTGGTGTTTTTTCTGTGTTGTGGAAGCAATTGTGGTTGGAAACTGCATATGGATATTAGAGACTGAATATGAGGCTACATAAATAACATATTGACATTATTATTCATCATAAAAGGACAGAAGTTGTTCCTGAGTTTATTATTTCATTTTATGTAATGGCGGCTTTTAACACACTCGCACTAATGCAAGTAAAACAAGTAAGAGATACTATAGATAGATAGACATTTCTTGAATCTTTACTGTAAATTGTGAATGAGACCGGAACATAGAGATATGGAAACTGGACAGTACTGGGACTGGAGACAGTCCAAACAGAGAGACCATTTCCTCCATTGAGAAATCAGTGCAATGAAGGTCTCTACCGGGTACATGGTTTTGTAATCAGTACATGGTTTTGTAATTTACCCCGGTTATCTGTCATTTCACTTACAGTTATCATGATAATTATCTTACTCACTTGGTAGTGACAGTGGCAGAATTAAGGGGTCCTCATTTAAATAGTTTTGTCTCCATTTTCTCTCAGTGGCTGAATATTTCTCATTATTTTTGAATAGCTTTAAGTTCAGATGCTCACACCTACACATAACCATACTACTGGTGTGTGCTGCAGTAAATATCCCATGTTTTTTTGTAAAGTATGTTTGCTTTGGACCACATGCTGTGTACAAGTCAAAAATATGTTAATGTTTAACGGGTCTCAGCCAAACAGGCTGCACTACCTGCGGAGTTGTTATGAACGCCGCAATGCTTCATGTGTGAGCTTTTTTAGGAACTTTTAATTTTAACTGTTTTTATACAACAGTTTTTTCTGGTTCTCGAATCTGATTGGCTGAGAGCCTTTTCCAGCCATGCGATATTTGCGCAGTAACAGCACTCTAACCGTTTCATTGTCTGTATAATTCCGCCTTTACTCTACATAATACAACAAGCTTCAATGAAGCGACGCAGCGTTCCTTCGTTACTAGTTCTAAGGCCGTGTGTCCACCAAAGCGTTTTTAGCCAGCTGAAAACGCTAGACGCTCTGCTGAAAACGCCTGGCTGTGGGCGCTTGAGAGCGTTTTGGCAGCGCAGTGTTTTTTCAGTTGAGACGCTTCGTTGCTATGATACAGAATATCCGCAGCACAGTTTACTTGTAACTGAGTTCGCAGATAATTTGTTTCATACTAAAAATTTATTTTTCATTCATTTTGTTTGGTTAGCTCTGCTGGTTGATGTCGTTGTACAGAAAAAATGTTGTGACAGTTGGTCGGTGTGGTTTTAGTCCCGCCCCTCCTCCACTGTGATTGGTCGGTTGGGTAAAAAGTGACAGTGATGAGCGCAGCGTTTTACCCAAAGTTGAACATTCTTCAACTCTCGGCGACCTGTAAAAAACGCCGAACGCTCTGCGCTTCAGCGTGAAAAAGACGCTCAGCGCCTCGTTACGCTCATGGCGTTTAAAAAACGCGGCGTTCCCATTGAAAACAATTGAAAAAACACGCCAGCCGCGTGGAAAAACGCTTTGGTGGACACACGGCCTAAAGTGACGTTTTAGAAGTAGTAACGGAGGCTCTGGCTCAACTGTCAAACTGTCAACTTGAGATTTGAATCCATGGTGGAAGGAAGTAGTTCTGCACAAAAGAGGGTTTTTAAAGACACTCCGTTGTTGTTTCTTATTTACTCACGTGTGCCGGCGAACTGTTGTATAAATGCAATATCACACTTGTAGCCGTGCGATATGGCTGTATATCAGCATGCTGTGATTACCTAAGGCACAAGGCCAAGGCCGAATCACAGCCGTGCTGATACAGCCATATCGTACTGCTACTCGTGTGATATTGCTCATGTATATGGATGAATTCTCCCCTGGGTGATCATAAATCACCTTAAGAGAAGCTTCAATAGTCAGCACTATCCCTAGAAAATGCAATGGTCCATTATAAATTATTGTATTCTTAATTTTCATTATATTCATTTTATTTAAAAGCAAAATGTTATTAAGAATTCAATAAAAATCTTGGACATTTAGTGTTTAATTTAGGTTTAATGCAGATTTTGTTTGCTTAAGTGTTGACAGTTTTGGATGTGAAGTTTGAGATCATAGTAACCCTTTACTGTAAATTTGAATTATCATGCACTAACAATGAGCACGTTTTTACAGCATTTAATAATAAAGGTAAAAGGTACACTATGTAACAAAACTGCACGCATTTTGCAGAAGAACATTGTTTTGGTTGTGCTACGGCTCTGCATGACTGTGTGGATGAATATGGTTATCCTACTGCTCATAAATCATTCAGGCTTAGTCAATAATTGTATCCCTTAAAGTGCCCCTGTTATGGTTTTTCGAATATTCCCTTTCATATAGATGTTTGTGAATGTAAACGTTCTGCAAAGTTGTAAAGTCGAAAGTGCACGATAAATATAATTATTGTCTCCCAAAAGAATGAATCGAGTCTAAACTGCCTTAATGAGTCGTTTGTTTCGAATCCTACTGCTTTACGGTTCTATGTCACTAGAAAATACATTTGCATAATGCCCGCCTATGTTGTATGTTGTCCGTCGTCCGGGTCATTTGACTGCTTCTCAAATCTCAATTTGGGAATTCAAGGCGAGATTCGCAAAATGCTTGCACTTGAAATATAGTCAGTACTCAGTTTATTTGGACCAGCGTGCTCATCTGAATCACAACCTATAAGTATGAATAATTATTGATGTATACATTTTCTACCTGGTGTTCAAAATACATAGTTTTGTGTTTTATATTATGTAAGTTTCCGGCTAACTCACGTTATTACTTACTGAAATACTTCTGCTAATCAGCTGTGGGCCACTTTACTTAAAACTGTGTCAATTAATGCAGATTGTCTGTCGTTCTTACCATGAGTAAAGATAAAGGATGGAGCAAGATTTGTTTTACAATGTTACATCAGTCATTCACGTTAGTGCTTGGCTAATGTATGCGCTGTTATTGATAGAGTTCCCACATGTGCACCACAATAAATTAGAAATATACACATTGATTTGTTGATGAACATACACTTGTTAATGCTGATGGTGAGAAATTACAGTTGCAACATCTCATAATGTACCTCAAACTGAGTAGTGTATCACTGAGAATCTTCCTGCTGAAGTCATCCTTACAATGGAGTTTCGGGTTGAATAAGTAGTTCTTCCAATGTATCATCATTGGACTCGTGATCGGATTGATATGGTAAAATCGATGTACTTCCTTGAAAATAAATACTAGTAGGCCTACGGCGTTACAAAACCATAATGAAATGACCCAGTAGGTAATGATTTACAATGAATTCTGTTAGAGATTGACATATGGCAATTATCTGTTCAATAAAATACCTTACTCACCTGTTGAATAATAAAAACACCATCTCCGTGTCCTTTTTACAACATTTCAAATACCCCAGTACTCCCCATCTCTGAAAAGCCAATGTTGATTATTTTTTTTAAATTAGCTCTGTCGCGTTATCTTTTTGGAGCAGAGACTCCTCTCTTTTTCGTTGTTTTTTGTTTGTTTTAAACAGGGAATTATCCAGAGGTTTGAGATTTATCATGCTTTATGTCCCTTTCTCACTTACTGTGACAACTAATGCCTAGTTCACACTACAGGGTTTTAAGCCCGATTTAAGCCCGACTTGCAAGTTAACGAGCTCGCCAATTTTTATGTGTGAAATACTAAACATCGCATCAAAAGCGCTCGCTGACACCTCGCCGACGCCAGACAAATATCTAGCATGCTAAATATCTGGAGCTGTTGGCCGACTCGATTGCCTTTGGTGTCACGTGTCGCGACGAGCAACAGCCAATGATCAGCTTGTTATCACATTACACACAAGCCTTTTGTATTTGTAACCATCGTTGCCAAACCACAACACGAGCAGGCAGCTGCTTTTTCATTATAAACATTTTACTCACCTCCAACTCTCTCTGACAGACAATCCCTGCTGCCTGCGTGTGCTTATCCATCCTTTCATCCATATTCTTTTTTTTTTTCAGGGTTCTAAACAGATCATTGCGCAAACAACTTTTTTTCTTTTCTTTATTTTTGCACCGCCAGTTTTGTCCCAGTGTCCATTTTCAAATAGACAACTATTTCGCGTCATTTCCCATTCCACTTCTCGCGTGTGTTTTCGTGACAAAACATGGTTTGGGGACCGGGTTGTCAGCTCGTGTAGTGTGTAACCCCTGTTGCAGATCATTCACGTAGTGTGAACACCACAACGACTTCAAGACTCCAGAGCAAGTCATGTAGTCTAAACAGCACAGCGATCTGCCGACGTTTAAAGTTGTGTAGTGTGAAGTTGAACTAGACATAACCTACAACTTTTCTCATAATTTGCGGTAGGGGTGCAGGAATATTAGAATTTTCGAATATTTGATCTGTAATTATTATTCGAAAAATAAAATACTATTCGAATTTTACTTCGTTGCTTTGCTGGCCGTAAATGCAGTGAATCCACGGTAAATCCAAGCACTTACTCACAGTTATAATTAAATGCACTGGGTAGCTCTGTGGAGCGTGTTAACAAGTTTGTATTTGATCGTCGTCTGCCTCGCGAAGTTTAGAATTATTTTTTAGATGAAAATTATCTTAATAAAGGATATTACAAAATGGAATTACTTTTAATCAAATTAATTAATGAAACTGTGTTATCATAATATCCCCACCACAATGAGAAATCACTTGAAATCCAAACAGCAGTCGAATCACTGCGATTGTTTTTCTGAACATGAAACAATATAAACACGATATATGCTGACTCGTGTA
The DNA here is from genome assembly GCF_963993115.1 of Abramis brama. Taxonomy (NCBI): domain Eukaryota; kingdom Metazoa; phylum Chordata; class Actinopteri; order Cypriniformes; family Leuciscidae; genus Abramis; species Abramis brama. Next base: position 25,836,204 of record NC_139965.1, on the reverse strand, counting down.
TGTTGTATTATAATTGGCACACTCTAAAAAACATTTCCTTTCGCGCTGCTTGAGCTGCTTTTTCAGCTTGAGCTTCTTTATATTTTTTGTTCAATGTTTTAAACTAAAATAAAACCTTAAGATATAAGGTAGCCTAGTCTAAGCTTGTTGGGTATATTGCCTAATCATAAGCTTAAGCTTGTTTAGTAATGGTGACAAAAACGTAAAAATTACGTTTTTCTCTTTTTAAACATCATTTAAATAAACGAATATTCGATTCTTATGAGCCCAAATATTCAAATACAATATTTTAGAAAAATGCCCATCCCTAATTTACGGTTATTGCCGAGACATGCACCGGCGAGTGGCGCATATTTACCGCGAAAACCATAGCGCTAGGTCTAAATACCATGAATCAGGGTAAGACAAAAACACGTATTGACTCATTATTTAAATTTTGTTAATTTTGAACTAAACAAAGTTACATGGTGTACCTTTAATGTGAATATCTAAATATACTATTGTTCATTCACAATTGTCCATAATACACACAATTAATACATTTTTAGCATTTCAAATTGTATAAATTGAAATGTTAAAAATGTATTAATGTATGTTGAAATTAACATTAACCAAGAAATTAACATTAACCATTAGTTTGAATAATGAAGTTTCCTCTGGCTTGTTCTATGTGTGAGTTGTTCTGTGGGCTTATAAGCAGTGTGAGTCTAGCAGATGTAGCAGATCAAAGTGAGTATTTTCAAAGCTCAGAGGCACTGGAGCAGAGGTCAGGGGCCCCGCTCTCTCTACTCCCACCATGTGGCTACATCTTGTGCTTATTCAATAAGTGAATGTAATGCATTCACTGATTCACTTTTTTTTTCTTGTTGCTTTCTGCTCCTTTTCTCTTGGCCACACTCTGCTCTCTCTGTCTTCCTCAGGCTTGTCCCGTATTCTTCAGGATCCTGAGCCTCAGGTTGTGCCTGTAGGTGGCACTGCCCGGTTTGAGTGCTATGCAGATGGCTTGCCCACTCCAAGTATCACCTGGGAGAAGGACCAGGCACCTCTACCTGCACCTGCAGAACCTCTAGACCCATCCAGGTAAGTCATCTGGGCATAAGTTTTGGAATGTATAATTTCCCTTTTGTCATACTTTATTCAAGTATGACAATGTTTGCACTAAGGACCCCATGGCAAGCGCAAAGCTAGTCCAACATTGGAGCTAATTTTTTTGTTAAAAATAAGGCTGCGCAATTAGGCCTATTGGGAAAAAATAGATATTACTAATAATACACTACCGTAGGGGTGTGCGATATATATCGTCTGCGATATCGTAATTGTTGTTTTAACGATGTGCGTTTTGACATTATCGAGTATAGCCTATCCCTCACACACACCCAGAGAGTGCATGCATACTCTACGTGATGTAGTCTTGTAGATTAGACTAGTGCGGGTGCGTATTTAGAGTGCACGCTTTTACTGCGTGATTTAGTCTTTATTTCTATCATTTAGTAATAAATATCACAAGAGTGCAGTTTTTCTCCAAATATCAGCATGATAACAAATGTGAGATTGATTTTATACAAGTTTAAGAAACAAGAAGTTAATATTAAGTGACTTACATTTTAGACACCATATTGCCTGTTTTTGCTCCATTTCGCCAACGAAAATAGTTCAAAGCAAAGCCACACAAGGCGGTGTTTCCTTACTGAGGGAATCAGCTTTTTGAACGAATCAGTTGAGTAGGATAGATTAAGGTGGTCAAATGCTTCTTTCCTTGAATGAATCAGTCGTTTGAATGAATCGTTAAATCAATGATTCGCTCATTAACAGTGACTTGCTGCCACCTACTGGCAGTTTCAATTTCACATTTAAAGTATCTTTTCTTGTTTTAAATCATTTTAAATATCAATATTCAGTATTCAATATTGCAAAGATGAATTTTGTTAATACTGATTTCATTTGATTGGTAACAGCCCTATTGTGTCTTATTTTTATAATTGAATTTGATTACATTTATGAAATTGACACAAAAGATGATGCATGCATATAATAATTTCTGTCACTGCTGTGAACTGAGCACCACACAGAGTATGAAGAATATCAAAAACTTTAGGAGTTGGCTCTCCACGACAGTCCTAAACCTGCCAAAGTACCAACACAATAAATACACTCAGCAAAATATCGTCTAATAATCGTTATCGAGAAAATCCCAGAAAATGTCGAGATATCATTTTTTTGTCAATATCGCACACCCCTACACTACCGGGGTCGGCAAGATTTTTTATGGTGTGTTCCATTTATTTGATCAGAAACACAGTGAAATATCTATAAATGCCACTTGTCCAGCCTTATCTTAAAAGTAACAAATTGCCAGGTAGCTTTCTAGTGCCATAACTGTAGTTCTGATATTTAAACAATATCCTAACAGATTATGGCCTGTGGTAAAGTTAGAAGCTCCCCAGTTCCCCCAGTTATATGTCTTGTCTATAGAGAATAGTTTCCTTGTGGTGTGTCCAGTGGTGAAAACTCATTAGACATGATAAGACTACCCATAGTGTTTGTAGTGTAGGTCTGCATGGACTGCTCCTGTATGTGCCCAAAACAAGTCGTAAACTCAGAGGGGACCGTGCCTTTTCTGTGGCAGCTCCGAAATTATGGAATGATCTGCCTCAGTTTATTAGACAGGCCTCTTCAATGTCTCGTTTTAAAGGGGAACAAGGCAACTCTAGCCATTTCTTCGCTGATTTTCACTTTTGTTGTCGCGTGTTTTCTCAACGAGCTCCCCCTACAGCTGTAGGCGTATATTTCACAACACTGTAGTAAAAAAATCTCACTTGCGGCACCCTCCTCCTCCCCCTTTCTACCACTGCTCATGTGCATTTGTTATTATGGGAGCCGGCCAACTTTATCGTGTGGAGCTATGTCTACCGAGGTGGGTAATACATCATACACAGTATCGTATGGCGTGTGTGTTTATGTCGAATTGCTGTAAAGCAGTTTGTGTTTCTCGCTCGTTCTCGCTTCTCACGAGACTTCCTATTTCCAACTTACCGGGACGTTAGTCCCCATGTTGCAAGGTTGGTTTTCCGCCGGGGAATGCTGGGAGGTGCGGGTAAAGTCACCATTCTCACCAGAACAGGTTATTTAACCCAGGGGTTTTCAAAGTGGGGGCCGCGAGGGGGCGCCAGGGGGGCCGCAGCAAGTTGGAAAAAAAAAGTTAAAAAACATTAAAAAATAAATATTTGCTAATATGAGTATTGTTATGAAAAAAACATTATAATAATTTGTTGCATAGCCTATCTGATATCTGATTGATCGGCTAGTGACAAGAATTGGCCGATTTTCACATGATTTTCAGTCTGACATGCCGATTCAAATGCACTCGGGCGCCGCATGAATAACATCGCGCAACATCAACATCACACATGCACACAGAACGCACATGTAGGAAACCTTGTGAATTACGGCCGTTTCAGATCGCGAGCGGCGCGTGAGCAGCGCGAATTTTTTTCGGCGTGCATGTTCAGTGAGTGCATTCACACCGCGAGCTGGAGCAGCGCGTGAGCGTCAAGCAGGAGCGTCGCATGAGCAGCAGTGAAGCGGAGGGTTTCGACGCCGAGTCTATTTTTGTAGCGCTGCTCACGCTCAATTAAAGTGAAAGCACACTTTTGATGGACAAAATAAATATGATTTTACTCAAAAAAAATGCACATAATTTGCATGTATAGTGTGTTTTAACAAGGAGTAGGCTATGTCAGAAAAGAAAATGAAGACAAAAATATTTATAGAGAATGTATCTATTTAAACTTGTTTTTATTAACCAGTTTGGGTAAAAGTGGTGTTTTATTATATATATATATATATATATATATATAGAAAATAAATATTTGTTTGTGCTGTAAAGTGGTTAGAAAAAATTAAATCAGAATCGGCTTAAATCTGTATCGGCAGGTCAAACTCAATGAAAAATCGGAATCTGCCTTGAAAATTGTAATCGGTGCATCTCATCTTTCTGATTGGCTGGTATCAAACACCATCACATAATCTGATGTTCACCTAGATGTTTTATTTATTTATTTCTACATGTGCCGTGCCGTAGTATTGTCGATGGGTTCAATACGGGGGGCCTTGGCCAGAACCTAGTGGTATTTGGGGGGCCTTGGCATGGAAAAGTTTGGGAACCCCTGATTTAACCATCCAAATGATTTCTAAACGGATTTATTAAGTTGAAATAGTTGCCAAGTTCCCCTTTAAATCTCTTCTAAAAACCCATCTTTTTTCTTTTGCCTTTAACACCAGAAGTTGACATTTTGTTTATTTTATTGTTTTTATGGTTTGGCTGTTTTTCATATGTTTTGTTTCTTAATCTGTTTTATATTGTATTTTATGTTTTGTATGAGTTTTGTATTGTTGTGTTCTGTTTTTGTATATTCTTCTGTACAGCACTTTGGTCTACTTCGGTCGTTTTAAAGTGCTTTATAAATAAAGATTGATTGATTGATTGATTGATTGATTGATTGACCGCCTGTGTGTCTGATGTGGAAATAATGTAGGTTTGGTTGACTAATTCACATTAGTACTATGCTCAGGATTTTTCTTCTTTTTTTTATGTAATTGACTTAGAGTACAAAATATCAAACAATATTTTTCACCTTGACATTCTATTATTAAATCACATCCAAAATAAAAGTTTGTGTTTACATAATATATGTGTGTGCACTGTGTATAATAATTTATATAAATAATACACACACACATGCATGTATATATTTAAGAATAATGTGTTATTTATATATAAAATATTTAGATTTATATATAATATAAATTATGTTTAAATATATATGTTACCGGCAAAGTGTGAAATCCCGGTATTGTATAGAATGCCTAGGCAATGTATAGAATTCCTGATGTTTTTTGCAAAAAATACATTACCTAATTCTATACATTACCTAGGCATTCTATAGAATGCTGGATTACACACTTTGCCGGTAACATATGTACAGTATATACATGAAAATACTTAAATATATGCATGCATATGTGTGTATTTATATATACAAAATAATTATACACAGTACACTCACATATATTATGTAAACACAAACTTTTATTTTGGATGCGATGTGTGTGTATGTTACAGTTGCTTTTGCTATTTGTCAAGTTAGAGCAGGAAAGTCTGCACATGAGAAGCCCATCAGAGGTCGAAGAGTTGGGAATGGGCCCCATCAAAGAGGTGGGCATCAGAGGGAGGGAGGCAGAGGGTAGGGAACTGTTGCATCAAATGAAGTCCGGGTTATCGGTTTAAAGTATGTCATGTCATGTGATGAACGGAGGGCTTACTATAGCAGACGCTGCCAAATTTCTCAGTCATCCCATCTGAAAAGGTCAACTACAGAATATGTAAGAAACTGCAAAGATTTTTTTTGTCAAGAAAATCTCTTACTGGCTATGCTGCACAGTAATCATGTAAAGTATTGATAGTGTACTCTACTGTCCAAGTTATCTCAAAAACCTATGGTGTCATATAATTCCTGTTTGATTTATTTTTTTCCTTGTTTGATTAAAACATTTTCAGGTTGATTTCATTTAGCTGGATGTAGCTAGGTTTGCTGAATATACAGTCTAGATAGCATTGCATGTTTACCTTGCAACTTTGAGTTTCCCAATAAATAATATAATTATGTTTCTTTTGCATTTAAATTTGGCTCACTGTATTGTCTGTTTCTTAGCTTGTGGAGATGTTAATGGAATGTCAAGAATAAAGTTCAAAACAGTATTGCAAGGGTTTATTTTGCAGTATTGATATGGTTGGGATCACCAAATTGGTTGTGTTTCTAGTATAGGGGTCGACAACCTGGCACGCAGAGGGATAATCACTAGCATATGACAATAGCTAAAGAGGTGTATGTATTTAATTTAAATAAAGTCCCTCGAACTTGCTTACAGATCTACATTGAAATCATTCCTCATAGTCACACAGACGGTTTTATTAAGTTATGACCGTGAGGTTATAACCTGCGTGTGTGCGCAGATCTGACAAACCATTCGCAAGACCGGAGTTGCGCGCTTCAGGTTATCCCTCTGCGTGCCATATGTTGCTGACCCCTGTTCAAATATTTAATTCCTTTTTAGTATTTTTATAATTAATATAATTAATCTGGCCTTGCATTATAGCACATCATTTTGTGTTCTGCTCTTTTTATTAATTATTATTGCAGATTGCTGCATGCAATATCTTAATAGGATATTGTCCATATGCCAAACTCTTGATTTTATTGGATTAGCATAAAAGGCATTTAGCTACTGATTGTTAATTTTTGGTAAAAATTCAGGAGCAAAACATGCAATGTTTCAGAAAGCTGGTGAGATTTCTCTAATTATTTTTAATTTGTATTCTCAGTCTCTGCTGATTCCTGATCCTCTTTCTCTCTCTTTTTCTCTCAAGTGTCTTTTCTGTTTTATAATAAGAACATGCGTCTCTTGCTCTGTTTCTATGACTCGCACGTACAAAAATGTATAAAAAAAGCACACAAAGAAACTTGCACATAGAGAGATGTAGGTGTGCAGACAACACTTGAAGCACACATTATCACTATACAAATAAATGTAAATTGAATTTAATTGATTTGAATTAAATTATATCACAGTCTCTTTCAGACTGAGAATGATAAGGTGCTATAAGAACAGTCATGTCCAGTGTTATTACCCATCCTGGTATCCTTGGGAAGCATTTCAGTTTTTAAAATCAATCTTTGATATCTTTTGTTTCACATGTAGCCAGCCACATCATAATATTATTATTGTGCATCAGGTTTTTTATACTTACTGTTTACCAATTGATTGTTTGGGTAAGACTATTAGATAATTTATCCATTAATATAGATATTTTCAAGAGTTAAGGATTATGAAAAACATGCAGAGGGAAAAGGAAAGACTTTTGAAATGTCAAATAAGGACATAGCATTTTATTAAAATGTCTCCTGATTGCATCATTGAGATATTTCATCATCTGCTGTCAGTTCCTGAATTCACCGAAGAGTGTTTCTCTGCATATGACAGCAACTGTGTCATGGTTTGCATCAAATGCCATCAAATTGATTTTTATTTAAATTTTGTTTATTGCTTTTTTATTTTTAATGAATGGGACACTGGAAAACAGACAGGAAAGCACAGGCAGAGAGAGGGAGAACTGGAGTAAGTCATGACAGTAGCTGTGTTGTTGACATGTCGAGAAGACACTGTTTTCAGCACTGCGAATACACTTTGCCTGCACTTCAGAAGAATGAGAACTTGCACTGGAATTCATACAGAAAACCAGATGCCATCATTCGTATCACTGAATCAAGTGCTGAGGAAGCCTCCGGAGCTGAAATTCAGATATGGTATTCGGCATTTGGTGTCCGACATGCACTGTAAGTGGTAGACCAATCACGACAGACTGGGCTGTCTGACCAATCAGAGCAGAGTAGCTCACAGAAAGGAGGGGTTTAGAGAGACTGAATCTTCGAACGAACCGTTTTCTGACTCTTTGAGAAATGAGGTGATGTGCATTGTATATAATGAGAAACCTGAATTGTTTTTTGACCTTGGATGCATGTAAACCTAATTTAGGAGACCTACAAAACAAAATTAGGAACCTTTAAAATATCATAATAGGGGCACTTTAATACTTTTATTCAGTATGGATGCATTAAATCCATCAAACGTGACAGTAAAGACTTTTAGATTGTTCCAAAAGATTTCTGTTTCAAATGCTGTTCTTTTGAACTTTCTATTCATCAAAGAAATGTAAGAAAAAAACCTATAACTGTTTCCACAAAAATATGAAGCAGCACAACTGTTATATATACAACATTTATAATAATTAGAAATCTGAAGACTGAATTAATGGCTGCTGAAATTCAGCTTTGCCATCAAATTAATAAATTATATTTTCAAATATATTAAAATAGAAAAGTTATTTTAAATTGTAAAATGTTAAGCATTAAATACAATGTTACATTCGATTGGGGACTTTGACTCTTTTCGACACTAAATTACAGACAGCTAAACAGATGTGTTTACTCTTAGCCATCTGTTTAACACTTTTAATCATTAGATGTAAGATTGTGAATTAATTTTGTAAGCACAGTAAATGTACAGGACAGAAGTGAAGTTCTAGTGATAAATTTGTCACTGCATTTTCACATGAGGTTTTTAACCTCTTACAGCTTATTTTTCCTCTAGCAGTTTGGAATTACAAATGAGAACAAACTTGAAAAAGGATACAGATTTGGAGACGTGCCTCTGAGATCATTCCATTTGCATCAGATTCTTCCTTTTGTATCCGTAAAAAAGTGTCTTTTGTATTCACAGCCCCTCTCCATATTAATGAGAACACACTTGCACATTAGCCGTGCATTAATACACGCTGTCGTGTTCTGGCGGCTGCTGCAGTCACTCTCTCATTTACATCCCGAGCGCAGCTGAGGCGGTGCCGTGTCGCTGGAGGTGTAGCTCTGGTGTGGACGTGTCCTCAGCTGAACTCTCACAGCCACAATGAATTCTGAATTCTAAAACGCACCCGGTTTCAACCCGCTTGCACTCACAGATAGACAAATTCACCTAACCTTGGTCTTTGTGGCCTTTCTGCCAGAGTGTCTTGCTCTTGGGGATAAGTCTACAAGATTAATGGTGTATAATATCGGTCCTGAATGAAAAGAGGATTTGAAAGCGGTCTCTTGGGGAGAAAGATGACTATAGAATGAATATTAGTGGTGCAACCTGACCTCGCCACTGCAAACAAAGAGAGAAAGAGTGAGTGGAAGAGAGAAATTGACTTTTGTAGATGCAAGCTGCCATTTTGGGCTGTTCTCCTACATCTGTACACTAAAATTTGTTTCTACTTCTTTTCTCTGCCCTTTATTTTTCCATTTTTCACTCCCCCGCAATGGTAATTCTTCAGTATGGTTTGTGTATATTGCCGCTTTATATGTTGATCTGTGTTGACTGGCGCTTAGTGCTGGGATAAATAACAGATTTCTAACCTAAAGCTTAAAAGAAGCTTCAATTTAGAATTAAACAAACCCACACATATTGACACACACACACACACACACACGGTTGATTTAGAAATGCTAACACTAGTCTCATTCTTTCTCTTACAGGTACATATCTCTTCCTAATGGGGTGCTGCAGATTTTAGGAGTCTCTAAAGAAGATGAAGGCTTGTACCGCTGCGTGGCTTTCAACTCTGCCCACAAGCGCTTCAGCCAAGATGCTTCTCTCACAGTTAGCCCAGGTATAATACAAAAACCTGTTTCTAGTTACCCCATCATAGATGGCTTTTCATTATTCTTGATCCGTTCACCTCACAGACTTTTGAGGCTCCATTCACCTCATCTCTCTGACTCACACAGTAATGGCCTTTTAGAGATTTAGAACTCTGGAGAATTCATTAAACATTGGAATTATAGAGTTCCACTTAATAGTGCTAGTTATAATGTTAGTTATAACTTAGTTTTTCTGCCCTCTCTCTGACCCTTGGAATGAAATGGTTTGTTTTTGTTGTGTTGCCCTCCAAGTACACTGTAAGAAAAAAATCTGTAGAAAAACAGATAATGTTCTAGCACAAAATTACCAGTATGTTTTCCATTAAGTTTACCGACATTTAAAAACACAACACAGTGCACTGCGTAATTCAGAATACGGGTAAAACAATTGTGCAAAAAAAATCGATACGGAAAATTCCTGAATATTAAAGGGATAGTTCACCCAAAAATGACAATTATTTCTTCTGCTGAACACAAAATGAGATGTTTTGAAGAATGTTGGTAACAAAACAGTTTTGTTGTTGTTGACTTTAGTTGCATATTTGTCCATATAATGGAAGTCCTTGGGAACCAACAGTGTTCTTCAGAATATCTTTGTTTGTGTTCCACAGAAGAAAGTAAGTCATACAGGTTTAGAGGGACATGAGGGTGAGTAAATGATGACAGAATTGTCATTTTGGGAGAACTATCCCTTTAATGGTACATTGGGCTGTATTTTTGAAGACTTTTCTTAGTGCCTTTCAGTATGGGAAATGTGAAATTAACTTTTCAGGTTGCTTCGTCCTTCACTAACAGTCTCTCTGCAAAAGCTAGATTACATCGTGACAGCTTCACATCAATCTATGCTGAAATGTGCAAAAAAATCAGACTGGGATGAAAACTTTAGAAGCATGGCAGTGACATTTTAATCATATTTTACTTGTCGTTTTACTGTTTAGGCATGATAGTATCTATCCTATTTTCTCCCATTCCGCTTATTAAGTCTGATGTCACACATCACCGTTTCCGGTCCAAACGCTCTATCAGATCCCTAAAGAAAACAACAAATGGTGTTAATGTACACTTACGCTGTGCTGTAATACTTCCAAAATATCATGATCCTAATCTTTATCTCCATGACAAATATCTCCAGACAGTGATTAATTTCTTCTGAATCGTTAAAATGTTGGTGTCCGGAATGCCATGAGCCCAGTGACTGTTTTTTTATTTTTTAAAAGCTTAGCATAATAGTGCTCATATATGTCTGTTGAGATGGTATTCTCACTTTAAACGGAGTGGAGGCTTGAAAGAGTATTTGTTAAGTCGTAATTTAACAAGTGGATGATTTTACCGTGATGGACAGGCCGGGTTTCTAAACACCATATGGTCTAATGTGTACCTTCTAGATGTCATACAAAAATGAAATTAGCTATTTTGCAGCATAATTTAGATTTTTGGACTGATTTGAATGAAAGTTAAAGTATATTTTCATAATGCTCATATATTTTGTATATCATAAGAACATTGGAAATGTGATTCCTTATGATATTATCCCTTAACCCTCTAAATGCATGCAGTATCAAATGGCTCATTTGGGAACATTTTATTGATTTATTGAAAAAATTTCCTCCCCCAACCCCCCCACCCCAAAATATTTTTTTGTTGCCTGAGGGCAACGTTGTGCAACAATGGTAAATAAAATTATCATTATACAATTCTCAGAGAGCAATACAAAAAAAAAATGTCAAGAAATCATTTAAGTAAAAAGGGAAAAACACTTGAAACACATCAATATATTTGATTTGATACAGACATAGGTTTGTATCATGTAGTGCGTCATGTCATATCATGTATCATCATCCTAATCATCCCCATATACACTACTGTATATTGACAAAAGTATTGGGACACCCCTCCAAATCATTGAATTCAGTTCCAATCACTTCCATGGCCACAGTTGTATAAAATCAAGAACCGAGGCATACAGACGCTTCAACAAACACTCTCAGGAGCTCAGTGAATTCAAGCACGTTGATAGGTTGCCACCTGTGCAATAAGTCCATTTGTGAAATTTCCTCACTACAAAATATTCCACGGTCAACTGTTAGTGGTATTATAACAAAGTGGAAGCAATTGGGAACAACAGCAACTAAGCCACAGAGTGGGGTCAGTACATGCTGAGGCACACAGAAGTCGCCAACTTTCTGCAGAGTCAATAGCTACAGACCTCCAAACTTTGTAGAGAGCTTCATGGAATGGGTTTCCATGGCTGAGCAGCTTTTTCCAAGCCTTACATCACCAAGTGCAATGCAAAGCGTGGGATGCAGTGGTGTAAAGCATTGAGAAACATATCTATTTTATGGTTCTATTTTAGTCTTCTTATTTGAAGTAAAGTTTCAATATCTGCAGTGGCCCTTTCAGCATTGTGTGTGTGTGTGTGTGTGTGTGTGTGTGTGTGTGTGTGTGTGTGTGTGTGTGTGTGTGTGTGTGTGTGTGTGTGTGTGTGTGTTTAAGTGCCCTCTGCAGAGGTGGTCCGTGTTGCAGGCAGAATTGATTTCCTGCTGTCCTTAAGGTTGCTCGGCTGATGAAATGGAGAGAGCAGAAGGAGGGATGGAAGAGAGGAATGAGATGAGGAACAAATACAGAGAAGGCTAGAGAGATAAAGAACTAAATGAAATAAAAGAGAGTGTGGGAAGACGAGGGAGATGGATTGGTAATGCTATGAAGTCAGTACTTATATCTCCATGCTGACCTTTGCTCATTTCCATTATGCTTCTGTGATATCAGCCAGAGACCTTAATGATTTTCTCTGTGTGTGTGTGTGTGTGTTTCCATCTCACACGTTCATCTTTCAAGCCATCTTTCTAATTGTTCCACATTCATCTTACTGCTTCAGCTTCTCTCTCTTTTTGGAACAAAATTAAATGTCTTGTGGAATGTGTGAGTCTCAGAGATAGAATGAGAGAAAGAGAGAAATTTAGGAGAGATTGAGGGAAAGAAAGAGAACAATACAAGGAGGAGTAATAGAATGAGATAAATAGAATGACAGAGATGAAGGGGTAGAGTTAAAGTGTTTGAAATCAGTGTTTTGTTGAAGTCATTTCAGTAGGAATTCACACAATCTGTAACAACTTGTGAGGGCCAAAGGGTTCCCTGTGCAAATTTTGCTCTGAGTTCAAGTCAGTTGACTAACAGAAAGCTGCTTGGTTTGAAAGTGGCTTCTGTGTGAGCTGTTCTTAATACATTGCTAAACTACTAACAATGGACCTTTTAGAGATAAAAGAAGACCAATGGAATATCTATCCATTCATCCATCAGTTATTTATTTCAGGCAATATGCATTAAAGTATGTCAATATGCCAATCAAAAAATGAATTTGACGCCAAATGAGAGAAAGAGAAAGAAATAAAATGAGCAAAGAATTGAAGAACCCTAATAAGCAGCTTTTCAAGCATGACAAAAACTAATTCTTAGAGATGGACGTACAGCAACAGTGGCTGCCAGATACGTTTTAGCATGTGGCTAAATATGTATTGTATCATCCCAGTATGTTATCTGTATCTTTTTTTCACCATGGTGACCCTGTGTGTGTCTGTGTGTATGTATACATCTTATGTAATGCTAATGGACTTCAGTGTTACATAAACACTTACTGTAAGTCGTTGTTCTTTGTGTTGTCTAACTTATGTGTTGTCTAACTTAAAGGGTTAGTTCACCCAAAAACGTCTTTTGCAAACCTGTAAGCCTGTAAACCTGTTCATCTTCGGAACACAAATTAAGATATTTCGTATGAACTAACCCTTCAGGTTACTAACTTATCAATTATGTTGTTCTTTTTTTGCACATCTCCTCAGCTTTGCCAGTATTTAATATTTATAGTCCTGCCAATAAAACCATGTTGAATTGAATAACGAGAGAAAGACCGATTGAAAGAGAGCAATCTTCACCTTGAGGTAATCATAGCTTTATTCTGTGAATACAATGCATGTTTTGCCCATGAGACCTTACAGCTCAAGAACACATAAACAGTCATTGTGAGAGTGTGTTTGATTCACATGTTGAGATGTGAGGCAGTAGTTTGGCTCATCAGTTCTGCTTGATACTGTATGTTTTGTTACACACTCACTTTATCTTGAAAGAGCTGTATAGCAAACTTTTGCAGTTCTTCAAGCAGGCATTCATGCTTTGTAGTGGCCTATTGCTCTCATTATCAGGGTGTTTTTAAAACAGGCACATGTCCACTGTAAACTGCTTTTACACGGTGCACCCTGTAGCCTCAGACAGAAATCTGACCCATTTTAAATCCCTGGGCTCTCATGCATATGTGATTGCTGCTGGATTAAGTTATGACCGTCATACCGTATCCATAGCTGCACGCTTATGTTTTACTTCATTATGATCTGTGGGTGTGTCTACTGAATTCATGCAGGCTCTTCTTAGGCCACAGGAACAGGGCCTTCACCACTGAATGTATAGTTTATAGTCAAGTCTAACTTTATCTATAGAGCAGATATAATACAAAGTTAACCTAATGTGCTTTACAAAACTAAATGTATACAATATATGTGTGTATATAAAAATACATACACAGCATAACACACACACCACCATTCAAAGGTTTGGTGTCTGTAAGATCTTTTTTTTTAATGTTTTTGAAAGGAGTCTTTTATGCTGATAATCAAAATACAGTAAAACAGTGTAATGGTGAAATATTATTAAAATGTAAAATAAATGTTTCTATTTCAATATTTCAAAATATAATTTATTCCTGTAATTGCAAAGCTGAATTTTTAGCATCATTACTCCAGTCTTCAGTCACATGATTTTTCAGAAATCATTCTAATATGCTGATTTGGTGTTCAAGAACCGTTTCTTATTATTATCAATGTTGAAAACAGTTGTGCTGCTTAATCATTTTTATGGAAACCGTGCTAAAAAATTCATGATTATTTTATGCATAAGAATGTTTAAAAGAACAGTGTTTATTTAAAATAGAAATCTTTTGTTACATTATAAATCCCTTTACAGTATATTTGATCGATTTAGTGCATCCTTGTTAAATAAAAGTATAATTTGTTTTATATATTATTTATATTTTATTTATATATGAGAGCTGCAACCCCAGAAAAAATGACACCAATTTTCTTTGGCCTCGAAGTTTGCCTCTCTCTGTTTCATTACTCTTTCCTCCTCTGCTACGTATCTCGCTTTGTCTCTGTCTCTCTCACTTCATGTGAGCGGAAGAGGAAGCAGAATCCTCTGTTGGGTTACTTGCTTCATCTAGTGCTACTTTCACTCAAGCAAACCACTGTTCCTGATGGTGAAGGCTCTATCATGTACACAAACACACACTCATAGTCTGTGTCTGACATGTGTAGGTCTGTCTCAGGAGAGTGAGGTGGTGATTGTGGCTCCACCGCGGAACTCTACAGTGGTCATGGGTCGTCCAGCTGTGATGGAGTGCATGGCTCAGGGTGAGCCCAAACCATTCGTGTCATGGAGCAGACAGGGTAAGACGCAAACACAAATATATTACACGCATGCATCCATATCGTATGTGTGTGCAATTTTATATGTATAATACATTTTGTTATTTATTAAAATGGTTACATTTTCAATTGTCCAATCGCCCAACATTCTACTAACTGTAAGATACTTTGCAACTACACTCACCTAAAGGATTATTAGGAACACTATACTAATACTGTGTTTGACCCCCTTTCGCCTTCAGAACTGCCTTAATTCTACGTGGCATTGATTCAACATGGTGCTGAAAGCATTCTTTAGAAATGTTGGCCCATATTGATAGGATAGCATCTTGCAGTTGATGGAGATTTGTGGGATGCACATCCAGGGCACGTAGCTCCCGTTCCATCACATCCCAAAGATGCTCTATTGGGTTGAGATCTGGTGACTGTGGGGGCCATTTTAGTACAGTGAACTCATTGTCATGTTCAAGAAACCAGTTTGAAATGATTCGAGCTTTGTGACATGGTGCATTATCCTGCTGGAAGTAGCCATCAGAGGATGGGTACATGGTGGTCATAAAGGGATGGACATGGTCAGAAACAATGCTCAGGTAGGCCGTGGCATTTAAACGATGCCCAATTGGCACTAAGGGGCCTAAAGTGTGCCAAGAAAACATCCCCCACACCATTACACCACCACCACCAGCCTGCACAGTGGTAACAAGGCATGATGGATCCATGTTCTCATTCTGTTTACGCCAAATTCTGACTCTACCATCTGAATGTCTCAACAGAAATCGAGACTCATCAGACCAGGCAACATTTTTCCAGTCTTCAACTGTCCAATTTTGGTGAGCTCGTGCAAATTGTAGCCTCTTTTTCCTATTTGTAGTGGAGATGAGTGGTACCCGGTGGGGTCTTCTGCTGTTGTAGCCCATCCGCCTCAAGGTTGTGCGTGTTGTGGCTTCACAAATGCTTTGCTGCATACCTCGGTTGTAACGAGTGGTTATTTCAGTCAAAGTTGCTCTTCTATCAGCTTGAATCAGTCGGCCCATTCTCCTCTGACCTCTAGCATCAACAAGGCATTTTCGCCCACAGGACTGCCGCGTACTGGATGTTTTTCCCTTTTCACGCCATTCTTTGTAAACCCTAGAAATGGTTGTGCGTGAAAATCCCAGTAACTGAGCAGATTGTGAAATACTCAGACCGGCCCGTCTGGCACCAACAACCATGCCACGCTCAAAATTGCTTAAATCACTTTTCTTTCCCATTCTGACATTCAGATTGGAGTTCAGGAGATTGTCTTGACCAGGACCACACCCCTAAATGCATTGAAGCAACTGCCATGTGATTGGTTGATTAGATAATTGCATTAATGAGAAATTGAACAGGTGTTCCTAATAATCCTTTAGGTGAGTGTACATTTCAACTAACTCTCATTAGTAGACTGTTAGGTTAGGGTTAGAGTTAGTAGAATAAGTTGACATGTAGTTGCAAAGTTACTTATAGTCAGTAGAATGTCTGTTGGGGGAGCATCAAAATAAAGTGTTAACAGATTAAGCAGACTGTCTACTAATACTCTAATGACTGGTAGTTTACATGTAGATGCAAAGT
This sequence comes from Abramis brama, assembly GCF_963993115.1. Lineage (NCBI taxonomy): Eukaryota > Metazoa > Chordata > Actinopteri > Cypriniformes > Leuciscidae > Abramis > Abramis brama. The sequence goes on along the minus strand of NC_139965.1, from coordinate 25,819,850 downwards.
TACTTAGAAGAATGTCTAAAGTGGACTATTAAAATAAAGTGCAACCATTCAAATATATAATAAAAAATTTTCATGAATTCCTTTTGGGCTCGGTTTGGCTAGAGGACCCAAACTAACCGGGTCAGGCAGTTTGAAGTAGGAGAGCCCGGTAGGTTCAAAACCTGGTGAATAATCCTTAAACAATCATTGCTGTGCCCTTAAACCCCTGGTTGATTGGGAGACACTGTGCTTATAATAAGTGCATTGTTGTTTTGAATAAGTTTCAGCCGAATGACCAAATTGTAATTAGTGTTGTTTCCACTGTGAACTTGGAGTGCCTACATTAAACAATGTAAATGAACCCCACATATCTGTGATTTATAGAGTGAGCTTATATGTTTGCTTTATAGACACGTGGCTCTGCTGCAGCAGACACCCCAACTACCCACCCACCCATCACCCTCACTGTTATTGCTTCCATCCAGGTTCATTACGGACCTCATTTTGTCCTCTTTCCTCCACAGTGATGCCAAGGCTTTATAACTGAGAGCATTATTCTCATTAGGTTTCATAAAAAATTAACAAGATGTTGTAAATTGCAGAAGGTGTCTTTTTTTTCTTTGTTTGAGTGCTAATATGGCAGCCGCAGACGGTCAGTGTCTAAGAATCGTTAATGCATGCCGTTCCTCCTCCAGTGCTTTACTGACCTCTGTCTGTTCACATTGCTCATTGCACACCAGTATGGGATGAAATGCAGTGTTTGTGATGCACATTTTTCTTAACAGCTTAAAGGGATAGTTCACTCAAAATAAAACATCTGTGATTTTTGGGCCCTCATGTTGTTCCAGACAGACACGTACTTTCTTTCTGCCATGGATTACAAAAGGATAATTAATTATGGACAGGTTTTTATACTTTTATGGTGATTTGCGTCCTTTATTGAAACTAAACCTTCGGCTCCCATTCATTCACTACCAACGCACGGCTTTTTCAAGGGTGCCATTTCTTCTATAGAAATACTTGAAGAAATTGTCAATGTCTCAATGCTTTCTTGATTGATTTATTTCCCATTTTCGTTTTAATTTTGTACATATTTTTTTTTATACATTTTGCATTCTTTTTACACAACCACTCCTCTGGGATGCATAGATGGGAAGCCTATAGCTACTGATGTGGTTGTCCTGGCAACCAACCTAGTGATTCCTGACACCCGCAGTCACCATGCTGGAGTGTATGTGTGTCGTGCCAACAAACCCAAGACCAGAGATTTCATCTCATCTCCTGCTGAACTTCGAGTACTGGGTAATTGTGTGTGTGTTTTCTTTTAACAGATCCTGCATATTCTGAATGAATACTGGATACATTACTGAGGGATTGTAGATAATGCAATGAACAATAGCATTTATATTAACATTAACCTACATTAATAAATGTTAGTTGATTTTACCTAATGCTTTAATGTGAACAAACTGAACTGTGTTGTTCTCACTTATTCTGCCCAGCTCCACCAGACATCCTCCAGCACCCAGAGGCAGTGTCCCTGTCCCGGGGGAATACGGCTCGGTTTTTGTGTAATAGCTCTGGTGACCCTCCCCCTGCTCTGCGCTGGCTTAAGAATGGAGAACCGGTCCAGTCTAATGCCCGGGTTAAGACTCAGAACCCTGGAGTTCTTCTCATCAACCAGCTGCGGCTGGACGATGCAGGATACTACCAGTGTATTGCTGCCAACAGCCTGGGCACCGCCTGTGCCACTGCCAAGCTGTCCGTCATCGTGAGGGAGGGGCTGCCAAGCCCTCCTCGTCATGTGTCGGCCACACCCCACTCTAGCACTTCAGCACTGCTCACCTGGGACCCACCTGAACACAATAGTGACCAGATCATCGGCTTCTCAGTGCACTACCAACGCACAGCAGGTGTGTGAGAGAGAGAGAGAGAGAGAGAGAGAGAGAGTGTGTGTGTGTGTGTGTGTTTCATAATTCAGAATGTGTAAAAAGAAATGCAGTTCCATTACCTAATCATGAGATCATTTATAAAATAAATAATACATTTATAACAATAATAAGTCTTTTTAGAGGTGCATACAATACTTGGCCTTGACTATGTATATCAGTGGTGAGCGATGACGTCTTTAACCGGGTATGCTGGGCGGAGCGTAATGTCAAAAATGCATCTAGTGCAGATGTGTTTATAATAAGCGAGACGCTCACATTCGCTCTAGACAGAGTGTTAGCTGCTCAGTTGCTTACTCTCATGACACATTAGCAACACAGCTAAAAGTATTCCTAAAATGTTGGACCTTTTATTAAAAAAGTAGCCTGTATTTACCTGTTGAGAGTGACATGCCGTCACAATTGAAACTACAAACTTCACCTTTAATTGGTACGGTACTTCGTCTTAGGACATCTAAATCAGAGACGACAAATAAGAAACACCATGGCAGGTGTCAGTTTAAATGTATGCTGGAAGTGTTTTTTTTATTTTTATTTTATTAAGAATTTTAAAAAAGTGTAATATTATAAATATTAGTAGCCTGCTAAAGTAAAAAAGTAAAATATAATTATAGTAAATATCATTATAATAAATAAATATAGTATTTCTTTAAAAAATATTCTTAAAAAAAGTTGAAATAATGCAATGACTAAAAAGACTTAATTAACAACCTCGGATAGTTACAGTTGGTATGTCTTTAACGGTTTATAATCAGTGTTTGTAAAAAAAATACATTTCCCTATGGAGAAAATGAAATGCATTGAAAATAGTTTCAGTTATGACTTTTTTTCATTTGATTTAGTCTAGGTAGCTTTCTATCAAATACAATGTGATTTTCGTTGACCGAGATCTGGCAGCAACAGCACATTTTTCTGCTTGGGCGAGCGGACAGCTTTCCCTGCGCATGAAACCCCCCATTTGCAAACCAATGAGAACGTGGGACAACGATGGCGATACATAACAGAGCGTAGGCTCCAAAGCTGCTGTGGATCCGCTTACCCGAAACCCTCCATTAACTGGCAGAGGAAATTAAAGAAAATTACCGTCATTTGGAAAATAAATATGACAGACAGTTACATAAGTATTACAAACATTTTATCATGTAAGCTTTATGGTGCACCTCAAACAAGGGGAATTTATAGTAATTTATAGTGATAATACTAATTAGCGAGTCCACGAAAGGCTTGGGTATGCAGAGCATTCGCAGTTTATATGGACCGCATAAGTACTAAACAAAAATGTGGTAACATACTTTTCATTGATTTATATTTATAAAATACTACTGACAAAATGCATAATGATTATCTTTATCTAGACATTGTCAAACAGTCAATAATTACATAGATTTACAGTAAGTCTGACAGTTGGTTGTAAGCTGTATGAAAAGAACCAGCTGTTCTGTAATTAAAGGACATACTTGATTTATACTGTACATTCAGTAGTGGCGATGTAGTGCTGCTTAATAAATAATGCTGGAATGCTTAAATATGTTAAATATAAATATAAATATGCTATGGAATGCTGTTCTAAAATATTTTGTGAGTTCAACATAAATAAAAAATAAAAAATAAAACAGAACTGGTTCTCGGTTTCCATCCATATTCATAATCTGTTTAAATCAGTGTTATTATTCTTAACTAAAACTTTTAACAATTGTCCTCTTTAATTGAAATAAAGTTGAAATAAAATACAATAGAAATATTACATGTAAAACGGAAAAAAAATAGTAAATAGTAAAATGGAAAAAAAAAGTTGCTTTGGCAACTAAACTTAAACTGAAATAGAACTATATAAAAAAAAAACTAAATAATAAAATTGACAAAAGCACATCACATAATTACTAAAATAAATTAGAATTGAAATGAAAACTAAAAATAGTAAAAGGTTAAATCAAAATATGAATAAATACTACAATAGTATATAAATAATACTAAAATTTCACATTAGAACAAAATTTGGAAAATATTATCTTGTTCTCCTAAACTTTCCGAGCTCTTTCCTATTTTGTTACTGGAGTCCCTGTTTGACCCTGCCGTGTGTCTCATTACACTGAGTGTAGCCAGCTTAAGTGGATCAGTCCACAGAGAAAAATCCTGTCTCATTACTTTGCAGAAGCCAATCCACTTCATAGATCGCTGCTGTACAGAACCACAAGCCATAAGTAATGTTAGCTCTGGCTGTTATTGATGGGGTCACTTTTCTCCTCATTTAGAAACTCATACCCAAAAGACTAAGAAAAAAACTAATATTTTGGCTCAGATCAATTTTTAAAAAAAAAAGCAAATGTACTATTTGTGTGTTCTATAAATTGTGTGTTTACAGGCTCAGACAACATGGAGTATCAGTTTGCGGTGAATAACGACACCACAGAGCTGCATGTAAAGGAGCTGCTCCCTCACACAGCCTACACCTTCTATGTAGTGGCCTACTCGCCCATGGGGGCCAGCCGCCCGTCACAGCCCGTTACTGTGGAGATGCTAGAGGATGGTGAGCACTGACTAATGGGGAGAGGTCAGGTTTTCAATGTGATAAGGAATGTTGACACATTTAAAAGTGGTATTTTTATGATATGTATAGACCTTATGCGCCAGAGAAACAAGCGCACAGCCATCTTTAGAATATTGTCTTTGAACTTCCGTTTTTGCGGTCGCTCTGTAGATCTCTGGCATCGCTGTCCAGGAGTAATTAGCTGGTGAAGTGGATTTACTTAATGTAAAGTTAACGAAAGTTATCATGAGGATTGTAATGTTTAAAGCACATGTCTTAACACATATCAGTAGACTGGAAAGATTTTAAAACGAGCCGTTCATTCATTAATACGCAAGATCGCTGTGAAAATACAGACCGGAAGACAAAAGACAACGAGCGCAGCGCTGAAAAGGGGCGGAGCTACATAAGGTCTATACTGTGCATAATAGGCACGTTTTCTGCATGCACCTAACTTCTACAGACTATGCATAATGCTGTATGCAATGTGCTAGACTTGACCATTTACGTTGTGACTAATCAACCAGAAGTATGATTTATTTATTTATTTTGCAACTTATGCACTATTCTTTGCCATTTTGTAGTATAAATAGTACTGTGTTCACACTGAAAATTCCAACAAGAAGAAGTGCACTTCAAATGCCCGGATGATGTACTTATTTAACTGAAAAAACAAAGTGTGGAATTATGGAAACTTCATGCACTGTTGCAGCCTTCCTTACATAGTGGAATTTTCATTTGAGTGTATTTGCATAGTGCTTTTCACAACTCGTATTGTTTCAATGCAGCTTTACAGAAAATGCTTTATTGAAAATTTTCAGTGTTACAATAGGAGGGGAGGGGCTATTAGACTCCGATGCTGGATGACAAAATAACCGTATGAAATTCATACACTAGCAGTGCATAGTATTTGTGCATGGTGTATAGTTTGTCATTTGAGACAACTACTGTTTTGTAAATCTGTATTTGCTTTTTGTTCTCTGTAGTTCCCAGCGCTTCACCGCAGCTGTCCCTGCTGAGCACATCTCCCACTGACATGAGGGTCATGTGGCTGCCCCTCTCCTCACAGCTGAGCCGTGGAGCCATCACACGCTACCGCATTGACTACAGAGCGCTGGAGCAGGGTAAGACAGCGCCACCTACTAACCCCTGCGGCGTTAACCCAGGAAAGGTTTATTGAACCTTCCGACAAAATGTTTTTGTTTTTTTTATCAAAAAGGATTGCATTTTTTTTATGTCATATTTGATACATCAGGGTTTTTTGGCTCATATAGTATGATATGGGAGAATATAGAGCTCATATTCTGAACAAAACTTCAGAATATGTTTTTTTCCCTCCTCAGAGGCCCAAACTGAACAAAAATATGCAATTTGATTTTTATTACTAAAACGTAAGATGATATTATGATAGCTTGTAATGTAAATCAATGAGATCTTTTTTAACAGTATAGCAGACTACTTGCATAAAATGCATATAAATATCAGCTGTCATTAATGCTTAGTTTTATGACCAAAGCTCTGTAGTTTTAGTTGTGGGGGGTAAAACATATTATGCAATGCAATGCAATACAATGTTGTTTGAGATATACAGTACAAATACAGTAAATGTTCCGCAAAAGCTTGATTTATCATTTGATACTCACATTTTAACATGATTTTTCAATAACAACAAAACATTTATGGATCAAGGAAACCTAGTAGCTTCAATCTAGCAAATGTTCATCTTGAAATATTACTAATAATATAAAAGTGATTACCTTTGTTTACAGTCAGACTACTGAAGGCATGTAGTAGATTTTTCGAGCAAAGCTTTGATCATGTTGAAATCATGTAGAGTGAGTAGACATTTATGTATCAAATATGATACAGGGTTAAGATCTATGAGGGGTATGTGTGAGGTTTTTCCTTGACATGTTGATAAATTCATGTTGGCTGCTGAATCTGTAGCTTTGTGCATTTATCTGCAGTCACTAGGAGGGCAGCATGCATGTCTGGGGTATTTTGAGCTGAATGACAAAGGCATGGCTCATTGCTTCTGCTCTATTAGAGCTCTGGATGCTTAATGAACAGTAATAAAGGTGGAACAAAAGACAGATTCGGCCTGATGGCCTGTGACACAGAATGAGAGACAGAACCAAAGTCAATTCGGACATCCATTGTTCATGCTTCTTTATCAGCCAGCTGCAGAAATGATTTCCACTGGAATACTTACTTTCTGGCACATGTTCGTGTGTGTGCCCTGCAGTGGATCGCATAAACTCTGTGGAAGTGGGTGGGAATGAGACACAGGTGACTCTAATGGATCTGAAACCAAATGAAACGTACCAGCTCCGGATTGCAGCAGGAACACGAGCTGGGTTCAGTCAGCCTTCTGAGTGGGCTTCGCATCACACACCAAACCTTACTCAGGGTGAGTAAACATAAAAATGCACTCATACGCAAATGCACTATATGCACATAGATACCAGTTTCAACTAACTCACAGTTAAACTTGTATACAGTGGTGCCTCCAAGGGGCAGCCGGGGGCTATGGATCCCCCTAAAGCAACATTGACCACTCCATTAGTCTCACAGTCACCAAGATGTGTACAGTTTTGGTTACCTTAAGACTAAATAGTGAATTTAATGTCTACATGTCTTATCAGACATGGGCCAAATACTTTGATTAGTGTTCATGATTTGAATATTTTGAACTTGATGTGTCACCACATGCTTTATTTCCCTAGTAATTGTTTTGTGTGCGGTTTAGATCTTGTCTGACCTGGTACAATGTTCAAATCTATAGTCAAGTACAAGGTTTTACATACACTACTGTTCAAGGTTTAGGTTCAGCTTATGCTCACAAAGGCTAATGGCAAATTTTTTTCTGATCAGACATACAGCAAACACAGTAAAATTGTGAAATATGATTACAAATTAAAATAACTGTTTTCTATTTTAATATATTTTAAAATGTAATTTATTCCTGTGATGTCAAAGCTGAATTTTCAACATCATTACTCAAGTCTTCATTGTCACATGATCCTTCGGAAATCATTCTAATATGATGATTTGGTGCTCAAAAACATTTCTTATTATTATCAGTGTTGTATAATCACAGTTGTGCTGCTTAATATTTTTGTGGAAAACATGATACATTTTTAAGGATTAATAGAACGTTCAAAAGAACAGCATTTATTTAAAATATAAATGTTTGTATCATTATAAATGTCTTTAATGTCACTTTAATGTGTCTTTGCTGAATATATACATTTTTTAAAAATCATCCTGACCTCAAACTTTTGAATGACAGATGTAATGATAAATTATTAGCATAAAATATGGTGTGATTTTATCACAAATGAAATTGTGGCAGTGGGATAAGCTTGTAGGCTTCTTTTTGGTTGTTTAAAATACAAGTTTAATTTGTTTGCAATTTCAGTGTCATTTCTTACATGCTTCTTTCTTACACACTCTTTCATCCAGCAATTATTTGCCAATATTTGGCCATTTAGAGACGGGCATCAGTTTTAAAATCTCCCAAAAGTAAATAAATGAAAAATGTGTCTTTTTTTATTTAATTAATTATTTTTTTTAATGTATTTTAAGTAAATATTGTATCATTCTCTCTCTATATATGATATATATTCAGTATATATATCCAGCTTTTTTATCACAGAAAGAAATTACATTATAAATTCACAAAATGACTGTATTTAATGTGTTAGTGTATGTTTTTAATGACTGTTTAATTTGTTTGCAATTTCAGTGTCCCCCATAAAGAATGTCCTGGAGGCGCCACTGCTTATGTACAAGCCCTGCTAGTGTGCACACAAAATACACACCGCTGTCCTCACTAACTCCCTTTGTTGTTTTTCCAGTGCTCTTTGCTCCCACTGAGCTCAAAGTGAGAGCCAAAATGCTTTCCCTCCATGTCACATGGCAGCCACCACCCAATCACACTCAGATCACAGGCTACAAGCTTTCCTGGTGGGAGGTGGATGGAGAGGAGCTGACCAATGAGGAGAAGCCTGTGATCAATGAGAGGATTCAGCAGATCAAACTGAGGAAGAGAGTTAAACACCATGAGGTCACAGGCCTTGGTGAGAGTTGAGCGGTAACTTTATTCACAAATATGCTATACTCTCATATAAAAATATAATTGAATATTATATAATAGACACTTTTACAAAGCTGCGCATATTTTCCAAATGCAGGGACTGTGTTCATGGTACTGATTTTCTGTCACTATCAGCAGTTATATAAGTTATAAAGTTAATTGAAACTAAAACCATGAGGACATTTTTGTTGCATGAAATAAAATAAATGTTAACTGAAATAAAATAATATATATAAAAAACATCAACTTATTTTATTTCAGCTGGTTTCTAAGGCAACATTTCAGATTTTTTTTATTTACAGTAGTTTAACTCGATAGACAAAAAATCCTATAACTGAAAATGAATAAATTATATAGACATTTAAAAAAAGTGTCAAAACAACAAAATTACTAAACCTTTAACTAAATGGAAAATGAAAAATATTAAGTAAAAACTAATTTAAAATATACTAAAATAACACGGGTCTAACTTGCATGAATGCAAAGTATGTAAAATGCTTTACAATATGACCATTTGTGATTGTGTTGTTTCAGCTCCTGATCGGCTGTACGAGGTGAAGGTTTGGGCGTTTAATAAACAGACTGAGGGTTATCCTGCTGTATGGAAGGGCAGAACAGAGAAGCTCACACACGGTGCGTTTGGTTATGATGAGAAGACAATGACAGATAAAATCATATCTACCTGTCCTGTATATTCAAATCTGAGTACATTTGTGTGTGTGTATCATTTTCTTAGTGCGGAAAACAATCTCTCACCCACCATTGCCGCCCATCAGCGTCAGAGCTCGTGCGAACAGTTCCACCTCTATCTGGCTCCGCTGGGAGAAACCACACTTTAGCAATGTGCGAATCATCAACTACACAATACGCTGCAGCCCCGCAGGAATACGCAATGCATCGCTGGTCTCATACTATACCAGGTGTGCCATGCATATTCACAAAAATATTTATGTATAGTCAGATTATAAACAATCATTGTGAAACAGAGGTACATATCATATCCTTACTTTTTTCTTACATGCTTCTTTCTTACACACTCTTTCATCCAGCAATTATTTGCCAATATTTGGCCATTTAGAGACGGGCATCAGTTTTAAAATCTCCCAAAAGTAAATAAATGAAAAATGTGTCTTTTTTTATTTAATTAATTATTATTTTTTAATGTATTTTAAGTAAATATTGTATCATTCTCTCTCTATATATGATATATATTCAGTATATATATCCAGCTTTTTTATCACAGAAAGAAATTACATTATAAATTCACAAAATGACTGTATTTAATGTGTTAGTGTATGTTTTTAATGACTGTATTTAATCAATTATACATTATATCTGCCACACTTCTCTCTAAATAGCAGCATTGACTATTAAAAAAAATAACTTATTGGTTAACCAGTCCTCTGTATTTTTCTTCACTGTCTTTCAGCTCTTCTCAGGAGATTTTACTGGGATCACTGAAGCCCTTCACTAGCTATGAAATCGCTGTGCAGTCTAACGGAGTTGATATGAGTGGCCCCTTCAGCAGCACAGTGGAAGAATACACACTTCCAGACAGTGAGGACAGCCCTTTTAGAATATGAAGATGATATATTGAATATTTCTCCAATTTTCCCTCAAAATAAGCTTTTCACACATGAGTTTCATTTCTTAGTGAATCTGGCAGAGTTCACACTGTCATGTGTCTGTTCGTGTGTGAGTGAGAGCTTTAATTATAGTGTGTATACAAGTGTGAGTGTCTAGTTTTTTTTTGTTTTTTTTTGAGTAGGAAGTGATGAATGAATGCGGATCTGTTAGTATACTGTGATTGTGTGGGTCATTGTGAGTCGGTGTGTTTGTGTTAGGTTAACAGTTAGGGGATTAATAGGGAGAGGCGTAAGGAGATAATTGGCTTTAATTAAAAGCCCAGATGGAATTGCCCCTCTTGTTGGCCAAGAGTCTTTCAGCTTGTCAGTCAGTCTAGCCAAGTGATGGCAGGGAGGAGCACGTTGCCACAGCGATTTAGTGTCAGACTAACTGAGAGGAGCTTTATCTACCCTTGAGGGGGGAGAAAGAGTGGGCACTTCAAAAGAGACCTTTCACTCTAAAAAAACAACAACTGAAATTATACTCGCAGTATCTCCTTAAAACTCACAGACTGTACATGCTATGTATGACCGTTATAACATCACAAACATTTAAATGTGCTTTTCTTAGAAAACACTTTTTCTACCAGAGAAAAAAAAATGCATTTTTGTTTGTTATATTTATGTAGCATTAGCAGCTATCACACAAGATGGTTTACTTAAACCATTGTTTACACTTTCTCATGTCATTCAAAACCTATTTTTTAACGTGGAACGAAAAATGCTCATTTCCATATAATCAAAGTGGATAGTTATTTTTACAGTCAACCTAAAAAAAATGATCAAAAAGCACCATTAAATTACTCCATGTGACTTGTGTGCATACTGTATGTCTTGTAAGTTATTTGCTGAAAATCTTGTATCTTATTGTTAAATTAGTGCATTCAGAGTACACTTAAAAAAAGTGCCAAAAACACCTTAAAAGTCCCATGGTATTCTTGAAAAGTACTGTACTTTGACATACCATGTAAATACTATGGTAAATTCCTTAGTACTTTAAGTATAAGTAGTCTGAAATAATGGCTAAATAGGTTTTATATATATATATATATATATATATATATATATATGCATGGGCATTTTGAAGATTGTCTAATTCAATTCAAAATGATTGGGAGATAATAATTATTATGGTTGTTTATTTTCATTTGTTTGGTGTTTTGTGAGTCAGGTTTAAACGTGTGTTTTCATCGTAGGACCCTCCTCTCCTCCTGTGGATATGCAGTTGAGTGCACTGGACTCATTCTCTGTTCTGGTTAGCTGGCACCCTCCACTGGAGCCAAATGGAGTCATTTTGACCTACTGGATCTTCTACACTGGCAACATCAGCCATCCAGATCACCTGTGGATAAACCTCACACATGATGGTGAACCTAAACACACACAGACACAGACACACACACACACACACACACACAGACAACATATGAGAATTGTTATTGCCTTTCTCAGGTTCTGTCACCAATGCAGAAGTCCAGGGCCTGATGAGTGGGACTCGTTATTATTTTAAGATGGGGGCCTGCACTGAAATGGGGATGGGACCATATTCACCTGTGAAGGATGTCTATACTCCGCCAAAGAAATATGGTGTGTATGTTTTTTAAAACTGTTTTCACAATATTTAGTGAGTGTATAAGTGTTAAGGTTATTTTTCATATTTTATATATTACGTTTCTGTGATCACCAATTTGTTTTGGTTTAGTAAATACTTTGCAGCAACAGATCAATAACCAGTATTGTAACACTATGCCGGCTAGTTTTATTTATTTATCTTATTTATTGATCCAATGAAACCCTTTCATGAGCTGCACTTTTAAAAGCGATAAGCCATGCAAAATCAGTTAAAGGAAGTTCCGCCCTGCAATTAAAAGAAAATTCACCAGGTAAACTTTTACCTCTCATGTAAATGGACACTATATTGTTCAAAAGTTTGGGGTCAGTAAGATTTTGTTTAAAATAATTGTATACTTTTAATCAGAATTGACACACTACATTGATCTGAAGTGACAGTAAAGACATTTATAATATTACAAAAGATGAATGGTGATTTTTTTTTTTTTTTTTTTTTTTAATTATACTGAAAAATATGTTTCATGGTTTCCACAGAAATATTAAACAGCACAACCGATTTGCCATCACAGGAAAAAATGACATTTTAAAATATATTCAAATAGATTTATTTATTTTTTTACAGTGATAAATTTTTTTTGTGTAAATAGAACTTTAGAGAGCAAACGAGAGAGAGTGAGCCATTTTGCAAACTATAACAAAGATTTTCAGTGGAAATATAAAAGAATAATTCTCTCATAACCACTCGTTGAAACCTCTGAATGTTTACATTATACATTTGCACCTGTGCCTTTGGTAGATGCTTTTATACAACACATTTATCTGACATTGTATTCAGAGTACAAGTTTTATCTGAATCAAACCAATGACCTTGCAGTAGTCTTTGAGCTACAGAATTGCTTTGAACACTTGGCTTATATGTGAAGCTTTTGGGACAAAGACATGAACCTGAAAATATGTGTCATTATGTGTATGTAATATTTGCTATTGCTTTGGCAATGTAAACCCCTTGTTTGTAATGACAGTTAAGTTTTTCTGAATCTGTGTGTGTGTGTGTGTGTGTGGGGACACTGCCATCTGCCTCTGCCCATCACTGACACTCAATTAATAGCACTCCCACAGGGAGTGTGAAGTGATTCAGTCCAGCCTCATATACACACACCTTCTGTGGGGAGTTGGCCACAGAAATTCACAGACTTGCATATACCAGTCCTATAATGACTTATAATTAATATAATACATTGTGTTATAATTAATATTTCATCATTATATATACAAGTATGGTTTGTATTGAATTACTGTGAGGTTTTATTATGTACAATTGCTTGATGAATGATTTCTACACTTCTATCATGCATTCTCTTTTTTTAAATTACTTTGCCTTTCTCTTTCTCTGTCTGATCCCCCCCCCCCCCCCCCCCCTCTCTCTTTTGCTCTATCACGTTCCTACAGAGCTGGATATCCATGCTGTGACTGGTATCATAGTTGGAGTGTGTCTTGGTCTGCTCTGCATCCTGTTCTGCATGTGTGTCAGTTTCCGCAACGGAAAAACACGGTACGCACCTGTCCAAACACTATAAGATCCACAACACTCTCAGTAGATAGCTCTGTTGATTATAAATATATAATTTACCCACGTCATTCTAAATCTTTTTTCTGCAAAAAAAAATAAATATATATTGTATGTTTTTTTCTGCTTTTGTCATACAATGAAAGTCAGTGGTGTTTGAAACAACACTGGGCCAGTGTTGTAATTGTTAACTAAAAAGATTTTGACCATTGAAATAGAGCTGAAATAAAATAAATTATATACAGTATATTAAATGAAAAACTTATTTAGAAAAACAATTAGAAAGGTCGCCTTGATAAATAACTGAAATGAGTTTGGATAAGTTAAAGTACTAAGATTACTAAAAAAAATAAAAATAAAAAATAAATCTGTATAGAAATATAAAAAATGGCAAAAGCACTAGGGGTAACGATACCCTAATGTCACGTTTCGATACATTTCACAATAATGAACTCACGATACGATATTATTGCGATACTCCAAGTCATATGGGAAAATGTTAACAAGGTGACTTGGTGCTGGTAATCCAATGCACAGGACAATGATGACACCAGAATAAAAATATTCATGATTCTGAAGCAATTCTGAAGAATTATTTTAAATGAATATGCTTGCACTCTGACACTAACTAGATATGTTCCAAATAATGTAGGCCACTTTTTACTGTAACATCAGACATTTGGCATTATCAGGACCCACAAATATTCCCCCATTGCATTATTATACATTATATTCAACATTTATATAATAAGTAATTATTTAATGTAGTACTGACACTAAAACTCAAACTTAAAACATTTTCTCACACAATAATTTTCATTTTGGGTGAACTATACACAATACATATTGTCACTATACACGATACGTATTGTTATATTTTTGTATTGCGATATTTTGTGACACGATATATTGTTACACCCCTAAAAACACATAACAAAATTACTGAAACTTGAACTAAAATTAAAATGAAAAATATATAAAAAATAAATAAATACTGTAATAGTATGTAAATAAAGTGTTATAAAATATCACTGTTCATCACAGCATTAGGGCCCTCTTACTTTCATTGTATGGACTAAAAAACACTGAAACAGTGTCTTTATTTCATTTTTTAGGTGAACTACCCCATAAACAAAGAACAATGTTGCAACAATTACAGCTTAGGCTGAAATCTGTTTTCCACAAACGATTTTAATGACAAACGAGCTGCAGCGAAAAGCCTCCTCAAATTACATTCAAATTCAGAAAGTTTCAAGGACCTTTTGGATATTACTTTAAACTAGAACGAGACATGGGTGAATAACAACACTCAATTTCACAGTGTGTGTGCAAGCGTGTGTGTGTCTGAAGCAGATGTGGAGTATTGAGAGCTGAATGACAGAGAGTCATGGCTGATTGCTCTTGCTCTATTAGAGCTCTGCTGGTTTAATGAACAGCCACAGAGGCAGATTGAGTCTGCTGGGCCTTTGCATTTAAAGAATGAGAGAACCAAACTCATTTCACCTTCTTCTGAGATTTGTGGTCATTATTATTGGTTAACAGAGTCTGAATAGGGCACTGTGTCTCCATTATACACATGTGACCTTTACATTTCAATGTATATTTTTCACATAAGTATACACTGACATTAATGGTGGGAGATTTGACAAGCTGTGGGAGTCTGGGTTAATTTGCACTCATCAGTCTCTTCGTTGGGGGTTTAGAATGGTACCTCCAGCTGTGAAATTGAGACCAAGCTCTTTAGATAAAATGACTGGTTCTTTAATATTCACCATGTAAATGTATATAAAAGGAAAGGAGAAAAGGGGCAGGTTACATTTCTGAAAATATAAAACATTGTGTATGTCTTTAAAAAGAAATAAGAAATGTTTGATTTTTTTAAGTCAATTTCAAAGCAGCAGTTAGGCATACACTGTTCTTTGTTTGATAAACATACACTATTATCATTCCACAATAAGTGTTATAAACCAACTAAGCAGTTTAACATTTGATAAATTCAAATATAAAAACTGTTCAAAACATTAACAATCGAGTTGTATTTGCTAACTTATTTTATTGATGATATTAGGCAAGGCAAGTTTATTTATATAGCACATTTCATACACTATGGCAATTCAAAGTGCTTTACATAGAAAGGAATAAAAATAATCACAATTAAAACAGTTATTCAAATTGCTTTACATAGAAAGGAATTAAAATTTCATTATTAATTACTATGGCAATTCAAAATGCTTTGCATAGAAAATAAACACAAAATAAAAGCAAGGGAAATTAAAACAGTTATAAAAGGAATGAATTAGAGTAAAATGAATTAAAGTGATGACAGAAGATGATACATAGAATACAGCGCAGTCAGTCGGACGTACAGTGGATACTCTGAGATTTTCCCATGATGGTCAGTCTTTTCTGTGGTTTTTCCCTCGATGTGCCTATATAACTCTAGACGTCTCTAGAGAGATCAATTTTCACCTCAATTGAAAAAGGTGAGCAGAGCACTCACAACTTGCTCACAAATTTGATCATCGAGAGGTTTCCCCCACTACAATACCTTGGATTAACTAAACCCACCAGACTAGTATCCCCGTACTAATCTGGACTAGTGTCCCCGTTCTAATCTGGACTAGTATCCCCGTACTAGTCACCACAGTGTTCCTTTGACCATCATGAGTAAATCCCCCTCAGGTACCTTTTAACAATTTAGACAGTTATGAAAATAATTAAAATAGATAAACTGGCAAAACACTGGTGTATCATATTTTGTACAGCTGCTTGTTATACTGTGAGATTATCCCATGTGGATTGTACTGTGTCTGTGGTGATATTTCGACGCGCCTAAAAAATCTATTTGACGTCTCCAATAGACCCGATTTTTCCCTAAAATCGGACAGGAGGAGCTCTAGGACTGACTAGAACCTCGGGTTCACTAGCCCATCAGTCCACACCCCAAAAAACCCATTTGTTCGGAAGCTCTAGGAATGGAGTCGATCCAGTCCGCACCCCACAGAACCTCAAGTTTAATTGACATATCAAACTCACTACTCCACCACAGACCAAGGTCATCAGCATGGTTTCATCTCTCAATTTCTCCAATTAAGTAATTTATGTTTGTCTCTCATCCAATTTTCAATGCCATTTGAGTTTAGAATCAAAAGGAGGATGCAGAAATAAAATACAGTATAATCGGTCAGATGCACAGTGGCACAGTGCTCATTCAGTAAATGCACAGCAAAACAGATGTGATTTGAATGTGACTACTGTAGGAGCACATCTGATCTCTTCTGGAAGGTGGTTCCAGCTACGGCTGGCATAATAGCTAAAAGCGGACTCGCCATGCTTAGAGTGAACCCTTGGTATGTCTAGTTGATGTGATCCTAATGATCTGAGTGATCTGTTTATATTCAGTGAGCATATCTGCAATGTATTGAGGTCCTAGGCCATTGAGTGATTTATATACCAGTAATAATACTTTAAAATCAATCCTAAATGTAACTGGGAGCCAATGTTAAGACCTGAGGACTGGTGTGATGTGTTCATATTTTCTGGTTCTGCTCAGATCCTGGCAGCAGCGTTCTGTATGAGCTGCAACTGTCTTATGGTCTTTTTGGGAAGGCCAGTGAGGAGTCCATTACAATTATCCACCCTGCTGGTGATGAAAGCATGAACAAGTTTTGCGTTCACCTTGAGAACTTCATCTTTGTTTCCAAACGCAATGACTTCAGTTTTGTCTTTGTTTAACTGCAGAAAGTTTTGGCACATCCAACTGTTCACTTCATCAATGCATTGGCACAGGGAGTCAATGGGGCTAGTCGTTAGGCGATAGGGCTAAGTAGAGCTGTGTGTCATCCGCATAGCTGTGGTAAGCAATTTGGTCCTTTTTCATTATTTGGCTCAGTGGGAGCATATACAGATTGAACAGGAGTGGCGCAAGAATTGAGCCTTGAGGGACTCCGCATCTCATGGATGTCCACTCAGACTTATGGTCTCCTTTACTCGCATAATAAGCTCTTACTTCTAAGTATGACCTGAACCATTTTAGGACTATCCCAGAAAGCCAGACCCAGTTTTCTAGCCTGTCAAGAAGTATGTTATGATAGACCGTGTCAAATGCAGCACTGAGGTCAAGTAGTACCAGAATTGATGTTTTGCCTGTATCAGTATTTAAACGAATATCGTTTATTATCTTTATATGTGCTGTCTCTGTGCTGTGATGTGGTCGGAAACCAGATTGAAAATTGTCGAAGTATCCATTTGAGATTAAGAATTTGTTCAGCTTATTGAAGACAACTTTTTCAGTGATCTTCCCTATGAAAGGAAGATTTGAGATTGGTCTATAGTTGCTTAATATGGTCTTATCCAGATTGCTCTTTTTTCAGCCGGGGCTTGACAACTGCGGTTTTAAGGGACTTTGGAAAAGTTCTTTATAGATGTTATAATGGACTACAAGTTTTGTCTTCCGCCACATGCGCTCAGCTTTTCTGCATTGTCTTTTCATATTTTGCACTGCTGTTGAGTTTCTCCAAGGTGATTTTTGTCTGCCACTCTTCTTCCTGACTTTCACAGGAGCAATATCATCTATTACACTCTGTACTTTTGAGTTAAAGGACTCAAGGAGAGAATCAACAGAGTCCGCAGATATGCTTGTTGTTAAAGAAATGGCCTTCATAAATGACTCCGTGTACATGTTGAGTCAGATCAAAAGTATTTTAAACAGTTATGATTTCTTTTGCCATATTGGTTTCTGCATTATCTATGTGAATATTAAAATCCCCAGCAATAGCAAAACAGTCCTCAGCAAAGGCTGGAGAGTTTTTATGTGTGGAGCACCTTTTAACACAATACCCAGATATTCGAAAGACGGTTAATTCCCAAATGATAATTGCTTACATTGATAGACATCTTTAAATACCGCAGCTACACCCCCACCTCTCCTACCCGCTCTGCAGACACTGTAAAGTAAAGTTAGGAGGGGCTGTTTCATTGAGGACTGTTGCACTGCAGCTGTCTTCTAGCCATGTTTTGTTTAGAAGCATAAAATCCAGGTTGTTTGTGGTTAAGTCGTTGACTAGAAGTGATTTATTTTTAAGTGATCGGATGTTTAAAAGTGCTAACTTAATTTTTTCCCCCACAGCAATCTTAGTTTGACATGTAACAGGCAGCAGATTAGATTGGTTTGCTGTATGGCTTGGGAAGAGCTGGGCCCGCAGGCTTTGGTGGTCGCCCCTTTTTGGTTGATATCTGGGGGCTTGCAGCAAAAGAGTGGGATAGTTTAGTTTAAGCACACACCAGTTCCTCCAATTTCTCGGAGAAGCTCAGATGCAGGGAAGCTGGAGAGAGGAATAACATGTCTGGTGAGAGGGGCTGTTGCTCCAGTGTTACCGGAGGCTGTGATATGTTGTCCTGGTTTTCCTGGCTGTTTTCCAGAAAGTCATCCTTGGGTGCTGAAACTTCTAATCCGTCACAGTCTGTCTGTGGTGAGCTCTGTGGGCAGGGCTCAGCTGAGATTGTGTCCGTGAGCAGAGGTTGTTGTGGCTGCATGGTGTTATCATTGTCCTTGTGTGATATGTCAACCACATGTCCATTCAGGTGCTGAAGTGAAGTCCTGTGTTCATTTATACTCTGTCCAGGTGTGTGTGACATTCAGGTTGAGTGGATTGGCACACACTGCTGAAGGGTGATGGAGGGAGAAGTTAATGTTGTCCTTTAGCACTCTTGCACCAAGTTTGTTTGGGTGGAGGCCATCCTGTTTGAACAGTTGTCTCTGACTCCAGAAAAGATTGAAGTTGTCAATGAAGTTTACTCGTTTTATATTGCAGGTTTTTTGCAGCCATGTATTAAGCCCAAGCAACTGTGAAAACCGATTTGTTCCTCTCGCTGGAAGTGGCCCACTGATGAACGTCTGAACTTTCAGTCTTCTAATTGTTTCAAAAAGTTCATTGAAATCCCTCTTGAGGAGTTCTGACTGCTCTTTCTGAGTATCATTCTTCCCCACATGAATACGTCGATTTGCAGTCTTATGTTTCATCGGAATGTTCTGAAGTTCCCTGTTTACATCAGAAGTTGTTGCTTGTGGAAGGCAGCACGTAGTTGTATCCCTGTTGCTAATGTTTCTGATTATGGAGTCACACACTATCAGAGTCCTGGGCTCGGCTGCGCTCTGAGCAGAGTGCCGCTGTCTGCTCTGCCTTGAGTGCCAGTTAGCATCAGTGTTAGCAACTGGCTGATTAGGTCTGGGTTCAATCACATTCATCTCGTCTGGAGATTCCTCATCTACATTCATTAATACTTCAAATCTGTTCTCAAGATGTATAGGCGGTGGTAGGAAACCAGTGTTTGCAATCCTTGTCATAGCCACATCTGGGGTAGAGAATGCTACTGCGGCAACATGTGATGCTTCATGTGACAATCTGATGTCTCGAGTGCCTTTGGGTCTCGCTCCCTGTTTGTGCCATCGATTAGTGTGTTGATCGGCTTGTTTCTCTACACTCAGTATGGCTTGTCGAGGAGCACTAGATTTATTGGGACTCACCGGCTGTATGCTGGGGGACGTCCATGAAGAAGCTCTGTTGTGTGTTCCGTCTGGTTTGGTAGTCCCGCAAGTAACTTTGTTTCAAGAACTGCAATCCTTTGTAAAAGTCTGTGGCAGTTTGTGCAGCAAGTAGATTCTAGAGGCATTTTCTTTCTTATCCTTTTGGATGTAGGCAGCTGTGTTTTCCCTTCTCTGGAATGTAAGCTGATGGCAGTGGGAGGCTGGTTGGATAGGAAAACCGCTTTTTTGTAGTAATCTTCCAGTCACAAAAGTTTCTAGTTTTAACGTTGACGCCAAGCTTTGTCGATTTAGCACTGTGCTGATTTGCTGAAGTTAAAGTTAGGAGATAAAATATAAAAGCGATAGAGCAAAGTGCGTATTGCTCATTGTTAGTTTATGTTTAAGTTAATATATTAACTAATTTTAACAAATGAAACCTTATTGTAAAGTGCTACCAATTTTTGAACAGTATTCTATAAACAAATTTTCCCCCCTGAAATGTACTCTTTCTAAAATTGTGATGTATTTCCGAGGCAATGGTGCTACAGAGTCAATCTCTTTAAAAAGCATGTCTATATATGTTATATTTATTTTTATGACCCGTTTCAAATAATTTTGTATGTACTTTTGGATATCTTCGGTGTTAGCACTTGTTACACAGTAAGAGAAATGCCTCAGGACATGCATTAATTTGCTGAGGTCTTATAGAAGTGTAAATCATTTGCATTCAGTTAAGCTTTATAAATAAAGATGTTAAGTGATTTTTTTAATGATCTTTCTCTCTGCCATTGTTAGGGATGTCTCTGGTGGACTTGACTCGAGTTCTTTGAGTCCTCAGTACAGGAAGGGTGCCCGTCCAGTGCCTGTTGCTGCACCTGACTGCAGTGACTGCCATGAGCTGGAAACCCTCATGCCCTCTAGTGCACAAGACCCCAACAGACCCCTCACAGAGCCCAGTGAGGAACAGAGTCTAATGGTTAATGTAGCAGGGACTGATGATGGCCTTTCAGAATCCAAGGTGAGCATTGCCAACATGGTGATCTAGTGTAGTTAACTGTGCCAGCACCTACTGTACAACATTACAGTGTACTATGGAACCATTTTCCCAAGTAGGACGTGTTCCTGGAGCAACATCCTTGTTGGTCTTGGAAGAAGGTTCATATCGCCTAATGAGATTAGGTTTGGCTTATGGTTGGGATAGGACTGTTTCTTTGATAGGAATCTTCCAAACCCAACATAAGGTGTTGATCCAGGAGAATGTTTTCATCTTTCAAGTATATTAGGTCTTTCAGTTCTTCTTTCTGCTCCAAACTCAGTCAGCCTGGAACGGATCCGTTAGTCGGAATTGGGCCAATAGGATCACTAGATACAGAGATACTATAACTGAGGATTCTTCGGCTCTCATCAATGGAGCTCTAGAGGGACCACCGTCAGAGAACAGTAAGGTGAGCCAAAGGAATGTATATATGCTGATGTATGTGCATGTGTGTCAAAGGCAGGCAGTATAGAAGTACAGAAGTCGCATAACAGATTTTGGATCTTTATCTTATGAAATGCACATTATCCTTCTGTTTGTGCATTTATGAATGTGTGTGATGGGGGAGGGGGCTGATAGATTGTGCCTCATGCAGCAGGAAATGTACAGAGAAGTAATTACCATTAAGCAGACAGTAGGGAAGACACACAGCTAATTAGTATGTGACACCTGAAATGAAAAGCTGAAGTCTGCATACCTTTTTACCAATTACCGTCCTTCTCAAAGATACTCAGATAGGCGGCAGGAATTTACACCTTTGTCCAGCTTTCCTCCTCATGTTATTGTTTTATTTCCCTGTTGACATTTCTAAAAAATCTGTTTTTGTTGTGAAATAGCGCTGTCTTAGTAGTGTAGTGTACAAACTCATTAACATTTCAGTTTGTGATGTTCCACCTTGCATACCCACAATGTGCAATTTCCACCCCTTAATTCAATGTTTATTATAGCCCTGTCAATTTAACGCATCGATTTAGTGCAATTAATTATTGAAGAAAAAAATTAGAACTACATTCAAATTGTCATGGTGTCTCAAATCCATTACATTCATGGTGTAAGAAACTGGGAAAAACTATGGAAATTAATAAATAAAAATGTATAAGATAAATAGACCATTTAAAAATAGCTCACAAAGTTTTATATAAACAATTTTAGATACACTACTGTTCAAATGTTTGTGGTCAGTAAGATTTTTTTTAATGAAATTAATACTTTAATTCAGCAAGGATGCATTAAATTGATCAAAAGTGACAAAGACATTTTTAAGATTTCTATTTTAAATAAATGCTGTTCTTTTGAACTTTCTATTCATCAAAGAATCCTAAAAAAAAATGTATAACGGTTTTCACAAAAATATTAAGTAGCACAACTGTTTTTAGCATTGTTGCTGTATTTGCAGAGCGGGCATGTGGAGAGGCTGTATTCCCTCAGCAAGAACCAGGTGGAGGCTGAAGTCATTGTGCATTCACAGCTGTCTAACACAACAGTTGACCAGGGTCCACAAAGCGACATGGAGCTCTGTCTCGAGTCTCCATCTTCCCAGCACCCTTCTCCTGGAGACAAGGCAACTCCATCAACCCCTCATCCACCTTGTGCTCACAGCGAGGACAACACTGAGACCCAATCTCCATCTCCAACCCCCAGCACTCACATCTCTGAAGTACTGTCCAATCACAATGGACCATTTGAGAGTGAGCTTAGCCAGCCAACTGTGGGTGGTGCCAAAAACCAAGGAGTGGGGCTTACTAATGGCTTCCACTCGTCCAAACCCCTTCGGTCAAAGGCAGAGACCCTGGAGAACGGGACCCACAGACTGTGCCCCACAGGAAAGGTTCTATCCTCACCAGGTGTCCCCACTTCCCCCTCATCCTTCGCCAGTTCTGGCCTTGTCCATTCTACCTCAGGGGCGCATAACTATGTGTACCCCTAAGCTGGAAGGAAGAGAAGTGTAATAAATGGTGTTCCTAAAGTTCTGGGACAGAGAAGGACAACAGTGGAGACCAACGAGTGGCACCTTCCTGCTGGAGAAATTGATATTTTCTCATAGCCACGCTTGCCTCCTCTCTCGGCTGTTTTATTGCAACCTTTTGGTTCCATTATTTTATATGTATGTACATATAGAATATTTTTTTAGCACTAGTATCCATGGATATGCATTTTATGGCATATCAGTGGCACACTTTAATTCCTCTATGTGTGCATGTATGGAATGTGCTGAATTGGTTTATATGTTTACATGCACACGTGAGGTCAGAGTGTTCTTACTCTGAGGTGAAGTCGAAGGATCCTGAAATCAGCCCTGCATATGGAAACAGAACTCATTCACGGGACAGATGTCACGGATCGATCCGAGATCAGTGCCAGTGGGTGGAGACCCATTTTGTCGGAGAAGATTACCCTGCCACAAAGTACCACCTCCTGCTGTCTCAGGGTTGCCACACACAAACACATAGATCTGTGCTTTCGAAATGGTTATTACAGAAAAATAGCACCTTCTTCAGTTCTACGTGGATATTGCGTAACCGTCTATTCGAGTTGAAAGGGATTGTGCACCCATCAATGAAAATTTCGTCATTTACGTTCCGAACCTGTGCATGGACAAAAACGTCTTTAAAATACCTTGTTTTGTTTTCTGCAGAGGGAAAAAAGTCATACAGGTCTGGAATTTTCATTTTTGGGTAAACTGTCCCTTTAACTTGGTCAGATCAAAGGTACATCTTCACATAAATACATGCAAACACGAACCTGAATACAATACAAATAAAAACCCACATTCCTTGACTGGAGCGTAGCGTCTCAGGAGTCTCAAATTCAAGGTGCATTTGTATATACATGATTGCTGTATTAAAAACGTAGAAAAACATGACAAAAATGAAGGAAAACAATACAAAAAGAACACTCATGTACATTTTGTATCATTTCAACTCTTGAGTGTACTTGTAAAGACACATCACACTCATTCATGCTCCAAGTTTTTCTCAGTCAACAGCACTACCTCATTTCTTTACAGGATTGTATTATTTTTCGGTGTGTAATTAAGAAGGCGACTTCTTATGTGCGGTTTTTAAGCCGTCTGATTCATAGCCTTTGAATAATAGCAGAATCTACAGCCCTTCTCGCTCTGTGTCTGTGTTCTTGTGTAACGGTTACTGAAACTTTCGTCTCTGGTTATTAGCCTGTGTGCAAGCATGTGGTCATTCGCTTGTGTAGACCTGTGATATGGGAGAAAAATAACTTGATCATCACAACAGTTTTGCAGTATACCCTTCAAGTAAGGGATATAAAAACAATGGGAAGCTAAACACATGGTTTAACTCAAGACCTTAAGGTTTGTGTCCATAAGATCTACCTGTTGACATGCCAGTCATCTCTTTTTCTCAGGAACTTCTACACAGGGAGTCTGAGAAGAACATTTTCAGCCAAACTAGGAAATAGCCTCCATCTCTCAGGCAGGTCTTGTCCCGTACCTTATTCTTTGTCTTTTGGCCACGCATCTGTCACCATTTAGGGTTCATCTGGAACTGTAAATAAACTTTGTCCTCCATGCAAAATCATGCATTGCTGCTGAGAGCAGGATCTGTATCTATTGCGCTTCCCTTTTATGCATTTTAATGCTTATTTAAAGTAGTTTATTTTATGTTAAAGCTGTTATATTGGAAGAGAAATATCAAACTCTTGCTTTCTTCAGGTCATTGACAGGACTGCCCGTAATGTCAACGACAACTCTCGGTCTAGTCAGTCTCTGTCATTTGATTTTACTCCTAATTCAATAATTTCACTGAATAGTGCTTTGGTGCTAGATTAAGACTAGGTTCTTTTTAAGATGGTCTTTTAAACATTCCAGTTTTTGTATGTACAGCAGGCCAAACTCAGGGCTGATCATGTAGGAAATGAAGATGATGAATGTCTGAATTACTCTGGCTGCTTTTTTAACAACATACAGTAAGCATCTCACATATCGTCAGTTGTCTCAATTCTAGATGTACAGTGGCCAGTCAACAACAGCTTGATCTGTAGCTTTAGTCGATGATTTTACTGAGATTATAATGTAATTGTTAAATATGATTCCTGTCAGTTCTGTGCTAAAAGAATAGTTCACCCAAAAATGACAATTCTGTCATTTACTCACCCTCATGTCGTTCCAAACCTGTATGGCTTGCTTTCTTCAAAAAGAAGATATTCTGAAGAATGTTTCCAAAACAACATTGGACCCACTTGATTTTCTTTGTATGGACAAAAATTCCCATTCATTGTTCAAAATATCTTCTTTTGTATGCTAAATGGTAGAAGAATTAGAATTTTGGGGTGAATTATCCCTTTAAACTGCAAACAATGGTAATTTCGATTTTCACAAACGGTTACATTGACACGCAAATCATTCTTGTGCTTTTTTTTTCTTTCTTTCTTTCTTTTTTCTCTGATATGTTAGTGTTGTCAAACTGACTGTCTTAGCTTTGCTCCTGAGTCTTATACATCAGATTATAGTGTTAGCACATCCCACCAACAGCATTAGGAATGTGTGGGGGAAATGAATTGATTTCTTGTTTTGTCTAAAAATAAGGAAATTGTGGTTTTGCCAGGGTCAGCAGATGTCTTGTCACTCAGATATGCATGTTATTTTTCAGCAGTCCTTCAGGATAAGTTATAATTCAGATACCTCATTTGCTGCTTGTTAATTTAATCACAGATATACCTTCTACACGCACATATAGTTACATGTGTAAAGGATTCGGACGTTTGGATCACGTGTTTGGCAGCAGTGTTTTCTTAATCTGGAGTTGATTGTCTCATTTTACCTCATTTTGAAGCTTCAGGCTAGTTTCTACTCCACTATGTTAAGAAAAGGAATGGTTGTCATTTGTGTTTTTCTGGAAAAGTCTGGGATTTTGCAGAGCGATGGATAGCAAAATGCTTGAAATGAGAAATCAGACGACCAGAGGGTTCCCCTGTCAAGCCATACCTCTCAAAACAGACACAAGGTTGCATGTGGGCCATTTTTACACTGTGCGTATAATCAGTGCTTATTGCTCAGGTGCCCTGTCTTTGCATTAAAACTCCAGGGGAATGCAACGGCTTACTCTGATGGAAGGCAAATGTGCATTGAAGTATGAAAACTTCACCTGTCATCCTGTAAAATAAAGGCTTCAGTGACAGGGGGAAAGCAACAACAAATAGTAACACTGATGGACAGACATTTTTCTAAAGAAATCGTGTATTCTAATGGCTGTTTTCTCTTTGGTGCTTTGTGGTGACCTTTTTATTCTGGTGATGTGAGAATTCATCCATTTTTTTGTAGTTTTCTCCCCAACCAGCAGACCTGTGCTTTTCTGAGATTGTCAGCACACTGTGGACACATTTGTGTAACACCAGCAGCAGTGGTCTCTGACGTCTGTCGGTAAATGTGAGAGACAAAACATCAGTCTCAGCACACACAAAACTACACTATCCCAGTGAGATTACAGCATGTGTATGTCTGCTGTCTGTTTGTATGTTCTCATGGCCTTCTTTGTAAAATCAAATCTAGAGATTGTAAAGGGTTTAAGGCACAGTTTGAAGAGATTTAAGAAGCGCTCATTGACCATTTGGCTTCTGTTTCTTGGGATATGGGTAATACTGTTTAAGTCACATAGAAATGTTATACTCTACAAGCCCTATGATCTGTAGATCTTGTTTCCTTTGCTGTGACATCAGACTTTCATATATATATATATATATATATATATATATATATATATATATATATATATATATATATATATATATATATATATATATATATATATATATATATAAAACTTCAATTTACTCACTAGATTGGATCTAATCTTTTTAACTGGAACAAATGTTCCCTATGAATAATTGAATTATCAAATGAATACTCAATTATATCATATACATGAGCTGTGAAGGATGGAGTTTGGTGCCAGATAGATGGGTGCAGTGGAGGACAATATGATATTATAATGTTTATGTTCTTCCTCTGTCACTGTCTCTGTTCGTGAGGTTTGCAGCATCTAAGTCTCTGCAAACTTGTGATATGTAAATAAACATCTTAATACTAAAAATAATTTGTCTCATTGTTTTTGTATTTTTTTCAAAGCAGTAAGACATACCACATACAGCGGGGAAAATAAGTATTGAACACGTCACCATTTTTCTCAGTAAATATATTTCCAAAGGTGCTATTGACCTGCTATCTGAAGGTCTTTTTGAAGCTCTCCACAAGTGGTCCTTGGCTCTTGGACAACTCTTCTGATTATTCTTTTCACTCCTCTGTCAGAAATATTTCCGAGGAGCACCTGGTCGAAGCAAATTTATGGTGAAATGATTGTCTTTCCACTTCCGTATTATGGCCCCAACAGTGCTCACTGGAAAATTTAGAAGCTTAGAATGGCGCCTATAACCAATGTCATCATTATGTGTTGGAACAATTAGGTTGCGAAGGTCTTGAGACAGCTCTTTGCTTTTACCCATCATGAGATGTGTCTTGTGTGACACCTTGTCAATGAGACCTTTTTGTAGACCATCCGTTGGGACTGAACCAGCAGTTATTAATTTGCACGGACAGGGGGCTGGATTGCTTTTTAATAACTAATAGTTTTAAGCTGTTGTCTTGGCTTTCCATGCCTTTTTGCACCTTCCTTTCTTCATGTGTTCAATACTTTTTCCCTGTGTCATTTCACATTATTACACATAACTTAATATCTGAACTTATTTGTTTTGGTTTCTTTGTATGTATGGATTCCTTGGGTTGTTATCAACATCTGGTGAAAATTTCATGTCAATAGCACCTTTGGAAATATATTTAATGAGAAAAATGGTGACGTGTTCAATACTTATTTTCCCCGCTGTATATTTTCAGTTAGGCTATGAATTACACATCTTCACGGGGATCCTATATAATATAGTATTTACTTCTAAAGTCATTGCAGTGGCTTATTTCCAAATACACATTTTACCAGGAAATTTACCAGGCTAACTTTACAACTTCCACTAACTCTCATTAGATTATTAGTAGACAGTCTGCTTAATATCTGCTAACTCTTTATTGTGATGG
This sequence comes from Abramis brama, assembly GCF_963993115.1. Lineage (NCBI taxonomy): Eukaryota > Metazoa > Chordata > Actinopteri > Cypriniformes > Leuciscidae > Abramis > Abramis brama. The sequence continues at coordinate 25,791,916 of NC_139965.1, read as the reverse complement.
TCCCCCAACAGACATTATACTGACTATAAGTAATTTTGCAACTACATGTCCACTTATTTTAACCCTACCAGTCTACTAATACTCTACTAACAATACTAAACAAAATGTGTTAAATGGACCATCAAAATAAAGTGAAACCAATTTATCTAAAATTGCTATTTTTTTTGTGAGATCTGTAACTCATTTGGCCTACAATCACACAGAAACCACAGAAATGTGCAAGTTTGGTAAATTTGTGTGGATGAGGCTCTTAGCACTTGGCAAGTCTTTTTTCCAGCCATGCGCAGCCAGGCCCTATTATTGTTTTTTGCTTAAAATGACTTTAATAATATTAACAATGACACAAAATAATAAAGCTACCTATAATATGAGACAAAGCAACACATTTCTGGTTTAGTGTCTATGTAGTGGTGTTTGAGTAATAGCCTAGGCTACTGGTGGGCCTGGGGCGGTAGGCCAAGGATTGAGCAAGGCCCAACTGGTTTAGATCAAGCAACCATGTTCATTGTATGTTGAACAGCCAATAGATGGCACTCTTTCGTCGCTGTTGCCCTATGCCTGAAATTTTAAGTTAAAAAGCGAAATATTATTTATAACAACATTTCTACATAATAATATTTTTGTAAACATCAGGACCGATAATATTTTCTTTCTTCTATATGCTAAACGATTATGACGATGATGATTAGGCTATTCTTTCAAAAATGTCCAATAATATAATAAAAATGTATAACTTAAATTATTATTATTGTTATTATTATTACCATCATCCTCAGCCTAGGATTAACGACCTCATTCCATCTGTATTTCTTTTTACGGTCTATATTGTTAGCCTTATTTCGCGTAAGTCTTTGTTCAGCTATGATCTCTTTATTATAAAATATATTTTAGATAAGATAATTTTTTATGTCCTGCACACAACCCGACGGTAGGTAGGCCTACCTTCGTCTAGCTCTCTGGAGATAGTGTCTTTTGTTTTGTTCGAGAGAGAGCGAGCGAGCGAGCGAGCGAGTTTGCGTGCGTGCGTGCGTGTTCTGGTCGCGAGGAGGAGAGAGCGTGAGATGCTGCTGACACATTCCTAGAAAGATGTGTAAAATGGCGCAAGTATGTTGGAGCCACCGGCTGTAGTTTGGATCTAGAGGAGCTGGTTACTGCTTTCCCACCCTTGTCTTCGCTCTTGCCTCACCTTCTTTCTTCTTCTTTTTTTTTTCTTTTTTTTTGCATCTCGTCTTATTTCAATGTGATTAAATGGCTTCCGGACGGTGCCGTCAGGCTCCTTGCTCACTCGGAATACTCCTGTTCGCTTTTGTCGGTAAGTGTGTGATTGGTATTGGGTCACTTGATCAGCTAGATTGACTGTGAACTTGATCACATTGCAGTCGGCTTCATATGTTTCTGAAGCGGTTGTAACGTGTGTGTTTACTGCTGTAGTTGCGACTGGGTGGGTGTGTTTGCCTACATGTAATATAGCCTAGGCTATACGTGATTTTGTGAATGGAGAGTTCCACGCGCTTGCTTGCTTACACGATTTATTAGGGTTTCGCATTGTTTTCAGACATTGGAAAAATGTTATGATGTGAAGTTTGTCACGTGTGTTGCATTTGGAATATAACAATGAAAATCTAATCATATTTCTTCTTAAGCAATATGTCAGAGCATTATGAAACCTTGAGTTTGAGTTTATATATTTGAGTTATATTCCCATACTCATCAGAAGCGTTTTTTCTGCTATTAATTAATCAATATGTGCAATCTATAGTCAGTCAAGACATGACATTGTCCTTGATCTTTGAGAAGTGATAAGTGTGCACTTTGATTCATTTAATAGTAGGCTAGCCTATATCTGTGCGTGTTTTTATTTATCAGAACAGCAATTTCTTCCCGTTTAAATGACTTGTTTTGCGTGCAATATTGCCTAAGCATCAATATGCAAACAGACAAATAATAAAATTAATAAAATAAAGTGTTAATAATGTTAAAATAGACCTAATATTATAATAAATAAATGAACTTTCTGCAAGACATTAATAAACATTAACAGACATTGTACAGACAATGAATGAGTGTGTATAGAGATCATAGCAGAAGCTGAAGGGTGTGCAGTTTCATATTTGATTTATGATCAACTGTAGCTTTGAATAGCTTTTTTTATTTTTTTATTTGTATTTTTTATCATTCTGTTATTTGATATACATACAGACATCTTCAGCACTCTAGGCATGTAGATCTGTTAACAGTTCAGGTTTCCAGCATGTATTGTTCATGTTTAGTAGTTTAGGCTTTAAGTGATAACTTAAAAGGGAAGATGCAGAAAATTGACATCTGAAGTACAGGAATATTTCCTAAAATACAGTAGCTTTCAGCCCACAGGTGAGCAGCTTTAATCTGTGGTCTGTCATAGACAGCAGCCAGCAGGAGCTCAGATTGATTGTTTCCTTTTATTGTGTTTCCATTGTAATGGAAAAGTGAGAGAAGAACTGAAGGTTGTTGTCGTCTTGAAGATTGTGTGTCAGGGCTGTCTTTCCCTTCTCCTTTAAGTTTCCATGGCTCCTTTGTTCCCCTGTAATTGTCAGTTTGTGTATGTGAACGTGTGGCCTGTTTTCCTGGGCTGGAGGGCAGTGTGCAGGATGTGCTTATGGAGCATGACATCTAGGGAATCAGGATCTTGCTTAGCATTCACAAAGCTCATTTATCTACCAACTAGTTCGATCATCAAGCAAACCACAAACGTGCTGTGGTCATGTTTTAAAGTATTGGCTTATGCTGGAGTCTTCCTTCAGGTCTTCATCGCAGGCTGCCATCGCAGAGCTGTCAATCAGCAAAGCACTTTGAGAGAGGAGGAAAGATTGAGTTGGAATAGCATGGATTGGGTTGTTAAATTACTGAATGTCTTTTGTTATCTCCCCAGGGGGTGGTGAAATAAAGTATTTATTTATTTTACGTTGTTCTTTTAAGTTGGATAGGTACGGTGGCCGAGAGACCTCAACTCACTGCAACTGAAAAAAAAAAAAAAGTCATCAGTTTGACAACTCTTAGTGCAAATACTCAACACAACCAAATACAGAAACACTCTGCAAAAACTAACAACGCACATACGATCAGGATGTTAAAATAACTGAACAGGTTGTGTGAGATACAGTCCACAAATGAAAGTGCTTTCTCAGAGAGAGGAAGAGAAGTACTCTTATGATGGCCCCGGTCTCATGGGAAGGTGAAGGCAACAACATTGCAGCTCAGGCTAAATGAAGTTCAAACAGATAATATATGCTTAATATATTTTTTTTGCTTGTGATATATACTTGTGTGTATTCATTAAAAAAAAATGACGTATAGAAATAGACATCCCTCACTGAAAGATTTAATACTCTCATTGAGCTCTGATTGTGCAATAAGAACTTTAATTGAAAAATTCCTCACATATCAAGCAGTTGGTCCAGTGTTAAAGCTGTGACTGTAAAAACAACCTGCTCCAGTTGCAGAGCGATGATGATGATGATAAATTTTAAGGTCACCCTACAAAGAATTACTTTTTCTTCCCCCCCCCTCTGTGGCCTCAATCTAAGAGTTCTTTCTGTAAATCTCGACAAAAGAAAGGGGCTGAAAGCAGCCATCCCATCACTCTGACAGCATGTTTCAGTGCTTTGTCACAGGAAGTCAAAACAAAACCTGCAGTGTGCAAAAGGCTGTCACACCAAAACCCTGGGAAGAGATGCCGAAACGAGGAGAGGAAAAGGGTTTGGTATTTGAATTGAGCAGGTGAGGCTATACAGATGCCCTGTTTATAGCAGAAGGCTCTAAAGAGATGATGGAGGGTGCTGATAAGGAGGTGGCACCGGGCCCCTGGACATTGTTTCCTTCACAGCTACAGTATAGGTCATCCTAAACCAATGATATTTAGAGTGAGAGGCGAATGTCTTTTTGGAGCGGAATTATCCTTTGCTAATGAAACTGGGCTGATCATGGTCTGTGCACGCTTTAATTCACTGCGTTATTGCTGTGATATTTCACCGCCTCAAGGTCAGAGAGGGCTAAAGAATTGGCATTTAGTTCTAATCACATTTACGTGATATAGTGCAGGTTACATTTTTCTTTGCAGCTGATGATATATCCATGTCGCACTGTGCAGGAGAAAAATATATGGCTTAATTGTGTCCTTTTTCACAGGAATAAGACTAGTTCAGTGCTCTTCCTGGCCTTGGTTTAGAACTATGTCTAAATGCAGGGGTACAAAAATACTATTTATCATTTAAAGCTTTTCTAAAATGGTCATAATTTTAAACCATCCTCTAATGTGGTAAGGATTTATGTTTGAAAGTGAAACAACATAATCTACATGAACTATAGGCATAGTTCGCCTAAAAAGGATAATATACCATCATCTACTCGCTCTAATGTTGTTTGAAGATTGTTTTAATCAATAATAATCAAAATTTTACAATATTGGAAAAAATAAAACAACGCAAATATTACAAAATGTGACATTACAAAGTGTAAAAGTCACTCTTTTCTAGAAAGTAACACTGTCCAACAGCAACACCCGCAGGTGAAGAGACAGCTGGAGTCCACATCTCTCTTACCTCCCCTGAGCCCATTGACTTTTAACAGATCCCCCTAAAGCGTGTGGTGAGCTTAGTGGGGGGGTAATTGACAATGAATCTGAAAGTCATGTGAGAGGAGGCAATGCCTCCATTGCGATATGATTGGATATGATCGGTTATAATTGATTGGTTTGTGCAATAAATCCCACCTTTTATTTTCGTGCTTGTTCTCTTATCAGCCTGAATGAAAACAAGGATTGGCCTGAAAACATGATGACTGTGGGGGGTTTTATAAGCAAATTAGCTTGGGGAAATTAAAGGTATCTTCGTGTCTGTGGCCAGTGTGTACAAGCTTGACGACTGCTGAAAATAAGTTGACTATTAAAAAGAAAGCTGAACATGAGTTCACAAATAATATATATTGTTACTGCCTTAAGTTATTATTTTGGAATAAATGTAAAAATGTGTAAAAACACTAATTTGATCAAATTTATACTTGGTTTTAATAAATAGAACATTACATAGCTAGTGTAAAAATACAAAATAGAATTGTATTTGGTCTCTCTTTTTTATGTAGGCCTAATGTTTATTTAACCAGGAAAAATAAATGTAACGGACATACATTTACATCTGATATATAAAACAAAACTGTGAGGACTTTGCGGCCTCATTTTGAAACACCACCGCACACCACTGGGACATTGGTAATTCAAGCAAGCTCCTTTGAATGTGTTGCACTAGTTTATAAGTTCTATTTGAACAGGTGGAAATCAGGAATTGAATAAATGGTCTGTCCTTCGCATAAAGCTATCACATGACTTTAGAAGACTTAGAATATACAGTATATAGACTATACTCTCTTGGTATTTTATGCCAGTTAGTTGTTAATTTTGGAATCTGACAGATGCAGGTACTTCATATGTTGTGTGAAAAACAGCTTGGACGTTCAGCATAAGTTCAGCTAAGTGTTTCAGGCAATATGAGGGTGCGTAGATGAAAATCCGGTCATCTTGCCGTGAACTATCCTTTTAAAATGTCTCTTCTTTGGATTTCTTTCTTCCTTCTAGCTGATAGGCTTCTGCAGGGTGGAGAGACCAGTGATTGAGTCTGATGTGGTGTGGCATGTTGTGGTTGTAGTGTCAGTGGTAAACCCATGTGTGAGCATCACTCAAAGGCACTCTGTGTGAGTCTGCCTGGCAGGCTGCAGGATTCACACAGGGCTAATCCTGAACTCCAGGGTGCTCTAGCCGTGCTTAAACCCTAAACACTTCTCAAAAGAGGAGTCGCTGCAATCAGCCTATGTCGTGTCGGTGTGACTGCTGCTGTATACTTGTTCTCGCATTTCTATCTTTCTTTTAAATTAATATTGTTTCTCATCCTTTACTCATTTTATCTCTTCACTTTTTCCTCATTTGCTGTTACTTTTTCTCTTCTGATTGATGTCTCATCTGAGTTCAAGGAGCCTTCTTTAAAGACCTCTAATCAATAACTACATGGGCTTACTGGTGCTGATGTGGCCTCTCTTTCTCTATCTCACTTATGCTTCTCTATCTCACACACGGGTGCTTAACAGAAGCTTGAATATTTAGTGGGAAAAAAAATAGAAAAATATAGCTGCAGGCAGCAATGAACATGGTCCATGCTAAATAGAGAAAGTAGTTAAAGTCATTTAATTGTTTGGTGAAAGCAAATTAATTGTGTGTTATGTGTGTTATGTTATCTAAAATGAAGAATAATAATTAAAAAGGTGATTAAATACAGGTCTGTTGCAAGTCTCTTGCATAGTTCACCAAGGCTACATTTATTTGATCAAAAATAGTCAAAGCAAAAATATTATGAAGTATTATTACAATTTCTATTTTGATATATTTTAAAATGTAATTGATTCCTGTGATGGCAAAGCTTAATTTTCAGCATCATTACTCCAGTTTTCAGTGTCACATGATCCTTCAGAAATCATAATATGCTGATTTGCTGCTCAAGAAACATTTCTTATTATTATCAATGGTGAAAACAGATGCTTAATATTAATATTTTTGTGGAAACGGTTACATTTTTCCAGGATTGTTTGATAAATAGAAAGTTCAGAAGAGCATCAATTATTTGAAAAGTATTTTTTTTGTAACAATGTACAGTATAGGCCTAAGTCTTTGCTGTCACCGTTGATCAATTCAATGCATTCTTGCTGAATAAAAGTCATTTTTTCTTAAAATCTTACTGACCTCAAACTTTTTTAGCATTTGCACTATTTTGAAGTGTCTGTGTACCAAGTGTGAGGTTGCTTTCTAAAAGTATATGCTTCAAGAGTTTAAAAAGGTTTGAAAGCAGAAGGGCCAAATCAAGCATAGCATCGGATCACACTGCAGTATTTATATACTAATATATCAACACTTGAATTATTGTAGTTTGGGGAATTCAAGTTGTAAGTTATGCATGAGTGAAATCAACATCAAAACTCAAAAAGATCTAAACATTATGCTGTACAACACTTATATAGCAAAGACCCTAGTGAGAAGTTTTCAGTTGCTCTCGGGACGTGTGTGTTACCCTGAGAATGGCGCTCTGCTGGAGCTGCAATAAAACCTTGTTAGAAGTCAGAGAAGAAAACTGTGTCCATTAATAAAACTGCGCAACTGATTGAAGAGCATGATTCTTGTTTCACAAATGGAGCAGGAACAAAAAGAGTGATTTGAAGAGGAACAGCAGTGAGATAAGTAAGACCTGGAGAGATAACTCAAGCCTCTTAGCCCACTTTAGTAACATAATGAGAGGCTGTTTTTCTGTCTTTCCCTCTTCATTTATTTGTCATGTGATCTGCAGGGATGAGCGAGTCAGTGCATTCCATGACTGCACCTATAGGGGTATATTTTGGGGTTGGAATTTGAGCGATGATGCCAGAGTTGGTGTCTAGCTGTGCCCCCCCCCTCCGCCTGCTGAACTTCAGATGGATTCCTGAGCCGCAGGCAGAGGCTGCTACTGCTTAGCCCATCAGTGACTGAAACCCGATACCTCCAATTCTGAGCACAAGAGAGTCCGCTAAGCTCTCCTTTTTATCACGCTAAGTCAGGGCAGACTGCTATTTATTCTTCGTCCCTCATTTGTTGTGGGTGTCACTGATCTGCTGGAGGACATTATTATTAAAAGGGAACATTTAAAGAGACTTTCACTTTCACATCCAAGGATGATAACGATATAACGATAAAGATATAGTTTTAAAAAGTTTAAAAATAGTTTAGCAGTGTCTACAGCACACCACAACTATAACAATAAGGAACTATGGAAATTGTAATCATTTTCAGAACGTTTTTTTTTTTTTCAGCTGATAAAAATATTGACAGCCAATCAGAAAAGAACTTGAGCATTTAAAGCGGCTGTGCATGCTTAAAATAAACGGAATGTAATTGTGCGCTGGTTGACGCTAATACAGTTATCGTTATAGTTATCGTTCTTGGTGTGAATGGGCCTTTAGTGTGGTATGTTTTTTTGTTGTTTTTTTTTAAGTGTAGATGCAAACTTCATCTAAAGATGTTAGATAACAACAGGAAAGTTTATTTAAATCTCCTTTTCTATTTCTCTCCAATATGTCCTATATCTTATCTGTTGTGGTTTCTTACTGTACCATCTTACATGCTTACATGTTGCTTAATGCTGATTTGGTGCTGGTCTAGCTGATGAGCTTGAAAAACTTTGCTGGTGAACTTTGTCTGTCAAGTTCAGGTAGACTATTCTACTTTCATGGTTCTTCTTAGTTGCTAAGGTCGGTAGTGTTAGCTAATTTACCAGCCTGTTAGGGGCGAACCATCTCATCAGCACCCAAAACAGAACATACAGTGTGATGAGGAGCCAAGCAGGGTCTGAGTGTAGTTGAACCCAGAAATAATTCATTTGCTTCAAAAGATCAAAAGAAGAAAAGAAAAAGAAAAGTGGTGGTGTTTATTTTGCTGTTGGTGTAGAAATAATAAGTCCCAGGTCTCACTTTCTTTCTCTTTTATATTTACACTAAATACAAATGTTATGCTGTGATGGACTGACCATTTTTCCAGAGTGTTTTTCTCTGCCTGTAGCATGAGCTGCTGGGATAGGCTCCAGCCTCCTCACGACCCTACAGGGAAAAAATTACAGACCCTTGCAAATAGTACACTAGCTTTTCACACTAACGTGCAAACTATTTGCCTGTGAATTGCATTCAGTTTAAATCAAAGAGACATTTTAAATTTCACTACACTACTGATCTATGACTATCAATCAAATTCACTGCACATTCATGGCACTGAGCCATTTATTCCCAATCTCTACACTGATATATATCTGCCAGGTAGATTAATTGACTTTTACTTGGCCATTTTTAAATTGACATCAGCAGATAATCATGCCAACTTTGAGTGATTAACGGAAATGTTCCTCCCTCCTCTATCTGTTCCTAAATAGCAGCTTTCATAATAGATAATGCAAGTGTTGCACACACTACCACTCATATGTTTGCGGCTCAGTAAAAAAAAAATCTTAAAAAATAAATGAATACTTTTATTCAGCAAGGATGCATTAAATGAATCAAAATGACAGTAAAGACTTTTATGTTGTTACAAAAAAAAAAATCTATTTCAATTAAATGCTGCTGTTTTGAAATTTCTATTCATCAAAGAATCCTGAATAAAGGAAATCCAGCTTTGCAATCAAAAGAATAAATTACATTTTAAAATATATTCAAATAGAAAAGTTATTTTAATTTGTAATAATATTTGACTTTTACTGTGTCACCTTAAGCATTTGATTCCATTGATTTAAACTGTAATACTCTGAGCAAAGCCTTCTGAATAAAGCCTTTCATTTGTATTGCCTATAGTTCAGTTTTTAATCTGTGTATGTTTGTATGTTTGTGCCTACTAGGTATGACATCTGGGGCCGAGCTGTCATTCACCCTGGAGCCCAGTGACATCATCGCTGTTCAGGAACAACCTCTGATGCTGCACTGTCAGGTGGAGGGGATCCCACCCATCACCACACAGTGGAGACGCAGCGGAGCGCTGATTGTGGAGGACCAAAACTACGTCATGTTTGCTAATGGCTCGCTTCTGATTGGCCACTTCCAGAAGACCAAGTCTGATGGCTCGTCTGATGAGGGAGACTATGAGTGCATAGCCCAAAATTTTTTTGGGCTTGTCTTGAGCCGCAAAGCCAGAGTCCAGGCTGCTAGTAAGTAGCATTTTAGTGTGTTGTAATTGAGAGTTAAGACCTTGTTCAGTTCACACTCTGCTAATTCCACCTTGTTCGTTTTTTCAAGGATTTTTTTAATAGCAAATACTTGAAAAGGTAAAAAGGAAAAAAAAACTTTTGCAATGGTAAAATTGATAGCAACTGTTAGTTAAAATGATATTAATATAATACTCTTAATATCGTCTCATCTGTTTCTGCTTAGCTTGCCGTCCATGATGATGAAGATAATGACAATGAAAATATATATTTTTATTATATTATATTATATTATATTATATTATATTATATTATATTATATTATATTATATTATATTATATTATATTATATTATATTATATTATGATGCAAGAAGGAGGTGGGAACCGGCAAACGATCAACATAAAGTTTAATCATAAAATAAACAAACAACAAAACCGTAAAGCGGCTGCCACTCACAGACGACTGCCGCATATAAACATAATAAAATACAGCATAAAGTCCAGGCCTGGTCCTCTCTCATCTTGCACTGTAGTCACTCCTCCTTTTATCCTTTTAGAGCTCCTCCGTGAGACTCGAGACCGGTCTGCACTCGCCCCTCCCTACTTGCCATTTTATTATATTATATTATATTATATTTGTTGGGTGTAAGAAAATCACATTATAAGTTACAGTATTATTATCATCATCTGGGAAGGCAGGTTATTTTTCATGCCACTCTTGAAAGTGTCTCCACCCCAAATGGACCACCCCTGTGAAAAATGTCTAGATACACCACTGCCAGCAGATATTGGTGCTGTTAGATTGTCCCGAGAAGCTAAAGTGAGTTTGATAGAAGCCACTGCCAGCTCATTTGCAGAGTCTTTCACAGTGCACACAGTGTTAGAGCACGGCGTGGTGTAGACTCAGGCTACATTAACTTTGGATGAACTGAACATGAGGGACGCAGGGGGCTGGGACAAGCCATTTGATATATGGACAATGGGCTCCTTCTATTTCTGAAGATAAATTGGCTTGTAGGATCCAGTCTGCCTTTTGTGCGCTGCTGTGGCGCTCCCAGTCGTGCTTGTGTTGTGATTTATATTATTAAATCTCTGGCTCTTGTATTGAACTTAACTATTAAACCCGGCCATGCTGTGCTCCTTTCCCTCTGCTTTTGTCGGTGTCACAATAATCTGGAGTGCTGTTGTTCGCCCTCTTGCTGGTCACAGGCACCAAGGCTAAATTTGCTTTTCTAGTCGCCCATACCCACCGTGGCCCCGTATGAATCGGGCCTTGTTCCCGTCCAATGCTGAAGCGTTGTTACTGTATTGTGCTTATGATTGGATTTTAAGTCAACTAAAGATGACTTATTATGATTTGTCCGGTCTCATGTCGTCCAAAATGTGTTTGATCTTTTCATATAGATGCTGGGTAAATATAAAGGGCATAAGAAGAAAGAAAACAGAAGGGCCTTATGGAGGGTTCTTTATGCTCTCTTTAGCGGTTAGCAGGAGGTAGTTGTGATGGCATAGTTGTAAATAGTAGCCGAGGGGAGAGCAGAGTTGGTCATTAAATGGATGTCAGGCGAGTGATAATTTGAAAGCGCACTGCAGTGCTAATGTGAAAGTGTTTTAGTGATGATGTGAGAAATTCAGGGTCTCTTGCTGTTATTATATGGTGCTTCAGAAGGAATACGCTTTTAGAAATCAGAAATCCTTTCTCTTCAACTTCAAACAATCAAGACTCACAGTAACCTGTTAGCTCACACTCACAAGATTAACTTTGGAGAGAAGCAGGAAATAGTTTCTCTAAGCTAAAGAGTCATCACTACTTTATTTTATCATAAAATATTTATTTTTATTTATTTATTTAAATATAAATATACAATATGTATACCGTTGCATAAATAATTTACATTAATGTAGATATAAATTTATAGTATATTTAATGATAACACAAAGTAGTAATTGCTTATTATATTATATTATATTATATTATATTATATTATATTATATTATATTATATTATATTATATTATATTATATTATTTAAAATTGTAATTGAGTCATGTTAAAAAGTGTTCATTCCATTTATTGGTCTTGATTCTGCTTTATTGCCAGTTTGTGTACATAAAGAATACACATGAATCCATAGCATACATGGTCTGAATGGACAGTTTGTAGAGATATTGAGCTCTGTGTTTAATGCAGTGTGGTCAGTAATGACATGCCCAATTTAACATCTTTTTATTGACCGCATCATACGTTTGCAATTGATTCTGCCTCCGTAAAGCAAAACAGTTAGCTCTGTGGCCGTATTGTTTGACACAGAAAGACATCTCCGCCTGCGGTCTTGTTACACATATGCGCACACACACACACACATGGGCAGCCCATGCTGTGCCATATCTGAACACAGCAGTCCATGTGTTGGCCTTGCAGTGAGGTGTGTGTGTGATGTGAAGATCGTTGACTTGTGCATGCGCATACACATGGTGAAGTGAGACTGACACACTGTGTGTAGACGGTGGACTGCTGTGTTGTGGTACATACTCTGGCTCCGCTCCCAGTGGGCCAGTGGTTAGTGACTGGCCTCTGAAGTTACACCGCCTCTGCCACGCCACAGGGAACAGTCATCTCGGCTCGCTGGACTGGGGAACCTTTAAACCCACACTCTCTGGGATGCTGATTGGTAAAGGTCAGCACATGGTTACTTTTTAGCACCTTTTTCGATTTCTCATCAGGACCAGAAAGGAATATGTCTGCTTTCTGCATAAATTATGGGTGAACAATAGCTGGGAGATAGAGTGGGACGCAAATCTAATAGCATAGCAGATGAAGATCTATTGTTGGACTAAATGATTGGCAAGCAAAGCTGGATGGACAAGCATAATGAAAGCACTCAGATAAAAGCATAATGTTATGTGGCAGAATGTTTTCTTTATTATTTTCGTACAAAGATTGATGTAATGCATTAGCTATAGGCACCATCAATATGCTGTACCATCAGGTCTGGGTACACAAAATGAGCACGTAGTGGGATTTAAATATGGAATAATGTGCTGTAATGCATTTAAACAGAGTTGCATGAAATTGGAAGGTCTGAATGGCACATTTAGAAAGAAATGACGGCTGAAAAAGAAAGTAACAGCTGATAACGTCTCTCAGGATGAAGCTCAATGTTGACTTTCACTTTAAGTAAAGGTGATACTTGTGAAGGAAATGGGGATGTGCAATATTTGTTTTTCTTATGTATTGTGAAGCACATCTGAGTGAAATGGATTATCAAAAATGTTGGGTTGGTTGTTGATTGAATGAAGGCAGATCTGAATGTGAGCTTGCAGTCGATTGTAAAAAAGGAACAGGACTCGAGATAGTCAGCCATACGTTCCCAGAGAGAAGTTTGTAGTTTCACTGAAAGATCATTAAAAATTACAAGGTCAAAGCTATGAAACATGAGTGGGTGAATTGTTCACAATAAAATCCATAACATGCGTTTAGAAGATAGATAGGATGAATTTTCATTTCATTCCGACTTTAAAGTTTCTTGTCACAGATTGTCTCTGACTTTTAGTGTACAAATTTTACAACTCAAATTGTAAAAACTCCAGGGTGCTTTGAAGAATACCGTGATTTTACATGGTACATGGCCAAAAACATCTCAGTACATGGAAAATATCATTGTGTCATGTCAAAAAAAAACAAAAAAAACATGGTACAATATGATTCTTTCATAGACCCTGAGACAGTAGTTCTGTAGAGTTGGCTAAGTGTATGCTATGTAACAGCACTCAAGTCCAGCTATTCTTTCCTTTCATGTTCAAAACCCCTATAAGCACAACCTCTGCACATCTTAGCACATCCTCCAGTAATAATAGTCTGGCCGCACACTTCCTGGTTGTCAGCTTGTGTGTAATGGATGGCTCCAGTTTTGGTTCATATTGATCAGAGCTGTAGGATCACGACTGATTCGAAGGTCTCTCAGGGACCTTTTGATCCCGGCACTGAAAGCTTGAGCATTGACAGTGGGCTCCATTTTAATGAAGCATGTGCCCACTCTTTGAGTCTTTCTACATTTTACTTTTATTGTCTGACCTGTGACAAATATTTAAGTGATGTAGGTGAGAGAGAGTGTGTGTGCTTGCTTGGTTTCAAAAGGAATGATGAGTGTCTAGAATATCATGGTACCAGCGCTCAGGGCATGGCCTCTTTATCCATGAATCTTTAGAAGTGTACAGGATAAAGGAAGAACAGGCTTAATGGCCAACTGGATTCTCACTCTTCTATCTGCAGGGCAACTCTCACACAGCTGAAATGACGTTCTTCTCATTTTACATTGGTACATGTGTGTGAGCAGACTTCCCTTAGGTCTTCAGCTACAATCAATGACACGCTAATAGTTCCTACACATGTGCTGCTGGAGATGGAGTTTGATCAAGTCATTACATGTTTTTTTTTTTTGTTTTTTTTTTACAGACTGCCTTGGGTTTCGTATTATGACATGAGGCAAAATCCATAGTTGTATTTGAAGTCATTAAGTTGGGTCTTTCTTCATTCTGGCCTTTTGTTTTATGTTGTTCTTATTTTGTCTTGCTCTGTCTGTGTGTGGTACTAATAAACATACAGTAGGGAAAATTTTGTTTCATGCTGACATTTAGGACATCATCACATTGTGTTTGGTTTTATAGTGTTGGATTGCGTTTTATAGCTGTACGGTGCACCCTCTGTCCGGTTGCATAAACTGCTTAGACTAGTCTTGTAAGTTAGTCATCTAATTTTCTTCTTCATAACTTTTAAAAGTCAGTTAAAAGGTTAAAATTGTTGAAATAAAAAGGTAGATTGTTCTAATGTGAAACCGAAAAGTAAGACTGGTTATACCCCTAACTAACTGCTAGGTCATACTAGTTGTTAAGACACAGTAACATAGTGGCTATGTTTATGCACCTTTGTACAAATGTTTATTTGTACAAAATACAAATTTGTAATTTTCTTACCCTCATGTCATGCAGACTCATTTAATTATTTCCTTTTATATACAGAAAAAAGAAAGGAAGCTGTACAGGCTTGAAACAATATAAGAGTGAGTAAATAACAAGATTTTAAGTTTTGCATCATTCCTTTGAAGTAGGCATATATCTAATGGTGAACAATTCACCCATGCATGTTTCATAGTTAAAAATTGTTTTAATGCTTGTCATTTTTATTAAAATATCATAACTAGATCTTCCGATCAATGACAGACTTCTCTCTGGTGATGTATGTCCACTACTCCAATCATTTAGTCTGCATAAACCCCACCCCTTTCTTGCATGTGACTGTAAACTCACATTCAGCCCATCTGCTTCCATCCAATTAATAATAACCAATGGTGTGAACCAAGTCCCTGCCCTACATTTTGTTCTTTTTCGATAATCCGTTTCACTCAGAAGATAAAGAAGAAGATCTGTTGCTACTTCCATTACATCACTGCTATGATGATCTGAATGTGCTGTGATAGGTCTTTGTAAAGAAAGCCAATGCTTCTTAGTGCAGTAGGCACTCTGACAGATTCAGTGAGTTCATTCAGTTCATCAGATGGGTTCAAATCAACAACTGGTGCAGTATTTTTCTTAAAATATGGCCAATAAGAGTAATTTGTTCCACTATGTATGTCTGTTATTGAGTGCTGGCAGTGAAAACGATGCTATAGAACAGCATGTCTTGGTATTTTTTATTCACAGTACACCGTCTTTTATCTCACCACATTCAATTCAGACTGCATTCTCAATTGAAATATGATATCTTTCGCTGTTGCACTGCAGATTGAACAGTGGCGAAGGAAACACTCCTCATAATCGTGGTGTGTTATAGGCACAAACTCATTTCCCTGTTGAAGATAGCAAATTATTAGAGACACCTAGGAGAGAGGAAGGTGATAACAAGATGGAGAGTAAGAGATTTAATGTGACTGTGCAATGTATATTAAGAAACCTCTTATCAAAAGTCTTTTCAAATGTTGCAGTATATTAACCTCCCCTCTCTCAATGAGACGTTTACTGTAGAAATGAGATAAATGTACCTTGTGACACCCCAGGCAGGCTGTTTGTATAGCAAGCACATCTACTGTATCTAATGAAAATAATAAAAAGAGGGAGATGTGTAATGGCCAACCACCAGTCGGGCTGCTTTAGCATACAAGAGGCTTTCCACCCATTACAGCGCTCTTTCATGCTTTTAGACGCCACCAGTGTTGCACAGGCTGTTAGGAGAGCCCTTTCTCCTGCTAAGTGAGGTGACATAGATCTGCTCCTTAGTCCTCAAACTGATCAAAGGACTCTTTTTTTTTTCTTTTTTTCTTTTTTTTTCTGTGTTTTTGTGTCTTTTCTGGTTTTGTGCACATTTTTCGAGACACCGGCACAATTTGCACTTTGGGGTAATTTCTGCCCACTGCCGTGAAGAGAGAACTCTGCCATGGCAAAAGAGGGTGTGATTAGCAAGGTTCTTTACAACTCCCCTCAGAAAAAGACCCCTTCCGCCCCAAAACGGCCACTCTTTCCATAAATTACGCTTCCCCTTTTCGCTTGTCGACCGTTTCTGTGAGCACACAGTCGGGTGCTGAGCTCCCGTCGCCGCTCTCAATCACATGGCCCTTTCAGGAAACACTTATTTTTGTAAATGTTTCGTCTTTGATGGCTTCGTTGCCTCTTTTTCTCCATCTTCTCCCTTTTCTCTGTCTTTCTTTCTTCCTTTAGCTAGTGGATCCTCATTAGCTGGGCCTCAGGAAGCTTTTCATAGTTTGAATGAATCATGGAAACGGTACAGTGGATTGCAACGCACAGTTTATTTCTGCTTCCTGCCCTCCTCTTGAGCCTGTCACCAAGCAACTGATCATAAAAGCCCCCACCCATTACCAAACAGCTCTCCTGGATCAATTGGAACGCATGCACTTTTGTTCTTTTCTTAAGCGTCAATTGTTAAAGAGTATAGGCTTTAAGTATTAATTTATTCTTTCTCACCCTCTCATTCAGCCTTCTTGGGCTGTAATTGACCCTGTCGACTCTTGAGGGAATTTGCTTGAATTAAAGATGGAAAGGCTAAACTAAAAGAAGAGATGAGGCCAGGGACGACTGAAGAGGGAACTGCAAATAAACACAAACAGATCGCTACATATTAACATATACGTAGCTCTCTGTAGTTCAGCGCACTTTATGATTTAACACAGGATAAGAGTGCCCGGGGTACCGTCACCCAGACGGGTGAATGCGAGAGCGATAAAAAGGTGGATTGTAAAGAGCATGGGAGAATGAACGAGAAGCAGGAAGCTCCTATAAAAATCATTCTTATGAGCTTCCCTTCAGACATTTCCAATCTGATTTGACATTTTTGCTAGCCGTCGTTTGTCAACTAATCCTGGTTGTTGAATGAGAGCTGTTTTGTTGGTCAAACCTGAGGGGAGGATGTGTTGACACATAACTATCAAAGCAGAGGAGGTTATAGGGCTGTCGTACAGGGTAATGGGGGGGAAGGGGCCCGCACTTTCTCTGGATTTCACCCCCTCCACGTTCTCCCTCTCCACTGGCCTTCCACTCCATCACTCAACAATACATGTCCTACCTCTCTCCTTTGTCCAGTAGCCAAGCTCCTCCCACCCAACCCAGCAATCCCACAAGCCCCCCCTCTCCTGTACAGAAGCCCAACCGCACCCCACTGACATGGAGCTCAATGACACATGCTTTCAGGTCAGGACTGCCTCACAATGGGGCATGGAGAAGAAGGGAGAAAGAGGGAAAGTGCTTGAGAGGAAGAGAGCCCTAATTAAGAGAGAGAGAAGGATGGTGGGTAATTCACAGGCCTAAAATAGAGGACACTTAATGCTTTTTTGTGTGGTGGGGTTGGGTGTCCGATATACAGTATGTGAGGTGCTGATGAATATTATTGAATCAGCATTTGTCTTTTCACTTTTTTGTGGTTTTGGCTAAGTATAGCTCATACTTATGGTGGGAGATTCCAACAAAACCATGAATAAAACCCATCCCACACCATTTGTGATACAGACATAGATGATACCACAGATCATGTGGCTTGTTGCTATTGCTTTTTTTAGTGTGTGTGTGTGTGTGTGTGTGTGTGTGTGTGTGTGTGTGTGTGTGTGTGTGTGAGTGAGTGAGTGAGTGAGTGAGTGAGTGAGAAAGATATAAAAGATAAATTATAAAAAAGAAGAAAAAAACAGGCAAAAACATCCTATAAACTACTGCTCAATTGTGGGGTCAGTACAGTAAAAAAACTTTATTTTTATTTATAATTATCTAATTCTCACCAAGGATATTATGAAATATTATTACAATTTAAAATAACTGTTTTCTAATTTTAAAATATTTTATTTTGTAATTTTATTTTAAATAATTATTTTATTTTTTAAATATAAATTATTCTTGTGATGGCAAAGCTAAATTTTCAGCAGCCATTATGCCAGTCTTTAGTGTCACATGATCCTTCATAAATAATTTTGATATGCTGATTTGGCGATCAAATAAAATTGTACTGCTTAATAGTTTTGTGAAAACTTTTACTGTTTACAGGATTTTACAGGGTAGAATTTCTGAACGGTGGTATAGGTTGAAAAGGGGCCCCACGCATTTTTGCAGATCAGAATGTAAGCGGTGGTTACGGTTATATAACCATGGTGGTTATGTCCCTAGTGCAAAATAAACCTTAGTTTTAACGTTACTGCCTTGTGAAATGAGCAAAAACACTTGTATGCAGGAAAGGTGAGATATAGAAGAGTGAGTGATTGAATAAGAGAGGGCTAAAATTAGAGTCAATATATAATGAGATCAGTCTAGGGACCCTGTAGCATCTGCCATTATGCCTCAGAGTGTTCACACCTCGCTCTTCTCACCTTCTCTGGAGAAAGTATTTTAACAGTTATTTGTATGCTCCACTCTAGATAAAATGCACGAGAAGGGATCATGGAAATAGACCATCATTTTGCAGTCTTGTAGCACATGTATCTCGCTTAAACCTCGAGGGGAGCTCGAGTGTTTTCACTCGCTTGAGGGTTTTCTATCAGTATTGGGCCCTTTGAACCCCAAGTAAGATATTAATACTATGGGGAGTGCAGTAGTTGTAACTTGCTTTTGATGAACTTTTGATGTTTGAGCACAGATTTCACAGACCACAGATGGGAGAAGACTGTCAACAAAAATAAAATAAATTGTCAGTGCCGATGGCCTCGTGGGCAGCGTGCCAACATGTCGCACCGCTGCGCTTCGGGCGACCTGAGTTCGAGTCCCGGCTCGCGGGCCTTTCCCAATCCCGTCCCCATCTCTCTCTCCCACCTCGCTTCCTGTCCACTCTATACTGTCCTGTCATAATAAAGGCAAAAATTGTATTTACTAAAAAAATAATTAAATAACTTTTTTCACATTAACTTTATTTGTTGCACCTTTTTTGATGTACATGTTGGAATATATTTGTTTCTGTAAATGAGTTTCCATTGTATTTTATAACAATGTCTTTTACAGACATGATCAAGTGAGCAAATAAGTTTTTTTTAGGCACATTTTGGAAATTATATTTGCATCTTTGGGGTTTCCATCCAACATTTTTCATGCAAAATCCAAATTTTGCATAAAAATGGCTAAATGAAAACCCAGCTTCTGTCTTTTCACACTCAGGAAAAAATGTACAAAAATGTTACCTTTAGGGGAACAACAGCTTATCACCGGGGGAATACCTTTATAGGGACAACTTTGTACCTTATTTACCCCTAAAAGGTCGTATACATAGTTGTACCTTTTAGGGTATATATTACTACTCTAAGGTACTAATATGCAACTTTTAGAGGTACACAGTTTTCCTTTGAGAGTACTGCCCCACTGACAAGCTGTTGTTCCCCTTAAGATGCAATTTTGCAATTTTTTGGTTTGCGAAAAATAAGTTTTAACCTATTTGAAAGCCATTCCAGTTTCGTACAGATCATCTTTGCAGATCATACTCATTTAGGGATGTGTTGCTTTCCTTTAGTAAGTCAACATATTTATTCCCTCATGTATTGGGCAGCTTTCCAGCAAGGTCAATAACTAAAGGTAAAAGGAAATGAGTCCCATTTTTAGATTCCTCTGTTCCACATGCATTTGCCTGTTAGCATCATAATCTAATCCATCCCCTACACTTGCAAAGAGCCTCTCTCTTTTTGTTGGCACGGCTTGAATGGGTTGTGAGGTGAGTGGAGAGCTGGCTCGCAGCCAGAAAAGAAAATGGGTACATCTGAAATTCACACACTCTAAACTGGCAGAGGGGAGAGAAGAAGCAGCTGTCCCATAAACATAAACTGCTGTGTGTCGGTGTGGCACATGTATCATTCATGTCTGTCTGTCACTCTCTACTTCTCATGTTCTGTTTCTTACTCTTTCCATTTCTCCCATGGTTTATATCCCTTTCTTGACTCTTACCTCAGAGTGTTGCCACATTCCTGTTTCTGTTCTTTTCCAGTCTTTCACATCCTTGCCCTGTTTTCAAGTCTCTCTTACTCTGCCTCCCCTCTCCCTTTCTTCTCAGCCTTTTAACAATTCTGTCATTCTAGCAGTGAGTTGGATGGCGTGCTGATGATAAATGGCAGTCTGAAGCAAGAAAGAAAAACAGCTGTCATTCACACTCCAAACTTCAGACTGCCTCTCATTTCTTCACTGCTCTGAGTGCTCGCTATTCTGCAATTCACTGCTAATATTTTCTCCAACCCCTATTATGATAATGTTACACATGGAATTAGAAATCTGCTAAGATGACATGCAAGTCAGTTGTATAATATGCTGTTCTAGAATAAGAACTAACAATTTTTTGTAGGACTAGTAATGGCCTTAACCTTGACCATAGGCTCCACTCATCTGGCTTCGGGTCCACTTTAAAATTCAAGGCCATTGTTAAGAGGATTTTTCCACTTGGTTAAGAAGGGAGCTTCATTTGGAGGCACGTCAAGGGGCAGGGGTTGTAAATGAATTCTGTCCGGATGTCTTAGGACCACCCCTGCTTTTCACAAACAAGCAAGTGAAAAGAAGTCCTGTGATCACTCTTTTCTTGGTTTTAGAGTGTGGGCTTTAGGGCTCGTTGAGAGAATTCCTCAGTAATGGAGGTTAAAGGCAAGGCATGGAAGGTCAGAAAGGAGGTCAGAGATCATTGTGAGGCAGGACAACTTTTTCATGATGGGGCACCTCTTTGTGTGTGTGTGTGTGTGCGTATTTGTAAGGAAGAGAGAGACTCTTTTCAAACTTGACTGAACAAGAGTATTTCAAGTTTATTATTTAAAAGCTAATGGCTGTTAAATATAATATTGTCTTATTTTATATTATAATATATAGATAATCATTCTAATATGCTGATTTGGTGCTCTGAAACATTTCCTATTATTATCAATGTTGAAAACATAAAGCTTAATTTTCAGAATTCTTTGATGAATAGAACGTTCAAAAGAACAGCATTCATTTGAAATATAATTTTTTTGGTAACAGTGTAAAACTATACTGTTACATTTCAATTTAAAGCATCCTTGCTGAATAAAAAATATTAATTTCTTTCAACAAAATCTTACTGACCTCAAACTTTTGAACAGTAGTGTATTTCTTTATTTGTGTATCTGTCTTTTTGCCTCTACATTTGTTCCTGCATTTATATGCTGAAATATCTCTTATCGTCTTGTCTGTTTGCTCAGAGCCCATGTTTTTGTCTGCCCGTTTTTGTTCATGTGCTGTGGTGTGTGTGCCAGCTCTCTGTGCCAGCTCCTCCCAGAAGTCCCCTTTCCCTTCATATCCACTGCCCCGTCACCGCGCTTCACTACACTTAACAGCACCTTTACAGCCAGCCAGTCCTGTTAAACACACTTTACAGGACCCAAGCCATCCACCAATAAAAACCTCTCTCCCTGAGCCATCCACCAATAAAAAAAAAACCCTTCCTGTCCGCCCCCATGAGGCAGACATCTTGTTGGACGATTGGCAGAAAATCATGGGACCTCAAGAGGAAGATGAGGATGAGGAACAGATGAAGAATGGCATGAGGCGCTGTCACATCTTACTAATCTTGTCCTGTATCACTCTTGCCTTCGCTGTTGTTCTCTCTGGAGATTCTAGATGGGATTGTTGTGAGGTGTTTTGGACTTCAAAGAACATCCAAGGACATATTGAATGCAGTAGGTTTTTAGTTACGTCGCAGCCATAAATGATGATTTGAATTCCAATCAGAATTCAGAATTCCAAAATTCCAGAATTCCAATCAGAATTCCAATCTAGTCTATATTTTAAATTACTAGCAGTCATGATTAGACAATAAATTGCAACTTTCTAAACAGTTGTGGGTTGAGGTAGTAACATTCTTATTGCAGAGCATTTGATTGAACAAAATTCTGTGTAGTGCAGAATGAGTCATCAGTATTTTTGCTCCATCTTCCTGAAAGAAAAACATTGAACATTTTAAATATGGCAGTTTTAACTATTTTGTCAACTAGCTTATAGATAAGCCTCAAAGCTTTAACTGAAGGGATGGTTCACCCAAAAAAATGGTCATCATTTGCTCACCCTCATGTTGTTCCAAACCTGTATGATTTTCTTAGTTCTGTGGAACACACATACATTTACTGTTACATACAGTTACCATACATTTTCTTCTTCTTCTATAGAACATAAAAGAAGATCTTTTTTGTCCAGACAATGGAAGTCAATGGTAAACGAAACTCTTTGGTTACCAACATTCTTCAAAATTGTGTTACACAGAAGAAAGTCAGGTTTGCACATACAGGTTTGGAACAACATGAGAGTGAATAAATGATAATAGAGAATTTTTGGGTGAACTACCCCTTTAAAGGCCACCAGCTTCCAGGTTTCTATTTTGCATTGACTGACTGACTTGCCTGTTTCTGGCCTCCCTTTGTCATCGCTCACTCCACATAGCGTTCATATTTTTTCTGCCTCATCTTTTTTTTTTTTTTTTCTCCCCGCCCCCTGTCTTTTTCTGCATTTTCTCAGTGATGCCAGGGTTATAGGTCACAGTAGGATGGCGAGGGGGAGGGGTCAGCCAGGGAATGGTGACCTCTGTGTGTGCACTGGGGCAGAATACCCCTCCCTGTTTTCATCCTTTCCTCCAACACCTCTCAACTCCCCCCCCCAACTTCACTCTTCCCTGTGCCGCCCATCCCCCCCTCTCCCCTCGGGGCCAGCGACATTGACCTTGGCTTTGAATGAATAAGGTGGTTGAACACTGACATTGTGTTGAGCTTTTCCCCCTAACATCAGCATAGGCGTTCTGCAATCAGTGAAAGACCACAGCGATTCTAACATGCTCTCACACCCTGAGAAAGGCTTTGATTTGTCATGCTGTCATAAGAGATCTGTTTCAGTGGTTTAATGTTTTTCCAAGGCGCTTCAACATTTGGCTGGCACAAATAAATCCCTTTTCACGCACAAAGCATTTGCTTGCTCGGCAGCGCTGGTGGCGTAACACCCTGACTCTGTCAGATAACATCACTGTCCTCTTTGAATCGCTTGGAATTGTTTTCCCTCCTTGTTTTACAGTTTTATTAAGAGTGTTAATCCATGGTAAATTGCGTTATCTCTGTGTTTTATGCGCATGTTACACACATCTGTTGGACTACTGTATACAGATTATTTATAGAGTCAAACATCAGCCTTTGTTTGGAAAGGAAAAAAAATGGTGAAGTGTTGTTGGTGAGGGGTGTTTTTCTCTTTGATTCTTTGTCATATGGGGACAGTGCACATGAAGGGAATGGGGTTAAAAGGTAGTCAGCCTGCTGTATTTGGGGCGGGCCATCTGGGGCCAAGATGGAATTCCACAGGAATCAATTAGATGAAGTCTGGATTGCATGCTGGCAAGTCATTCTGAAAAAGCTACCCTGTGTCATGTTTTCTGTCTCAACTGGACTGTGTGTGTGTGCGCATGCATGCGTGTGTGGGCCAGGATTGGGAAAAAATTGAGAAATAAAGAGCTGGCTCCCTTTCAATTATGTTAGAATTTAAATTGAATTGGCCACACCCCACAGGAAGTTTATTTGGAATAACAGGAACTGAATTCCAATTCAACAGGGAAATGACATCCTGGGAAATATATATATATGTATATATATATATATATATTTATATATATATATATATATATATATATATATATATATATATATATATATATATATATATATATATATATATATACACATATATATATATATATATATATATATATATATATATATATATATATATATATATATACATGCATTTAGTATACATTTCTCTTTTTCTGACAGTTAAGTTTTTAGGAGTCCTTATGATTCACACATCATTCATTACTTTGATGTCCTTGCAGTGAATCTTTTTACCCAGTGAATTTGTATTCTTGGCACTTTCTTACCAAAGCAGCACAAGTACGAAGTAGTTATTCAGCTGACGCTTTCAAATGTTTTTTTTCCTAAACCGATTACAGTACATCTATTACAGGGACAATACTGCTGGAGCAATTTTGAGTTAAGTGTCTTGCTTAAGGGCACAATGGTGGTGGCTTGTAAATCCTGTTGAAAGTGAGTACATATTGTGTTAGGCCTAAGTGACAATTACCTAAATACTATGGCTAAGTCTCAACTCTCAATGAGAAGGCTAGCACAATATGCCCCCCTTTTGTGTTGGGAGATGGGTAAGCTGGATGAGCTGACTGATCACTGTGCTGAATGAATTGTAGCAGTGGACCTGGCCATCTACTATTGTGCTGAAGACATTGTGGTTCTGTTCCAAACGCTAGTAAGTTGCACAACTAGACGTCATTTTAGGCATCATATGAGTGTTTCAGTTCAAATTATATTGACCAAATTCTAAGGCATTGCATGTGTAAAGTAATCCCAGAATGTATCACAACAAACTCAGTAAAAAGTATAAGTAATGGGAAATGATTTTAAATATATTATTCAGTACTCAAAAGTTTTGAACATTCAGATGTTTGGGGCCGGTAAGATTTTTTTCTCTTATGCTCACCAAGGCTGCATTTGTTTTTGTTTTTTCAAAATGACAGGAAAAACAGTAATATTGTAAAATATTGTTACAGTTTTAAAATAGCAGTTTTATATTTTAATCAATTTTAAAATGTAATTTATTCCTGTGACGGCTATGCTGAATTTTCAGCAGCCATTACTCCAGTTTTCAGTGTCATGTGATCCTTCAGAAATCATTCTAATATGCTGAATTTGGTGCTCAAGGAACATTTCTCATTATCACAGTTCAAACAGCTTTGCTGCTTATTATTTATGTTGAAACCAAGATTTTTCTCAGGATTATTTAATGAATATAAAGTTCAGAAGGACAGCATTTATTTGAAATGGAAATCTTTTATGACGTTGTAAATGTCTTTACTGTCACTTTTGATCAATTAAATGCATCCTTGCTGAATCAAAGCATTTATTTTATTTTTAAAAAATTACTGACTTCTTAGTTGTTGATAATTTGAAATATACAGCCTCAACAGTAGCTATTACTTTCTGGAGTTACAAAAAAACTAAAACTGCGCTGAGCAAGTAATGAATTATGGCGCGTTTCCACCGAGCGGTACGGTACGGTACGGTACGGGTCGGTACCCTTTTATTTGCGTTTCCACTGCCAAAAGTTGAGAATGGTACCAAAAAGCCGAACCGTACCGTACCACTTTTTGGGTACCCTTCCGTTGGGGTACCTAGCACAGTGGTACGGTACTAAAAGGTGGAGCTAGACTCACTGCAGGACGTTGATTGGTTGACAGAGAATCGTCACTTGCGCGTGCTACGAGGGGAATGACAACATAAGAAGCGCCATTTTTTTATATACAGTTTAATATAATATACTGTTACTGTGTCACGAAATGTAATTTTAAGAGTTTTTCAGGCGAGAATGTAGTTGTTTAAAGCTCTAATCTGTGGTTTATTTATAAAGATGATTTGTTTTTCCCCGGTTGTGAGATCCATGCGATCAGCGGGCGCTCGGCGCTCATGTTTCCCGGCTGGATGAGCCTTTCCTCGGCTAAGTTAGTTCTTCTGACGTTCGCCGATGACTCCGACGGTAGTGGTTAAACATGAGATATAATTCGTCTTGTGCAGACCTAACGGGCGATCTTTGGTCTCGTGAATAATTCGTTCCCTGTCAATCGTTTTGACTGAGGGCTAAGTTTAGTTTCATATTATAGGCTATTTGTATTTAACTTTACTGTTGTAATGTTAGACTAGCGCAGCATTTGGACATTTGACTGAATTGTTTGCTTTATTTCTTATTGTATAGCTTCTTGTACCTTTTACTTAAACTTTTATATTGGCTATTATTGATAAAACTGAAATTTTACAAAAAGAAATATGGTTTCTTGTCATTTTCTTTTTACAAGATTATCACTGATGTTTATTGCAACATTTGTACAAATGAATATATTGCCTGTAATGTGTAATTTTTTTTATTATTTAAACGAAAAGAGGTAACGTTAGGGTTGTGTTTTAAATCGTTTTGTTATAAATAGAATAACGTATAACGTGCAGTGAATAATCAATATGCGTTGCGCATGAACCACATTTGTGTCCCTATAATGTTTAATTTATTTAAATGAAAACGAAAAGAGGCAGAGTAGTGTTTTATAACATATTTCGTTTTATTGTTGCTTAAATTTGTACATACAGAGTAACAGAGATAACCGGAGTAGCAGAGCGAGCTGAGTGACGCTTTTAAGAACGCGCTGTACCATGTGCATGTAGGAGTGAGTCGCACATGGCAAGTACAAACTTTGCGTACTTAATATTGAGAAAAGCCTAATGTCGGCGCTTGTCTTCTTGTGACAAACATGTCGAGGAGCAAGAACAAGATCTGCTGTATGTCATCCATTGTAGTTTACTATGTTCTTCTTCGCGCGAAAATTACGCCGATCGAAACACCACGCCTATCAAGTAAGGGTACTGTTGGCAGTGGAAACGCTAGCCAGATCATGGTTAACAGACCCGAACCGTACCGTACTGTTCCGTACCGTACTGTACTGCTCAGTGGAAACGAGCCATTAGTGAACTAACATGTGTTGGTAGTCTCAGATTCTGCTCGACCTGGCCACTGTGAAGGTTAAACCTTGAACATGGAGGGAGTGTTTCATTCCAGAACGGACCTGAGCTCCCCTGAACCCATCAGCTCTCTTTCAAGGGCACCCATATAGACTACTCTCTCTCACACACACACGTACTGTACTGCATTTTTTCAAGATGCAAAAATGCCCTTCTTGAAAGATCTTTTGAGTGTTAAAAGTCTGTTTGTAACTGCATCATCAATATCACTCTCATATGGATCTAAATATATACGCTAAATACTGTAAACACCATAAATGTCTGTATTCACCGTTGCAGGATCACGAGGCGGACAGCATTCTCAATGTCAAGGGCTTGTTACCGCCCCTCTCTTCTTCAGTGTCGCATGCAGTTGAGTACTTTTGCACTGAGTGCTGAGAAAGAGAAAAAAAAGCGAAAGCAAGAAATGGAAGTCACTGCTGTGTACGGCTGCCTCCCTCCTCTGTAATTGTACAATTTCTCCACATGACCTTCAAACAGTGTCCTTAGGAAAGCTAGAATTTGCAGCAGAGAAGACAACACTTGTTGTATGTTGGGTATTTGTAAGTGTTTATGGGAAGATAGTACCCAACATTATACTTGTCAGTCTTTTTTAGAGTGATTTGAAAACTCCCTTGTAGAACTTTGTAGAAGATTTGTTGTGTATTCTGTATCACCTCTTAAAGGATTAGTTCACTTCGAAATGAAAATTCTGTTATCATTTACTCACCACCAAGTTGTTTCAAACCTGTTTGAATTTCTTTTTTTTACTGAACACAAAAGAAGATATTTTGAAGAATGTCAGTAACCAAACAGTTGATGGACCCCATTGACTTCCATAGTATTTGTTTTTCCTACTATGGAAGTCAGTGGGGTTCATCAATTGTCTGGTTACCGATATGCTCTCACTCAGAAACACTGTCATTAGTGTTACTGTGCTTCAAGTGGGATGTGGTTTTGTTTGGGTTCAGAGACAGTGTAGGTACAGAATGACATCATGAGCTCAAGGGGAGTCGTTTTCACAATCTTTTCTGTCTATGCAGTGTCACCACAAAAATAGAAAGCAAGCAACTGACTAAATGCCAATAATATGCTCATCAGCTGTTGGTCTGGTCAGGACAAAAACACAGATTTTCATGAAAGATTTCTTTTTTTTTTAAATCTGTGATTGGAACTAAACAAACAGTTATTCAAAATGCATTCAAAAACAAATCATGCCATTTATGTTTTACAGGTAAATATCACTTATTTTAAAGGTAATTTGATATTTTTACTGTAAAATATTATAGATATACTGATTAAGGATTGGATTTATTTTATTTTTTTCTTGTATTCATTTACAGGATGTGCTATTATGCTTGACTGATTCTTGACTGATTCTTTGTCTTTGCAGTTCATTGTTTTCTGTGATTGATTGTTGGTTGTGATGATTGATTCTTTATATGTGGCAGTGGAAAGGTCCATAGATTGATGTTATGAGCGGAGGCATTAACGCTGTGGGTCTGGGGTCATAATTCTCATTCTCAGCCCTGGTTGCTTTGTGATTTGTCAGAAGCGAGGCGGACAGTACCGTGGTAGGGCTTAGCTCCATGCTGAGTTTGTGTGTGTGTGTGTGTGTGTATTAGCATGAATTCATATGGATTAGAGCATGTGCTGTATGGGTGGGGCCTGTGCATCAGAGGGACCTGCACATCAACCCTGAGGTGATTTCCCTAGTGACTCTAGTCAGCTGGCAGTTTGGGGGCCACAGTGAAGAAAAAAATAAAGAGGAGTATAAAAGGAAAAGAGTGAGAAATGGGCATCCAACTGCCAGCTGTCTTAGGATGATGGAAGATCTATAGTGGGATGGTCTCCACAGCCACCTTAACTTTCCACTTTCCTCACACCCACACAGACACTCACTCTGATGCACACCGTTCCATCACTGAGAAAGTGGTGTATGTGTGTGTGAGAGACACAATAGGGTCCCACTCCTACTATGCCAGATTTTTAATTTATTTGAATAGAGGAGGTGGACGAAGTGGATTACGGTGTCTATATACAGTATGTGTGTGTATCAATGCTTTATATTCTAGAGTGTGTGACTTGTTTTTATTTATTTATTTATTTTTGCCTTCATTTGCATCAGGAATGTCTGCCCGTCTTGTTGAGTGTGACTGATGGGACGCCGTTCTTCCTGCAGTAATTGCGCTCATAGTGACAAACTCTGACATCGCCTGTTGTTGAGCTACAGCCAATGGCTGAATTTGTTTGGTACATCACTTCCTCTATTCTCCCTGTTTCTAGTCAGTGTTAAAAGTATCTAGGCTTGCCGCATACACTCTCATGCCACTGCCTTGCCCTAGATTGTGATTAATGGCCACAATTCAGCCAGAAAAATTCCCTTGAGTGGGTGCCAGTTGGCTTATGCAGAGAAGAGGGGAGAAGAAACTCATTACTGCTGTCAGTTCAGCTGACAGAGCAGGCGAGGGTGTGTGTGAGTGTGTATGCGTGTGTCTGACTGTGAACGGGCATTGGGTTTGTGCACGCGTAAGTCCCTAGATGTGTTTACTAGTGTGAGGAGAACCCCAAGACCCAAGATGTTGCTGCCTCCAGGAAAACAAAAACGAGGCAGCTTTGTATTCCAGCTTTTTCATGGTTAACTAGGCCACATCGATCATATGGCTTTAGGAGCTTTGCATGTACACATGCTTCTCTGAAGTTCTAGTCTGGGATGTTTTATTTCATGTTCAGAGCAGATGGATTTGTGTTTGTGTTGCTTTGCCAATCCAGGCACTGAGGTGAAAATTGTTTCTACACCAAATTTTTTTTTTCAGTGCAGAACCTGACAATTTACCTCTTTTAAATTCAGGTGAGACACTCCAGACATATAAAACAAAAATAAACCTTAAGTCATAATTAGTAGAACAAACATATTAGGTTCATTGTCCAATACAAGTGTCCAAGACAAATAAAAGAGAATTAATGTAATTCTTGGTACACACACACACACACACACACACACACACACACACACACACACACACACACACACACACACACACACACACACAGTATATTGTTGTTGTTTTTATATCTAAACATTTTTTATTTTTTTTTACTTTTGCCTCCTATTATTTTGTAATACAAATAATTAAAACATTCTCATTATAAACGAGTTGTATTCAAGTCCTTGTATGTCTTAATTGCATTTATCACTAATAGCACAGAAAATAGAGCACAGGGTAAAGGGCTTGTTTAGATTTAAGATTTGGCTATAATTGGTGCAAATGAGTGAGCAGATCTAAAGGGTTTTGGTTGGCCGTTCCTCAGTTAAGGAGCCAGAATGCAGAAGTATTTAAATCTAGATGGTCTAGACATGTTCTCCTCATGTTGAGAGCCAGACAACCAGACAGGGCTGATCTCAGCAGCCACACTGCATGAATCACGGCTGATAGGTCAGCCAGACTGTTGGCTGCATCATGGGCTGGAAACAGTGCAGTGAATGTGATTCTTTCAACCACAGAAAGCTGAAAGAGAGAGCTGCACACAAGCAATTTATAACGAATTAAAGTCAAGCAGCAGCATTTTGCATCCACTAAGCTGTCCAATGGCAGACACAGAGAAGTTAAACTTTTTTTTAGTTAATCAGTAGGTTATTGATGACAAGGAAACGGAATATAATCAGTAACAAAGAATACAGATTCAAGTGGGCAGGTGGGTGAAAAAAAAAGCTGCAGAATAGTTTAATTGTGGTCAAAATAGCCTATTTAAAAGGCAATGTACAAAGAACAAAAGCATGTGTTTGAATTGTGATATTCTTGGAAAACACCTCGCACATTCTTGTCTTGACTGTTATTATGACATTCTGTATGATAACGCTGCAAGGTATACTGTTTGTTCCATTGGCTGGTATGAATATGGATGTGGGCTTTGAAGAATAAATTACCTGACTTAAGCACCTTGTTCAAACGACCATGAAAATAGTGAGCTGGTTCTCTTCAACTCATCTACAGCTCTGTTCCTCTCACCTTTATCTGTCACTATACTACATATGCGAGTTAAAGTGGTCAACATACTTTCAGCAATAATTTTAAGGAGGTGCTTTTCAAGTGTTTTGCCACCTTCATTTTCATAATGCACTCTTTACTTCTATCCTATATTGTACATACAGTATGCATGTTACTCTATAGGGAATTCCGAGCTATCACAATACAGATCCTTTATAACTTCGCAGTTGAATCAAATTCCCTGCTGTAGCTTAGTAATGGCAGTATTTTTTTATTGCGTTCTCATGCTATGTTTTGCCTAAGTATAGAAAGGCAGAATTGCAATAAGCTACAGTGTTGATTATTGCAAAATTCCTGTCTGATTATGTCTTATTTATTGATTGTCTTATTTATTTATTTATTTATTAAGTCACATAAATAAAATATGTAGGCCTAGTATCAGCACATAGATTGAAGAATAAAAAAATAGAGTTCACTGTCACTGTAATTTTTCCTGTAGTGTTTAGTAAATTGGTTAAGTGATTATAGTTTTGTAGTAACCCTTCTCAATCAAATCACATATAGCTTTTTCTTTTCCTTAAACACTCTAGTCATTGAATTTTTTGATTTTTTTTTTATTATCTTTGGACAGATTGTAATACACTTCTTTTTTTGCATTAGCCTTACACAACTCTTGGCTCTTTTCAGCGGGTTGTTTGGCTGACAGATGGTGAGGAGTGTGAATATTAGTGAATAAACAGCTACATGCTGACTAGTGAGAGAAGTCTGACCTCCCCTATCCATCCACACTTATGCTGACAGAGACGCATGGCTCTCGTTTTGGCCTTGACCTGTCCCAACAGTCCTGTTCAAAGACTCTTGGGACTCGCAGCGTGCTGAATGTTGTCTGTTTGTGGTCGTTCAGGACTAAATTCTTAGATTTGTGTGAGACACTCGGTTACAGATGCACATATTAATGCCATCTGGCTTTTTACTGATTACTCTTGGCCAATGCTACGTGTTTGTCGGTACGTCGATTTAAAGCACCTTGTTGTAAGACCAAAAACAAGCTGAATCACAGCCAATTTGTGTGAGAACGAGAGAGTGAGAGAAAGAGGTCTCAACAGTTGCTGCTAATGAGGGGGAAGTAATTGAGTCTTTGCTGGAGTGAATTGTGATGCCAAATGTCCGTCCACTTTGTTATTCAAAACTGAGCCTGTTTAGCCCTGGCAAGATTCAGCCCTTTCATTTCTGCTCTGACAAACTAAAGCGGGATGAAAAGGACAGAGAAAGAAAGAAAAGACAAGCGAGCTAGAGAGAAAGTAATGACCATTCCATTTGAATTTAAATGCTATTTCACTCCTAGCTGTCACTGCATTTTCAATATTTCACAATCCACTCAAGACACAAAGACATTGCTCTTTTTTTAAGAGTTTCTCAGTTGTGGTTTTGCCAGGTCAGTACAGTAGACCCGATTGATCGAGGGATTATGCTACGGCATGTAACCTCCTCTTCTATGAACCTCGAAAGGTGCCATTTAAATCACAAAATGCTCGGTTGCTCTGAATGCTGATGATGCTATTAATTGGGATAGGACTCGAAGCGATTTCCCATTGGCTATTTAAACTGGCGAGTGATTGACAAAGCTATTTTAGGCTATTAGTTATGATTTTCCGTGGCTGTTGGAATAAATTACCGGTGTGATTGGCCACTGAGGTGAGAGGGTAACAATTATGATCGTGTGTAGGTAAATGTGGCGGTAAGGGCGAGATTAAGACAGTCGGGAGCATGTTGTTTTGAGATTTGCAGAACCTTCGTCTCATTGCGTATCCTTTGGGGAATATATGATTTTTTTTTGTTTTTCAGGTTAAGGTCTCTAGTTTATCTGCCATTTTCCTGCTTCCTTCCCTTCCCCCCTTCCCCCCATCCTTCATTCTCCCTCCATTTCTCCCTCTCTTTTCTTTCTTTCCCTCTCTGTTGCTCCCCCTCTTGGGAGATTGTGTGGTGTTTGAGCACGTTGAGGGAGGGCGTATCTTTATCACCTTCCTCCCTCCCTCCCTCCCCCCTTTCCTTTTCTTTCTGCCTCCTTCTCTGATCTCTCTTTTTCCCCATTTCTCTCTGGACAGCGGACAGCCTATTAAATCTGTACAGTGGTGTGAAGAAGATGATGTGAAATTACTGTCTGATGAGAGCATGAAAGGGCTGATTGCTGCCCGGCATCAGGAGCAGAGCTGGTGCAAAGCCTTTGATGAGGGGGTAATTTCACAGGGGTCCTCGCTGTGAGAGGGCAGGAGCGACACAACATCAGATTCTTTCAAGTGTAGCATTCCTACCGACCAATAGAAAAGGAGCTCAGGCAGCGAAGTCATTTGTGTGTGTGTGTGTGTGAGAGAGAGAGAGAAAACGTTTTTTCTCCTGTAGGTTTCTCCGTGGGTTTTAACCAATCACTTTCTTAATTGACTATTAACTGTTATTTGACAAACTATAAATCAAGCAAGTGATCCAATAGACATTAACTTTGCCCTTATTGACAAAAAACATGTTTTGGCTTATGTCTTTTGTGATTATCCTACATGCGCATTGTGTGATGATGTAGCTATTGAACTTTAACGCTCTATTGGATGATTTGCATAGGACCTCGTCGTCTTATTGGACTGAATGGTCCCACACAGCACAGCATGTTTATTTTTTTTTTCCATTCTCTCTTATCAGAACTCAGTGGTGTTCGTGTTATAGCGCCCTCACATGTTGTACATATGATAAACCTGTCAATTTGGCTCTCTCAATACTGTAAAACAATATATTTTTGTTATATTGTTATATAACAATATATAATTATTGATTTAACAGTTGAACCATTCAGCATTATGTCAGCCAGTGGCCACCCTCTTATACAGTGTTAAACAACTGAATGAGTTTCCAGTTTCCACAAAAATATTAAGCAGCTGTTTTCAACATTGATAATAATAAGAAATGTTTCTTGAGAACCAAATCAGCATATTAGAATGATTTTGTAAGGATCATGTGACACTGAACACTGGAATAATGATGCTGAAAACTCAGCTTTGCCATCAAAGGAATAAATGGCATTTTAGATTGAAATTGAAAATGGGTATTTAAATATTTTAAGTATCTTACAATATTCGTTTTTTACAGTATTTTTGATCCAGAAGGATCACTACAAATGAGAGACGAATACCGCTACATTGCAAAATATCTGAGCTTTATTTTACATTCTTCCTCAAAATGAGCCGAGATTCGACCGTCTAAAGCCACAGGTATCGACCCGAAGGACAAGAAACTGCCACAAAGTCCAACGCAGCCCCAGAGCAGCACCCCGCCGACAGGAAACATGCAGCTTTTGTAGGAAACGACGAAAACCTGCACACCGGTGCTCCCAATCACGCGGCAATCAGCCACTCACCTGCAAACAGTACAGATGCAAAATACACACAAAAGAAGTAACGGCCGACAGGGACGTCACAAAATAAATACAGCCTTGGTGAGCATAAGATTCTTTTTTCAAAAACATTAAACATTAAATCTATATCAAATTAACATTACATTAAATAACATTAAATATCTTACTGCCCCCAACTTTTGAACAGTTGTGTATACATAGATACATATAAATGTATTTATTTACCAATTTAATGATGTAAAATGGCACATGTATTTTACAGTATTTCCACTTCCGTCATTCGGCCAAACACAGTCATCATTACTGGCCAGTGCAATCATCTTAAAGGAATAGCTCACACAAAAATACAATTTTGTCATTGTTTACTCACCCTCAAGTTGTTTCTGTCTTCTGTTGAACAAAAAAGAAGATATTTTAGAATGTTAGTAATCAAACAGTTGACAGTTGCAATTGCCTTCCATAGTAGGAAAAAAATACTTTGGAAGTCTATGGTTACCGTTAACAGTCTGGTTACCAACATTCTTTAAAATATCTTCTTTTGTGTTCAACAGAAGAAAGAAACTCATACAGGTTTTTCATAACATATTTTTAATTTTTGGGTGAACTATTCCTTTAAATGGCCAAATATCGGCAGATTAATCCATGTTTTTCTATGTCGGATATGGGTTTATGTGACCTGTATTGCAGATACAGCCAAAATATGATTGAAAGTGATGTTTACCAAAAGAATTTCATGATTACATCTGACCATTGCACGTTCTCTAATTACACACCCAC
This sequence comes from Abramis brama, assembly GCF_963993115.1. Classification (NCBI taxonomy): domain Eukaryota; kingdom Metazoa; phylum Chordata; class Actinopteri; order Cypriniformes; family Leuciscidae; genus Abramis; species Abramis brama. The sequence goes on along the minus strand of NC_139965.1, from coordinate 25,756,970 downwards.
ACTGCATAACCTCAGAGTTCAAACATTTCATAAACCATAATTGAAATTATTTGCTGTCAGAAATGTTGCCTGAGCATGATAAATATTTGTTGTTGTGAAAAGAGGGCCCACAGGCTGGAGGGTGAAGGCTTGGGTGATGTAAAGCTAATGAGATGTTAATTGAGAGGCAGCGGCCTAGTTTCAGTCCAACCCATTTAAACCGTGATAGCCAAGAGCATGGGAACAGAGATGGGGAGAGAGGGAGTGCCGGACGGCCCTCTGTAGGGCAGCGGACTCCCTGGGCAGTTTATCATCAGATTTTTTTTCTTCTTCTGTTTTTCTGTCTTTCCTTTCTCCTAATTATGGGTAACAGTGTTTGAAGTGCTGTAATGAGCATGAAGATCTTGGCTCACTCAATCATTTAAAAAAACAAAAGAGCTTCCCCAAACTCTCTCTCATTCACGCACAGCGCGTCCAGCAGACTAATGAACATTCCTAAAATAAGCTAAAAGAAAAGAAATGACACAGAAAATATCAACAAAGACGACACAACCGCACAGAAGAAAACCTGGCTAATTAATTTCATAACCCCCTCCTCTTTATCTGTCTGGGCATCTCTCTTATTTTTCTCTCCTTCTCCCTCCGCCTCTTGTTCTCACTGCAACAGTCATTTAAATAATGTCGTAATTTTCAGCATCTGCTGTTTTAATGGGTCTTTTTGTGATTAAAGCAGCATGTGTAAATGGAGAGAAAGAGAAAAAAAACTCAGGTGCCGAAGATGGAGAGAGTGAATCTCTTGTCTTCCAAACTTGAAAGAGCAGAGGTGGACAGCAGATTGTGAGGGGGTATAATGAGTGACAGAGCTTTCCCATCAGCCCTCTCACTGTGCATTTTACCCAGAGTCCTTTGTATTTGTCCATTAGTTGCCCTACGTAGACCTTTTTTGTCCAGATATGTATGTGTCGATGGGTTTAATTTTACAATATGTTTCAGGCCTAAAGGAATGGAAAATAAGCCCCCACAGCTCCCTTTTGAAGACATGGCACTACAATGATGTGTTAATTAGTTTGAGGACCGTGTTCTAGCAAGACAAATATGCTTAACGTTTAGACAGTGTTTCAAAGTTCCAAATTCTTGGCCTGGTAATACAATTTGTGTGATTTTGACTCACACACTCACACATTAGCACACACGCACCATTGAGCACTTTAAAGAAAACCGGCATATTAGTGCTCATTATAACATGTTAAATAGATCACTGGTGGCAGCCTAATTTACAGGAGCCATGTGTGTGTATTACAGACACCTCAAAGTGTGTAGAATAAGTGAATGTGCATTTAGCTTTGTGTATCAGACTAAATAAAGGCTGTGGAATAAATACTATTTGATTTAAATGAATTCTCCTTCCAACAATGAAAATTTTGTCATCATTTGCTCACCCTCATGCTGTCCAGGATGTATATGACTGACTTTCTTTCTTTAGAAAAAAAAAAACAGATTTGTAGAAAAATATACATCTCTGTGAGTATGTGATGTAATGCAAGTGAAAGGCTTCCCAAATGTTGTTGCTCCACAAAGCACACAGAGCCATTGTGACCCATACAACTCCAGTGGATGAATCAATGTTTTGAAGTGAAATAATAGGTGTGTGTAAGAAAAATACTTGTATAACCATCTTTTCCAGCCAACTGCTATACGCACGTTCACAAGATGGTCAAGTTTTCTCTTGATGTAATTGTGAAGCTTTACATAAGCACGTAGCTCATGCTAGAAGTGATGGTCCTCGTGAGCTTTGCAGCGTGCTTATGTCATGCTTCACAATGCGCTTGCTTTTACAACAAGCTTAAACTCAACCCTCTCGTGAACTCGCATACCAAATTTGGCTGAGGGTGAGTAAATGATGAGAGAATTTTCATATTTGGCTGGATTATCCATTTCAATTTCAAAGAAAGTGAACTTTATTTAAATAATGTCAGAAAACGTCATAAAGCACGTCTACACATTTTAGCGTTTGCCAAACCGACTTGGCTTCTTGCCAAGATATAGTAAATATGTTAATCACGTACAAATCAATTTATTTTACAAGGCAAGGACAATATAAACATACAGTAATCATCATCAAAACAATAATAATCTTAATACGCTTAAATGTATATATTGCGCAATTTTAATATTACTTGATCCTCATAAACTCCAGTTTCATAAAATGGCTACTACACACGCAAGTGTCTATGGTGTGCATAAACTGGCATCCATCCATCTAACACTATTTATCATAGTTCTTCCACTTCATGGGATGAATCAATAAAAGTATGTTTAGCTCAGCAGCAGGATCTGTAGAGGACCTCAGAGAGCTCTGCAGGAGACAAAGAGGAGATTGCTGGCCCAAATGAAAGAGAACGCTGTTATGATGTTAAGTGGAGAAATTGATTTCAGAAGTGCTGTGGAGCAGCTCGAAATGACACACAGAAGGACCGCAGGATGAAAAGATTTGAAAATATAAAGAAATAAGCATCAGTCTATTACAAGTTTAGTTGTAGTAGGATTCCTTCTACACACTTCACCATAAAATACATTTTTTGTAACATTTTGGCACCATAAAGTAACTGAGTAAGTGCTTTCTACACATATAGTCATGCTCTTTATTCCCCTGGTGTGTATTGTGACTGATTGTGAGGCACCAGGCTTTTATTCTTTACAATCTTGAATGATATTGAAAGGTCATGGTTTTTTTTTGGTTTTTTTTTGTGAAGAACAATTTTGGTTCTGTTCCTCATAAAAAGCTGTTACATGTCTTCAGAGCACCTGGAATATAATACAAAAGTCATATGAACTAATTTTATGGTACCATGAAAGGGAAGGAAAATTGGGCAGGTTTGGCTCACTTTAGGGTAAACTATTTCAGCACACCTGCAACAAATAAGTATATAATCTTGGAGATGCTCAAATAAGATGACCCCATTTTCTGAGAGGTAAAAATTCAACCATGTCCCCTTGAGCGTGGAAAAGAAAACGAAGGATGACTTTTAAAGTCATAGCACTTATTTACATGCGTGTTAACAAAGAGAAGTGTTACTCAAAGGTAACGTGTGGATCAGGTGTCTCTGTTTGTGTGTGTGCGCACTCCTGCAGGCATGGCTGTAAAGCTCCACATCTACATTTAAATGCCATCCGGGGGCTCTGTGCATGGAAAGTAATATTTCAATGCGACTATTTAAAGCCTGTTGAGGCGATGGCACTTTGCGCTGAAATAGCATCATATACCATGCATTATTTATGGACGCTATCTTCATTATTGCGCTTTGCTCGGAGGGGAGGGGAAAGCAGCCTAATGGACCGCTACATGATAGTGATGTCACATGGGGGGTGGAGCTTGCTGTGTGTGTATGTAGTGAAATTAAAGGATGGTATGCAATAACACTTTATAACCGTTTTGTAAAAAAAATTGGAAATGTATGTTTATGTACATGGTTTGTGTGTGCTTGCGTGTCAAGAGAGAGAATCCATCATCTCCATCGCAGGTCTTTCATATCCATCACTGTGGAATGGAGCACCTTATCACATACTTGGATTTTTTTTTATAGTCCATATATTTGATGCATGAATCTGGTTCTGCCTTCGAAATCACATCAGTCTTCTCTTAGTGCCATTTTTCCTCCATTGCCTTCTCTATTGTTATTCCATTCGACTATGGCACGCTCACTCTGACATGCAGAGCACTTCAATTGAGTAGGCCTACCCTGTCTGAAGGGTGCAGAGCATTACTGTCTATAGAAGCGTGTTACTCTAGGAACAGCCTACACTAGTATCTATGTGTCTGTATATTTGTACTGTATAGATAGCATGCATTTTTCAAGATTCTTTAATGAATAGAAAGCTCAAAAGAACAGCATTTATTTGACTGAGCAATGTAATGCCTTGCTGATTATAAGTATAAATTTCTTTCTAAATAAATCTTTCTGACCCCAAACTTTTGAATGGTAGTGTATATTATAATAATGGAGAAATATAATTTTAGATTCTCTAAACAGGCTATTAGAACGAAATATTTTCTATTGATGCTTTGTGAAAACTTTGGGGTTTAAATTTCCATGGAAAGTTTTAAATAAATTACCCTATCTTTCAAAATTGACTCACCACCCAGGATCACAAGAATATAAACAGCAAAATGACTTCCTTGAAGTGACCAGTATGTAGGTACCTGTTCAACTAAATCACCATCAGCAGGGGGGTCAGAGCTTTGATTTCCTGTCCGTTTCCACAGTGATTGTCATGGTGAAACCAACTGCATCCAAGCAGCAAGTTCCATCCAGTTAGGCTGTTAATGTGTGGATGGAGGGAAAGATCTCTCACTCTCTTTCTCTTTCATATTCCTCTTAGCCCTTTCAATTAATCTCTCTGTTTTTCTCACGCACACACACTCGCGCTCCTTTTCTCAATTTCTCCCTCCTCTACCCCCATAATTAGATCTGGTTAATTTACACTGTGTGGCGCGCTGGGAAAGAGGCAAGCTGTAATAATGTGTGTGTGTGTGTGTGTGTGGAGTGGGTTATTATGAAGAGGGGTATAAAACGGCTCTGCTGGGACTGCTGACTCCAAACTGCTCCTGCTACATCTCAGCTGGGGTGTGTCTGTGTATATTGGATTGAGTATTGAGATTCATACTGGCACATTTTGTGTGTGTGTGTGTGTGTGTGTACACTCTTACCTGTATCTTTGCATGTGCTCTGCACCAGAGTGATTAATCTTATGCTATAATAAGCTCAAGTCTGTTTATGTTTGTGTGTTTTCGTGAACAAATTTGTCTGTGTGTGGCAGGAGAGGTGGTCCTCTCCCAGTTCCAATTTTTATGTATGAGGGCAGAGGGCAGGGGCTCTTAAGGGGGTTCTCTGTGTGGGTGGGTGTGGTTTCTGCAAGCACATTGATTGTACTTGGCACCAACATTGGGATTTGTCGCTTTACTGGAATTCTGTCTTTTACACATTTTTGGTCTTACTTTGAACGGTTCATCAGTCCAAGTTAACCCAAAGAAAAAATTTGGTCTTCATAATCAAAATATAATAATTTGCTCTGCGTCTGAAACAGTTTTCCTTTTTTATATCATCAAGCCCTCAACCACCTGTCCCAGACCCCGTCCATCTAGCTGCACTGCTCCATTCCAAGTTGGTGACATCATGAAAGCACTGATTGGCTAATAGCAGCACAAGAACACACACAGTTCCAAACTAGTTACCCTAGAGCTGTGATGTCAAAAGCAGTTGACTGGGGAAAAATCAGGTTCTTTTTTTATTGACTATAAAATATAGAGGCCTCTGCCATTGCAAAACAGCTAAAAGGAAAATAAGACTGCATCTAAAAGATATAGAATCTATAGTATATATAGAAGTATCTAGATATGCATATATAGTATCTAACTATCTATATATAAAAGATAATATACAATACATTTTATAGACGTACTGTATTTAAAAATAATAAATAAATATATAAATATATAATAAATAAATAAATAAATAAATAATAATAAATAAAAAAAAAAAAAATATATATATATATATATATATATATATATATATATATATATACACACACACACATATATATATACATTTTTGGTTTGTTGCTTGCAAAACATTTTATTCTGTCAGGCTTCATGAAATATGTTTGGCTAACTGGGCCATGCTAACCAGCCAAACTTTGACCTATTGGTCCATTTGTATTAAGAGAACACACTTTCACATCCAGTGAATTTTAGATACATAAATTTAACCATGCATAGTTTTCTCCAGTTCACATGAAAATACAGTATGTTGACTGCAGGTGCACACAGTATTTTTACCCATTTCCTCATGTATAGTAAACATAGAAATATGTTTAAATAGTACTTTGAATGATGTTTAAACACTCAATGAGACTCCAGTTATATCGGTAGCCTAATAAAAACAGTTTTAATGCTTTACTTTATTGGTCAAATACACATTTAGATGTACTGCTATTGTCAATATGTGAAAGTTAAAATTGGGAAGATGGCGTCTGAAAATGTATTCTGTCTTGATCACAGGGTGTATGTATGTTTTCACAGGGTTGGCTGCTGGCCTCAGTTTGACCACTGAATGTTTGGTGGAGCCTGCAGGTCACCAGTGGTGATGGTTATTCTGCTTATGGTCTCATGAGTATATAACTGCGATAGTAGCCTGCTCTGGACAGGGCTTTTTTTATTAGATACCAAACCCTGGTGCTCAGAGCGGTTGTGTTTTAATGACAGACGCTCCATGGCTACAGCTGGACCCTCTGTGGAACTCAGCGATCATCTTCAGTTGTAAAGGACAGAGCATTGGAGGGGGTCCAGCTACTGCCGCCTCATATATTGCAGTTTCTTTGTCAGATGTACCATATACAGGTGTGTGACTGAGGAGAAGTCAGCCATCAAATAATCCATATTTATAGAAGAATGTTATTTACTAAAATAAAAAAACAAGTATGAAAAAAAGCTAAGATTGTAATACTTTGCTTGCTTTGTTGTAGCACCAGAACTCCTCAATGGTTGAGGCATTGAGGAATGTTTGTTTAAAATTTAATCGACTTGCTGCTTGCTGTGCATCCGTGGAGAAGAGAGGTCGGAGCATGTCAGGAAATGGCACATTTCTCATTAGGGCACAGCCCAGAAGCAGTGATGCTGAAACACTACTGATACACAAAGAGATGAAAACAAGGGGAGAGAGAGAGAGAATGGTCTCTGGGAGAACAGAAGGACGGGGAGGGAGGAGGAGTTCACAGAGCGATACAATATGCTCCAGTACCCCCACTGGTTCAGCCTCTATACTCTCATCCCTGACTGTTTGTGTTTACATGTGAAATTGAGTGATGTGCCAGTGCCAGTGCCAGAGAGAGGAAGGGTGCTGGGTCTGAAGCAACACAGGGGTGCTTGCTAATGAGAAGCTAAAAGCTCAAAGCAGAAGATCTGATGAAACCGAACTGAGGAAACACTGCACAATAGAAACAGCCCAATCTGATGTCTCAAATGCAAAACCAAAATGAATACTCATAACTCGCTCAGGGATTTGTGCTTGTAGTTGGGGAATTTGTGTTCCTGTACTTGGTTGAGTACGGGGTTAGGTTGATTCCTAGGAGCAACATACTAATAATATACGCTGAGAAATCCGGCTAAAACCAACTTAAAGGTGCTTTATGCAAATTTGGCCTTTATCGTGGTTGATGTTCAAGTTAATCACAAAGTTGTTTTTACCTTTATGCTCCTCTGTATGGAATAATCTGAGTTACCTGTGTTTGTGATCGAAAAATAACTCTTCCAAGTAGCTAAGTGGCATCTTTCATCATAGTAACCTTCTTTTCTCTTTTTACAGTCATGATGTAAACACATCAGGATGAATTATGCAAACATGAAATTTGCTACCAAATACATTCTGACCACTTAAAATACAAGTCACTATTCTAGGCTTACAGTAATGAATCGGGGTTAGGCAAGAACATGGTTTCTTGTATGTTCTCACTCAATTATTGATTTCAGTTAAAAAAATTATCATGAAATGAAAACTTGCCCATCTATTTTTAAATGTATGTTATTTATCTGATTGTGAATGATTTATTAATGTATTTTTCATTTTTACAAATATGCTTGGACGGATGTCATAATTTTCTATTTAAAATAGCATTATTCGATCCTCCATACTTCTCTCTGGTGACATTCTGGACTTCTCTCATAACTTAGTCTGCTTAAACGCCATCCCTTTCTTATAAATCAGCTACAAGCTCTCATTTAGATCTGCTTCCATACAATCAACAACCAATGGACCAATAGAACCAAGTCCACACCCTTCATAATTTTCTCTTTTGATGATCTATTTCACTCGGATGTACGTCACAGTACAGAAGACATGATCTGTTGCTTCATCTGTTTCATCATGAGTTTAATCTATGGTAGTTGCTTTTACATAGTTCAGGTGTTTTAGATGGTTGACCAGCTGGCTGGGACTGACTGAGGTAATACACAAACTGGTGAAAGTGGTTAGGTTTGGTAGACCTCCTTGGGCCAGCAGTAAACCATATTTCAAACACAACGCTTAAATTGGCTTGATTTTCCAGCAGGGTTGTGGAAAAAGAGGAAATGCATTGTTTCTTTCTTTCTTTTTTTCAGTTATATTGCTGTGTTATTTAAGTGGAATTAAATAGAAGGATTTGCTTTTGTGAAGCACACAATTTCCTCTCTGAAAAAAGCATGGCATTGACCTTGACATGATGATATTTTAAAAAAGAGAGATGTCATAGACACTAAATAATAAATGAAATCTTTTAGACATGTTTGTGGGAAAGTTGATTGAAGTCACAGTGGAGAGATAAAGCAAGAAAGAGAAATAGTAGAGACAGATAGATAGAGATTTATTCGATTTATGCCTTCCTTTCCGCACATCTCCTGCAGAGGCAATCAATGAGAAATGTGTGAAAGCCTTGAAAAGATGCCTTTCTGAGAGCCCTTTTTCCACCTTCCTTCCCTGAGAATGCTCCCCCTCCCCCCCCTCCCCCCGCTTCTGCCTGCCTGCCTGCCTGCCTGCCTTTGACTCGCATGAAACAAAACGACCAGTTACAGAAGCACCACTGTGTGAGTTTAAGCCGCCAAACACCACCCGGAGATCCTTCTGAGCTCGATGATGCTAGATTAGCTGGAACAAGTATATCAGTGGGACACAAAAAGAACACAGAGGGGTAAGCGGGAGAGGACGCAGGAGGGGCCCGGGCCTCTTGTTATGCCAAGAGTGTTCCGAACGGTCCCGCTTGGTTCAAGTTAATTACGACCAACATTTAAATAAGAGCACTTGTCTTGAGGACGGTGGTTGGCTGCGGGAGAGACAGACCTCGCGCTAATTGTGTTTGTGTTTCCAGCTCCTCCCCTCATCTCCAGCCCTCTCTCAGTATGAGCTCCTGCGGGACACACTATGTGAACTGCAGCCCAATGAGGGGCTTTGGATAATTTCCCCCTCACACGGATCTGGTTTTGTTGGTTACTTTTCCTAGGTTTTCTGTGCATGGGTCTGTATTATATGACCTTAAAGTGGATGCAGGAATTGAGTGGTCAGAGTATGGAGGAGAATTTAAGTGACTTTTAGTTGTTTTATTTTTAGACCTCAACATGCGTCAATATATATTACAAACATATATACAGACATTATGTATATACAGGAAACACTGGGGAAAAAAAGCAAGATTAAAGGGGTTAAATCAATAAATTTTACATGAATGTAAAAATCTTATTTGAAACATGGGATGCTGAGTATATACACCATTATTCAAAAGTTTGGGGTTGGTAAGATTTTTTTTGAAGAAGTTTCTTATGCTCAACAATTCTGCATTTATTAATATCAACAAAAAAAAGAGTAATATTGTGAAATATTACAATTTAAAATATTTTAATACATTTTAAACATCCTTGCTGAATAAAGAACTTGCTGAACTTTTGCTGAACGCTAGTGTATTCTCCAAAACTATTACACAAAATCAATCTATTTAACTTGTTGAAGAAATTGGTATTGGATATTTCTGTTGTATACTTAAACACACACTAAACAGGAATATGCAAAGTATTTCATAGTGTTGTCATTCTTACTGCAGCTTCAGTTCATCATTGTAGTTCTGAATTTGTGACTGTAGATCAGAGCACAGCAGATCACACTTAAGTTGTTGATTTCCTGGACCTGCACTTTGTGTATTCTATCACTCTATTTTGAGAAGTTTAGGAAGAAAAAAGGTCCAGTATGATGTGGTGGGACATTTTACAGATTCAGAACCTGTCACTTTGTTTTTGTCCTACTTCATCACTTTGAGAAACTGTGAATGCTTGCATATTGTTCTTGCGCTGTCTCCATTGTTTAAATGGTGGTATTTTGAATTGCAGGTATGTGAATGACCTTCTTTGTGTACAAGGGTTAAAGCAATCTCTCTGTCTCTTTTGTCCTCAGCAATGGCAGATTTTCATGTGCAGCCACGTTCTGTGCGTGCAGAGCTAGGAGGTGTTGGACGATTTCAGTGCCAAATCCATGGCTTGCCTGAGCCGGTCATCAGCTGGGAAAGAGACGGGCGGCCCGTGGATACCTCTGATGACAGGTAGCATCGTAAATACACACAATTCCACACAAAGACATTTGAAGGGATGTGCCCAGTGTTGTTGGAACATATACATGTCTCCCTCTCACTGTGGGCCGGTCTATGTCTGTCTCTTTGCAGATATACTCTGTTGCCCACGGGTGTGCTGCAGATAACAGGAGTACGCCCTGAGGATGGTGGGGTGTTCTGCTGTGTTGCCCACAACAGTGCTGGAGTCAAACACAGTGCAGGAGCGCAGCTCACAGTCTCAGGTCTGCTCAGAAGTTCTTCTCTGCTTTCTTGAGTCTTTCCACATCATTTTCTTTCTGTAACTTGCTTTACCTTTCTCTTCCTGAAGGCTCCCAGTCATCTGTTTACAAAGAACCCATGATCCTAGTGGGCCCTGAAAACCTCACCCTCACAGTTCACCAGACTGCCATCTTGGAGTGTGTTGCCACGGGTTACCCACGTCCAATCGTTTCGTGGAGTAGACTTGGTAAGACTTTAAGTTGCCTTGAGTGCTTATCAGAGCAAAACCCACCTCCGCTCCAGTCGGAATGCTGCAAAGAGCTTTAATATGCTCTCCACTGCACACTGACTATAAAATACCCATTACCCAATCAACTGAAAAAGAGAAAAGGGAAAAATCTCCTCCACCAAGCTAATGCAACATGATGGAGGACGAAGATCAGAGAAAATGTGTCAATCTATATATGGAAAGATTCCTTTTAAAAAGGGGTCATATCCTAAATTATTTATCATCTTATTTTTCTCCTTAAAGTTCACTTAGTTAAGGTGTCTTGCACCAAAAATGTCTTAATTTAGTTGGACTTAAAGGAGTAGTTCACTAAAAATTAATATGGGCATAATTTACTCCCCCTCATGCCGTTTCAAACCTGTATGACTTTTTCTTCTGTGAAACATTAAAGATGATCTTTCGAAAATAGATATTTTTTTCCGTCCATTGATGTTGTTTTGGACCCCATAGACTCATGGTGTCGTTAAAAACGTTCAGAATTCATTATTTTAAGTCATACAGGTGTGGAACAATATGAGGGAATATGAACAGAATTTTCATTTTTGAAATGTTACTTGAGCACAAAATCATCATATTAGAATGATTTCTGAAGGATCATGTGACACTGAAGACTGGAGTAATTGCTGCTGAAAATTCAGCTTTGCCATCATAGCACAGGAATAAATTGCATTTTAAAATATATTAAACATCAAACCCTTTTAGTTCCAAAGATCCAGAACATTCAGTTTTTGATGATATGGCCCTATTAAAATAAACTGGCTGCTGCATTAAAGCCATTAACACTTCAATCTACTGGAGCCAAATGGTTTGGAATGGTGAAAGAAATACTCTTCCATCCTTCTCTCTAAGAGATGGATATTATAGATCGAACATTCTGATACTGTACAGTGAGATTGGTTTCTGTGTGAAAAATAGCTCATTTATTTTTAAGCGTGCTCAGAGTTCTGAAGCCACAAACTTGAAATGGTTTCAGACGTTTTTGGTCATTGAACGCTCTTTGCCAGATCTGTCTGTCTTATCTTACTTGGGATTAATGAAGAAATGAAATGACCCACACCAACTGCTCTCTCTCAAGCAAGATTTCACAGCGACTCCCACACTTGTATAATAATCCGTTTCTGAACTCTTTCTCGCTCTCCCAGCTATTATCTTATGTGATTCTCCCATTAAGAATGTAAATGATGGTGTCTTCCTGTAACGGCTGTTAATCAGATTGTGGATATTACCTTCTGCAGTGTTGCTGGAATTAACTGCTAACAATGGGATTTTGCTGGATTAGATTACAGCGAGAGCAAATCAAGGCTAAGCTCAGTAATGAATGTGATACGTCTCCTACAGTTAGTGATTAATGCCATTCTGCATTTATGTCATCTTATTTAGGAGCCAGTGAGTTTAGTTCATGCTAATACACACAACCAAGCATGCATGCTTGCTGATTCATACCTACCAGAAAGCACACACATTTGTTATGGGGAGAAAGGTCTGGCCAGTAAAATGTACTACAAAAATATTGTCTAGGGGAAATAGATTCTGGGCATCTTCAAAATATATCCCCTTTTGTTATTGTAATATAATATAATTATAGTCACGATAAGATGAAATGTATCTTTTTAACAAAATGATATGGCCGCACAGAGTAAGTGCTTTTTGTGTATGTGTGGTCTCAGTTGTTCCTATATTTTTTCTTAAATTTAGAATAAATTTTAGTATGAAAGATTTTGGTGAATTTGTTCATGAAAACGTTCATACGCAGATTTCATTCACAAATTTGTGCGTATGCATGCTTAGTGAATGAGACCCAATGATATTCACACAAAGCAACAACAATACAATAATCATGGGTTGCTAATCAACCCACAAATACTAAAAGCCTGTATCTCTAAAGACAGATGAGTGTTACCATTAACTGTGTGGAACTGGATTGAGAAGCTCCAATCAGTTGCTGAATGATAAGTGGGAATGTTTGTGCACCTCACAACTGATGCCAGTCAGTTAAATCTGGTGTTATGAACTGCACCGTGCCGCAGTATCTAACACTGTGTCTCATTTTGACAGGCACATTAAAAAAACAGAATTAGAGACCTGAGAGGCCAGTGAAATGAATGGAAGATGTATTTAGAGGGACTGTTAATTTTTATTAGCACTTTTCCTCACTGAGTGTCCAATTAGCTCTAGTGAGTGAGATGGTCCAGACTGATACAGTTTACAGTAGCTCATGAGATTCATTGCTCATATAGAAAGTGTGCGAGTTCTTCACATGTATAGGAGATGTCCTGTCCATGGTAACATGGGACATCCTGCATCACTGGCATTCATAGGTCATCTCATATGTCCCTTCTTGGAACCTTGTTTTTTCGGTGTACACTTTTTATACAAGAGTTGTATTTTTTTTCTCTCTCTTTTTCTCCGATTTTTCCTGTCTATTAAGATATTCTTTGCCCCGTGGCAGAAAGAGGGATAGGGCTTTGTACTCCATAATTAGTCACATTTAACCAGTGCTGTTAAATCCGGAGGCTCATCACATGCTTCTGTTGTCCTGTTAAATTTATTTTTAGTTACTATGGGGCAGGAAATGATTTTATGGCTGGATAATCATGTGACTCTATATTCTCTCCTATATATGCCGCTTTTAATTCCCTCTACTGATCTCTTTAATTCTCTTTGAAATTATCTTTATGACATCTTTCCCTTGTCTTTGTCAACACTGTGTCTTCATTTCTCTTTCAGATGGTCGCCCAATAGGAGTTGAGGGTATCCAAGTACTAGGAACAGGAAACCTGATGATCTCTGATGTCAGAGTTCAACATTCTGGCATTTACGTCTGTGCGGCCAACAAACCAGGAACCCGTGTGCGCAGAACTGCTCAGGGACGTCTTGTTGTCCAAGGTGAGCCTTTTCTAAAAGAAAATGTTCCCAAAACTATATGTGACCCGTGCTGGCAAAATGAGTCGGAATGTGCACAGGCTAATTATAAGCTACAGGCAAAACAAGTGAAATTTTTTAATTTTGGTCGAATTTGAGGTTTTCACAAAAATGATTTAATAAAGCCCTCGTCTAGCGACCCCAGTGCTCCAGATAGGAATTTCTAAAAGTAAAAGTAACTTATCTTGGTACTATATGGTTATCCGGACCACACCTGACCACACGTGACCACAACCGCTCTTGGTTGGTCGTAACCCCAGTGACGGGTAGGTTTAGGGGCGGGGTTGGGGTAGGTCATCACATGTGGTCCGGATAACCGTATAGTACCCTTATCTTCATCCTTATTAGAGAGGAGTACCTGTAACTTGTCCATGAAAATTGCTGTTTTTCTCTGCTTGCTTCACGATGACTGGTTAGTTTTGGTATCGTTTTAAAGCGCAGCATTCCAACTTTGTGAATATTCATAGCGAATTCTCGATGTCAAGAGTCTGAACCAATGAAATGTGATTTTCAAACTCATGATGATGTAAACAAAACAATCTTTCTCGCGCTGACTGACAGATCCGAGGTGTGCGCACTGCGCACAGACACCTCTCAGACAGCGTACGATCCCGGTATACACATAAACACAGTATTTCAAAATATCTGTCTTTGCGAGTATTCATGCAAACATTATCTGTTATGTCTTAAATTAACATTTGGTTAACTGTTTGGGAAAAACATCTGATGTGTAACATTATATTAGATCCGTGTGGGAACAGCAGGTCTGTCAGTCTCATTAATGTTAATCAAACAGTTGTGGTATCATGGGGGAAAAAAGTGAATGAATATATGTTTTTTTCTATAGATATTGGTTTTGACTTGGTGTGTGCCAAATTTGGTGGTATTACCAGAGATTTTAAGGTATGGTTGCTAGGTGATTGGAACCTTCAGATATTTCACAAAATTGAGTTTAGGACAGTTTAGGAGTATGTGTTTGATTATTGTCTCAGCTTCAAAGCTTCGCAAATATATACAGTATAAACACATTAGCAGTATGTGGAGAAAAAGTAGCTTGTTGCTAGAAAAGCTATACACTATAATGTAGTGACTACACTAACAACTGAATTATTGTGTGTATTGTATTATTCAGTACACTACAAAAAAAATATTTAGTAGCATCACTACTTTTAGTAGTACTTTTATTAACTGCCTTAGAGGTTAGTGACTGAATCTCAGCGGGTGTAAAGTATCCATGATAGCGGGAGCAGCGTTGTAGGGGTAGATGAGAATTGATATGATCTTAGTGGCCAGATGGTGAAGCAGCCTTTGCTTACTGTAATGCACTTCATTTACATTAAAGAGAGAGAGGAGGAAGAGAGTAAGAGCGATGTATTAAAAAAATGAATGTAAATATTGGTAGTAAGAGGGGAGGGGGGAAAGAAGAGATTCTCTCTTAAAATCCCAAGAGAGAAATAAGTGAGAGAAACAGAGAGATAAGAAAGGAAGGAAGAGGTGTCTCTGATGATATATCACAGTGATACATCAATACTCAGTCCCTCAACCCATCCCCCACTCTCTCTCTCTCTCTCTCTCTCTCTCTCTCTCTCTCTCTCTCTCTCTTTCTCTCTCTCTCTCTCTCTCTTTCTTTCTTTCTCTCTCTCTCTCTCTCTCTTTCTCTCTCTCTCTCTCTCTCTCTCTCTCTTTTGTGCACTCAGGGATAAGAAAAGAAAAAAGAGCACTAATTTGTGGGGCTGTGAGATGCACTGGACAGACCTCTGAGAGCAGTTAGCAACCTCTCTTATCATTTATTTATTGAGAGAAGCTGGTAACACTGAAAATACAGGAGAGAGACTGAGAGCAGGATCAACACTTGCGATTTAAAGGACTTTAATAATTAAAGCCATTGCACCCTGAACGAGTATGAATGCTGTTATGGTAATTAAAACGGATACAAATGAGCGAACGGTGGCTAATCAGTCAGCAATTTCAAATTTTCCCAGATTAAATGTGTCCTAATTAAGCAGTAAAGGACTATTGGATTAGCTGCAGTCTGTGTCAGTTGGCAGTATTAACATGCGGTGAGTGAGTGAGGAGGAGGAGGAGGGTATCTGGTGCGGTTGGGGGCAGCAGAAGCCTCTGGGGTGCTAGAAGATGTTTGTGGTCCAAATATCCCTTCCTAGCCCCCCCACATCTGTTCTGCAGCACTTAATCTATTTTAATTTTCACACTGTGTCATTTATGGATTGTCAGTTTCCTCTTCTGGCCCTGTGAAATCTGTTTTTGCCCTTCTCTAATCGAGTTAATCTGATGCTTTCTCTAAGTTCATTCCTGTTACCACCCACTGCTGTCACAATATATTCATTTTAAATGTGATGAAGCCAAAGCAACGTAAACACACTCCCTCCCTCTCTCTCAGCACTGTGTGCACTGTGTTTTTCTATTACCGTTGTTAGCATATACGTGACATATGTAAATGGAACCGGGTGAAATTGGGAACATTAGTGCAAAGGAGCAAACTGGGCTCATTTTTAAATCACTTAGTGAAAATTTCCAACAGTAACTGAGGTTTCCGAAATTTCAAGCCTTTTTTATTTAATAAACTCATGTTTTGTATTGGCAATAACTGACTTCTCATTATCTCTCATTTTTCTTCCTCTCTATCGGTCTACAGCCCCAGCAGAGTTTGTGCAGCCTCCTCAGTCCATTGCTCGCCCGGTGGGCACAACTGCCATCTTCACTTGTCTGGCCCGGGGTGAGCCAGTCCCCCAGCTCACCTGGCTGAAAAATGGACAGATCTTAGAGCCCGATGGGCATGTCAAACTCAGGAACAACAACAGGTGAGCTGAAAAGGTCCAGTAATAATAAATGCACAAAAAATAACATTACGATGTCCAGAAATCAATTTAAGTATTAAATTGAGTTTAATTTATTGACATATAACTTATGTTTAATGTGATAGTTTCATCCTTATATGTGACCCTGGATCACAAAACCAGTCACAAGTCGCACGGGTATATTTGTGGCAATAGCTAAAAACACATTGTATGGTTCAAAATTTACAAGATATTTTGTAAATTTCCTACTGTAAATATATAAAACATTTATTTTTGTGAGTGAAAGCAGCACAATCACAAACATAAATGGACAACTTTAAAGGCGATTTTCTCAATGTTTCGATTTTTTTGCACCCTCAGATTCCAGATTTTCAAATAGTTGTATCTATTATCTATTAGTTATAATATTGTTATATCCTAAGAAACCATACATCAATGGAAAGCTTATTTATTCAGCTTTCGGGTGATGTATAAATCTCAATTTAAAAAAAATGTACCCATGTGACTGGTTTTGTGGTCCAGGGTCACATATCAACTATTGACATAGACCTTATGTTTAATGTGATATTTTCATCCTTATATCTACTATAGGCTTATATCTACAAGAGTATTTACATTAATGAATAAATACGTAGCTCTGCATTAATGATTTGTGTGTCCTAATGGACTGGTGGTAGAATTTTTGTTAAGCGTGCCAGAGGTTCTGGGTTCTAATCCGCCCGTTTATTTTTTGTTTTCTCATTAAAACCAAAGATTTTCATCAGTGATTGTATATCAAGAACAGGGATGTGCATTTTGTTTTGTGATTTCACCAGGACAAATGGTGAGTCTCCGCAACGGTTAGCAATAGATTGCTCTCGTAGAAACGCTCATCTGTGTGGAGACTGTGCGCAAGCGCCAGGAGAACAGTGTTGCCTTCCGCCATTGATAACAGCAGCAACGAGCACTCAGCATGATTTCAAAAACAACACATTCCTGTGCCAGATCACCTCTTATTTAACACAAACAAATGAATTGCTAATCAGCTGGAGATGTTTCTTTTGTTTCGGGTACATGCGTGCAGCGAGATGTTTCAAAAAGAGTGGTGGGGACACGTCCCACACGTCCCACCTGTCCCACCTGCAAATTCGCCTATGAGACCAGTGTTATTTGAATGTTATTTATTGATATTAAATGTTTTATATTTTTAGGTTATTTCATTTTAAAGTAATTTTGTTATGTGCTTTTGTCATGTTTATTTTATTCAGCTTTATTTTTATTTCAGTTTTAGTAATGTTAGTACTTGAACTTAAACCTTGTCATTTATTACCAATGGAGTCACCTTACAGAAGGCATTAGTGAAGGCGCCCACTGTTTGTGTCACTGAAGGACATTCTCATGTTGCCGGTTGTCCTCTCCTAGATAGTGTTATGACAACCATGTTAGGAAGGCACTATTCGAGGTCATAATATGATACATTGTCCTGCATTCTTCTGATCTAGAACGGGCCTTGTCTGCTATGAAAGACGCTCAGCTTTCTGTTTATCTGCTGTGCTATTTTTTTTTCTTTTTTTTTTCGATCATGTCTTTGGAAATGGAAATGAAACGTGATTCCTTGCCTATCGCAATAAAAGTTTTATTGCCTGGGATTTTTGTTGTGGTTAAAGAGCATGTTTATGGTGTGAGAGAAAATCGATTTCATTGCGGTTAAAATTTATAACAGCAAAGATGGAGAGAGACATTTCATTGCTAAAAGAAATAAATTGGGAAAGACAAGAAGGCTGAGACAGGCATCAAGCAGGTAGATGTAGAGAGAACACAGGAATGGATCAGTTGGAATTTCTGAGTCTCACACCATTAGCTAATTGACTCATAAAGTGGAATAGTGGGCAGAGAGTTGCTATGTGGTTGCTAATGTTTTCTGAGTATTGCTATGGAGTTACTAGGGTGTTCTACTGGTTGCTGGGGTGTAATGGTTGATTATTAGGTGATTGCTTATTGGCCAAAAAAGCCTAGCTGCAACTACTTTTTGTGTGCAATACATTTATGCATTTGCCATACTTTTATCCAAGCGACTTGCACTACATTAAAAGTTCTTGCATTCCCTGGGAATCAAACCCATGAGCTTGGCATTGCTGGCACCGTGATCTGCTGTTTGAGCCACAGGAACATGCCCGTGGTTCCAGCTGATCCTTCAATCAAACTCTATGGGGTTCTTTTAGTCATTTCAACGTCCACCACTAGAATCATAATTCTGATCACTTAGAAAGGTAATTATACACCTCTCCTCAATAAATCTGTGCATAAATCTTGGACCCATTTCAACAATTGTATGACAAAAAATTATTAGCATGGTTGCTTAGAAAAATAATAGCACACCTGTCTTTAGAGAACAGTGTTTTGAAAGTGCCACAATGTTTCCAGTCTTTGGTCAGCCTATGAATGGATTGTTTATAGTTTTCCCTGTGCATTAAACTGGGATAAGAGTATTGAAAACAATTTCACAGTTCACCTTTATGGTGTTATATTGTCAGCTATATTGTTTATCAGCACCAGTCATGGTGTTATTGCCATATGACATAAACGTACACACTCGACATGTGCAAACCCATTAGCTTGTCTTTTTGCCCTCACCTCTCTTTTGTACATGCTCACGCTCTCATGAGTCTCCACTGAGATGCACACTGACTTTTACATGAATTTGGAACATCTAGAAGCAGGAGTTCAGATTGTTTTTATTTATACAGCATTGCTTTTTTATGTACTGTATTGTGTATACATTTATGCATTTGTCTGCTGTTGGTAACACACATAGTGTACTTTATAATATTGTTATGCCTAAATTCACTTATCAATCATTTTAAATATTATGTTAGTTTTCAGTGTTGTATTTTTTGTTTTTATATATATATATATATATATATATATATATATATATATATATATATATATATATATATATATATATATATATATATATATATAATATATATACATATACATATATATATCATATTGAATATCAGCCAGTTATCGGCTGTAACAAGAAAATAATTACTGACTATAATTAGAAATGTAATTAAATACATTTTTAAAAATAATTATGGAGAATGTTAGGAATGCACAATATACATGTTATCATGTTATCAGCATCATATTAGTTATTAGCCAATATGAGCATTTTTTTTTTCAGTTATTTATAGGTATCAGCTAATTTGGATATTTTTTGCATATTTGCCTACCTTTTTTTTTATATATATATTTTAAGGTTTAGATTACCTTTTCCATCATCTATAGCACTAATTCAAAGGGCACTAACTTAGCAATAGATTATATCATAGATTTAACCCTTACAATCTTTTGAAGAAAACTGTTCCTTTTAAGAGTGTGTGTTGAGTCTGTTGGTGCACATGTAACTATGGTAACAGTTGTGTGTTTTTGTGCTCAGTAATAAGTGTGTTTGAGTTTTTAGTGCACTTTAGTTTTCTTAAAATCAGCTATTTATCTGTTATTGAAAACAACTATTGTACAGTATTGGCCAGAATACTGAAGAGATTCTGATTGTGTGATGGCATTATGGTGTTTTTTTGTTTTTGTTTTTTTATACATTTTATTTATTGTAGTATTTTCAATTTTGATACACAGACACATAAACAATCACATGACTGGACCAAACACACACAAATAGGGAGGGGAGGAAAACAACCAAAAAAATCTCCTTTGGTTGGATTCAGTTTTGCAGTTAACCACAACACAAAGTACAGGCAAGGGAGGTCAAGACAGATTTGAGATTGTACATATGGATCAAATGAGATTTAAAAAAAATGCAGTACCCCCCCCAAAAAAATGGTTTTAAGTCAGTTATTTATATCTTTTGTGTCAGTAGGAAATATCAATACATTTCCAAACATTATTTTTGCCATTACTTGTAATAATCCAGTGAGATTTCTTTATGCACATGGAATCTGACAACAGCCAGGATGATCTGATCTCACCATCATCGAGTCCATGATGTGATTACATGAAGAAACAGAAAAAACTGAGACAGACTAAATCTTGAAGATCTGCGGGAACGTCTCCGAGATGCTTGAAGAAACCTTCCTGCAAAGCTACAGTACTGTGAAAAGTACTGGCACTTGTGTTAAAATGTTGTAAAGTGAGAATGCTTTCAAAAATAAAATCACAAATTGAATTTATTTATGATTTAACTTCTAACTAATTCAAATCAATATATGGTGTAACGACCCTTTGCGTTTAAAACGGCTTTTGTCCAGGTACACTTGCGCATAGTTTTTCAGGTAGCTTTGCAGGAAGGTTTCTTCAAGCATCTCGGAGACGTTCCCGCAGTTCTTCTGGATTTAGTCTGTCTCAGTTTTTTCTGTTTCTTCATGTAATCACAGACGGACTCGATGATGGTGAGATCAGATCATACCGGCTGTTGTCAGACTCCTTGTGCATACACAAATCTCACATATTAACATGCCTAAGACTTTTGCACAGTACTATATATATATATATATATATATATATATATATATATATATATATATATATAATATATAATATATATATATATATATATATATATATATATATATATATATATATATATATATATATATATAAAATCTTCCTATATTTCCAGAGCTATTCAAATGAGGTATAATAAATAAATAAATAAATAAATAACCATTTTTGCCTTAAAAACAGAGGCATTATTTAAGGAAAGTGACAATAATAATAAAAAACAATTAGATTTCCAATAGTGTAATCATTGCCACTGATTTTTGACATATAATCGAGGAAATTGCCTACAAGAAGATTTAGATACTCAGATGAGATATTTAAAAAAGAAAAACATGGGCATTTTTACATTGAAGACACAGGTGTTAAAGAAAATGACAGTAAAACAAATTGCAATTAAATTTCAAATAGTGTGTCATCGTTTTATTGATTTTTGACAAGTGATTGATTATGGCATTATTTAATACTGAATCAGTCAAACACTAGTGAAGGTGCGTGTGCTCTCTGTATCCGCGCAGGCATTTGCAGACATGTGTTAGAGTGCTGCAGTCAGAGCGGAGGTCATGCAGTTCAGTAGCTGCAGGAGCAGAGGGTGGGGTCACTGCCTGCTCCATAAACATAAAACACTATTACAGCAGTAATCAAAATGCCACAGTGACCCGCAGTCAAATCACACTGCACCGGCCGGCTCTTAGAAGGACTTTGAAGGTGGTTATATATTATGTGTGCATTTCACATACTGCGCATACATGCATGTGTGAATGTGCACTATTGCTGAGTTTGATCATTTTTAATTTTGTAGTTTGGTAACTCTTCAAAGAAGGGCTTCTTTCACTGAGAGCCCTTTTCCCTGGTCTCAAGTTTGATCCATCATGTTTTTTCATTGCTAAAATGCAAAAGTGACCATGTAGACTAAAAGAGCCATGGCACACACTCACATATGACACAGGTTTGAATTGGGCCTAAAATCTGTTTATCTACTTTACTGTCCAATCTCTGCTGTCTTTCATGTTGAAATGACCATGCAGAGACTTTAAGAAATATTTTTAAACCTTATTTGAGAAAACCATGTGGACAATTTTCACCATGTTTTGCAGCTGAGCAGACAAAAGAGTGCTCATTTGTTCCCTTTCTTTTCCTCTTTTTGTCCATTTTTAAACTCCATTACGTGCTTCTTGGTCATTACCCTCTCTCTAACCCATGCAAAATGGAGCGAGCTATGGCCTTGACCTCTGACCTCTCCTGCAATCAGTCATTTCCACCTGGCTTTCACTGAGTGGAGAGACAGCTAAGCACCCCTTCCTCATTTGCCTCTCCTCTACCTAACACTCCCCATTTCCCACCCTCTTCTCATCTTTCCCCCTCTCTCTCTCACTTTTAGAGGACTGAATAAGGGTGACCACCCCATTCAAGAGGCAGTGCTCTGTGACGACTGTGCAAACATGCTCTCAGTGTGCTGAATAGCAGCCCTCCTGTCTCAGGATGCTCTCTGTCAACCCAAGGAGAGGCCAGGATGTATAGACAGATAGAGAGGGTGCAGATGGTCCCAGCACAATGTGTGCTGTTCCTCTTCAAACATCAGTATTCTGAACAACTATTTTATTTATGTTTCTAAATGGTGTAGAATTTTCAATATCTGCAATTTATTGTGCATAACAATTAATTTTAATATAGTTTGATTTTAATATCAGTTTTAATATTGCTGGCTGCATCCCTTTTCTAGTTGCAAAAGTTAAGTGTGGCTCTTTAAAAAGGTTCAGAGAATGATGAAGAAACAATAATTTATTTCTAAATTAAGTCAATTTATTAAACATGAACTCAAATTGACCCTATTTACTTTCAAAATGCGCTCTGACTCATTTCTGAAACTGAAAAAATCAAGTTTGTTTAGCTTATATTTGTGTGGGCCTAAGGAAAACTCCAAGAAAAAATAGACAAAACAAGCATTAAAATAAGCGATTAATGAAAGGATAAGAAGAAGAATTAATTCGCCCCCTCAATGACTTTTTTTCTTTTTCTTTGAAGAACCAGGGTTCCCATTGTCATGAAAATAAAATCGTATAACTCCATGAGAATATTTATACTAATTATGCATTTTTCTAGTTATGCCCAGCTCTAAAATATTTTATTGGGTAGAAAATATGTATTTTTTAAATGTTATCCTTAAAACTTAGCCAGTAATTCACGAACAACTGGAAAAGTCATGGGGCCTTTGAACATTGTTGTGGACAATGAGGGGTCTGTTTGGGCCTTAGTGGGCATAACTGACACTGACTGTGCTGCTTGTGGGGAGACTAATGTTTGTCACACTGTTCCTCGGAGAGCAGGGATGACATTATGAATCATGGCTGATAGATTGGTCCATAGAGCACAGGGTTGGGGGTATGACTTGGAAGCATGTCATGCTGGTGTGAAATTACAAAAACAGCTGGATTTATTGTTAGCTTAATTAGTGTGTGTGGGCTGTACAGAAAAAGTGGAAGTGGTGTGAAGTTGCCAACCAGCCCTAGCCATTCATCTCGACATTCCTCCGACAGAGATCTGTTAGCATGTTTTACAGGTGAATTAAACACTTCACACATAATATGTCAAGCTGGTTCATATAGAAGCACCCATAAATATGTGGTTTAGAGATGCAATTTGGCAGAGGAGAGTACATATTTTTCTGTATCTTTGAAATTAGCATTTACATTTATTAATTTAGCAGACTCTTTTACCCAAAACGACTTACAATGGAGAATGATACAAGCAGAAGGGATTAATCAAAGGGAGAACGCAATATGCTAATAAGAAGCTATACCATGTCAAATTTCCATAAGTTCCAGAGCAGGAGTGTAAGTGCAGAAAAGTTCTTGATTTTAGTGCAAAAGCCTACTTAAAGAGGTCTCTTCAGTCGTTTTCTAGAAGATTGCATCAAACCCATCCCATCAAATGGAAAGAAAGTGACCTTGCACCACATTATAATTGCACCACTAGACATCGCCAATTCAGACGATCGAATTGAGCACAGAAATTGATTCAGCCACGTCTCACAGAGCAACACTGACCTCAATAACCTGAAGACAAAAGTGATCCCATACTATAGTATCAAATAAAAATAAAAAGCATCTTGTCCTGTCCACATCTAGGTACTGTAAATGTAGCAAGAGTTCTGTAGCATCTGTATGTGTAGGGAGTGTACATGTAGGAGAGATAAAGATTGCTGGAGGCTGATGGTGAGACATGAAGAGTATGAAAGAAAGGATGATAATCTCTAGGACTGAATAGCATGTAAAAAAAAAAAAACCTTGCCTCTTAGGCTGCATGTGTTTAAAATAGATGAATGCATTCACGTACACGCATACATTAAACGCCTTTCCATTTTCCCATTCACTCTGAAGCAGCAATATCATAACACCCCTGCCATTTGTTCGAGAACACAAACCGCATGCAAGTATATCACAAAAAGAAGGTGTGGTTTAGCAAAAGGCTTGCATATGCTGAGAGCTCTCATTTTCATATCCTTGCCCTTTATAATTTTTTTTTTTTTTCATGGCCTCGGGATTAAGGGAGAAAAAAAATGAATTATATATTCAGCACTAATAATGCACCCCCCATCCACCATCCATGTATCCCCCAGCAATGAAGGGGAGCACAAAGGAGGAGGTGTTAAAAACACTGAAAGAGTGAGAGCAGAAAAATAAGGACTAGTGAGAAAGAATAGAAGGTGAAGAGGATGATTCAGGAGGGAGGAGTTTGACAGATGGTTGGGTTTGCTTCATGTTAATGAGATGGTGGGTGCATATGGTTTGTTTTTTGCTTTATTCATCCCAGTTACATCATTTACACTGGAAAAAGATTAGATGTCGTCAGTGCACTTGGGTGAGCCCTTTTTTGTAGGACTTTCTGATAGGGATGCACAGATATAAGCAATTTATATACGGATAAGCCAATTATTATTTTCATGTTATGGCTGATATTAAAATGTATGCGATTTTGTCTAAATAAATTAGTGTTTCAATTAAATAAAACACTTAAAACTAAAATATTATTTGTAATGGGAATTTAGGAATTACAATATTATAAATTACAATATGAAAAATGGATATGCATTTTGAGATTTGCTAAAGATTAGATTTAACAGTGTTTAACAGATTTAACAGAATTATTATCATCTAACACTCACATAAAGTTAATCTTTAAAAATATTTTTGAAAGATTAACATTATATGAGTGTTAGATGGCGGTAAAGATTATTTAAATGTAAAAATAGGGAAAATAAGCATGCACAATTAAATATCCAATATTGGCTGATATACATTCAATACTGACTGGTAATTTATTTATTCTTTTATATCAGCTGATAATCAATATCATACCGAATCGTGCATCCCTGCTTTCTGACATTAGTGTTTCTTGCTCAGGTTAAAAAGGTTAAAAAGTCTCTCTCTCTCTCTCCTCTTCTGCTAGTACTCTGACCATCTATGGAGTAACCCAGGAGGATGAGGCCATATATCAGTGTATTGCAGAGAACAGTGCGGGCTCTACACAGGCCAGTGCTCGTCTGACCGTCCTGTGGGCTGATGGGTTGCCGGGTGTGCCCACGGGTGTACGTGCAGACACCCTTTCTCCAACTTCCATTCAGGTGTCTTGGAAAGAGCCCACCCAAAACACTCAGGACATAATTGGATATGTGCTTCATATCCGCAAGACTGCTGGTAGGAAAACTACTTATGAACCTAAACACACACACAAGCACGCAAAATCAAATCAAATCTAATTTACTCAGCTCTTCTCCAACATTGAATGTAAAAGGCTCCCCAGTAAATCAGTATTTTATTTAAAGTAGAGGTCGACCGAAATTGGATTTGGACCGATACCGATAACTAAGTTGGGCAGTACCTGCCGATAACTGATTGATTAGCCGTTAGTTTTTTTTTAAAGAAATGATTCTGAATCAAAACCTAACACTCAAAGTAAAATATTCCTGAACTTTATTACAAAAATAAACAGTATTGGCTAATGCATGAAAATGTAATGAACTTTTAAATTAAATATATAAATATTAATATACTATATTAATTAAAGCATTACAGGTCGTGTGTGTGTGTGTGTGTGTGTGTGTGTGTGTGTGTGTGTGTGTGTGTGTGTGTGTGTGTGTGTGTGTGTGTGTGTGTGTGTGTGTGTGTGTGTGTGTGTTGCTATAACTTAGAAACATTGCATGTAAATTGCACGTCACAATAAGTTCCCTTTTGTTAGCATTAGCTAGTATTTTAGTATTTGTAAAAACTATTTTTCATTTATGTTACTATAGTGCATTAATTAATATTATAATTAATCATTTATAATTGTATTTTTAGTAAATGTTGAAATTAACATGAACTGCAGTCTCAGTGAACTGGAGTGCATCACAATGATAAACTGAAACTTAGCGTACACTTGAATCTATATAAAATGTAACTATAGAAAGCTTGAAATGTCTACTTTTTAATGTAAATGTAATAACAGCGGAACCTTTTCAGCCGCTCCCGCAATGGGCGCAACCGGAAGAAACAATCAGTGTGGATTATTGCAGATAAGAGAGTTTCAGAAATCGGTTATCGCTGCCGATGAATCTGCAAAACCGATAAATCTGTCGACCTCTAATTTAAAGTGTAAATGTATATTTCAACAAACGTTATAAAAATACATATTTTATTATGGAAATGAGTGAGATTTAAAGTCGATAGCAAATTGCTGCTTTTATCCTGTTGCCATCAACTGTGGTAGCAGTTCACAGTCAGACTAAAGCATTTATGTGACATTTTAAAAAGACAAATTACTGTTTTAGTCTGACTGAAACCAAAATTCTAAAACGCACGTAAAAGTACTTGGTGGTAAAGAATAAGAGAAAGCTCTTTTTCATCAATCCCTGTCTCCTGGGAATCTTTAAAGTTGCATGTTGATGTTTTCTGTGCTGGAGCAAATACAGCTGAACATCTGATCTGAGACCCACGATGTGCTCTTAAATGTCCTCTGCTGAGCTTTCTCTTTTTCTCTCACTCTCTCTCCTCACTGTGGTGTTACCATGACTATTATCCATTGCTTAGATACGTCTATAGTATCTTTCATCTGCTGCAGCTTCATTGCCTTACAGCGCTGTGGGATATGTTTTGGATTACGAGCCATATATAATATATATGATCACTTACAGCAATTTGGCATGAATAAATAATAGAGAGAAATATAACATTTACTGCAGCCATAAAAGTGACTAAGAGAGCTGCCAACATTAAGAGGTGGGCAATTGTCGGGGTTAATCCTTACTCTCACGCCAATGATTTCACTCTCTTGCTCCATCTTTCTTCATTTGTTTTTCTCTCTCGTACAATTTTTCAGTGTTTAATAATGGTCTCTCTTTTTCCTTCGTTCAACCTTCACACTTTACATTCAGACCCAGTGGAAATGGAGTACCAGGAGGCTGTGAGTAAAATGACCCTGCAGCAGGTAATCGGAGATCTGGAGCCTTCCACCAGCTACAGCTTCTATGTGAAGGCTTACACGTCCCGCGGAGCCAGTAAAGCCTCTGAGACGGCTGTGGAGAGCACTCTGGGAGAAGGTATAAAAACATATTTATACAATCATACACAAAGTTGTATATAATTAATTAGGTTGTATACAGCTATATAATTCCCAGTTATTTTGAGTTGTTAACTGTGCTGGCAGTAGTCACCTGGGGGAACAAATAATAAAGCCTTTCTCTCAGGTGTTTTTGATTCAACGTAGGCTTTAATTCAAGGTTGTTCAGGGTAAAGTTCCCACCTGTTGTATTTTCTATGAAAATACATTCCTGTGTTTGCAATTCCTACAGTCCCTGCACCACCAGCCTTGTTCACGAGGGTGATTAATTCGACTGTGGTTCAGGCCACGTGGGAGCCCTCCACCAAGATGGGCCAGCAGGAAGGATTCAATCTCTACTACCGTAAGGTCCCCGTCCCCCTCTTCACAGGACCCCTCACCTTCCCACGTAATGTGACCCAGTACAACATCACTCAGCTGGGTGAGTCTGGCCACGGCGGAGTTTTATTCATGAAATATGAGCAGAAGGAATTTCTTTGTAAATAATATGTAAAACAAACAAAGAAATAATCTTATGTTATATATCTTAGGTATTTTTTGTTGAGTAAACAATGGGACAGTTCATTTATAAATGGATTTATGAACTATTTACATAGATTTTTTTATGCTTGTTTTTTCAAGGCTGTATTTATTTATTTATTTACATTTAGCCTGTTAAAAGCCAGTGGTTTACTTTACAGTCAAACACAATTAGTAGTTTTAAAAATATAACATGTCAGCGAAGCTCAATTAATGCATATCATTAATCATTTTGCCATTGAGATTTGTTTGAGTGTTCCAAACCTTTTTTTTTCTCTCTCTCTCTCGTCAGATCCCTCTTTTGTGTATGAAATTAAGATCCTGGCTTTTAACCAGCATGGAGAGGGCAATGCCACCATGCGCTTTATGTCGCTCAAGGAGGCAGTGGAGAAATCAGGTGCCTGATGCAACACACTTGTTCACTCCCACACATTCAAGCATACTAACTCACTCACATTGACTGTGTGTATGTGTGCATTGTCTTCCTGCAGTGCTAAATACCCCTTGCGACTGTGTAAAAGACGAACAGAATAAAAGCTCCACCACAGGCATCATCATCGGCATCCACATCGGAGTCACATGCATCGTTTTCTGTGTCCTTTTCCTCATGTTCAGCTACAGGGGCAGGTGAGGAAATCAATGCTGTCTATGTGCGTATGCCACTTGTATAGTTTTATAGTGAATGCAGTTGCAGTGGGCGTCAGGTGTTTTATTTTAAATCAATTTCTTTTTCAAGTCAACATGTTTCTTTGGATGCAGAGTTGAATCGTTCTGTCTTTGCAGGTTGAAGATGTGTAAAACCATGCATGCCACCCGACAGGCGGGCCGTAACCCAGCAGGTGTCGTGTTAGAGTCCTCCTCCTCGCAGGGGGCTTTGGCCCTTAGCGGCCCCCGCAGGTTCAGCCAAGATGGGAATGGAGGAACCCACACTGCAAAGAGCTGCACCGACTCCAATGAGATGGAGAGACTCTTCTCAGGACCATCCCACTTCTCCAGTCCACCTGACACCACCCACACAGTGAGCCTTGGGGAACAATGCATACATTTATAGACATGCGGATTGCATGGTTATGGTTCTTTTCAGAGAACAACTTTATCAGTGCATGAAAAAGTGGGATGGAAAGATATGCATTTTGGAACGGATCAAAGCAAAACCTATTAACTTAACTATTTGACTTAATTATATTCCTTGACCTCACTGAAAAGTACTATAGTATTACCATGTTTGGTTATGTTTATCATGTTTTCACCTCATTCTGTTTGATTATATTTATTTTCAGATTGAGAGCTCTTTGGTCTCCTGTCCATTGAATGAAACTCAGATTTCCACACTTCCCCTTGATGACTTCAGTCTGATGGAGGAGTGTGAGGTGCAGTTCCGGCGGCATCCAGCAGAGGGCCAACAGGATGAAGACTGATGAAGAAATGAAAGCCAAGAATATCCTCTACTCAGACTCCTGTCCAACTCAGGTCAACTGAAGTATTCATATTTTTTAGTTCTGTTTTTATCGTGCAAAGAATATATTATTCTTAAGTTAAGTTCCCTTTGTGGGAATCACTGGACTGTAATGCCGGGGGTCTCTCTGGCCTCATAGTGGGTGAGGTTCTGTGATGGACAGCTATTATTTCTCATTGGTAGGTGAACAAATACACTCTTGCAGTTACAACTGACAGCATACATTCTCCAGTCAGTAGTATCTATAAGTGATATTATTCGGCTTCTTCTGCACAACAAAGAAGTATTTTTCCTTCTACCACATATTAGTTCTGTTTTTCGATGTGCTGCCTTCTCTTAACCTACCAATGATTTCACAAGCCCATCCAGTGGAGACCAAGACCTTCTTCCAGGGATTTCAAATTATTCTCAGGATTTTTTTTCCACTGATATCAATGTTTTTGTTTGTTTGTTTGTTTGTTTGTTTGTTTTTTTAATTAGGTTTCAACCTTCATAAAGACTTTAGACTTGGCTATGTGAACCTTAGAATTTGCAACAAAAAACCTACCTCAGCTGGAATGAATGTCTTGTAGGAAGTCTTTGAGATCTGCATCTTGCTGTCTGTTCTGTTTTTATACACATCATGCATTCAGTCAAAAGAGAAAAAGGTGCTTCTCTACCTCAGATTTCAAGGACTGCCACTCTCCTGCTTGCTGAAGCAAAACAAGAAAAAAAATCCAACATATAGCACTTCCAAATGTTGAAGTCATTGTTCTACCTCAAAATAACAATGTTGTTATTGTCGTTGTGGTTCTTTTCTGATATTGCAACACAGCCTCTGTTTGTAAGATCCTGGCTTCACTATGTTGATTAATTGCTGTGTTTTAATATGTCAGTACCTCATGCCAGGTGACAGATGACATTGTTCTATGAATTCTGCTTGTAAAGATGTTTTGATAGTGTCCTTGTATTCGTGTAGAATTTTTTTGTTCTATGTTTCCTGATCAGAGTATTTTTTATTTTAAACGTAGTCGACGCAGTAAATTGGAAAGACTTTAAGATAAACTGCACTGTTACTAATGTCTTCAGGATAAAAATACTGCGCTCAGATGAACCGCTGGAAGAAGAGAGACCACCGTACGCAAAGCTGGATATACACATAAAATAATTAAATAGCTTGACTTCATGTGTTTTGCGTGTCATGTGACAATGGAAAGTGGGGGATGAACAAGTATGTAAAGCGTTCTTTACAGAATTAAGCACATACGCTGTTTTTATGGGTGCCGATAGAAGTAAGTGGTGATGTAGTTTAGATGCATATATCACATGTTGTGATATTTCGTGAAGAATTGAAATAGAAAATTTAACCTTTGCCTGGGTTGTAACTACAGGACTTGTGATCAATTACAAGCTCAGCTCCCTTCGAGCACCCTTAGATACTGTTGAGGCTGTTCAGATACTCTGCTGTATGGTATGAAATGAACGCCAAACTATGGAAGAACTGGGCATTCTAGAATTCTCCAGGAAGTGAACATTCCATTAGGAGCCAAAGCCACTGGAGATTCTCATGGTTTCTATGTGGTTCCATCTTTCTTTCTTTTTTTAATATCCCAAGCCCCTCATCCATTTTTAGTGCCACATTGATCAGGGAGCACAAAGTGCATCAGATGTACGCACATAACTCGCACCCATAACATCTGTTGGCCTTAGAATGCTAAGAATGATGAGTAGAGGATGCTTGAGCTACCACTGGTCATCTCTTCATATGTCTGGCCAGCTATTGAATTGCTTTTCACTGTGTGCTCAGCCACCCAATCCAAGACCAGCTGTTTCATTTAGCGAGGAGGAAAGCACCAGCAAGATGTTCTTACTCCTCTGGTATCCCATAGTGCTGTGGTGCATATATATATAAATAAATATATATATATATATATATAACCTACCTCGACACAGCAGTCATGCTCTCAGGTTGCTCCAATTCTGATGGGGAGATTGTATTTTTTTTATTGTACACATACATGCAAACATACATTTACACATCAGTGGAGAACATCTCTGTTGGGCCCTTTATCAGATCAGTGCGTTGCATTAGCTTTTCATGCTCTTCGATTTTGTGAATGTAAAGTGATATTTTTTCACATTATGTTTGTCTGTATCAAATACTCATGTTTGCTTTATTTTGGCTAGTTTAGATGACTCGTCCATCGGTTTTGCCATCATCGTCTTTGTTCTTAATTTAATAAGAATCATCATCAGTGTGTGTAGATAAGAGTCAAAATTGCATATTTTCATAACGCTCACATTCTGTTATCATTTTTTTTTTTAAGAAATGGATAAAGTAAGCCTAGATAATCAAAAAATCCCATTCATATAAGGTATATTGCCTCAAATACTGGTTCTGGAACAGAATTGCACAGTATATTACAGTGTAGAAAAGACTCAGACTATGTGCTGTATATTTATTGTACCAAATGCGCTGTAGTGTTGTCATTGGAGACTGTAAGATGCTTTTGTGTTGTCTATATACAGATAAGTGGTCAATTTATTGGCTGTGTTAAATAGAATTAATGGAAAAGTATCTGAACACCAGAAGGTATTTGATACTCTGTGCTGTAGAACATTGTCCCTAATAATGAAAGTCTCTATGAAATATCTTTTTTGTACAGTTTTGGTACTCTTGTCATTCCTGTAAAAAGACAAAATGTTTCCATCTGATGTGTAATGCGATACAAGCAATTCTCAATACTGTTACATTTCCAAAAGCCATCTGCAGTTAGGTGCACTTTTGTTACTTGTTTCCTGATGGATTTGGTCTTGTGATATTTGTAAACTTATTGTGTGCAGATCAGTACAATTGAGTATTTTTAAAACAGTAATGAACATCATCAGCCTTCATGTTATAATATTTATAAGATGCCAGTGTGGTAGCCTGTTTTATAGAAAGCTGGGCTTGATTTGGTTGAATTAGGGTGGATTTTAGACCACAAACGAACAGGTGCTCTTTTCAGTTTATCAGATCATGTCTACATCAGACTGATGACATGAAACTCATCTTGATCTTCTCCTCCTCTCAGCCTTTTAGGGGGGTATCTAGTCCTTGTCTGCATTTTAAATAAAGGGGTAATCTGAGCTGTTTCGCCTGCATGGAACCTGTGATGATAATCATCATGCCGAAAAGTCTGTTGTTGTTGTGATAAATCATTAGAGCCACAGACTTTTCTGGTCTGCTCATAGTGCTTGGTCTCGCTTTGTTTCCATTCAATATTTATATAGTTTCTGGCTCAGTTCCATGAAAGAACAAAGGACATGTTACCAAAATGGCCTCTCGCCTCTAGAATCTACTTCGCACATGTTATATACACACACACACGCGGTCACATGTCTGTAAAGAAAGACATGTTTGTGTCAGCATTAGTGCCGTGTCCCAGATTTCCCCAGGGAGACTCATGGATGAGGCATTAGCATGTAGCAGCTTCAGCTCCGGCCAGCACTATGGCAACCCCGACCTATTCACAGCAGCAGAAAGACGTTAAAACTTTGAATCTGTAAAACAAACAGTGCTTTGTATTGGATAATATGTACCAGTTTCAGTCTGTTAAGCCCCTTTCAGGACCAGGATTACATAGGAGTGCGCTTTTTGCTTTGAGTGAGGGGACCCATAGCAGCCCAACTGAGAGGAATTTATACGCTCGCTTTTACAGTTTTACACACACAGAGGCTTTAAACTTGTATTTGATGCAACATACCTTGATCACAAAGGTCTGAATGCTGTCTAAATCATTTCACTTATTAAAGCATGAGGTCTCTAGTAGCAACTGGGGATTTCTGATGTTACCATGTTTAATCGACAGCATGACACAGATGGAATCCATAGAAGTTAAATGACCTGGAATATTCATATTTGTTATTGTAAAGTACTAAAGTATAAATCATGTGCTGTTTCCAGAGAATTGTTTGTACTGATGTAAAATTGACATTGATAAAAATATATTACAGATTAGATTAAGGCTAGTTAGCAAGCACAATATGTTAAAAAGCGTTAAATGGATGGCACTAACAGTTCTTGCATTTCTTGTGTTCAAATTGACAACAAACAAGTCTAATTTGACCCTCTTTTAGGTTCCTAACATATCTCAGATTATTTACAGCTGTTATATAGGCTGTACATTCAGTTTTGTTAATAATACAGTGAATGTGAAGATGACCGTCACTTCTGTAAAACTGTGTTCATGACTGAAGCGCTGAAAATCTCCTTACCATGGTGCTATTTCTGTCACTGCTGTGAATCATTGGATGCTCTTGTCATTTTGTAGAATTTTCATGTTCAGATTGTTCTTTCGTTTGGATATTTACTGTGATACTCACTGTCTTCCACAAAACAGTGAATGTATCCTTGCATTATTTGAATCTGCTTTGTAAAGTTCTGTGTAAAAGACCTGTGTGTTTCATTAAGGGAAGTTATGCATTGATGTCTCAGCGCAAACTGTATTTGTGTATAGCTATTAAACCCCGCTCAGAGCTGCATATGATTATGGAAATGTAATGCACTTGCAAGGTTAGCACAGACTGTTCAAATGTGTATCTGTAATCCACCATACAAACTTTAATTCTGGAGCTCAGCAGGAAAACAGTGCCTGGGGACAAACTCCAGCAAGCAATGGCTTTTGTGCTGCGTATGACCCTTCAGCTAACCGTTTCGCCATCCAGCCATTTCTCTTCACCGAAGAGGTGTCATTTTAGAGGAAGTGAAGAGAGCACAAGAGATCATTTTTAGCTGAGCAGGTGTTGAGATGTTCAGTTTTCACCATGCAAGTCATGCTCTGTAATTCAGGTCCTGGTAAAACAACTGTTTCCACTGCATTGGAAACAGTTGTTATCAGTTTGTCTTCTCCAAATTTGATGTCTGCAACCCCCTCTGACCACAGACGGTCAGTGTTGTGTATGTACATATGCATATATTTGTATATGTATATTTATATAAAGAAAGAATATTAGACCGTTTTTAGTGGTTTGTATTGGTTTAGGGTTCATTGTGAAACAATGTTAAAAGTCAATAACAATGATGACAATAAACTAGTTCTAGTTTTAAAAAATGATTATTTTCTTTGTCAATGACTTTGATTGTCCTGCATTTATTCACATCTCATCTTTCCCAGAGTGTTTCAGTGAATCTGTGTCTGTACACATTACTGTTCAAAAGTTTGGGTTTGGTAAGATTTTGATAAGTCATTTATATAAACAGTAATATTGCAATTTAAAATAATATGTGATGTATTTGGTGCTTAAGTAACATTTATTCTCAATGTGCTGGTTAATATTTTTTTGGAAACAGATAGATTTCTTTAGAATAATTTGATCAATTTAATGCATCCTTGTTGAAATAAAGAATTAATTTCTTTCCAAAAAAAAAAAAAATCTTACTTGCCCCAAAAGTTTAAATCATTGTGTATATTTGGATACAGTATGTTTGCAAACCTGTGTCTGTGTTTGTGTGTGAGGATCTAAATTTCCCTCGTCAGCTCTGCAATCTCTGCTAATTGACTAGCTGCAGTGTTCAGTATTGCACATGAATTGATTACACTGCATATGGAAATCCATGAATTATTAACCCAGATGCACAGGCAGAAACATTTATCATACTATATTTCCCAGCAATTGCAACTTTGTCATGCAGTATCCCAGATCTAGTGTTGTTTTTGGCGGCCTGTTTTAATTTTAGTTTTAGTCTAGTCTTTGTGTCAGGCTGTCATTTTAGTTTTTATTAGTTTTAGTCACATTCATACTCTTTTTAGTCTAGTCAAGTTTTAGTCGACGAAAACTGATGACATTTTAGTCTAGTTTTAGTCAACGAAAACTGATGACATTTTAGTCTAGTTTTAGTCGACGAAAACTGATGACATTTTAGTCTAGTTTTAGTCGATGAAAATTGTATTTTAGTCTCTTTTTAGTAATGCGATTCTATTTAACCCAGTCAATATAGAATTTCAAACAAGGCTATCTTATTATAGGCTATTTAGTAGGCCTATATTTAGGGCTGTGACGGTGGCAGGTTTTTTTACCACCGCGGTAATGGACCAACTACCGGCGGTGTTTGGGGGGTTATTAAAACAACAACAACTCGTTTTATATTTCCACACAAAGACGCGTGATACACTCTGCGCTTTGAGAGGGATGTGGGACACGAGCAGGAAAACACGAAGATATCGATCTCTTTATGATATCTTCGTGTTTTCTACTTGATGTAAATTGGTTTGAAGAGCGAATTTTATCCTCCACAAGGGCGAGATATTTAGGCTGTGTTTGAGATTGCGCTGCCAGAGAAAGTGAAACTAAAAATCACCCACACGTGTCAAACGCGCTTTACAACTAAACTCGCGCCCAATGTCTAATATAACAAGCACAAACTGTGTTAAAAAGAATTTGACATGCAAGTACAAATGTAGGCTATCTGTCCTACAGCGTTTTTCTACTTTACCATAGTAAAGAATACGAATATAATAGGCCTAATTAAAAGCGAACCAAGAAACGTTTATAATACCTTTAGAAAATGGGTGAGACGTGACGTGAGTGAAGATTTGGGAAAAGAAACAAGAGATTCCATGCAGGGATGAGTCACGATTTTTGGATATTCGATTAGTTTATTTAATTATAAAATATCGAATAGGTTGTGCGATTATTCTCTAAAATAAAATCTCCATGTTCTGGCGCTGATGCGGTGACGTGTTCATGTAACCAGAGACGCTGCCAATAACGCACATAACAGCTGTCACAAAGAACCAGCAAAAGTAATGATTATGAATGTGTCAAATATATCAATGAGACATTTTAATAGAATAACTAATGGAATATGGTTAAATTCGCTGATAATCGGGTGACCAGATCGCAATCCAGAATTTAAAGCCGACAAAGCTATGGGTTCACGCACAACTCTCTCATTCGTCGTGACGTTACATTTCGTCTCGTCTCGTTTTGGTCAACGAAAATGAAGAGACATTTTAGCATAGTTTTTATTTTTTAAACCACATTTAGTCTCGTTTTTATTCGTCAACGATATTGCATTATACATGTATTTTAGTCATCGTCACATGACCATGCATTTACGTCTAGTCTCGTCTCGTTTTCGTCAGGTGATAACGGTTCGTTGACGACAATATTTCGTCATAATTTTCGTTGACGAAAGCAACACTACCCAGATCTAAAACGTCCAGTCACTTATGCATAAGAATGATGATTTATTTGGGCTCTAATTCATCAATACCAGATTCATTAATGTTGTGCTCCAGCAGTTTTTAATACAAAAAAGAAAAAATCAGATGATCCTAATGCACAGCCATGTTAAATTGTACATTTAACACAGATAAAGGGAGCAAAGAAAAGAGTGGAAGAGAAACTTCCCCTTTTGCCAATCATCCATTGTCTGAACTGAACACAGAAGTCACTTCAGTTCCATTTAATATTCCACACTGAATACCGTTTATGTCCTCTATAAATCTGTGACTGTTCTCTCTTCTCTTTAATCTCTTTTTCCCTCTTTGTTTTTGTGTGTGAGAGAGAAAGATGAAGTGCGTGGTCGTTGTTGTGCTGCTTTCTTTTTTCTGGAGCTAGAATGTCTGTTCCTAAGACAGCCAGACTGCCCATATAAAGCAGCAGAGCTGAGCCACTGCACGACTCACCAGGGCTCACAGATACACTACCATCCACACCTGTTCATTCTTTCTCTGAACATTGTGTCCTGTTTCTTTGTCTCTTTCATAATTTCTTTCTTCCATCAGTTTTCTTTCCTTAATCACTTTCATCATTTGTCTTTCTGTCATTTCTTTCTTTCCTTCCTTTCATTTCCTTTGTCATTTCTTTCTTTTCTTTGTCACATTTCATCATCTTTGTCTCCTTTTTTCTTTTGTCATTCATTTTAAAATTTCTTTCTTTTCTTCATCACATTTGAACTTTTTTTGTCACCTTTCTTTATATTTCTTTCTTTGTCACATTTCATAATTTTTATCACCTTTTTTTCCTTTTTTTTCTTGCTTGCTTTCATTCTTTGTTTCCTTATTTCTTTCTTCAGTCATTTCTTTCTCTGGTCTTTTTTTGTGTTCTGTTTCTCTGTCTTTATTTCATCATTTCTTCCAGACTTCTCAGCCATTACATGGTTCCCAGGTGACTGCTAGGGAGAAGGAGGAAAAACATCCTCCTAACGTTGCTAATCAGAATCAGCCAGGCGGTTCCTGCTGCTTTGCTCTGATAGAGAGTGCTGTCTGTATGTGTGAGGGCATCGGTGTGTTTGTTTGTACTTGAAAATATGACGATGTCCATTTGGGGGGGCACTGTGTACAGGATCACATCCCAAGAAAATGTCATGTGGCGCGTGCCCCCATTTCAGCCTAGCCGTTCCCTAGGCTGCCCTCTGTGCTAAAGAGAGAGGCATCAGAGCTTGTTTTTGGTATGTGTTTTTTTTTTTTCTGTATTAAAATGTTGCTCTACATTAGATTTGCACAGTAGGATGTGATGAAACACTTTAACAAAAAGGAACAATTTTTAAGATGAGAATATAAAGGAAGTGGGGAATGAGTCCAGGGTGTCGCTTTGGGCCACTCCAGAAATACTATTATATATATTTGCCAGAAATAAATCCACTGACCTTTATTGCGGCTGACGGAGATATAGAGTGCTGATTCCACAGAGATCCACGTGCCCAAACACACAATCTGTGAGTGTGATCAAATCCCAATACACAAACACGCCGTAACCCATGCACTCCCCAAACCTGTCGGCCCCTCAGGAGAGGACAGGGAGCAGAGATGAGGTTGGGGAGGAAAAGAACCTCCATGGGCACCTGACAACAGTGAAACAGGACAAAGAGAGAGAGAAATCATAAAGCCAAATTCATGTGAAAATCTAAAGAAAAGAAGAATGTGTTGCAGAACAGATAAAATGGAGAAAGGAGGGTGTGATTTGTAGTCATGTTGAATGTCCAGTTTAAAACCCAGTAATAAAAATTTGCCTTCACACAATAATACGATAACAGTTATTTAGTTTTTAGTGGAGTGTCAGTAATATTTTTCCAATTCATTCCTGCAAGACTAATCATACTCCTTTGTGTGCAAGTCAAATTGCTTTCCCCAGCCTCTGTTCCTGCTATACAGAGAGAAAATGAAGGTTTTGCTGCAGTGAAGCACATCAATGGAGAGCTGTAAAAAAAAAAAAAAAACACTGCGGGGATGTGGGAAGCAGCAGCCGCAGCAGCAGATCAATTTCCTCTGTATAAACCTTTATCAATATGGCAACAGCCCAGCTCCCCTCTTTTTTTTCATATCCAACTGTTACTCTCACTCTGTCTACAGTATCTCCAGAGAGGAGTGCAGAGGGTAACCTTCACCTGGACAAACCCACAGAACCTCCACGACTACCGATATAAAGTGGATCGTCTGAAGAAAGTTGATACTTAAATGTCATGTGACTGAGAATCACCATTAAGTCCCCTGGCATATAAAAGAGCAGCCCTTCATCTGGTTGGTTAGCATGTGTGCCAATTATGTTGTTCATAAAAACATGTTTTCTGAATGTACAATATAATGCATCAGTCTGTATTATATGCCAGTTCATGTAAAGATGTAGGGATATATTTTGAAACAAGGGCTTTGCAAATATTTAGTGAAGCTGATGCTAATGTTCATAGTAAACATTGTCACCTATAAGTAAAATAGGTTAGAGAGATTCACGTCCCCTGTGTCGATCTACATGATAGGTACAAAGAAGCAAATGTACCCCATGTTAAACACAAAATTCTGACTGCATGTAAATTAAATTAAAAAAACATTGCAGGAAGGTTTGAGGGAGTTATAAAAAGATTATGTGTCTACAAATTCAAAGAGCTCGTATTATGCATGAAATACCTGCTGAACTTCCTTTTAGTAATAGACAGAGAATGATTTTTCTGGGTACATGAAAAGGAAGCACAGATCCACAAAAACCAAAAGCTTTCCAATAATGCTTTGCTCAGCAGAACTGAAATGAACTTGGTGACAGAAAAGAAAGAGAGAGCATAAAGAAGAAGAATGTAGAAGTGTGTTTAAAATGTATGTATATTCTCTTTATTTTTGTAGCTGGACCCTTGTTTCCTCCACTGGGATGCAAAGTTACACAAATCTACATTAGAGTCACCTGAAGAGAGCATCTATTTCCTGAAAAACAAGCATGACTGCGATGAGAATCGCAGGAGAGCATGATGATGGAATGTGTCTTCAAACTCCTCAGACACCAGTTAGACAGAGAGCTACTGAACGCAGAAATCAGAACTCTCTGGTCTTCAAATTGATTTCAATGAATCTTCATTTTCTCCCTTACTTCATCGCTTTAAGGGATCTCTTACCTAGTGCCTGCCTCAGGACACAGACTGTCTAATGCCTGTTGTACACAACAATATAGTGTTTTCAAACTGGCAGGACTTTCTGGCAAATACAATACCTCAGGAAACAAAGCTGTGTTTACAAGTTCCCCATGCTGTTACAATGACCAGTTTATAAGAATATCTATTCCCAATATTTGCGAGACTCATGCCATCCAGTCTTTGAAAAGTATTCAAGGATTTTTTATTTATTTATTTAGTAGGCCTATAGCGAATGAAGAGTTTAGTGTGAGACACTTTAGTCACCTAAGTAAATAAAATTACTGTATATTTTTATTTGGTTTAATCACATCTCATTAGCCGACTCAAAACAACTTATCTGTTGTTTTTGATTAAATCTAGCCCTTTGTCACAGGTACATCACACACAGATTAAGAATGAAAGGTTCAGCCTTCTGCATTCATCCTAAGTGGCCACCTGAATTCCTGTGCTGTGCAGAGTATGGAATTTACATGTACATTTTTAGAAAAAAGCATTTGATTTGCCTAACACTTATCCATGAAAGATGGGGCAGTACCCACTTTATTTGGACCAACTTGCTCCTCTGAATCACAACCTGTAAGTATGACTAATTATTGATGTATATATTTTCTAATCTACCGGGTGCTCAAACTACATAGTTTTGTGTTTTATATTGTGTAGGTCTCCAGCTAACTCATGTTATTACTGTCTTACTGAAATAGTTGCTAATCAGCTGTGGGCCACTATTGGGGACTGAGGAAGCCTCCGGAGCTGAAGTTTGTGGTAATAGGCGTTTTGTTTCCAACATGTGCTGTAAGCGGCAGACCAATCACAATAGACTGGGCCATCTGGCCAATCAGAGCAAAGCAGGCTCGCAGAAAGGAGGGTTTTAGAGAGAATGAATCTTCAGACGAGTTGTTTGAGAATCTTTGAAAAATGTGATGTGCAATGTTTTTTTTGTGTGTGTGTGTGTTGTTTTTTTTGTTTTGTTCTTTACCTTTGATGCATGTAAACCTGTTGTAGGAGACCTCCAAAACAAAATTAGGAACCTTTAAAATAGTATAATAGGGGATCTTAAAATCTTAAAGAAGAAAAGTTGCAACAAGCAGGAAATTCTACATCTATGACCCAAACCATCTAGATCAGACTTTTTGCTGATACTCAAATGTCTGCAAGACTGAATCAGATTCATGAATCTTCATTGACCCAGTCTCATAATCAGACTGAGTGCTAAAATTGGGTGGGCATCACTCTAAGGGGCCCGTCGCTAGTTTTAAGAGCTGAGGCCCGGGTTCAGACTCCAGAGGTCCTGGTGAAGAAGAGAGGGGTATGATTGTTTGCCCAGCTGTCTGCTGGAGTTGAGAACGACAGGAATAGCTATGACCTTCTTCATAAAGATAAAAGAGGATTGAACAAAGGATCCTTCTTACATCATACATTAGCCTCCCTCATACAGGAGCCAGGGCGGAGTGATGGTGGTGGTACAGTATTGTTTTCTCAAGCAGCAGGTCTCCATCTCTCCTCTCATCCTCCCTGCTGGTTTGTGTCCTCAGTTTGTGTCTTCTCTCGTCTAATGCCATCCTCATCCAGAGACAAACTAATCCTCTCAAAGCCTTGCTATCCCACAGGAATGCCATTCTTCCCTGTCTTGGCCTGTAAATCCCTCCTGTCTTTTTTATTTGCATTTCCACCCACATTTCCAGAATAAACAACTGAACACTTTAGGTCTTCTTACACGTACAACACATCACTTTGTCAGAAACTCAGAAATGCATTCATATACAATCCACATGCTCACTA
The DNA here is from genome assembly GCF_963993115.1 of Abramis brama. NCBI lineage: Eukaryota > Metazoa > Chordata > Actinopteri > Cypriniformes > Leuciscidae > Abramis > Abramis brama. Next base: position 25,715,403 of record NC_139965.1, on the reverse strand, counting down.
GCACTTATGTGTAATGAATTCAATTTACTTAATGCTGACATTAAAAGAATGTGACTTATATGTTTCTAGTTAAATTCATTCATCCTGCTCTCTGGTATGGGAATGGGAAACCTTGAGGAGTAAAATTTTCCATTTGCCCTATCATTTTATCTGTGTGTATTTAAAGGGTTAGTTCACCCAAAAATTATCCGATGATTTACTCACCCTCAGGCCATCCTATGACTATCTTCTTGCAAACTAACACAATCAGAGATATATTTAAAAATATCCTGGCTCTTCCAAGCTTTATAATGGGAGTGAATGGGGGGCGAGATTTTGAAGCCCAAAAAATGCACCCATCAATCATAAAAGTAATCCAAATGTGATATAATGAATACAAGCTATGTTTATGTTTTGACAATCTCTTTAAATTCATTATAAAATTGTTAAATGTTATTTTTCTAATGCCGCTAAACATTGTTTAATTTCTTATTTGCGCTTTATGCTTAAAAAAAAGAGTGTAATGTGCGTTTAGTGAAATAGTTATTTTCATGTGGCATACCTGCGTCATGACGTCATCGCACACTTCAGTTGGGTGCGCGCCCTTGATGCACTTCGTAAATATTAGTGATGGGCGATACTGCAAATTTCGGTACCGGTCCGATACCAAGTAAATACAGGGCCAGTATCGCCGATATCGATACCGATACCAATACTTTTTCATTTTAAAAGCATGCACTTTAACTTGTATGCACTTTCCTGTGCTAGAGCAGTGTGTCATGATTTATGAGGTGAATGCATCATTAATATGCTAAATCTGAATATGTTTTCATGACTACTAGGCCTAAATATTTTGCTCTCAACTCGCCTGTAATTAGTCAGTGACTTTTACAAAACTACCCTAATTATAGTACTGGCCTACTAGTACTAGCTTACTGTTCAAAAGTTTGGGGTCTGTAAGATTTTTAATTCTCTTCTGCATTTATTTGATCAAAAATACAGTAAAAACTGTAATATTACAATTTAACATCTGTTTTCTATGCCATAGTAAACTGTAATTTATTCATGTGATCAAAGCTGAATTTTTGGCATCATTACTCCAGTCATGATGATAATTAATTTTAATATGCTGATTTGCTGCTCAGGAAACATTTCTTATTATTATCAATGTTGAAAACAGTTTCATATTTTTGTGAAAACCATGATACATTTTATGCAGAATTATTTGATGAACAAAGTTGAAAGAACAGCATTTATATGAAGTAGATTTTTTTTTAACAGTGTAAAACCCTTGACTGTCACTTGACTGTTTATCAATTTAATGCATCGATCCTTGTTGAATAAAAATATTAATTTCATTAAAAAAAATCTTACTGACGTCAACATTTTGAACCGTTATGTACACTTTTGGTTTGTTTATTGCGAAATAACTCCCGATTGTTTCTCTGTCATCTAAGCAAGGCTTCATTTCCCAAACGCACTGGGCCTGTGAGCTCAGCGAAGCACCAGCATCCAACGCTCTCTGTGATTGATTGGTTTCGTCTTGTATCCAGATGACTAGGAGAAAAAGTTCTATCCTACACAATTATCCGCTAACATTCGCTTATTTTTCCACTTAGAAGCTTATTTTACGCACTGAATTGCGTGCTTAATTAATAAAAAATTACTGGTAAAAAAAACACACATTTGGATCGATATTTTTATGTGAGGATCGATACTTTTTGATACCACGTCAGTATCGAAGTATCGATACTTCAGGATCGATCCGCCCATCACTAGTAAATATACTGTAACATCTCTCAAAGAAGCCAGAGTTCAGTTAACTTGTTTATTCTCCAAAAGCACAACGTGCAGGCATTAGAACACAGCAGGCGTGTATCGCCCAGAACAGAAAGAGAGCGAACTTCCTCAACTCAAACACTATAACCCCCCGGGCGTCCGCCCCTCTCTCCAGGCTGCCAACCAACAGCGCGCCCGGGGTTACACACAGCTGATTGACAGCTGCACAGCATTTTTCAGTCGCTACATTACCCCCCCCTCATCAAAGTTCCTCGACCCTGAGGGAACAACCAATAACACATCCCAACAACAACTTTACACAAAGTCTCTCAGGTGGGCCGGCGGCCTTGTCTGCCTCCGGGGCCGTGCAGGCCCTGCAATGTCATGAGCTGGAGAGAGTGGCCCTGGGGGGGTGTGTGTGGTGGAAATGTCTGGGTGTGTGTCTGTGTGCCCGTTTGTGAATGTGTGTAGGGCCCGGTGCCCCTCCGGCTGAGTGAGTGCAGGGTGAGTTGTGTCTGGGTGGAGGCTGTTAGGGGGGGTCTGTGAGGGCCTGTGTGGGAGCTGGGGGGTAGTGTCTCCGTGGTAGGGGGCCAATCTGTCTCTATGTATGGCCACTCGTCTGCCACGTGGGGGTAGCTGTACTCTGTATACCACCTCCCCAAGTCGCTCTAACACTCTACAAGGGCCTACCCAGTCACTGTCCAGCTTGGGGCAACGGCCTTTTTTTCTCTGCGGGCTGTGGACCCAAACCAGCTCTCCCGGTTCCAGGTGGCGGCCCTTGTGATGTAGATCATAGTTTCTACATTGTCTCGCCCCTGCGCTCTGCAGCTGCGCACGTGCAAAGTCGTGGGCCGTCTCTAGGCGGTCCTGAAGTCTCCTGGCATACTCTCATCCTGGGGGCACAGCTGGGATGTCAGGGGGGAGGCCATTGCTGGTGGGGTGTGGAGCTCTCTACCCAGCATGAGCAGGGCTGGCGTGCAGGCCGTAGATTCTTGGACAGCGGACCGACAGGCCATCAGCACAAGCGGGAGGTGCTTGTCCCAGTCGCGTTGGTGTTTAGCGGTGATGATGGCCAGCTGCTGGATCAGGGTCCTGTTGAAGCGTTCTACTAAGCCATCGCTCTGCGGGTGTAGGGGGGTGGTGCGAGTTTTGTTTATGCCCAGTCTATGACACAGGTCAGCGAATACTCGCGACTCAAAGTTTCGCCCTTGGTCGCTGTGTATGGTTTGGGGCGTCCCAAAACGGCAGACCATGCCCTCCAGTAGGGCTTCAGCCACTGTCTCTGCCTCCTGGTCAGGGAGGGCATAAGCCTCGGGCCACTTGGTGAAGTAGTCCATGACTGACAGCACATACCTGTTCCCGCTGTCAGTGACCGGAAGTGGACCGACTATATCCACCCCAACTCTTTCCATGGGTGCGCCGACAGGGAACTGTTGGAGTTGGGCGTGGGACTGTTCGGAGGGGCCCTTCTTTGCCGTGCAGCTGTCGCACTGCCTGCAGAAGTCCTCTACGTCCCTCCTGAACTGCCCCCAGTAGAAGCTCTGTCGTAGGCGACGGAGAGTTTTGGTGACCCCGAAGTGACCGGCCCCCGTGGCCCCATGCACTGCCTTCAGCACAGTCAGTCTCTCTGCTCTGGGGACCACCAACTTCCACCTCAGCTCTCCCGTCGCTGGATCCTTCCAGGCCCGCTGTAGCACCCCGTCGGTGAGCCGCAGGGCCTGGAACTTTGCCCACAGCCCTTTTGTCGCTGTGGAGAGTGGTGCCACCTCCTCCCATGGTGGCCGTGTCTGCATCTCCACCCACTGAAGCACTGGCTGTATGTCTGTGTCGGCCTCCTGCTGTTGTCTCCACTGCGTTGCTGAAATCTCAGTAAGCTCGCGGCACACAGCCACCTCGGCCTGGCTGACGATGGCTGCCTCCTTACCCTGTAGTTCCTTGTCTCGTGTCTCCCTCCGATCGCAGTGGCGGCATCCTTCCTCAGCACAGGGTCTGCGGGACAGGGCGTCGGCGTTGGAGTGGCGGGCTCCCGCTCTATGCACCACTTTAAAGTCATAGGACTGTAGCTCCTCCATCCAGCGTGATACCTGGCCCTCCGGCTCTTTAAAGGACATGAGCCACTGGAGGGCAGAGTGGTCCGTCCTGACGGTGAACGGTAGCCCACAAAGGTAGTATTTGAAATGTCGAATGGATGATAACACAGCTAGGAGTTCTCTGCGTGTGACACAGTAGCGCCGTTCGTGCTTATTAAAAGTCTTACTGTAATACGCTACCACTCTCTCACCCTCTGGGCTTAGCTGTGCTAGCACCCCTCCCACTCCCTGGCCACTCACGTGAGGCCACAGTCCAAGATGAACGGGAGGGAGAGGTCAGCCGGAGCCAACACGGGAGCCTCTCCCAGCGCCTTCTGTAGCGAGGTGAACGCTGTTTGACACTCACTGGTCCACCCAAAGTCCTGGTCTTTGTGTAGTAGCCTGAACAGCGGTGCCGCCACACAGGAGAACCCCCTCACGAACCTCCGGTAATAGGAGGCTAAGCCCAGGAAGCTTTTCAGCTGTTGCTGGTTCGCTGGTGTGGGCCAGTCTCTGACCGTTCGTACCTTTTCATCCATTGTGCAGATGCCATCTCTGCCCAGCCTGTGCCCCAGGAATGACACCTCTCTCTGCATGAAGTGGCACTTTTCCGGGTGGAGTTTGAGACCCGCTGCTGCTATACGCTCCAAAACATGCCACAGGGACTGGAGAGCTGCCTGGAAAGTGGGGCCGTGGGCGAGAATGTCATCCAGGTACACCACACACTCAGACCGAGGGACACCTGACAGCACTTTGTCCATCAGTCTTTCAAAGGAGGCTGGTGAATTGCAAAGGCCAAATGGGAGAACTTTGAACTGCCAGAGGCCATAGCTTGTGCAGAACGCTGTTTTTGGTCTGGCAGAGGGCGAGAGAGGTACCTGCCAGTATCCAGATCTCAAGTCCAGCGACGTGAACCAGGCTGACCCCGCTACCTGGTCCAGGGCTTCATCAACCCGTGGCAGAGGGTAGGAGTCCTTCCTTGTCACCCCATTGAGCCGTCTGTAGTCCACGCAGAACCTCCACTGACCGTTCTTTTTTGGGACCATGACAACAGGGGCAGCCCACGGGCTGTCAGACGGCTCCACAATGCCTGCCTGTTGCATCTCCCACAACACCTGGTCTGCTGCTTCCTGGCGTGCCAGTGGGAGGCGACGTGGGCGTAACTTGATAGGCGGGCTGTCGCCCATATCTATGTCATGCTGCATTAGGTGTGTGCGCCCCACGTCACCTTCTTTAAATGCAAAAATGTCCTTGAAATGTAGCAATAGTTGCCACAATTCTTCCCCCTGTTGGAGGTCTAGATGAGAACAGTTCTGTCGCCATATGTCCCGTACTGCCGACACGACACTTCCCTCCTCCATTTGGGGGAGCCGGGCTGTTAATGGGTCAGAGGCCTGGCTCTTAGGGCTCTGTGCAGTGTGTGCCGGCTGTGGCGCAGGTGGGGCGGCTAGGTGAGGTGAGAGGGGTAGTGGGGGTGGCGGCTGGTGTGTTCCGAGCAGCGGGGGCTGTAACGTGCCTCTATTCAGCTGTGAGTGGGGGGGTGGGGGGCTACAGGGATCTCGAGGGGTGGGACTCCTGGTCCCTACGACAGGGTCGCTGTTGGTTTCAGCGGTGTTTGCTGACACAGTGGTTACCTGGGGTGTTGTAGGGTTGAGGCCCTGGGGGGGTGGAGCCATGTTGACCGGACGTTCCCCTGGAAAGCACAGGGTGGCCTCTGCAAGGTCCAGCCGACAGCCCGTGTTCTTCAGAAAGTCCAGTCCGAGAATGCAGGGGTCCTGGACTGACGCCACCCACACCGGGTGGTGCACTGTTTTACCGCCCACCACAAATGTCAGTGTCCCTTTGCCTTTCATGGGTGACAGTTCCCCAGTCACCGTCCGCAGGTGGACTGCTGTTGGCTCCAACACCGTTTGCCTGGGGAGCACATCGGGCCGCACTAATGTCACTGTAGAGCCGGTGTCGATCAGCGCCACGCACGTTACCCCCTCCACGGTGACTGGGATGTGGCATAGGTCCCCAATTGAAGTTCGGCCCACTACCGCCACCTGCATCGGGCCGGCCGTGCCTGAGGGTGTATGTGGGGGGCTGTGGTTCGTGGTCCGCGTCGCCCCCTCTATGCGGACCCGGGGTCGTTTCCCCGGTGTCTGGGTGTTTTCGGGCATGAGCGTACCAAGTGACCGGGTTCCCCACAGCCCCAGCACAGTCTAGTAGTGCGGTCAGAGCACCGTTGAGTGCCCAGGGAAGCTGCCCGCACCAGCTCTGTCAGCTCCGCTGCCCATGCTGGTGTTTGCGGAACCTCCGCTGCTGCTCTGACCTGGGGACTGTTGTGTCCCTGTGTGGGCATTGTGATGTAGGCGCAGGCCGTCTCTCTCTCTGACGCCCTCTCCAACGCCTCCTGCAGGGACCGTGGGTGTGTCAGCTGTACCTCCACGCGCAGTTCGGGCGGTGAAAGGGCTTGCATGAACCGATCGCGGGCTAACTCACTTTGTACCATCGTCGGCATGCTGCTATATGCTCTGCGGGTAAGGCTCTCAATGTCATTGGCTAATTGCCGTAGCGGCTCGCCGTGTCTTCTGTATCTATTATTCAGTTCATTGCGGAGGAGCTCCGCTCCCGTAAAGTTCCCGAACTGTCGCTGGAGAGCCCCCACCAATGCGACATAGTTCTCTCTGTCATCTACATCTAAGAGTAGCAAGCATGCTAAAGCCTCGTCCGTAAGGCACATCGCCAATTGTAACGCTTTAGTCTCTTGTGACCAGTTCTGTGATTTAGCAAGCAGCTCGAATTGCGCATGAAAAGCTTCCCAGCTCACCTTCCGATTGTACTTTGGAGTTTTCACGGAGCTAGCCGCTACCGCTGTTATTGTGGACTGGGCGCCGCCATTGTTGTTTACTTCTGAGCTTCCCGCGCCGGAGGTGACGTTGGTGTCTGCGCCCCCCTCTGACTTTGGCTTGTGGGTAGCGAAGCATGCATGTCCTCGTCTGTCAAAGCCAGCCTCGGAGGCCATTGCTTCCATCGTGCCCCTAAGATGTCCTCTGCTGTCCTCCAGCCGTCGCAGTTCCCTTTGTAAGTCACCAAACGTCCATTCTGCGGCTCTAGCTCCTTCTCTGTCACTCATCTCCCCACGCACACTGTGGCGACGCGGTCTCGCTAACGCTAACTTGACTAACTAACTAAACTGGTCCCTAACTAGTAGTGCAGGGTGCACCCTCGGTCTTCCCTAATCGCGTTTCCGATCATTTTTAACTTCTGACACCAGTGTAACATCTCTCAAAGAAGCCAGAGTTCAGTTAACTTGTTTATTCTCCAAAAACACAACGTGTAGGCATTAGAACACAGCAGGCGTGTATCGCCCAGAACAGAAAGAGAGCGAACTTCCTCAACTCAAACACTATAACCCCCCGGGCGTCCGCCCCTCTCTCCAGGCTGCCAACCAACAGCGCGCCCGGGGTTACACACAGCTGATTGACAGCTGCACAGCATTTTTCAGTCGCTACAATACCAAGGACTCCATCGCAGCAGCACTCTGCTCCAATTCTTCATTAATCTTCTTTATTACTTCTTTATTATTATTATATACTTATTTTCAGGAGTACGACACATACGTCTCCAGGGGTGATGTGTCACTCCAAGTGATGTGTTTGTGTAAGAAAAAAATATTACAATTACTAGCTATAATAACTAGCTTCAGGCAGATGACTGTACGCTTACTGACTTGCACCACAAGAGTAAAGGTCCTTGCACACGGAGTCTGAAATTCGCAACCGAAATTTTCGCACGTTAAAAAAATAAATATGACCTCACGTTATGTCAGTCACGCTTGCACACTGCCTCCAAAACTTTCGTCCGTCATAAAAAAAATTCGGATCAGGTTCGATTTTCTGCGTTTTTCGCATCCGTAGCAAGCATTTGACATCAACTACTCTTACATCAAATCCTCTGATATTTCTCTTTAAAAATTCTCGTTTTAGACTTATAATTTGTGACTAGTGTTTTGTTTTTCTCTATCCTCTGCACTTCCGCGTTCAAGCAAGTAATTATAGCTAATAAAGTTTTAAATATGGATATTTTTCTTACAAAAACCCATCACTTCGCTTCAGAAGGCCATTATTAACCCTCTGGAGCCGTAGGCTATGAATTATGTTTTTATGATGGATGGATGCATTTTTTGGATTGAAAAAAAAAAAATCACAGTTTTTTAAGTGCACTGAAATACCACATTAAGAATGATAACTAAAAACTGTGGATAACCCAATACCTGAAGAATTGTATTCTACTGGGTTACATGTGTTATCCAATCATTAATTATAAGGAAAGACCCTTATACTTGAGAGCGGCACATATGAGGTGTTTCTGGGTGTTTCTCACACATTTCTGCATCGAGGTCTTTGATTGTGGCATTTGAGGTTTAGAATCCAGTATTCCTGTAATTATTTTGTCTTTTATGAATTTAATAAAGAACTCTGTCTCGTATTCTGTCCAAACATACCGCTTCATCTACGTCAGGTGACCTGCAAATGCGCAAAAACTGTTTCCATTGCAGTTTTGCGAAATATTTCTTTTTCGAATTGCCTGAAAAACCACCTCATGCGAGCGTAAAACTTTTTTGCGATAAATGGGAGTTTTTGCGAAAATTACGTGTTTCCATTAAGCGTATTTTCAATTCCCAATTTGAATTTGCGCAATTTGAAGGGTAATGGAAACAAGGCTAGTCAATCCCTGGATCTCTGTATGAATCTAGGGAGGATTTATTGCATCACATTGCATCATCCTCTATGGTAGTTTTATGACTGCTGCTTTGTGCTGAAATAGGCTACTGTAAAATGTCTCATGAAGAGTGTCTCTTGTATGAACATCTCTACTGAGGTTCAAGATGTGATCATGAGTGTACTAAGAGTAGATGTGACCTGGTTCCATCTGTCAGTGGTTCTGACTTTACATTAACATGCAGGTCAATGGTGATTAACTATACAGGACTCATCATGGTTGGGGAGGGGGCTGTAAAAGGCTGGAGGAAGAAGATCATGTTTGGCTGTAAATCACTGAATCAATATTAAGTCTTTAAATAACCAGATCTTGACAGAGGAAATCAAAGGTTTATTGCTTTTTTGCCGTTATAGGCTATAGCATGGCTGATCATGAGAGCGCGAGGCAAAAGAAAAACGCGCTGTTCTTTGCATAAAGCGTTCGCTGCTTTGATTTCCTAGTCAGTGTAAGTTAAGCCCCACACATGTTCTGTCTGGCTTGCTTGCTCAGATTTTTTTACATTTATTTTATTCGATTATTATTTGTTTTAATTTGTCGGGTCAATGAGTAGTCAAGCATTGTTGTTTAGCTTTCACTGAACAGAGTCACATCAGACTCGTTCTAAATGAAAGGAATCGAACCATTCAAAACAAATCAGTGAGATAAAGCATACTGCCACCTGCTGGCGAAAAGTTGGAACATGTAGCCTGTAAACAGTTATTTTCCACATTTTATGTGACATTATGAGGCTAACATATATTTTCTCAGTCAGGAAGAAATATTTTTATTTATTTAGTTACATGAATTCTATGTGTTATATCTTTAGAAAAGAGCATTTATTAAATCTCTCAATGCTCGTATGGTGCTTTTTTCTATCAGTGCAATTAGAATTGTCTTTTTTGTTCCGTTTTTTTGTTATTGACTGTACTAACTACAGGAGTCAAATCTCAAAATTGCTCCCTTTGCTCTCCTGAACTGAATTGCCATCATTAGTGTGTGCACAGAATGACAAAGAGATATAAAAGCTCTCAGTATACTGTTAGTATGAGGTCAGGACTTTTCCTCATCACACTAGTCAAACACACAGTATGAATGCAAAAACGTACTGTGTGCATCTCCACATCTCCAGCTTCCTGAGTATCCCTTATGCAAATTAGGGTCCCAATGTTTCTTGAGCAAAATCCCCAAGCTTAGGCTTCCTTGAACTGTTTAAGTACCAACCAAAGGCTGGTCTTTTATCAAGGCAAATAACAATTACCTCATAGTTCAGTATGCTGTATGCTGAAAATAACAGCTGTTGTTGTTTCAATTTTTTTTGGAACACAAATAATTGTAATTATTGTTCTCTACACTGTGGGACATCCATCCTGAGGTTCACTAGAAGTTCAGTAGTTCACATGCAGATGTACTGACTGCACACTTGTCATGGAATTCACTCATGCCTGTCATAACCAATGACAGTTATACACCACCATCATCCCTATTACCTCAACAAGGACTCCTTTATGCATATCATCAGTATATTTCCTCTATTAACAAAATGAGGCAATTTGAAATTAGTAAATATTCTGTGACCGACCAATAATAATAGTAAATATTAGGCCTTTTTTATCATTTTGAATATGTGCCAGCCAGAGGAGGATGGACGCTCCATGTTGAGTCTTGTTTTTTTCCAGGTTTCTTCGTCATCCTACCTAACAACCTTAAGTTATTGTCTCTTTTGGCTTGCTCTGGTGGGGGGGTTAGATTCAGCAGACACTTTTATCCAAAGCTAAACAATATCAGCAGTATCGCAAATTTCAATTGTAAACTGAGAAGTTCAGAAGATAAAGCAAAGTGTAAACGTTGAAACGTAGAAAAAAAAAATTGGAAACAGGAAGTTTCATTTGGTTATGAATTATTACGGTTATATTTCAGGAGGAGTTGAAGCTTGTTCAACCACAGACAGACAGACAGCGAAGAATCCAGTAGTCTATGTCTTCTGCATTTAATTTTATGTACATTATATTTTTTTTAAGTCATATTCAGGTCATGTAAAGGTCATGCATAATCATACAAGTCATTTTCAGGTCATGCAAACATTGGTCTGCCACTGTCTCGTTCATTTCACCTCCTCTCTGTTCAATATCAAATTCAGGCCATTGTGCCCAAGATGTGTTTGAGCCGGAGTGGGCGCTGGGTTTATTTAGACATGCAGAGGAGCTCCAGGCTGCACTGGAAACCTGTCAACATCATTCAAGCCAGCAGTCACTCCACTTCGCAGGGAGCCACAGCCTGCTTCTCTTCTGCACAACACCACAGTCTTCTCTTCTCTTCTCTTCTCTTCTCTTCTCTTCTCTTCTCTTCTCTTCTCTTCTCTTCTCTTCTCTTCTCTTCTCTTCTCTTCTCTTCTCTTCTCTTCTCTCAGCATAGTAGATATCTAGAAGGCCATAAATAATTAATTTGGACATATTTATTTTTTCCCATATTGTTTTTCACCTACTATTTAGTAGGGAAGCATGCAATTTTGGATGCAGCCTGTGTTTATGAGTCAGTCACTGAATCATTTACTCAACCGATTCATTCAAAACTGATTCATTCAGGAAGTAAACAAACACCACTTCTGTGAGTTACTCTGAGGCGTTCTGCGGTCACTTTATGCTGTGGCTTTGTGTGGGTCTATTTTCGTTAGGGTGCAGCAAAATTATATAAAGTAACTGGAAATATTATGTACAAAATGTAAGTTAATCAGTATTAACCTGTTTTATGAAAAACAACATGACACGGACACAGTCATGCTGTCAGTCTGAACTCCTGAGTTACATGTCAAACCGCTGCTGGCTACTGTAAGTGTTGGCATTGTGTACTTTATGTCTCACTTACACACACACACACACACACACACACACGCACGCACACACACACACACACACACACACACACACACACACAAAGCTTTATGCCACTAAATTCTGCTGTGTTCATATCAGCATCCCCTGTGTGCGGTTATAATGGTGTAAAATATTTCAGGCATGTTTGTGCTTCATACCCAGCACTCCCTGTAGATCAATAAGCTGCTAATCTGTCACCCTGGGGAGAAATATGTGTGTTTGTGTATGAGGATGTAGCTATATGTCCTTGTGCTGGATTGCACACTCTTACAGCTCATCCTAGACTGATTTGCGCTGTGTCTCCCCAAAAGCTTTAATGAAAGGGCAAGGGAGACTTTTCCATCCCGTGTTTGTGGTTGTATGCAAGCCTTGATTTGTGTCTGTGCCACAGTGTTTACATGTAATGAAAAAGTCTTTGCTTTGTCCTTGTGCATTAGGGTGGTGTGATTTGTACATGTGGAGGTGTGTGTGCATGTGTATTTGAGGTCATGCTTGGAACGAGAATGAACAACAGGAAGTCATTTGACGAAACTGTCCGAAATCAAAAAGCACATGATCATTACTCTACTCTGTGATTCTCCCTGGCATAAAGTGGATGAAAAGCAGAAATTAATTTCCAGAAAGGATGCAAACATGCGCTGTGTGTTCAGTGTCTCAGTACTTTCACAAAGCACATCAAAAAGACAAGCTGTCATTTTCAAAGAACATCTAATAAGACCATGTACTCACTCTTGGCAGTCACGCACATGCAGACAAAAACAAAAACATACTTTAGTTAGTGTAATGAAACTAGCATATGAGATACATTATAGTGTATATCTCAGCTCAGAGAGAAACAGTATCTTTTACTTATAATATTGCTCTGCAAATAATATCTCATTGCTAATCTTTTCCTTTGACAAACTACAGATGTCTGCCACCTCTTTATTATTTTTCTATTTGCATTTCAATTAGCACAGTGCTACATGTTGTTGGGAGAATGATAATGACTGTCAGAAACTTACCCATACAGCTAAGTGAGTAAAGTATCTATACATTTCAGAATCTTCCCTTCAATGGAGAACACCGTAGTCACTAAAATCGTGGTATTATCTGCACTGTGTCAGACTGCATAATAATGATGACGGCCTCAATTAGCAAGACACTTCTACTCTGTGTTATGCTCATGTTTAAAATCACAGATGTGATTGGTGTGATGTTAATATACTGTGTATGTATGTAAATGTTTTTTGCTTAGGAATGCATAAATGCACAGCAATGAGATATAATTTATTGGGGAATGAAGTTCCCTGTTCTTCAACTCTAGTCAAATAACTGTCATTCCTGTCCTGTTAAATGCTGCTTGTCTGACATTCCCCATCACTCTTTTTATTGCAGATTTGAAGCATAATGCAGTAAACAAGTGTGATAGGCTGAAAACCAGGCTCGATTTTCATTGATACTTCTGCAGAGTAAATGAACACACATGATGCACAACTGACACTCCATGAGGTATCCATACTATATTGAAGGTAAACTCAATATTTGCAGACATGAATTTCAGAGCATTTGTAACTAAAAGTAATTTTGACAAATACTTGCTAGCAGGGCCGGAGTGGGGCCACTTTTCAGCCCGGGAGTTTCAGGCCCAAGACCGGCCCACTTTTTCCATGGTGGAATTCCAAATTAGCACTTTTTCTAAATTGGATAAATGAAGCAACAGTTCAGCTCTTACTATTGTGTAGTTTGTATTAATACCATGGGTTAACAAATAATGTAAAAGTTAAATAATAATTCACTTAGACTTTATAAGAAGCAATTACGACTTTATTTCACACAATTCTGACTTTATATTTCGCAATTCTGACTCTATATCTTGCAGTTCTGACTTTATAAGCAACTGCAACTTTATTTCACGCAGTCCTGAATTTATATCTCGCAATTCTGACTTTATAAGAAGCAATTGCGACTTTATTTCACACAATTCTAACTTTATATCTCGCAATTCTGACTCTATATCTTGCAGTTCTGACTTTATAAGCAACTGCAACTTTATTTCACGCAGTCCTGAATTTATATATCGCAATTCTGACTTTATAACACACAATTGCGACTTTATCACACAATTCTAACTTTATATCTCGCAATTCTGACTTTATAACACGCAATTGCGACTTTATTTCACACAATTCTGACTATATATCTTGCAGTTCTGACTTTATAAGCAATTGCGACTTTATTTCACACAATTCTGAATTTATAACACACAATTGCGACTTTATTTCACACAATTCTGAATTTATAACACACAATTGCGACTTTATTTCACACAATTCTGAATTTATATCTCGCAATTCTGACTTTATAACACACAATTGCGACTTTATATCACGCAATTCTGACTTTATATCTTGCAGTTCTGACTTAAGCAATTGCGACTTTATTTCACACAATTCTGAATTTATAACACACAATTGTGACTTTATTTCACACAATTCTGAATTTATAACACACAATTGCGACTTTATTTCACACAATTCTGAATTTATATCTCGCAATTCTGACTTTATAACACACAATTGCGACTTTATATCACGCAATTCTGACTTTATATCTCGCAATACTGACTTTATAACACGCAATTGCGACTTTATTTCACGCAATTTTGACTTTATATCTCGCAATTCTGAGAAATAAAGTCAGAATTGCAAGATGTAAACTCGCAATTGTGAGATAAAAAGTCGCAATTATCTTTTAAAATGTTTTATTCTGTGGCTTAAAAAAAGCTTCCATACCTCCTGGCCTCTTCCTCCCATCCATCCTCCCTGACGCGTTACGGTAGGGCCAGCCCAGCTATCGGTAGGCGCCGGCGGTGCCGCGGTAGCCTACCTGAGAAAACGTTTTGGAAAAGACGGACTATGGACCCAACCAACTCTATAGGAGGGGAGGGGAGAACTCCCTCACATGGTACAACCCATGCAGAGGTTGCGCGCTGCGGTGTCAGAATGCGAAACGTGTGTAGCCTATGTAACTAACGTGACATTGAAATGTAAAAAAAAAAAAAAAAAAATTCCTCGACCGGCCCAAAAGTGAAGCGGCCCACCGGGAATTCTCCCGATTCTCCCGATTACCCACTCCGGGCCTGCTTGCTAGTGGGTCTAGGAAAATAAACTTCAATTAAACTTAATTCAAAAAATATTCTGTGAAAACAAGTCCTAGTATCTTATTCACTTCTGCTTCTAAAGTAAATTTACTTTTTTATTTTTTTAAGGATGTGTAGACATTTGTACTGGAAAATGAGGTAAAAATTGTTATTAGGACAGTGATTTTTTAGGATAAGCATTTTTTTTTTGTATTTTAAGTGCAAATCTCCCTGAATGATATTATATTTATGTGTAAAATAACAACAACAAAAATGGTCTAAAGCACAGGGCGCAAGTTCACTTAGGGCGTGTCCGAATCCACTTTTGCTAGTTTAACGATGAGTAAAATGGTCGACGCACGTGGCGCATGGTTTAAAAGGGTTTTCCCTGTTCTCGAGTAATGGTTGTGTTTTGGGCGTAACGTGAAATAAACCAACCAGAGTCACAACCAGAGTCACAACTAGAGTGGCTAGTTTGTGTGCTGCTGCGCGTCCCTGTGTGTGTAATAAGCAGATTGTACTCGCGTTGTGGACCAGCACATTACTAACACTTTTTTTTAAAAATGTGAAAAAAAGAAAAAATGAGATTGCGCCATTGATTTTAGACCAGGTTTCAGTTGGTCAATGGCGCAGTCTATATCTGTTGCCTCAAAATAGAAACGCACCAACAATGCACCTGAACACACCTCGTTTTCAGACCAGCACATCCATGAGCCCACAAATAGACAAATGTATTTGCTATTTAAACAACGTGGCGCAGGACGTGAAAATGATAACTGCGTCGGGCTGAAACTAGTAAAACACACTTGCGTTGAACTTGGCGCCGCATTGCGCCCGGTGTATGATAGGGCCCATATTCTTTGAAATCAAGTCCTAATATGCACTTCTGCTTATAAAGTAAATTTATCTCTTCCTTTTAAGGTTGTGAAGACAATAAAAATACTAATTAGGATAACGATTTTTCCAGTAAAGTCCTTAAATATCTGTAGCAATGAATTAAACATTCCAAAGTAAATTATTGGCTGTAAAATTAAAAGCTTTTGGGATGTCAATAGCTAATTTCCTCCCCAATAGTTCCAGACTCAACTGAAAGCTCCCAGAAAGGACATGTAGACTTAATAAAATGTCCCTGCATGGTATGATTCACACACGTGCCGCTTTGATTGGAAAGTACAGAGCGAGGGAGATGAGGATAGTTAAAGGGATATTACAGAAGCAGAGGATGGCCTCTGGTGTGACAGAATCGTCATTATTTTTTCTCAAGGGCAAATCAGCTTCAGACTTCCCTATATCTTACTTCCTGCTTTCTAAAGGAAGAATCAATGTCATTTTCCCCAGCGCACTCTGTATCGCCTGCATTCCCCTGTGCCTTTCATCAAATACCAGACAGAGTAAGACATTCCTCCAATCAATTCACCTTCTGCCCTCTATCTCAACGATTTTGACATAAATCAAAGGGCTGAGCAGTGCACACCCTTAGAGACACAAACACTCTGGCATTTATTCTTATCACAAATGTATGTCCTATACACACATCTCACAAGAGAATAATAATTAAAGAATAACATTCATTAAATAATATTATTATTATTTATGATGTTGATGTTGTTATTATATCATGCCATTGGGCTAAACACTGCCATTTAGAAACATGATGCATAAGTAATAATCTTTAGTGCAGGTTTTAGTACTGTTTTACTGTTTATCTGCTGTGCTCACTTTATAGCATTAGACCTTGTCAGAGGCCATATCATGTCATGGCAGCAGACAGACGGCCTGTAAATACATGTCTCTGCACACATAGAAAATCCATCATGATTAATAGATCATTACTGAGTAATTGTTTTGAGATCAATTAGCATGCAGTGCCAGAGCTGCAAATTGACTATCCCAGTTCTGGCCTCTGAACTTGTAGTTACTGAAATGGCATTGTGATCAATTAGAAAAATAGAAAAGGCACCAGTCTAAATGGAGGAAATTGGCATGTATTAATTATGTCCTCATTTTAGTGATGGTGTAGCCTAATAATGGGGTTGTCACTGGAGTTATTGAATGTTCGTACATCTCATTACATCTCATTACATCTTACTGCACTTAGATAGATAGATAGATAGATAGATAGATAGATAGATAGATAGATAGATAGATAGATAGATAGATAGATAGATAGATAGATAGATAGATAGATAGATAGATAGATAGATAGATAGATAGAAGCAGTAAGACAAAGATGCAGGTAAAAAAAGAAGAGAGAGGTTTGTGTAGTAAAAAAATATAGAAGAAGACAGTAAATGTGCTGTGGGAAAAGCGAATGAGCGCCAAGGTATTAATACGTTGCTCCTCTTAGAGGGCAAACAATACAGTCAGAACAGGTCAGATGAGTTACTCAATCAGCCCTATGTGTTGCTCTGAAGGACTGAAGGACAAAATAAAAGATCTGAAGAAGTTATCTCATAGATAATGGACTCCTGTTGAAAATGGACTGGAATCAATGTTGGGTCAGGCCTTGCTAAATGAAAAAGAGCCATTTCTCCTCGCTTCATCTGCCTCTGCCAGACATTATGGCAAAGAGAGTGTTATTCATAATCATTTGTCTGCACATACTCACACATGTGATCTAAGCATGTGTGCATTCCTTACCCATATATGCAAATGGTTACCTGCACACATTTCACGTCTGGAGAATGTGCCTTTCTTATATAGCACAATTAATACATTTGGGTATATGTGAAAAATTGTTACTTAATCGGCTGATTTGCTCTTAGAAAGAGAGAGAAACGCAGCAACTATGCTGTTCTGTTAGAGATCACGGCAGAGGAAATTGTAAACTGAGTCACAGCTTTCTCACAAATTGTACATTGAGGTACATTGTGTTCACAGTTTAGTGAAATCTAACTGCAGTTAAAGTCCTTACATTTTGCCACTACAGTGCCATCACTGTATATTACAAAGGAACTGTATAGCATAACACTGAATTCCCATTGCAATTCCTCCTACCTTTCCTGATGAACACAAGCAATTCCTTTGTAAGTATTGTTTGCATTAAAACAATAGTTACAAAAGACAGACAGATAGAGATAGTAAATAACAGTATTAGTATATAAAGAAGACTCAAAGACAGGATAAATGAGGCCAGTGAGATTGTACAAATGGGACTCAATTGAGAGTTTTTCTTGCTCTTTAAAAAGTCCCTCTCTTCATTCCCAGAATCTCTTCCACTAAACAATAGATTGAGGAGATCCAGGGAATCATGTTCTCTATAGAGGGACAGGGGCCAGATGGGAGTCTATGGAAAGAGAATCGAGCGTTTATTGTAGTAGAGAGGGGCAATGGGACAAAAGTGCAGGGGAACCACACAGGTCAAGAGCATCGGATACACTATACACCAGCAGCTTGTGCTAACAGACTCTACTTTCATTTACTTTAGCAAAGAATGGGGAGGAATAGGGAAAGGAATGTTGAGAAAGGAGTATTGTGCCGGCATCTGTTTCAGTGTTATGGAAATAGCTGAAGAGAGAAGCTGGGTTTGCCAGACAGTCGTATCGGGATGTTGATGATTTCTGTCTCACTGTGTGGGATTGAAAGGCGTGTAGGTTCATTTCAATTTGACAGTACAAGTAAATCTGAATCAGGGTGTCAGCCATTTAAAAGGATAGTTCATCATTTACAATCATTTACTCACCCTCATGTCACTCAGAACGTCCATATACATTGAAAGTGGTTCAATGTTATTTGGGCCCCATTGATTTAAAAATTTCGTCTTTTGTATTTAACAGAATCACTATCGTTTTAATCATGTTTTCAGTTTTGTGTTTTCAGGTTGTTGCTCTTTTTTCCATTAATGACAAAAGACTGCTGTCTCTCCTCTCTAAACACCTACTTCTCTCCAGGCAAGGCTGACGGCACGGGGAAAGCAAAAGAAAAGAAAAATGAATCTGTAATCAAAACAAAAAGAAACAATATGACACATGCGAGAGGAAAGAGAGAATGAAAGTGGAGGATAGAAAACCGTATCTCCTACACATCCGCAGTTTTAATATAAATTTTGTACCTCTTTCTTATTTTTCATCCTTGCTGTTATTGTAACATGTTTGATCTTGGGATCAGGCCCCTACGGCAGACTCCGCTCCGCTCTACAGATGGCCCTCTCTCCCAGCAGTCTGTGCAGCACTTCTGGGGCTCACTGAGCGGCTAGGAACCCTGGCGGGCATCCATGATTTCTCCTGGGCACTGCAGCTGTGAGGCAGGTCTCAAGGTCCGGGGTGTTGCCCCCCTTCACCGTGTAAACACACAGGCTAGCTCTCATTTCTTTCAAGCACACACATATACAATCTCCCACTCGCTTCTGATAATCCACTTCCAGCTGCTCTGTGCTTCCTCCATTATCACATACAGGCTACAGACCTCACTAGATCGTCATTAGAAAATCCTGCACAGCAGAGCAAACCCTCTACATCAGCCACCCACCTTAAAAGCAATCTGCTCATTGCACAAGGCGAGCCTCATTCAATCGTGTGCAAAGCCACTGAGCTCCACACGGAATGGATGCCAAGCTCTGATATCAGGTGGCTTTCAAAGGGAAGTTAATTCTGGAGTAATATTTTGGTTTAGAAATAGAAAGTGACAATGACTGTAGTGGGATGTAATCTTGTGTGCTAGTTATTATCATTAATTATGTGTGCTGCATATGTGTTAAATTGGTCAAAACAACATATTTAATTGCAAAAGAAAAAAAAAGTTAACTGTAAATGAATGTTGCATTATGTCATTTTACTGTGAAATGTGTAGTTTTAATATGCTCTTCCTGAACTACCAAAATCTGTTTTGTACCAGAATACAGTTGAATCAGAGTTGCCTATCCATAAACCATGGCCAGTACTAATATATATGTTACCGGCAAAGTGTGTAATCCGGCATTCTATAGAATGCCTAGGTAATGTATAGAATTAGGTCATGTATTTTTTGCAAAAAACATCAGGAATTCTATACATTGCCTAGGCATTCTATACAATACCGGGATTTCACACTTTGCCAGTAACATATACATTAAAAGAACACTATAACATCAACCGGATATCATAAAATGTAAAACAAAACACCCTAAGTACATTATAAGAAAAGAAAAAAAAAACTGTTTCAATAAAATATTATCATTGGTAATGTTTCATACATGGACCTTTTACTGTTTCACTAAAAATAAAAACTATTTTAAATATACTTTACTGTTAATGTATATGTATTTTCTTGATTATTGTGTAATTTAAATTTGTATTTTATGTTCATTCATACTTTTTACTTTTAACCCTCTGGGCCCTATGGGTATAACATGTTCCTGCTAATGAAATATATTATCATTCAATTCAAGTCGTCACCTTTATTTATATTGCGCTTATTAGAATACAGATTGTTGCTTAACAGTGATAACAGGAAAATACTGCAACAAAGTTTGTTTCGGCTGTACAGTAGATCTAGATTAATTTCCGTTGTAAAAATCATTAATTATTAATTCAGTTCATTTATACAACAGATCTGAAGAAAACAGTGATGTCATTGTCCAGCTCAGTTAAGTTCTTATACAATGTTGTCAATGCAGTCAGATCAATAATATTGTTGAATATTAAGTGTAAATATATCATAATAAAATATAGGCACCGAAATTGCATCCCATATTCTTTTCAACTGATTTCTGGAAACCACAGCTACCCTTTTTTTTTAGCAGGTATAAGAGTTGATTTTCTAATAATGCCACTTAAGCAGCACACACAATCATCATCTCCCACGTACTTCTACAATATCCCACACTTCCCTTCCCACACAAGCTCATGGTCATAAAGCAAAGATAATGACACATTCGACTAAATGAGCCTAGGCTGTTTTATTCATGAATGTCGTCATGCATACAGACATGCAGTCTGCTTTCTCATGTTAATGCAACCACCAATAATGCATATTTGGCTTATTCCATCCTCATCTTGTATACCAAATTGTGAAGAATTTAAATACACTGATGTCAGTTGTGAGTGACTGCTGAGTGAAACTGTCAGAGAATGTAAAATGTAGAATTTGTTATCTTACCACTATTATTCTATTAGATACAATAGCATATATAATGTAATATATTAGATGACTTTCATTTTATAATATGACAGTTTTAAGTCTGTGGTCGTTTGTTCCTCTCCCAATATGTACTGTAGGTTGATCAGACAAATTTGCTCAAACCACAAAAGCCATGTAAGCCAGAGCTGACTTTTTATTTTTCACAATCAAATTCCGGATGCAATTATAAGCATGTTCATGCTAACGACATGCTAATTAGGTACCAAAACCAAGTGTCTGCATAAATGTTCTCAGTGAAAAACATTCATATTAAAGGGGTGCTGCAGGAGTATCAATATGATGGTCCAGAGAACGAAGGAGAGCGTGCCAGAGAGACAAATCTGCAGAATAAGCTTTAATTGGGTAATTACCCAAAGTGGGAATGAGGCATTTAGAGGCTTAAATGGAAGGCAAATTGCCCATTATCCAGTGATTGTCCTTTTCTATCTTACTGCTTAGTGCTAGAATTTTACATCGACACCATCATACACTGGAGTTCAGATTCATAAATTAGCCCCATTATTCCTTGTAAACATGGGACTCCACACCTGTAGAAACACGCATAGACAACAATGACACAAATCACTGAGTAGTGCTTGCGGAATCAATGTTCCTTCACACACTAGTTTCTTATTTAGGGAGGAACATTAATCATGGCTTTTTAATTATGGCCTGGCCCTGATAGTTAGATGTAATATTTAAACCAAATGTCTAATGATCTCATTTATTGAAAGACATGGCTGGCTTTTCTTCCTCAGCTTTCATCTTGACCTTTAAATCCCAAATAGCTTTTTCCTTATTACTTTTTAACGCAATGCTGTCTCCGCTGATGGGCTCGTATATGGTAGGCTATGTGAGGTGTTGCCAGAGTTTCTTTCAGTTATTATTTTCTTAGCGCGTATAGAGAGCTGTGGGTGAAAATGATTTATGTTTGATTGATGGCTCTCGTCTAATAAGACATTTGTCATTATCCACAGGTGCGCAGGAGGCCTCCGGCACTTTGGACAGCGTCCATGCATGCGCCACCTCACAGTGCCACCCAGTGGTGAGTCAGAGGAATTACACAGTCGAGCTAAGGCTTTTCCACAGATAGTGATCTGATGAGAATGAAAAAGGATCTGAATGTAGTGAGTGAACAGAAAGGCAAAAACGTTCAGCCTGCTGAAATTACATTCGTCTAAACACTGTTATCATCTGTTCACAATAGACCTTCTCCTGTGGAATTTCAGACAATCTCTATGTGATGATGTCTCTTTGTTTATGCAGTCCTCCGTGTGAAACTCCAGATGGCTGACATTACGTCTATATCACAATAACAAATTCCCATTGAACCCATGCTGTAATAAAGAGATGACTTAATTTAAGATTAATGACAGAGTGGGATCCAAAAGAGAAAAATAACATAACATTTGTATTTTACAAAATAATATTACACAACAGTGAACTCACTTTACATTGGCATGAAAATTCATAATAACCTTTGGCAGTAATACACAGTGTGTTGTAATGCCGATAATAAAGAGCAGTGGTTTGAAAGGAGACTGCACACCTGATAAAGTGAATTCAGCTTTTTGTATTCTGCCTATTATTTTGATGTGTATAGAGGGCTATAGCATCATTTGTTTTAGTTGGTTGGTTGATCGGTTTTCGTTTACAAATTCGTTTGACATTTAGCCTACCACTGCAAATGGCACCTGCTCAACATCTCTTTACAATGACACCGAGTGGTGATTTCTCAGTAGTGTAACATTTCTGTTACTCCAAAGATTTTATCCCCCTGTTGAATCCTGTCCCCCATTGGACCCCACAGCTTTTCTATTGGCAAGGTCATGGGTTTGATTCCCAGGGAATGTATGAACCAATAATATGTTTCAAATGCGGTGTATGAAAGCGTCAGCCAAATGCATAAATGAAAATCACACAATGCCTTAATGCATACAAAGTATTCTGACAGCTTATTGTTTTTAAACTTTTGAGTTCTGGGTGTTCATGAGTCTTACAGCATGTCTTACATCTGTTACAGAGTCTGGCACATATAGCCTAAATGTATCAGTATTCTTTTCCAGATGGCAAATGAGCGATTGAGTCCATATGATGGGTGAGAAAAATCTTGGACTTTGATGACAGTCTTGCAGATGCTTCTTTCATTTTAGATGTAGATAAAAAGCCCCAGTGATGTTCTCAGCTGGTTTAACTATCATCTTCAACAACTTGTGGTCAGAAACCACAGTTCTGATACTAGACAGTAACGCAGCTGGACAGCACACTCCTCCTATTGCCACATGATACAAGAACAAATACTTTCCACATATCATCTGTTCATGTATAAAATGCAATATGTCAATCCAATAGCAAAACAGTCAAGTAAACATGGGAAATTTTTGGAGCAGTCATGTTACACAGTTGGCTTGGTGCTGACACTTGTGGTTTTCTTTGTTCTTGGATATCCTCTCCAGAGCAAGGAGGTATGTTAATGCGTGTGTGTCTTTGCTCTGTGAAGGAGGAAATCATGGGGATTTCACTGGCTCTGATGGCTTTTACAAAGCTCTCTCTGGGAATACATGTCTGTTTGCATGTGTGTGTGTGTGTGTGTTGGGGGTCCATTTATACATAAGCAAATGATTAGGGACAAAGCTATTTTTGTGTAGTTTACAAAGCACTCTAATCCCACCTTTCACCCCAATGACACAGATCTATATAAGCAATAAATTATGGTATCAAAATTCCATTTCTTGTCGTACGTCAACTTTCAGTATTGTCAAAAATTTTCCAAGTCAAATTTATTCATATCAAAACAAGAAAAGATGACCCGTGTTCTGCACAGCAAGGTCAGATTAAAATCACAACATTAGAAATATAAAAATAGCTCAGAATGACAGCTGTGACACAAATTCAAAGGACAAGTCTTGTAGGTCGAATGTATCCTGTCTCATTGTCATTGTCCTGCCCTTTATCTTGATTATTTGCACCTCATGTTTCCTGATTACTTTGTATGTGTAGTGTCCTCATGGTTAACTAGCATTGCTTGTTGAAACCTGGTTTGAGGAGGATTTTGACATTGGTTTGTACGTGTTTGGGCTGTTGGACTGACTACAGGCTAGACAGGAATGAATGATAGTGATGACTGCTTAGACCTCATTGGGAAGGCAAGCAATGAAGAAATTGGCTCTCATGTTAGTATATTTTTGAACGAAACGTGACAGTTTTGACAGAGGGGATCAGGGAAGATTTTCAGCTTTTAAAAGATTAAAGGGGTCATTTTATGAGGTGCACCAATCAACCTTATTTTGCAACACAGAAGTGAGCTATTTTTTGTGAATGTGCAAGATTTCTGATTCATTATAGTCAGCCTTAAATCGTATAGGGAAATAATGAGAAGAATAGCAAAAAGCAGTAAATGGTAAAACTGTTTGCGCTACAAATCAGTGTCTTTATAATTACAACAATATATTACAATAATATGGTAAGAAATACCAACTTGCAATATCAAGCAGCAAACAAGCTGTTTTGTACAGCTAAAAATAACTGGAAGCGGATGACACAGGAAGCCAGACACATTCATTCTACAAATGGCTGTGCCCGCTCTTACGTGAAAAATAAACTGACTGAAGGGAAATTCAAAGTCCTGATTGATTAGTGTAATGCATTAGGTTCAATCCTAGCTAACAAGGAACCCAACACAAACAGAACTTTCCCGTAACGTGTGCGCGTCGGTGTCCATGCCGGTGTTGGTGTCGGTGTGTCCGTGCCGGTGTCTGTGTGTCCATGTCGGTATGTCCGTGCCGTTTTCGATGCCGGTACCGATGTTGGTGTGTCTGTGCTGGTGCCGGTGTCCGTGCAGGTGTGTCCGTGTGCCCTTGCCGGTGTCGCTGGTGGTGTCGGTGCCAGTGTCTGTACCAGTGTCCGTGTTGTTGTCAGTATCAGTGCCCGTGTCAGTGCCAGTGTCTGTACTGGTGTCGTTGTCAGTATCATTGTCCGTGTCAGTGTGTCCGTGTTGGTGCCGGTGCCCATGCTCGTGTCGGTGCTGGTGTCGGTGCCTGGTGTCCATGTCCGTGCCGGTGTCTGTGTCGTTGTCGGTGCCCGTGCTGGTGTCGGTGCTGGTGTCGGTGCCAGTGCCAGTGCCAGTGTCCGTACCGGTTTCCATGTCCGTGACGTTGTCAGTATCAGTATCGGTGTGTCCGTGTCGGTGCCCGTGCTGGTGTCGGTGCCCATGCCAGTGACCGTGCCAATGTCGGTGCCGGTGTCGGTGTGTCCGCGTCGATGTCGGTGCCAGTGTCCGTACCGGTGTCCGTGTCAGTGTCACAGTGCCAGTGTCCATACCGGTTTCCATGTCCGTGACGTTGTCAGTATCAGTATCGGTGTGTCCGTGTCGGTGCCCGTGCTGGTGTCGGTGCCCATGCCAGTGACCGTGCCAATGTCGGTGCCGGTGTCGGTGTGTCCGTGTCGATGTCGGTGCCAGTGTCCATACCGGTGTCCGTGTCAGTGTCACAGTGCCAGTGTCCGTACCGGTTTCCATGTCCGTGACGTTGTCAGTATCAGTGTCCGTATCGGTCCCCGTGCTGGTGTCGGTGCCGGTGTCCATGCCGGTGTCCGTGCCAGTGACCGTGCAAATGTCGGTGCTGGTGTCGGTGTGTCCGCGTCGACGTCGGTGCCAGTGTCGGTACTGGTGTCCGTGTCAGTGTCACCGTGCCAGTGTCCGTGTCGGTGTCAATATCAGTGCCGGTGTCCATTTCAGTGTCCGTGTCGGTGCTGTTAATACTTTTATTTAAATCAAATCAAATCAAATCAAGTATATTTGTATAGCGCTTTTCACAATACAGATTGTATCAAAGCAGCTTCACAGTATTAAATTAAAATAAAATAATACAATAAATAAATAAAAAACAAAGGTTTGTTTCTAGTGGAATTTATTGATTGATAGAATAAAATTAAATATCCCCAAAATATCCCCAATGAACTAAACCCAATAGCCTAGTGGTCAGTACCCTCTGCACAGACATTCACTGTTTTTCAGCTTATTACGACCCGAGTTCAAGTCCCGGTTCGTCAAACTTTCTTGATACTCTACTGTCCTATGATAATAAAAGGCAAAAAAATATATTCTTTAAACTGATGCAAGTTAAGCTCCATCCACACACAAAAAAAAAATCAGCATTTTTAAGCCATTACATCAACACCTCTCATAATGGGAGTGGGGGAACGGATTCCGACAGCTGTTTTTTTGCCGTCGGATTCTGTTCCCCCCATATTTCTGACAAACTGAGGTTCTAATATTTATCATATTGAAGCAAATTACTAGCCTCAATAGCCTAGTGGTCAGTTCCCTGACGAATTGTTTTTCAGCTTATTACGACCCGAGTTCAAGTCCCGTTTCGTCAAACTTTCTTGATACTATACTGTCCTATCATAATAAAAGGCAAAAAAATATATTCTTTAAACTGATGCAAGTTAAGCTCCATCCGCACACAAAAATAAAATCAGCATTTTTTTAAGCCATTACATCAACACCTCTCATAATGGGAGTGGGGGAATGGATTCCGACAGCTGTTTTTTTGCTGTCGGATTCTGTTCCCCCATATTTCTGACAAACTGAGGTTCTACTATTTATCAAATTAAAGCAAGTTTCTAGCCTCAATAGCCTAGTGGTCAGTTCCCTGACAATTTTTTTTTTTAGCTTTGGGCGACCCGAGTTCAAGTCCCGGTTCGTCAAACTTTTTTGATACTATAATGTCCTATCATAATAAAAGGCAAAAAAATATATTCTTTAAACTGACGCAAGTTAAGCTCCATCCACAAACAAAAATAAAATCAGCATTTTTTTAAGCCATTACATCAACACCTCTCATAATGGGAGTGGGGGAACGGATTCCGACAGCTGTTTTTTTGCCGTCGGATTCTGTTCCCCCTATGTTTCTTACATAATGAGGTTCTAATATTTATCACATTGCAGCTAATTGCTAAACCCAATAGCCTAGTTGTCAGTACCCTCTGCACAGACATTCATTGTTTTTCAGCTTATTACGACCCGAGTTCAATTCCCGGTTCGTCAAACTTTCTTGATACTTTACTGTCCTATCATAATAAAAGGCAAAAAATATATTCTTTAAACTGATGCAAGCTAAGCTCCATCCACACACAAAAATAAAATCAGCATTTTTTTAAGCCATTACATCAACACCTCTCATAATGGGTGGGGGAACGGATTCCGACAGCTGTTTTTTTGCCGTCGGATTCTGTTCCCCCCATATTTCTGACAAACTGAGGTTCTAATATTTATCAAATTGAAGCCTCAATAGCCCAGTGGTCAGTTCCCTGACAAATTATTTTTTTTAGCTTTGGGCGACCCGAGTTTAAGTCCCGGTTCGTCAAACTTTCTTGATACTTTACTGTCCTATCATAATAAAAGGCAAAAAATATATTCTTTAAACTGATGAAAGTTAAGCTCCATCCACACACAAAAATAAAATCAGCATTTTTTTAAGCCATTACATCAACACCTCTCATAATGGGTGGGGGAACGGATTCCGACAGCTGTTTTTTTGCCATCGGATTCTGTTCCCCCCATATTTCTGACAAACTGAGGTTCTAATATTTATCAAATTAAAACAAAGTACTAGCCTCAATAGCCCAGTGGTCAGTTCCCTGACAAATTTTTTTTTTTAGCTATGGGCGACCGGAGTTCAAGTCCCGGTTCGTCAAACTTTCTTGATACTGTACTGTCCTATCATAATAAAAGGCAAAAAAATATATTCTTCAAACTGATGCAAGTTAAGCTCCATCCACACACAAAAATAAAATAAGCATTTTTTAAGCCATTACATCAACACCTCTCATAATGGGTGGGGGAACGGATTCCGACAGCTGTTTTTTTTGCTGTCGGATTCTGTTCCCCCATATTTCTGACAAACTGAGGTTCTACTATTTATCAAATTAAAGCAAGTTTCTAGCCTCAATAGCCTAGTGGTCAGTTCCCTGACAATTTTTTCTTTTAGCTTTGGGCGACCCGAGTTCAAGTCCCGGTTCGTCAAACTTTTTTGATACTATAATGTCCTATCATAATAAAAGGCAAAAATATATATTCTTTAAACTGACGCAAGTTAAGCTCCATCCACAAACAAAAATAAAATCAGCATTTTTTTAAGCCATTACATCAACACCTCTCATAATGGGAGTGGGGGAACGGATTCCGACAGCTGTTTTTTTGCCGTCGGATTCTGTTCCCCCTATGTTTCTTACATAATGAGGTTCTAATATTTATCACATAGAAGTAAAAAAATAGCCTCAATATCCTAGTGGTCAGTTCCCTGACAATTTTTTTTTTAGCTTTGGGCGACCCGAGTTCAAGTCCCAGTTCGTCAAACTTTCTTGATACTCTACTGTCCTATGATAATAAAAGGCAAAAAAATATATTCTTTAAACTGATGCAAGTTAAGCTCCATCCACACACAAAAATAAAATCAGCATTTTTCAAGCCATTACATCAACACCTCTCATAATGGGAGTGGGGGAATGGATTCCGACAGCTGTTTTTTTGCCGTCGGATTCTGTTCCCCCCATATTTCTGACAAACTGAGGTTCTAATATTTATCAAATTGAAGTAAATTGCTAGCCTCAATAGCCTAGTGGTCAGGTCCCTGACAAATTTTTTTTAGCTTTGGGCGACCCGAGTTCAAGTCCCGGTTCGTCAAGCTTTTTTGATACTCTACTGTCCTATCATAATAAAAGGCAAAAAAATATATTCTTTAAACTGATGCAAGTTAAGCTCCATCCACACACAAAAATAAAATCAGCATTTTTTTCAAGCCATTACATCAACACCTCTCATAATGGGAGTGGGGGAACAGATTTCGACAGCTGTTTTTTTGCCGTCGGATTCTGTTCCCCCCATATTTCTGACAAACTGAGGTTCTAATATTTATCACATTGAAGTAAATTACTTGCCTCAATAGCCTAGTGGTCAGTTCCCTGACAAATTGTTATTTTAGCTTTGGGCGACCCGAGTTCAAGTCCCTGTTCGTCAAACTTTCTTGATACTCTACTGTCCTATCATAATAAAAGGCAAAAAAATATATTCTTTAAACTGATGCAAGTTAAGCTCCATCCACACACAAAAATAAAATCAGCATTTTTTTCAGCCATTACATCAACACCTCTCATAATGGGAGTGGGGGAACGGATTCCGACAGCTGTTTTTTTGCTGTCGGATTCTGTTCCCCCTATGTTTCTTACATAATGAGGTTCTAATATTTATCACATTGCAGCTAATTGCTAAACCCAATAGCCTAGTGGTCAGTACCCTCTGCACAGACATTCATCATTTTTCAGCTTATTACGACCCGAGTTCAAGTCCCGGTTCGTCAAACTTTCTTGATACTCTACTGTCCTATCATAATAAAAGGCAAAAAAATATATTCTTTAAACTGATGCAAGTTAAGCTCCATCCACACACAAAAATAAAATCAGCATTTTTTTAAGCCATTACATCAACACCTCTCATAATGGGAGTGGGGTAACGGATTCCGACAGCTGTTTTTTTGCCGTCGGATTCTGTTCCCCCTATGTTTCTTACATAATGAGGTTCTAATATTTATCACATTGAAGTAAAAAAATAGCCTCAATAGTCTAGTGGTCAGTTCCCTGACAAATTTTTTTTTAGCTTTGGGCGACCCGAGTTCAAGTCCCAGTTCGTCAAACTTTCTTGATACTCTACTGTCCTATCATAATAAAAGGCAAAAAAATATATTCTTTAAACTGATGCAAGTTAAGCTCCATCCACACACAAAAATAAAATCAGCATTTTTTCAAGCCATTACATCAACACCTCTCATAATGGGAGTGGGGGAACGGATTTCGACAGCTGTTTTTTTTGCCGTCGGATTCTGTTCCCCCCATATTTCTGACAAACTAAGGTTCTAATATGTATCAAATTGAAGTAAATTGCTATCCTCAATAGCCTAGTGGTCAGCTCCCTGACAAATTTTTTTTAGCTTTGGGCGACCCGAGTTCAAGTCCCGGTTCGTCAAACTTTCTTGATACTCTACTGTCCTATCATAATAAAAGGCAAAAAAATATATTCTTCAAACTGATGCAAGTTAAGCTCCATCCACACACAAAAATAAAATAAGCATTTTTTAAGCCATTACATCAACACCTCTCATAATGGGTGGGGGAACGGATTCCGACAGCTGTTTTTTTTGCTGTCGGATTCTGTTCCCCCATATTTCTGACAAACTGAGGTTCTACTATTTATCAAATTAAAACAAGTTTCTAGCCTCAATAGCCTAGTGGTCAGTTCCCTGACAATTTTTTCTTTTAGCTTTGGGCGACCCGAGTTCAAGTCCCGGTTCGTCAAACTTTTTTGATACTATAATGTCCTATCATAATAAAAGGCAAAAAAATATATTCTTTAAACTGACGCAAGTTAAGCTCCATCCACAAACAAAAATAAAATCAGCATTTTTTTAAGCCATTACATCAACACCTCTCATAATGGGAGTGGGGGAACGGATTCCGACAGCTGTTTTTTTGCCGTCGGATTCTGTTCCCCCTATGTTTCTTACATAATGAGGTTCTAATATTTATCACATTGCAGCTAATTGCTAAACCCAATAGCCTAGTTGTCAGTACCCTCTGCACAGACATTCATTGTTTTTCAGCTTATTACGACCCGAGTTCAATTCCCGGTTCGTCAAACTTTCTTGATACTTTACTGTCCTATCATAATAAAAGGCAAAAAATATATTCTTTAAACTGATGCAAGCTAAGCTCCATCCACACACAAAAATAAAATCAGCATTTTTTTAAGCCATTACATCAACACCTCTCATAATGGGTGGGGGAACGGATTCCGACAGCTGTTTTTTTGCCGTCGGATTCTGTTCCCCCCATATTTCTGACAAACTGAGGTTCTAATATTTATCAAATTGAAGCCTCAATAGCCCAGTGGTCAGTTCCCTGACAAATTATTTTTTTTAGCTTTGGGCGACCCGAGTTTAAGTCCCGGTTCGTCAAACTTTCTTGATACTTTACTGTCCTATCATAATAAAAGGCAAAAAATATATTCTTTAAACTGATGAAAGTTAAGCTCCATCCACACACAAAAATAAAATCAGCATTTTTTTAAGCCATTACATCAACACCTCTCATAATGGGTGGGGGAACGGATTCCGACAGCTGTTTTTTTGCCATCGGATTCTGTTCCCCCCATATTTCTGACAAACTGAGGTTCTAATATTTATCGAATTAAACCAATGTACTAACCTCAATAGCCCAGTGGTCAGTTCCCTGACAAATTATTATTTTTAGCTATGGGCGACCCGAGTTCAAGTCCCGGTTCGTCAAACTTTCTTGATACTCTACTGTCCTATCATAATAAAAGGCAAAAAAATATATTCTTCAAACTGATGCAAGTTAAGCTCCATCCACACACAAAAATAAAATAAGCATTTTTTAAGCCATTACATCAACACCTCTCATAATGGGTGGGGGAACGGATTCCGACAGCTGTTATTTTTGCTGTCGGATTCTGTTCCCCCATATTTCTGACAAACTGAGGTTCTACTATTTATCAAATTAAAGCAAGTTTCTAGCCTCAATAGCCTAGTGGTCAGTTCCCTGACAAATTGTTATTTTAGCTTTGGGCGACCCGAGTTCAAGTCCCTGTTCGTCAAACTTTCTTGATACTCTACTGTCCTATCATAATAAAAGGCAAAAAAATATATTCTTTAAACTGACGCAAGTTAAGCTCCATCCACAAACAAAAATAAAATCGGCATTTTTTTAAGCCATTACATCAACACCTCTCATAATGGGAGTGGGGGAACGGATTCCGACAGCTGTTTTTTTGCCGTCGGATTCTGTTCCCCCTATGTTTCTTACATAATGAGGTTCTAATATTTATCACATTGCAGCTAATTGCTAAACCCAATAGCCTAGTTGTCAGTACCCTCTGCACAGACATTCATTGTTTTTCAGCTTATTACGACCCGAGTTCAATTCCCGGTTCGTCAAACTTTCTTGATACTTTACTGTCCTATCATAATAAAAGGCAAAAAATATATTCTTTAAACTGATGCAAGCTAAGCTCCATCCACACACAAAAATAAAATCAGCATTTTTTTAAGCCATTACATCAACACCTCTCATAATGGGTGGGGGAACGGATTCCGACAGCTGTTTTTTTGCCGTCGGATTCTGTTCCCCCCATATTTCTGACAAACTGAGGTTCTAATATTTATCAAATTGAAGCCTCAATAGCCCAGTGGTCAGTTCCCTGACAAATTATTTTTTTTAGCTTTGGGCGACCCGAGTTTAAGTCCCGGTTCGTCAAACTTTCTTGATACTTTACTGTCCTATCATAATAAAAGGCAAAAAATATTTTCTTTAAACTGATGAAAGTTAAGCTCCATCCACACACAAAAATAAAATCAGCATTTTTTCAAGCCATTACATCAACACCTCTCATAATGGGAGTGGGGGAACGGATTTCGACAGCTGTTTTTTTGCCGTCGGATTCTGTTCCCCCCATATTTCTGACAAACTGAGGTTTTAATATGTATCACATTAAAGCAAATTTTGAGCCTCAATAGCCTAGTGGTCAGTTCCCTGACAATTTTTTTTTAGCTTTGGGCGACCCGAGTTCAAGTCCCGGTTCGTCAAACTTTCTTGATACTCTACTGTCCTATCATAATAAAAGGCAAAAAAAATATATTCTTTAAACTGATGCAAGTTAAGCTCCATCCACACACAAAAATAAAATTAGCATTTTTTCAAGCTATTACATCAACACCTCTCATAATGGGAGTGGGGGAACGGATTTCGACAGCTGTTTTTTTGCCGTCGGATTCTGTTCCCCCCATATTTCTGACAAACTGAGGTTCTAATATTTATCACATTGAAGTAAATTACTTGCCTCAATAGCCTAGTGGTCAGTTCCCTGACAAATTGTTATTTTAGCTTTGGGCGACCCGAGTTCAAGTCCCTGTTTGTCAAACTTTCTTGATACTCTACTGTCCTATCATAATAAAAGGCAAAAAAATATATTCTTTAAACTGATGCAAGTTAAGCTCCATCCACACACAAAAATAAAATCAGCATTTTTTTCAGCCATTACATCAACACCTCTCATAATGGGAGTGGGGGAACGGATTCCGACAGCTGTTTTTTTTGCCGTCGGATTCTGTTCCCCCCATATTTCTGACAAACTAAGGTTCTAATATTTATCAAATTGAAGCAAATTGTTAGCCTCAATAGCCTAGTGGTCAGTTCCTTGAAAAAATTTTTTTTAGCTTTGGGCGACCCGAGTTCAAGTCCCGGTTCGTCAAACTTTCTTGATACTCTACTGTCCTATCATAATAAAAGGCAAAAAAATATATTCTTTAAACTGATGCAAGTTAAGCTCCATCCACACACAAAAATAAAATTAGCATTTTTTCAAGCCATTACATCAACACCTCTCATAATGGGAGTGGGGGAACGGATTTCGACAGCTGTTTTTTTGCCGTCAGATTCAGTTCCACCCATATTTCTGACAAACTGAGGTTCTAATATTTATCAAATTGAAACAAATTACAATCCTCAATAGCCTAGTGGTCAGTTCCCTGACAAATTGTTATTTTAGCTTTGGGCGACCCGAGTTCAAGTCCCGGTTCGTCAAACTTTCTTGATACTCTACTGTCCTATCATAATAAAAGGCAAAAAAATATATTCTTTAAACTGATGCAAGTTAAGCTCCATCCACACACAAAAATAAAATGAGCATTTTTTTAAGCCATTACATCAACACCTCTCATAATGGGAGTGGGGGAACGGATTCCGACAGCTGTTTTTTTGCCGTCGGATTCTGTTCCCCCTATGTTTCTTACATAATGAGGTTCTAATATTTATCACATAGAAGTAAAAAAATAGCCTCAATATCCTAGTGGTCAGTTCCCTGACAATTTTTTTTTTAGCTTTGGGCGACCCGAGTTCAAGTCCCAGTTCGTCAAACTTTCTTGATACTCTACTGTCCTATGATAATAAAAGGCAAAAAAATATATTCTTTAAACTGATGCAAGTTAAGCTCCATCCACACACAAAAATAAAATCAGCATTTTTCAAGCCATTACATCAACACCTCTCATAATGGGAGTGGGGGAATGGATTCCGACAGCTGTTTTTTTGCCGTCGGATTCTGTTCCCCCCATATTTCTGACAAACTGAGGTTCTAATATTTATCAAATTGAAGTAAATTGCTAGCCTCAATAGCCTAGTGGTCAGGTCCCTGACAAATTTTTTTTAGCTTTGGGCGACCCGAGTTCAAGTCCCGGTTCGTCAAACTTTTTTGATACTATAATGTCCTATCATAATAAAAGGCAAAAAAATATATTCTTTAAACTGACGCAAGTTAAGCTCCATCCACAAACAAAAATAAAATCAGCATTTTTTTAAGCCATTACATCAACACCTCTCATAATGGGAGTGGGGGAACGGATTCCGACAGCTGTTTTTTTGCCGTCGGATTCTGTTCCCCCTATGTTTCTTACATAATGAGGTTCTAATATTTATCACATTGCAGCTAATTGTTAAACCCAATAGCCTAGTTGTCAGTACCCTCTGCACAGACATTCATTGTTTTTCAGCTTATTACGACCCGAGTTCAATTCCCGGTTCGTCAAACTTTCTTGATACTTTACTGTCCTATCATAATAAAAGGCAAAAAATATATTCTTTAAACTGATGCAAGCTAAGCTCCATCCACACACAAAAATAAAATCAGCATTTTTTTAAGCCATTACATCAACACCTCTCATAATGGGTGGGGGAACGGATTCCGACAGCTGTTTTTTTGCCGTCGGATTCTGTTCCCCCCATATTTCTGACAAACTGAGGTTCTAATATTTATCAAATTGAAGCCTCAATAGCCCAGTGGTCAGTTCCCTGACAAATTATTTTTTTTAGCTTTGGGCGACCCGAGTTTAAGTCCCGGTTCGTCAAACTTTCTTGATACTTTACTGTCCTATCATAATAAAAGGCAAAAAAATATATTCTTTAAACTGATGCAAGTTAAGCTCCATCCACACACAAAAATAAAATCAGCATTTTTTTAAGCCATTACATCAACACCTCTCATAATGGGAGTGGGGGAACGGATTCCGACAGCTGTTTTTTTGCTGTCGGATTCTGTTCCCCCCATATTTCTGACAAACTGAGGTTCAACTATTTATCAAATTAAAGCAAGTTACTAGTCTCAATAGCCTAGTGGTCAGATCCCTGACAATTTTTTTTTTTTAGCTTTGGGCGACCCGAGTTCAAGTCCCGGTTCGTCAAACTTTCTTGATACTCTACTGTCCTATCATAATAAAAGGCAAAAAAATATATTCTTTAAACTGATGCAAGTTAAGCTCCATCCACACACAAAAATAAAATCAGCATTTTTTCAAGCCATTACATCAACACCTCTCATAATGGGAGTGGGGGAACGGATTTCGACAGCTGTTTTTTTTGCCGTCGGATTCTGTTCCCCCCATATTTCTGACAAACTAAGGTTCTAATATTTATCAAATTGAAGCAAATTGTTAGCCTCAATAGCCTAGTGGTCAGTTCCCTGAAAAATTTTTTTTTAGCTTTGGGCGACCCGAGTTCAAGTCCCGGTTCGTCAAACTTTCTTGATACTCTACTGTCCTATCATAATAAAAGGCAAAAAAATATATTCTTTAAACTGATGCAAGTTAAGCTCCATCCACACACAAAAATAAAATCAGCATTTTTTTAAGCCATTACATCAACACCTCTCATAATGGGAGTGGGGGAACGGATTCCGACAGCTGTTTTTATGCTGTCGGATTCTGTTCCCCCCATATTTCTGACAAACTGAGGTTCAACTATTTATCAAATTAAAGCAAGTTACTAGTCTCAATAGCCTAGTGGTCAGATCCCTGACAATTTTTTTTTTTTAGCTTTGGGCGACCCGAGTTCAAGTCCCGGTTCGTCAAACTTTCTTGATACTCTACTGTCCTATCATAATAAAAGGCAAAAAAATATATTCTTTAAACTGATGCAAGTTAAGCTCCATCCACACACAAAAATAAAATCAGCATTTTTTTAAGCCATTACATCAACACCTCTCATGATGGGAGTGGGGGAACGGATTCCGACAGCTGTTTTTTTGCCGTCGGATTCTGTTCCCCCTATGTTTCTTACATAATGAGGTTCTAATATTTATCACATTGAAGTAAAAAATAGCCTCAATAGCCTAGTGGTCAGTTCCCTGACAAATTTTTTTTTAGCTTTGGGCGACCCGAGTTCAAGTCCCAGTTCGTCAAACTTTCTTGATACTCTACTGTCCTATCATAATAAAAGGCAAAAAAATATATTCTTTAAACTGATGCAAGTTAAGCTCCATCCACACACAAAAATAATATCAGCATTTTTTCAAGCCATTACATCAACACCTCTCATAATGGGAGTGGGGGAACGGATTCCGACAGCTGTTTTTTTGCCGTCGGATTCTGTTCCCCCTATGTTTCTTACATAATGAGGTTCTAATATTTATCACATTGAAATAAAAAAATAGCCTCAATATCCTAGTGGTCAGTTCCCTGACAATTTTTTTTTTAGCTTTGGGCGACCCGAGTTCAAGTCCCGGTTCGTCAAACTTTCTTGATACTCTACTGTCCTATCATAATAAAAGGCAAAAAAATATATTCTTTAAACTGATGCAAGTTAAGCTCCATCCACACACAAAAATAAAATCAGCATTTTTTTAAGCCATTACATCAACACCTCTCATAATGGGAGTGGGGGAACGGATTCCGACAGCTGTTTTTTTGCCGTCGGATTCTGTTCCC
Source organism: Abramis brama (assembly GCF_963993115.1). Taxonomy (NCBI): domain Eukaryota; kingdom Metazoa; phylum Chordata; class Actinopteri; order Cypriniformes; family Leuciscidae; genus Abramis; species Abramis brama. Next base: position 25,678,916 of record NC_139965.1, on the reverse strand, counting down.
CCTATGTTTCTTACATAATGAGGTTCTAATATTTATCACATTGCAGCTAACTGCTAAACCCAATAGCCTAGTGGTCAGTACCCACTGCACAGACATTTATCGTTTTTCAGCTTATTACGGCCCGAGTTCAAGTCCCGGTTCGTCAAACTTTCTTGATACTTTACTGTCCTATCATAATAAAAGGCAAAAAATATATTCTTTAAACTGATGCAAGTTAAGCTCCATCCACACACAAAAATAAAATCAGCATTTTTTTAAGCCATTACATCAACACCTCTCATAATGAGAGTGGGGGAACGGATTCCGACAGCTGTTTTTTTGCTGTCGGATTCTGTTCCCCCCATATTTCTGACAAACTGAGGTTCAACTATTTATCAAATTAAAGCAAGTTACTAGTCTCAATAGCCTAGTGGTCAGATCCCTGACAATTTTTTTTTTTTAGCTTTGGGCGACCCGAGTTCAAGTCCCGGTTCGTCAAACTTTCTTGATACTCTACTGTCCTATCATAATAAAAGGCAAAAAAATATATTCTTTAAACTGATGCAAGTTAAGCTCCATCCACACACAAAAATAAAATCAGCATTTTTTCAAGCCATTACATCAACACCTCTCATAATGGGAGTGGGGGAACAGATTTCGACAGCTGTTTTTTTTGCCGTCGGATTCTGTTCCCCCCATATTTCTGACAAACTAAGGTTCTAATATTTATCAAATTGAAGCAAATAGTTAGCCTCAATAGCCTAGTGGTCAGTTCCCTGACAAATTTTTTTTTAGCTTTGGGCGACCCGAGTTCAAGTCCCGGTTCGTCAAACTTTCTTGATACTCTACTGTCCTATCATAATAAAAGGCAAAACAATATATTCTTTAAACTGATGCAAGTTAAGCTCCATCCACACACAAAAATTAAATCAGCATTTTTTTAAGCCATTACATCAACACCTCTCATAATGGGAGTGGGGGAACGGATTCCGACAGCTGTTTTTTTGCTGTCGGATTCTGTTCCCCCCATATTTCTGACAAACTGAGGTTCAACTATTTATCAAATTAAAGCAACTTACTAGTCTCAATAGCCTAGTGGTCAGATCCCTGACAATTGTTTTTTTTTTAGCTTTGGGCGACCCGAGTTCAAGTCCCGGTTCGTCAAACTTTCTTGATACTCTACTGTCCTATCATAATAAAAGGCAAAAAAATATATTCTTTAAACTGATGCAAGTTAAGCTCCATCCACACACAAAAATAAAATCAGCATTTTTTTAAGCCATTACATCAACACCTCTCATAATGGGAGTGGGGGAACGGATTCCGACAGCTGTTTTTTTGCTGTCGGATTCTGTTCCCCCTATGTTTCTTACATAATGAGGTTCTAATATTTATCACATTGCAGCTAATTGCTAAACCCAATAGCCTAGTGGTCAGTACCCACTGCATAGACATTCATCGTTTTTCAACTGATTACGACCCGAGTTCAAGTCCCGGTTCGTCAAACTTTCTTGATACTCTACTGTCCTATCATAATAAAAGGCAAAAAAATATATTCTTTAAACTGATGCAAGTTAAGCTCCATCCACACACAAAAATAAAATCAGCATTTTTTTAAGCCATTACATCAACACCTCTCATAATGGGAGTGGGGGAACGGATTCCGACAGCTGTTTTTTTGCCGTCGGATTCTGTTCCCCCTATGTTTCTTACATAATGAGGTTCTAATATTTATCACATTGCAGCTAACTGCTAAACCCAATAGCCTAGTGGTCAGTACCCACTGCACAGACATTTATCGTTTTTCAGCTTATTACGACCCGAGTTCAAGTCCCGGTTCGTCAAACTTTCTTGATACTTTACTGTCCTATCATAATAAAAGGCAAAAAATATATTCTTTAAACTGATGCAAGTTAAGCTCCATCCACACACAAAAATAAAATCAGCATTTTTTTAAGCCATTACATCAACACCTCTCATAATGAGAGTGGGGGAACGGATTCCGACAGCTGTTTTTTTGCTGTCGGATTCTGTTCCCCCCATATTTCTGACAAACTGAGGTTCAACTATTTATCAAATTAAAGCAAGTTACTAGTCTCAATAGCCTAGTGGTCAGATCCCTGACAATTTTTTTTTTTTAGCTTTGGGCGACCCGAGTTCAAGTCCCGGTTCGTCAAACTTTCTTGATACTCTACTGTCCTATCATAATAAAAGGCAAAAAAATATATTCTTTAAACTGATGCAAGTTAAGCTCCATCCACACACAAAAATAAAATCAGCATTTTTTTAAGCCATTACATCAACACCTCTCATAATGGGAGTGGGGGAACGGATTCCGACAGCTGTTTTTTTGCTGTCGGATTCTGTTCCCCCCATATTTCTGACAAACTGAGGTTCAACTATTTATCAAATTAAAGCAACTTACTAGTCTCAATAGCCTAGTGGTCAGATCCCTGACAATTTTTTTTTTTTAGCTTTGGGCGACCGGAGTTCAAGTCCCGGTTCGTCAAACTTTCTTGATACTCTACTGTCCTATCATAATAAAAGGCAAAAAAATATATTCTTTAAACTGATGCAAGTTAAGCTCCATCCACACACAAAAATAAAATCAGCATTTTTTTAAGCCATTACATCAACACCTCTCATAATGGGAGTGGGGGAACGGATTCCGACAGCTGTTTTTATGCTGTCGGATTCTGTTCCCCCCATATTTCTGACAAACTGAGGTTCAACTATTTATCAAATTAAAGCAAGTTACTAGTCTCAATAGCCTAGTGGTCAGATCCCTGACAATTTTTTTTTTTTAGCTTTGGGCGACCCGAGTTCAAGTCCCGGTTCGTCAAACTTTCTTGATACTCTACTGTCCTATCATAATAAAAGGCAAAAAAATATATTCTTTAAACTGATGCAAGTTAAGCTCCATCCACACACAAAAATAAAATCAGCATTTTTTTAAGCCATTACATCAACACCTCTCATGATGGGAGTGGGGGAACGGATTCCGACAGCTGTTTTTTTGCCGTCGGATTCTGTTCCCCCTATGTTTCTTACATAATGAGGTTCTAATATTTATCACATTGAAGTAAAAAATAGCCTCAATAGCCTAGTGGTCAGTTCCCTGACAAATTTTTTTTTAGCTTTGGGCGACCCGAGTTCAAGTCCCAGTTCGTCAAACTTTCTTGATACTCTACTGTCCTATCATAATAAAAGGCAAAAAAATATATTCTTTAAACTGATGCAAGTTAAGCTCCATCCACACACAAAAATAATATCAGCATTTTTTCAAGCCATTACATCAACACCTCTCATAATGGGAGTGGGGGAACGGATTCCGACAGCTGTTTTTTTGCCGTCGGATTCTGTTCCCCCTATGTTTCTTACATAATGAGGTTCTAATATTTATCACATTGAAATAAAAAAATAGCCTCAATAGCCTAGTGGTCAGTTCCCTGACAATTTTTTTTTTAGCTTTGGGCGACCCGAGTTCAAGTCCCGGTTCGTCAAACTTTCTTGATACTCTACTGTCCTATCATAATAAAAGGCAAAAAAATATATTCTTTAAACTGATGCAAGTTAAGCTCCATCCACACACAAAAATAAAATCAGCATTTTTTTAAGCCATTACATCAACACCTCTCATAATGGGAGTGGGGGAACGGATTCCGACAGCTGTTTTTTTGCCGTCGGATTCTGTTCCCCCTATGTTTCTTACATAATGAGGTTCTAATATTTATCACATTGCAGCTAACTGCTAAACCCAATAGCCTAGTGGTCAGTACCCACTGCACAGACATTTATCGTTTTTCAGCTTATTACGACCCGAGTTCAAGTCCCGGTTCGTCAAACTTTCTTGATACTTTACTGTCCTATCATAATAAAAGGCAAAAAATATATTCTTTAAACTGATGCAAGTTAAGCTCCATCCACACACAAAAATAAAATCAGCATTTTTTTAAGCCATTACATCAACACCTCTCATAATGAGAGTGGGGGAACGGATTCCGACAGCTGTTTTTTTGCTGTCGGATTCTGTTCCCCCCATATTTCTGACAAACTGAGGTTCAACTATTTATCAAATTAAAGCAAGTTACTAGTCTCAATAGCCTAGTGGTCAGATCCCTGACAATTTTTTTTTTTTAGCTTTGGGCGACCCGAGTTCAAGTCCCGGTTCGTCAAACTTTCTTGATACTCTACTGTCCTATCATAATAAAAGGCAAAAAAATATATTCTTTAAACTGATGCAAGTTAAGCTCCATCCACACACAAAAATAAAATCAGCATTTTTTCAAGCCATTACATCAACACCTCTCATAATGGGAGTGGGGGAACGGATTTCGACAGCTGTTTTTTTTGCCGTCGGATTCTGTTCCCCCCATATTTCTGACAAACTAAGGTTCTAATATTTATCAAATTGAAGCAAATAGTTAGCCTCAATAGCCTAGTGGTCAGTTCCCTGACAAATTTTTTTTTAGCTTTGGGCGACCCGAGTTCAAGTCCCGGTTCGTCAAACTTTCTTGATACTCTACTGTCCTATCATAATAAAAGGCAAAACAATATATTCTTTAAACTGATGCAAGTTAAGCTCCATCCACACACAAAAATAAAATCAGCATTTTTTTAAGCCATTACATCAACACCTCTCATAATGGGAGTGGGGGAACGGATTCCGACAGCTGTTTTTTTGCTGTCGGATTCTGTTCCCCCCATATTTCTGACAAACTGAGGTTCAACTATTTATCAAATTAAAGCAACTTACTAGTCTCAATAGCCTAGTGGTCAGATCCCTGACAATTTTTTTTTTTTAGCTTTGGGCGACCGGAGTTCAAGTCCCGGTTCGTCAAACTTTCTTGATACTCTACTGTCCTATCATAATAAAAGGCAAAAAAATATATTCTTTAAACTGATGCAAGTTAAGCTCCATCCACACACAAAAATAAAATCAGCATTTTTTTAAGCCATTACATCAACACCTCTCATAATGGGAGTGGGGGAACGGATTCCGACAGCTGTTTTTTTGCTGTCGGATTCTGTTCCCCCTATGTTTCTTACATAATGAGGTTCTAATATTTATCACATTGCAGCTAATTGCTAAACCCAATAGCCTAGTGGTCAGTACCCACTGCACAGACATTCATCGTTTTTCAGCTGATTACGACCCGAGTTCAAGTCCCGGTTCGTCAAACTTTCTTGATACTCTACTGTCCTATCATAATAAAAGGCAAAAAAATATATTCTTTAAACTGATGCAAGTTAAGCTCCATCCACACACAAAAATAATATCAGCATTTTTTCAAGCCATTACATCAACACCTCTCATAATGGGAGTGGGGGAACGGATTCCGACAGCTGTTTTTTTGCCGTCGGATTCTGTTCCCCCTATGTTTCTTACATAATGAGGTTCTAATATTTATCACATTGAAGTAAAAAAATAGCCTCAATAGCCTAGTGGTCAGTTCCCTGACAATTTTTTTTTTAGCTTTGGGCGACCCGAGTTCAAGTCCCAGTTTGTCAAACTTTCTTGATACTCTACTGTCCTATCATAATAAAAGGCAAAAAAATATATTCTTTAAACTGATGCAAGTTAAGCTCCATCCACACACAAAAATAAAATCAGCATTTTTTCAAGCCATTACATCAACACCTCTCATAATGGGAGTGGGGGAACGGATTTCGACAGCTGTTTTTTTTTCCGTCGGATTCTGTTCCCCCCATATTTCTGACAAACTAAGGTTCTAATATTTATCAAATTAAAGAAAAATGCTAGCCTCAATAGCCTAGTGGTCAGCTCCCTGACAAATTTTTTTTAGCTTTGGGCGACCCGAGTTCAAGTCCCGGTTCGTCAAACTTTCTTGATACTCTACTGTCCTATCATAATAAAAGGCAAAAAAATATATTCTTTAAACTGATGCAAGTTAAGCTCCATCCACACACAAAAATAAAATCAGCATTTTTTCAAGCCATTACATCAACACCTCTCATAATGGGAGTGGGGGAACGGATTTCGACAGCTGTTTTTTTGCCGTCGGATTCTGCTCCCCCCATATTTCTGACAAACTGAGGTTCTAATATTTATCACATTGAAGCAAATTACTTGCCTCACTAGCCTAGTGGTCAGTTCCCTGACAAATTGTTATTTTAGCTTTGGGCGACCCGAGTTCAAGTCCCTGTTCGTCAAACTTTCTTGATACTCTACTGTCCTATCATAATAAAAGGCAAAAAAATATATTCTTTAAACTGATGCAAGTTAAGCTCCATCCACACACAAAAATAAAATCAGCATTTTTTTCAGCCATTACATCAACACCTCTCATAATGGGAGTGGGGGAACGGATTCCGACAGCTGTTTTTTTGCCGTCGGATTCTGTTCCCCCTATGTTTCTTACATAATGAGGTTCTAATATTTATCACATTGCAGCTAATTGCTAAACCCAATAGCCTAGTGGTCAGTACCCTCTGCACAGACATTCATCATTTTTCAGCTTATTACGACCCGAGTTCAAGTCCCGGTTCGTCAAACTTTCTTGATACTCTACTGTCCTATCATAATAAAAGGCAAAAAAATATATTCTTTAAACTGATGCAAGTTAAGCTCCATCCACACACAAAAATAAAATCAGCATTTTTTTAAGCCATTACATCAACACCTCTCATAATGGGAGTGGGGGAACGGATTCCGACAGCTGTTTTTTTGCCGTCGGATTCTGTTCCCCCTATGTTTCTTACATAATGAGGTTCTAATATTTATCACATTGAAGTAAAAAAATAGCCTCAATAGCCTAGTGGTCAGTTCCCTTACAAATTTTTTTTTAGCTTTGGGCGACCCGAGTTCAAGTCCCAGTTCGTCAAACTTTCTTGATACTCTACTGTCCTATCATAATAAAAGGCAAAAAAATATATTCTTTAAACTGATGCAAGTTAAGCTCCATCCACACACAAAAATAATATCAGCATTTTTTCAAGCCATTACATCAACACCTCTCATAATGGGAGTGGGGGAACGGATTCCGACAGCTGTTTTTTTGCCGTCGGATTCTGTTCCCCCTATGTTTCTTACATAATGAGGTTCTAATATTTATCACATTGAAGTAAAAAAATAGCCTCAATAGCCTAGTGGTCAGTTCCCTGACAATTTTTTTTTTAGCTTTGGGCGACCCGAGTTCAAGTCCCGGTTCGTCAAACTTTCTTGATACTCTACTGTCCTATCATAATAAAAGGCAAAAAAATATATTCTTTAAACTGATGCAAGTTAAGCTCCATCCACACACAAAAATAAAATCAGCATTTTTTTAAGCCATTACATCAACACCTCTCATAATGGGAGTGGGGGAACGGATTCCGACAGCTGTTTTTTTGCCGTCGGATTCTGTTCCCCCTATGTTTCTTACATAATGAGGTTCTAATATTTATCACATTGCAGCTAATTGCTAAACCCAATAGCCTAGTGGTCAGTACCCACTGCACAGACATTTATCGTTTTTCAGCTTATTACGACACGAGTTCAAGTCCCGGTTCGTCAAACTTTCTTGATACTTTACTGTCCTATCATAATAAAAGGCAAAAAATATATTCTTTAAACTGATGCAAGTTAAGCTACATCCACACACAAAAATAAAATCAGCATTTTTTTAAGCCATTACATCAACACCTCTCATAATGAGAGTGGGGGAACGGATTCCAACAGCTGTTTTTTTGCTGTCGGATTCTGTTCCCCCCATATTTCTGACAAACTAAGGTTCAACTATTTATCAAATTAAAGCAAGTTACTAGTCTCAATAGCCTAGTGGTCAGATCCCTGACAATTTTTTTTTTTTAGCTTTGGGCGACCCGAGTTCAAGTCCCGGTTCGTCAAACTTTCTTGATACTCTACTGTCCTATCATAATAAAAGGCAAAAAAATATATTCTTTAAACTGATGCAAGTTAAGCTCCATCCACACACAAAAATAAAATCAGCATTTTTTCAAGCCATTACATCAACACCTCTCATAATGGGAGTGGGGGAACGGATTTCGACAGCTGTTTTTTTTGCCGTCGGATTCTGTTCCCCCCATATTTCTGACAAACTAAGGTTCTAATATTTATCAAATTGAAGCAAATAGTTAGCCTCAATAGCCTAGTGGTCAGTTCCCTGACAAATTTTTTTTTAGCTTTGGGCGACCCGAGTTCAAGTCCCGGTTCGTCAAACTTTCTTGATACTCTACTGTCCTATCATAATAAAAGGCAAAACAATATATTCTTTAAACTGATACAAGTTAAGCTCCATCCACACACAAAAATAAAATCAGCATTTTTTTAAGCCATTACATCAACACCTCTCATAATGGGAGTGGGGGAACGGATTCCGACAGCTGTTTTTTTGCTGTCGGATTCTGTTCCCCCCATATTTCTGACAAACTGAGGTTCAACTATTTATCAAATTAAAGCAACTTACTAGTCTCAATAGCCTAGTGGTCAGATCCCTGACAATTTTTTTTTTTTAGCTTTGGGCGACCCGAGTTCAAGTCCCGGTTCGTCAAACTTTCTTGATACTCTACTGTCCTATCATAATAAAAGGCAAAAAAATATATTCTTTAAACTGATGCAAGTTAAGCTCCATCCACACACAAAAATAAAATCAGCATTTTTTTAAGCCATTACATCAACACCTCTCATAATGGGAGTGGGGGAACGGATTCCGACAGCTGTTTTTTTGCTGTCGGATTCTGTTCCCCCTATGTTTCTTACATAATGAGGTTCTAATATTTATCACATTGCAGTTAATTGCTAATCCCAATAGCCTAGTGGTCAGTACCCACTGCACAGACATTCATCGTTTTTCAGCTGATTACGACCCGAGTTCAAGTCCCGGTTCGTCAAACTTTCTTGATACTCTACTGTCCTATCATAATAAAAGGCAAAAAAATATATTCTTTAAACTGATGCAAGTTAAGCTCCATCCACACACAAAAATAAAATCAGCATTTTTTTAAGCCATTACATCAACACCTCTCATAATGGGAGTGGGGGAACGGATTCCGACAGCTGTTTTTTTGCCGTCGGATTCTGTTCCCCCTATGTTTCTTACATAATGAGGTTCTAATATTTATCACATTGAAGTAAAAAAATAGCCTCAATAGCCTAGTGGTCAGTTCCCTGACAAGTTTTTTTTTAGCTTTGGGCGACCCGAGTTCAAGTCCCGGTTCGTCAAACTTTCTTGATACTCTACTGTCCTATCATAATAAAAGGCAAAAAAATATATTCTTTAAACTGATGCAAGTTAAGCTCCATCCACACACAAAAATAAAATCAGCATTTTTTCAAGCCATTACATCAACACCTCTCATAATGGGAGTGGGGGAACGGATTTCGACAGCTGTTTTTTTTGCCGTCGGATTCTGTTCCCCCCATATTTCTGACAAACTAAGGTTCTAATATTTATCAAATTGAAGCAAATTGTTAGCCTCAATAGCCTAGTGGTCAGTTCCCTGACAAATTTTTTTTTAGCTTTGGGCGACCCGAGTTCAAGTCCCGGTTCGTCAAACTTTCTTGATACTTCTACTGTCCTATCATAATAAAAGGCAAAAAAATATATTCTTTAAACTGATGCAAGTTAAGCTCCATCCACACACAAAAATAAAATCAGCATTTTTTTAAGCCATTACATCAACACCTCTCATAATAGGAGTGGGGGAACGGATTCCGACAGCTGTTTTTTTGCCGTCGGATTCTGTTCCCCCTATGTTTCTTACATAATGAGGTTCTAATATTTATCACATTGAAGTAAATAACTAGCCTCAATAGCCTAGTGGTCAGTTCCCTGACAAATTTTTTTTTAGCTTTGGGCGACCCGAGTTCAAGTCCCAGTTCGTCAATCTTTCTTGATACTCTACTGTCATATGATAATAAAAGGCAAAAAAATATATTCTTTAAACTGTTGCAAGTTAAGCTCCATCCACACACAAAAATAAAATCAGCATTTTTTAAGCCATTACATCAACACCTCTCATAATGGGAGTGGGGGAACGGATTCCGACAGCTGTTTTTTTGCCTTCGGATTCTGTTCCCCCCATATTTCTGACAAACTGAGGTTCTAATATTTATCAAATTTATGAAATTTCTAGCCTGAATAGCCTAGTGGTCAGTTCCCTGATAAATTATTTTTTAGCTTTGGGCGACCCGAGTTCAAGTCCCAGTTCGTCAAACTTTCTTGATACTCTACTGTCCTATCATAATAAAAGGCAAAAAAAAAATATTCTTTAAACTGATGCAAGTTAAGCTCCATCCACACACAAAAATAAAATCAGCATTTTTTTAAGCCATTACATCAACACCTCTCATAATGGGAGTGGGGGAACGGATTCCGACAGCTGTTTTTTTGCCGTCGGATTCTGTTCCCCCTATGTTTCTTACATAATGAGGTTCTAATATTTATCACATTATAGCTAATTGCTAAACCCAATAGCCTAGTGGTCAGTACCCTCTGCACAGACATTCATCGTTTTTCAGCTTATTACGACCCGAGTTCAAGTCCCGGTTCGTCAAACTTTCTTGATACTCTTCTGTCCTATCATAATAAAAGGCAAAAAAATATATTCTTTAAACTGATGCAAGTTAAGCTCCATCCACACACAAAAATAAAATCAGCATTTTTTTAAGCCATTACATCAACACCTCTCATAATGGGAGTGGGGGAACGGATTCCGACAGCTGTTTTTTTGCCGTCGGATTCTGTTCCCCCTATGTTTCTTACATAATGAGGTTCTAATATTTATCACATTGCAGCTAATTGCTAAACCCAATAGCCTAGTGGTCAGTACCCTCTGCACAGACGTTCATCGTTTTTCAGCTTATTACGACCCGAGTTCAAGTCCCGGTTCGTCAAACTTTCTTGATACTCTACTGTCCTATCATAATAAAAGGCAAAAAAATATATTCTTTAAACTGATGCAAGTTAAGCTCCATCCACACACAAAAATAAAATAAGCATTTTTTAAGCCATTACAGTCCATCAACACCTCTCATAATGGGTGGGGGAACGGATTCCGACAGCTGTTTTTTTGCCGTCGGATTCTGTTCCCCCCATATTTCTTACATAATGAGGTTCTAATTTTTATCAAATTGCAGCATGTAACTGTCCTCAATAGCCTGTTGGTCAGTCCCCTAACAATGTTTATTTTTTAGCTTTGGGCGACCCGAGTTCAAGTCCCGGTTCGTCAAACTTTCTTGATAATATACTGTCCTATCATAATAAAAGGCAAAAAAAAATATATTCTTTAAACTGATGCAAGTTAAGCTCCATCCACACACAAAAATAAAATCAGCATTTTTTCAAGCCATTACATCAACACCTCTCATAATGGGAGTGGGGGAACGGATTTCGACAGCTGTTTTTTTGCCGTCGGATTCTGTTCCCCCTATGTTTCTTACATAATGAGGTTCTAATACTTATCACATTGAAGTAAATAACTAGCCTCAATAGCCTAGTGGTCAGTTCCCTGACAAATTTTTTTTTAGCTTTGGGCGACCCGAGTTCAAGTCCCAGTTCGTCAATCTTTCTTGATACTCTACTGTCATATGATAATAAAAGGCAAAAAAATATATTCTTTAAACTGTTGCAAGTTAAGCTCCATCCACACACAAAAATAAAATCAGCATTTTTTAAGCCATTACATCAACACCTCTCATAATGGGAGTGGGGGAACGGATTCCGACAGCTGTTTTTTTGCCTTCGGATTCTGTTCCCCCCATATTTCTGACAAACTGAGGTTCTAATATTTATCAAATTTATGAAATTTCTAGCCTGAATAGCCTAGTGGTCAGTTCCCTGATAAATTATTTTTTAGCTTTGGGCGACCCGAGTTCAAGTCCCAGTTCGTCAAACTTTCTTGATACTCTACTGTCCTATCATAATAAAAGGCAAAAAAAAAATATTCTTTAAACTGATGCAAGTTAAGCTCCATCCACACACAAAAATAAAATCAGCATTTTTTTAAGCCATTACATCAACACCTCTCATAATGGGAGTGGGGGAACGGATTCCGACAGCTGTTTTTTTGCCGTCGGATTCTGTTCCCCCTATGTTTCTTACATAATGAGGTTCTAATATTTATCACATTATAGCTAATTGCTAAACCCAATAGCCTAGTGGTCAGTACCCTCTGCACAGACATTCATCGTTTTTCAGCTTATTACGACCCGAGTTCAAGTCCCGGTTCGTCAAACTTTCTTGATACTCTACTGTCCTATCATAATAAAAGGCAAAAAAATATATTCTTTAAACTGATGCAAGTTAAGCTCCATCCACACACAAAAATAAAATCAGCATTTTTTTAAGCCATTACATCAACACCTCTCATAATGGGAGTGGGGGAACGGATTCCGACAGCTGTTTTTTTGCCGTCGGATTCTGTTCCCCCTATGTTTCTTACATAATGAGGTTCTAATATTTATCACATTGCAGCTAATTGCTAAACCCAATAGCCTAGTGGTCAGTACCCTCTGCACAGACGTTCATCGTTTTTCAGCTTATTACGACCCGAGTTCAAGTCCCGGTTCGTCAAACTTTCTTGATACTCTACTGTCCTATCATAATAAAAGGCAAAAAAATATATTCTTTAAACTGATGCAAGTTAAGCTCCATCCACACACAAAAATAAAATAAGCATTTTTTAAGCCATTACAGTCCATCAACACCTCTCATAATGGGTGGGGGAACGGATTCCGACAGCTGTTTTTTTGCCGTCGGATTCTGTTCCCCCCATATTTCTTACATAATGAGGTTCTAATTTTTATCAAATTGCAGCATGTAACTGTCCTCAATAGCCTGTTGGTCAGTCCCCTAACAATGTTTATTTTTTAGCTTTGGGCGACCCGAGTTCAAGTCCCGGTTCGTCAAACTTTCTTGATAATATACTGTCCTATCATAATAAAAGGCAAAAAAAAATATATTCTTTAAACTGATGCAAGTTAAGCTCCATCCACACACAAAAATAAAATCAGCATTTTTTCAAGCCATTACATCAACACCTCTCATAATGGGAGTGGGGGAACGGATTTCGACAGCTGTTTTTTTGCCGTCGGATTCTGTTCCCCCCATATTTCTGACAAAATGAGGGTTTAATATTTATCACATTAAAGCAAATTTTGAGCCTCAATAGCCTAGTGGTCAGTTCCCTGACAAATTGTTTTTTTAGCTTTGAGCGATCCGAGTTCAAGTCCCGGTTCGTCAAACTTTCTTGATACTCTACTGTCCTATGATAATAAAAGGCAAAAAAATATATTCTTTAAACTGATGCAAGTTAAGCTCCATCCACACACAAAAATAAAATCAGCATTTTTTAAGCCATTACATCAACACCTCTCATAATGGGAGTGGGGGAACGGATTCCGACAACTGTTTTTTTTGCCTTCGGATTCTGTTCCCCCCATATTTCTGACAAACTGAGGTTCTAATATTTATCAAATTTGTGAAAATTTCTAGCTTCAATAGCCTAGTGGTCAGTTCTCTGATAAATTATTTTTTAGCTTTGGGCGACCCGAGTTCAAGTCCCGGTTCGTCAAACTTTCTTGATACTCTACTGTCCTATCATAATAAAAGGCAAAAAAATATATTCTTTAAACTGATGCAAGTTAAGCTCCATCCACACACAAAAATAAAATCAGCATTTTTTCAAGCCATTACATCAACACCTCTCATAATGGGAGTGGGGGAACGGATTTCGACAGCTGTTTTTTTTGCTGTCGGATTCTGTTCCCCCCATATTTCTGACAAACTGAGGTTCAACTATTTATCAAATTAAAGCAAGTTAGTAGCCTCAATAGCCTAGTGGTCTAGCCTAGAAATCTAGACGCACCCTAGCGGCAGCAAAATGTATTTCGCAGCCAGGTGGTCTAGCAACTCTCAATAGAGAGCCTAAGTCCCGCCCCTCCGCTTCCGGCTCATGGGACCTTATTTCGGAAAAAATATGTATGGAAGTCAATGGCGAGAGATAACTTATCTTTTTATTCCGTCTGAACTGTGCCCTGAACTACACATATGATGTTTGTCAATTTAAAAGGTAATTATGAAAGTCAAGAAAGTCGCAGTTTGTCATAAAACAGAAGAGTAACGTTTAGTTTTATGTGAAAATCGCTCAATGAACTACATCTCTCGTCTCGCACTATGTACGTCACAAGATCCGTTGCTCGTATGTGTGTATTCTGGCTCAAAACACTCGGGCATGACGGCGTAACGTTACGATTATAATGTAAGACTATAGAAAAAATGACAGACGTTAGCTTCAGTAAAGTTAGCTTCATTCATTGAGAGAAAAGGTATGACGTCGCATGTGCGCCTTCTGGGTTTGTAGTCTTTGTAATTACGTATTTTCACAGTCTTATACCTCAGCAGGTTTACATCAAGCTGCGACTTTCTTGACTTTAAAATGTATCTTTTAAATTGACAAACATCATATGTGTAAATCAGGGCACAATTCAAACGAGATCAAAATATTTGTTGTCTCTCGCCATTGACTACCATACAATATTTTTCCGAAATAAGGTCCCATGGTGGTCGACCGGAAGGGGAGGGACTTAGGCTCTCTATAGACCTTCTAGCTGCAAAAACCTAAATTGGGTCAGGCCAATCACGTCGTGTATAGAGTAGGCGGGGGCGGGCTTAACATATGACGACAGAGTTGCGATGGCTGCGCTGCCACTTGAAAACAAAGAATGACGGCTGCTGATGGAGAACAACGGTCTTTCGAATCGGCTTTGGCCGCGACTCTGGAGGACTTGGAGTTAAGTTTTTCTTTGAGAAAAGAGCAAAGAACGGCACTTAAGTCATTCTTAAAAAAAGGAAGATGTGTTCGTCGTTTTGCCGGCCAGATATGGCTAAAGTTGAATCTATCAACTAAGCTCCGCTGTTGGGAAAACGCTCTGGTTGGTTTAAGCGCTGTCCTATTGCGTGCAGAGGGAATTTGAAAGACAGCCGTTTATCCCGCCCCTCGGATTAAACCGCGTCTATGGTGGTGTGTGTGTGTGTGTGTGTCACCACTGATGCTTGGTTCACGGTGCGAACGATTGTTTTCTCCGCGTTTACTTTGTAAGTTAGATCTGCAGATCTTGCACTCATCCATTTGTGAACTGCAAGTGAGCCTCCAGTGACAGGTTCTACTTTTCTAAAAGTGTCTACTTTTAAACAAACAATTCAAAACGAAAGAAAACAGACAGCTCTCTGTTTATGTAAATTAATCCGTATGCAATTTGCATTTCTCTCTGGCGCGTTCACTTAATTTACAGCGAAGATCACCAATCAGCATCGTCAACCTCATCTTTGCAGCCGACTGTGACAAAAAAAACCCGTTTGTTTATTAAACAATTAAAATGTGTGTGTGAATGTTGTTGCCGAGGGCACAGGAAATTGTAAATCCGGTGTTGAGACCGGTCGGCTACGCTATTACTTTATTCCGAACGCTTCTGCGTTGCCTCTAAAATGGCCGCCGTTACCCACAATGCATCATTCCATAACGTCTACGCCCGAGCTCTATTGCGTGCAGAGGGAATTTGAAAGACAGCCGTTTATCCCGCCCCTCGGATTAAACCGCGTCTAAGGTGAGTTTCCAGACCTAACATCTTGATGTAGGTCTGGCTTGCCAGGCTACTAGTGGTCAGTTACCTGATAATTTTTTTTTTTTTAGCTATGGGCGACCCGAGTTCAAGTCCCGGTTCGTCAAACTTTCTTGATACTTTACTGTCCTATCATAATAAAAGGCAAAACAATATATTCTTTAAACTGATGCAAGTTAAGCTCCATCCACACACAAAAATAAAATCAGCATTTTTTTAAGCCATTACATCAACACTTCTCATAATGGGAGTGGGGGAACGGATTCCGACAGCTGTTTTTTTGCCGTCGGATTCTGTTCCCCCCATTTTTCTGACAAACTGAGGTTCTAATATTTATCAAATTGAAGCAAAGTACAAGCCTCAATAGCCCTGTGGTCAGTTCCCTAACAAAATGTTTTTTAGCTTTGGGCGACCCGAGTTCAAGTCCCGGTTCGTCAAACTTTCTTGATACTCTACTGTCCTATCATAATAAAAGGCAAAAAATATATTCTTTAAAATGATGCAAGTTAAGCACCAATCATCATTCACCATCATGTGACACTGAAGACTGGAGTAATAGATGCTAAAAATTACGCTTTGCCATCGCAGGAATAAATACATATTTTACATTATATAAAAATAGAAAAATAGAAAACAGTTATTTTTAGTTGTAATAATATTGTCACATTTAGTTTTGGGTTTTGTTTAATGTTCATGTTTCATGTCTATTATTTTTAAATTCTCATAGTCATGTTTCCTGTTTGCCATGTGTTTCCCTTGCCATCATGTGATTATGTCTTGTGCTTTCCTAGCCTTTCGTGTCATATTCTTATTGGTTGACTGTCTTGTCTGTCCTTTTATTTTTAACAGAAGAAAGAAACTTATTTGGGTTTAAAACAACTTGAGAGAGTAAATTATTAAAATGATCATTTTTGGGGTAGCTATCCAATTAATGTTAATAAAACAACAAAAAACTAAGAGAAAATCACTCACTGCTCTGAAAACTTTAATAGTAGCTTTAATAGTAGCATTGTTTTTAAACTAGTCACATTAGTTTGGCTGTAATGCTCAGTCACTTGCAAAATAGTAACTAACATGAAAAAAAATCGTGATAAAATCGTGAATCGTGATTTTCCTAAAAAAAAAATTGTGATATTATATTTTTGCTATATCGCCCAACCCTCTATTATGTATTAAAAATAGAAGTAGAAAACAAGAGCATGGAGTTTGGATTTTAGATTGTCTTTCTATTAATAAAATATAAAAACATAAGGTTTCAGGGGTCACACTGCACATCTCCATGACTATGACACAGAGATACATTATGCTTTGATTATTATATTTTAATATATTTAAGAAGGCCTAGAACGTGATTAAATACCATTAATTTTACCAATAATGTCTTAAGAATAGAATGTCAGTGTTGTAGTCAGGCTGGTGAAATGGGTTTTAAAAGCAGACCTGAATTTGTTTTAGCTCAGCCATCTGATTGTGTTTTCAGAAGCCCAAACATTAATCGAGAACGAGAAACAGATGTTTACCTAGAACCTAA
The DNA here is from genome assembly GCF_963993115.1 of Abramis brama. Taxonomy (NCBI): domain Eukaryota; kingdom Metazoa; phylum Chordata; class Actinopteri; order Cypriniformes; family Leuciscidae; genus Abramis; species Abramis brama. The sequence goes on along the minus strand of NC_139965.1, from coordinate 25,661,823 downwards.
AGGCTTTCTCTTTTTTCTGTTTCATGTGTCTCACTCTCTGTATTCTTTTTCCATGTTTTTTTTTTTTTTTTTTGATAACGTGAACGCAGGAAAAGAAGGAAGGAGGTTGGCCTGGAGGTCCCAGACAGTGATGTAATCTGTTTGTGAAAAACACTCTCAGAATGTGATTGTAATAGCCACATCTTAAAGAGGGTCACTTTGAGTTAGGCAGGAGACAGACTGATTCACCCTGTTCACACTGTTTGTTTGGTGTTCCTCCCATCTCCCCCTCTCCGTCCTTCTCTCTCTCTCTCTCTCTCTCTCTCTCTCTCTCTCTCTCTCTCTCTCTCTCACTCACACACACACACACACTGCTTTATTAGCCAAAGATTCGACTCTTTGGCTTTTCTTACTTTTGATTCCCAAGACAAATGTGAAAGTGCAGAATGTCCAGATCCTCATGCAGAAATCCACAGGAGGTGAGCAGATTTGTGGCCACTTTTAGCAAAGTGTGAGGACGCTGCTGTAACTAAACAGTCCAGCATAAAAACGTCTTAAGGTTGCCTTTCATAGCCTTAAAACAGCCATCGACAGTCCTGGAATTTCACTTCAGACTCATTAACAATGTGCAAAAATTCAATAATGTGTTTCAAATTCAAACGTCAACACATCTTTTAAATCCCATCACAACACACATTTTGTAAACCAATGAAATAGATTAACAAAGAAAAAATATTATCATAGTTCTGAGAAAGGACCAGAGAACTATCAACAGCTCGACATTTTTCGTTCACACATTTTGACATTTTTCATGCAGACTGTTTATCAACAGAGGTTTTACATTTCTCACATTGGTATTTCTTTTCAAAACATTTATCACCAATGATCTGTTTCTAAACACTGCCTCCATTCTTATAGTATTAGACATCAGGAAAAGTACATAAGAGAAACACTGTTTTTAAAAAGGGACAAACAGCAAAATTCAGTTGCTCATTTATTTTTGAATTCTTTTCTTCACTAATTGTTCTCTACAGAGTGAACTTGTGTGAATGAAATATACATTTCTTTATAAGGGTTACACATTATTTATAAGGTTAATAAGGTTTCCCATGCTCGTGGAAATATCATGGTATTTTAAAATTGTGTTTACCAGTCATAGAAAAGTCATAATTTCTATAGTGAATTGACATGTTTGTTTGTGTTTTTTACTTATGTTTTGCCTTAAAATAAAGTAAAACCTTCTTGCAAGCCTTATTAATGTTTAATGCATTATGGAATTTTTTTTATAGTTCAGAAAATAGTCTGAATGATTCAATAGTGAAATGGACTGAATCAACACGATTTTTTTTTACAAATGTTTATCCAGTAATAACAAATGACTGGAAAGGTTATTGAAAAGCCATGGAAATTCATTAATTCGTCAGAAAGAGGGAGGACACTGATGCATACTGATGTTCAGGAAGAAATGACATATTCTTGGAGCTCAAATAAAAAGGTGATTCAAAAGGCACCCTTTGACTCTTCAAAGCAATTCAAGTGTGTGATTTTATTCCCTTATATGAAGACAGGAAGATTTGAAGCATATTTTCCTTGAAATTTATCCTTTTTCAGAGGCTGAGTCTGAATGAACAAATGGATGTTAGAAAGTTGGAAGATTTCATCTCCTCTGTATGGTCTAAGCACGTCTCATCCATCTTGCAGGTCTGCCACATGTTTTCAATCTCATGGACCATTCTGCATGTCTTTGTGTTTTACAGCTGCAGGGCAGGTTCATGCTGAAAAGCGCTCATTGCTTTTGCCTCAGGTCATGTGCTTGTGTGTAAATGTTGAACATGTCCTTTAAACGTTTATATGGCTATGTGTTTGATCTTTGGAATATTTCATACACTCCCAAGCAAATCTGGAACAAAACTTAAATGCCGGCCCTACTTATCTGAAACAGAGAAAAAAGACACAAGACAATGTCCAACAAATCTGTTTAATATGTTATTGATGCAGGCTCAACCGATTCTGATTTCCCCCTCACAGTGAATCATGCCACTTCAGGGAATGTGTGCATCCTTCTGAATGGCAAGAGGAAAGAGGTTAACGTGTTCTTCCTGGGGTCCAGGCCCCTTAATGACCCTACCAGAAGCTGCTCTGCATACTTTCACTGGTGTAGTCATTAAGTCAAGCTTCCTCAAGAACCCCAGTCCCATATGATTCAGTTTGGGTCCAGACCCACTGAGTTTAGCCATCACATGTAGCCTATCTGACGGTCACGATTAGTTTTGCCTGGATAGCCACAATAAAACGTCTGGAACAGAGACCTTAAACAACACTAATGAAAACTGTTTGACCAGACACATTGCACTACTACAAGAAGCGCAACGGAAGCTTTGATAAAGTCCAGTCTAAAAAGAGGGGTCTTTGAATACTCGACTTTACCATGACTTAAATGATAAAACAATCTTTACCCAAATTACAGAAACTTGGTTTGAACTGAAATTAGTCCATTCACTTTTCACACAAATGTGTTCTTACTGAGGTATTGACGTGTGCCATTACTTGTCTTGAGTCTTTGCCTGTTGCTAGGCAACTGGCAAACCTTGTGTGTTTGTCTGGTTTTGTTTGTCTTTCCAGTTTGTCTCCGTGAGCCCACCCTTCAGGTCCTGTCCTGCTCAATTAGAGAGAAATAAGTTGTTTGAAGAGCAGCAGTCCACTTTAAATGGCCTCTTAAAGAAACCTCACAAGATTACAGTGCAGTACAGCTATTAAACTGCTGCTGATGAGAAGAACTGTACTGTACAGTGCGTGTTCTGCATAAACAAATTCCATGATTTTTTTTTTCTTTTTTTTTTTCACATAAACATGGTAGTACCATGATATTCTTTGCAGTATCTTGTAGTGCAGTACATGATGATCTTTCAGTGCCATGGTATTGACATTTGGCACCACACCACCACTGTAGTGCCATAGTTATTTTAGTAAGTGATGAAAGATGAGAAAAAGAATGTGTGTGTGTGTGTAAATTGTGTGCGTTTGAGGGTTGATTGTGGTTGTGCTCTTCATAGGGAACAACAAGAACCTCTAACCCTCAAATTCATAATAGTGTCTTCATTGTTACTGAATTGTGAACACTGGGACACTAACTTCTTCCTGTTTTTATACTGTTCTAATGACCTCACACTCTAACAAATTGCCTCAAGACAGGACGTTCATGCGACATTTCGTGTCCAGAAAACCTGAGGTAAGATTTTAATTGGTGCTGTCTACTTTTCCATTCATGCATGCTGGGCCTAAATGTTGCCTGTGAAAAAGGAACTGTAAGCCATTATGTATCAGGAAGTTGAAAATGGATTTCAGCCATTTCTGTGTTCCGATCTGTTTCACAACCGTACTCTAGTGATGAATATTATCCTGCTTGTGATTATCTGTAGCTGAGTCACAGCCATCACCACCATAAAACAGCACTAACACTATTGCTCAAGTGAAATGTCTTGAATACTAATAATGGAATAATTCTTCAGACAGAGAAAAATAAAAGACCACAAATCAGTGTGGCCTTGAGCCACAGGTAACATGAGACAAGGTAATGAAGGTCATCTCAATTCCAGAGATACGAGTATACAGAGACATTCATTATGACGTTGATGAACATATTTTTACAATATGCTCCATGTCCCAGAACATCTGGTGTTTCTTAATTCGAACAACTAAGCCAGCATGGCAACGGCATCACAAACATTCATGCGTCCCATTATGCCCTAGACAAGAACGTTTTTCTTTTTTTCTTTTTTTAAACAATGACCTTTGAATTTTGAAACAGTAAGTTAAAATGGCTTTATATTATGAGACTAAAGTCCCATAAAAAAAACAACTTGTCTGTGCGACTGACTTTGAAATGACTGTCCATTCTGATATATCTTACGTTAATATACAAAAAGTGCTTTGAATTGAGTATTTGCGTATGTAGAGAGTAAATTAGGCATTTAAAGCTTATCCTCAAGAAGCAGTTAGTAAATATTGAATTTCAACAGGGCCAATGGACTGAAACTGTGTTGTTTTAAACCATACAAACTTGTCCATTGCTCTGTTTAAAGTTTGATTTAATAATAAAGTCAGATTTAATTTAAGTAGGTGAGATATGAATGTGAGATCTTAAAAGACCTTGATGCAAGAAGTAACACTTTCTTTTATCTAAAGCAAGACCTGATATTTACCATATTGCTATATTTTAGGCATATTTTGCTCTGACTTCCCATTGACCCTAGGGTCTGTTATTTCTTACAGTTTTCAATCAGACAGTTTTATGTTCTGCTGATATGGTGGATTTGTTCTGCAGCATCTGACATCATGACTGAAAAGCCACAGTGTATTGCTGTTGGCTCTTTAGTGTTACAAATCACTCATATTGTTTATCAACACATTCAGAGGGACAGATGGGAAAGAACATGCTAATGTCTTTGAGAAAGAGTCACATAATGGCTTTCATGTGTTTGAAATGCATGGATTTCATTCTTGAATGGCTTTCTTGTGAATGTTGCATAACTAAACATACTCACAGCAACGAATATCTCACCACAGTGCTGATACAACTGCAAATCATTATGGGGAAAAAACACTGTGTGTGTGTTTGTGTTTTTGTCTCTGTCTACTTGCAACCATATCTGAATACTTTGTCACAGGATTATTTTTTTGCTACTATAGGACATATAAAAACATATAAAAACAACTGACATCTATCAATTCATTTCACTTTCATTTCTTTAAGAAAATTGTTCCAGGATAGCCCTGACTGTGAAATCCAGCCCTTTCCTCGACTGTACAGGAGCAGTAGATAGTGCTAGCCTGGACCATGATGTTATTTCATGGCAGAGAGCCGAATCTATGGCTCAGGGCTGAGCTATATAAGTACTGAACACAGACCTGGACTTCACATTCACTCTCTCTCTCTCCTTCTCACTTCAACTATTTAGCAACTGCTCTGTAAATACATCACAGAAGCAAGCAGGAGTACAAGAGCTTTCAATTTCACAGAGAAACATTTGCTTTGGTAAGGTATCATTTTCTCAGATTTTTAGCTTTCTTTTCTGTAACCACATTTTGAGGATTTGGATTCAGACACTAATGCTTTCGAAATTGTTTACAGTGGAAAGTAATTTCCGTACTGTTTTTATTGGTCATATGGATGTTTGAGAAAAAAATATCTGTTCAGTCATGAATTTGGATGTTGTTGCTATTTCTTTCTTTTTTTTCTGTAATAATGTACAAATTATTTTATCTACATATCAGTTACAAAAGCTGTCACTAGGGTGGTACCCTTCAAAATGTACTAATAAGTACACTTTAGGTATAACATTTTATTTTAAGGTGTCATATTTGTTACATGTTACATGTACCTACTATAGTAATGACTAGTTATAAAGTAACAAACCATAACCTTAACCCTATAGTAAGTACATGTAGTTAATTAATACTACTTAGTACTTGTTTGTGTAAGTACACAGTAACAATGTCACCTTAAAATAAAGTGTAACCTGAAATGGTACTGCCCTGCCCTTGTGATAGCTTTTGCTTTTGAGTGTATTAGTCTGATTTTGACATCAAAACAAAATGTTGCATTTTTAAGTATACTATTAGTCTTTTTGTGTGTAGACTTTTAAAGCCTTAACAAATTCTAATATGGAGAGAAACTGTTAAAATTGACTGCATTTTGTTTTTCCATCCACAAATCTTTCTATGTGCATATCGGAATGTAGTTAGGTCTGAGTTTTCTGGCAGGATGTAAAAACAGTTGTGCATTCCCTTGACACACAGTGATGGCTCTCACAGATGTGATATTTGAGAGCAGCTTTACTTTAAGCTCTTTCTCTGCAGCTTCTATTTGTTTTAGCAGGAGTATTCATGATCTCCACTGTATTACTTCATCCTGTCTAAAGTCTTTTGGTTGTTTATGTAAAATGGAAAGTTTTTCAGTACACTAATTTTATCATTTTTCTTGGTCCGTTTGAATCTGGAAAGGTTGAAATTAGTTCATAATAAGCTAATAAAAAATAAAATAAAAAAGACACATGAGAATTTCCTGTATGATTTACTGAAGTGAAAATACTGTGGTCCATTTCCTTCTGTGCAATTTACTAATGGTCTTTATATTAATATCTGATTGGCATAGGATCTGTGTCTGGACTATTCTTGTGTTGAAGGAGCTGTGTGTGAGAGGGTCTTCACCAGAGGTCAGAGGTCATTAACAGGGAGCCAGGATGGGCTGCCTCTCAGCATGGACCTTTCTTCTGTTTCTGTTGGAAATTACAGGCACTTTTTCTCAAGGTTTGTTTTGGCAAAACTCCTGTGAACGTCATTTGAATCAGCACATTTCATACTTATTTGCTAATGCAAGTTATTGTTAATGCAGTCATCTGGCATGTTATTGCTTATGGCAGAAGCTGAAAGATTTCAACAGAATATTGACAGCTGGCTCTTAGAAACATGACTCTTCCAATACCCCAACCCCCAAACCTCTCTTCAGCAAACTCATTATTGCAGGAAAGGCAACATTGTTCTGGTGTCCCCATATATCCAGAAGCTGAGGTGTTTTTGCGAGCCAGCGGCAGAAAGACACCTGCTAGCAATTGGTTCTACTCTGTGTGTGAACCACTAGCGGAAATCTCTGTTGCACTCTGCATGTCAGGATAAAGAAAAGGGCTCTTAAATAATCTGAAAGGGGAACGAAAATAAGTAAATTTTCACTTCCATAGTTAGGCTCATGACAATAAGCCTTGATTAATCTACAATATGCTTTATTTTCTTTACCACATCAAAAGTAAGTTAAGCCCATCACTGGACTGCATCATAGAATTAATAGAACACGTTTTTTTCTCTCAAAACTTTGGCTGTCTTCGAATTAGCAAGGTAAAACTGAGATACTGTGCTAAGATTTTAAGAAATAAAGCTTTTGTTTCCTTTATTAGGGACATGGAGAAACATCATGGGGACATCATGGAGACCAAACCCAGCTGTGTACCATAATGAAGGTAGGTGTATATGTTTCTGACAATATATAGCCAATGAAATATTTCAAAAGGAGATCCAAATGGATGTTTAAAGCCATACAAATGTCATTTTCTTCAGATAATTACGAGTGGACCACATGGTTCAATGTAGATCACCCTGGAGGAAAAGGAGACTATGAGAACCTGAATGCCATTCGTTTTTATTATCGAGCGCGTGTATGTGAGTTTCCTCGAGCTCTAGAGGCACGCACTACCGAATGGATCCCAGCTCGCAGCACTGGGGAAAGAGTACATGCTGACCCGGTTGTAGGCTTCTGGTGTGTCAATGATGAACAGCCTGTTGGGAGGAACTGCTCAAACTATGCTGTACGCTTCCTATGTCCTAGAGGTAAGTAAATGCGGCTCTATAAGCCAACTACAACTATTCCCTGCTTTAAATGGAATAATGCTTCTAACAATCATTATAAATAAATACTGTAATGTTCAAAGTTTTATCGTGCACATTTTCTCTGATAATAATGGTGAGCAGATTATGTATTCAAATTAAATATAGAAAAGGTGGATTCTGCACAAATAATTATTCAGAAATCTGTTGTTTTAAGTTTACCATGAGTTAACATCACAGTTTTTGTAAGGTGATGACACCCTAGAAAATACATTGTAAATAAATGTATATTATCCCTCTTTCCATTCAGACATTGTTTCAGATAATGAAGAACTGATATGGGGTCCATGGTCAGACTGGAGTGTGTGTCCAGCCCAATGCAATCAGGTGGCAATACAGCATCGCTCTAGAAGCTGCAAATCCACTTCTAAACAATGCAATGGCCAAACGGTCGAGGCCAGGTCATGCCAAGGGCCACCTTGCCCACGTAATGCATTTACTCAGTTTCCTAAAGATTAAAAATGATAATTTTATTGTCATTTAGACAAGAAATCTTTGAATCTTTAAATCTTTATTGTCATCCTACCATTTGTTGTTAAAAAAAATCTCTTTCCCCTTTTTTTCATTAGGCTGTGATCTGCAGTGCATGATGGGCAAAGTAAACGATGAGTGTGATGGCTGCATGTGCCAGGATCATACAGTTTTAGGATCAGTCCGTAGTGCCGGGGGTCTCCCTGCACCTGGAGCTGCCATTCTCCGTGCTGGTTCCAGGGCAAAACTCCTCACCGTTACTGATCACAATGGGCACTTTCAGGTCCCTGGAATCTGCCCTGATGGCAACAGTACTCTGATGATCAAGCTGAATAATCATGCTCCACACCAAGTCACTGTGCCACCAAGCACCGAACGCACGTCCGTCCTCCTTTTGAAGCTAGAGAGAGCAAGTAATGATTACTTTAATGACCTTGAATGCATTTAACGTATTCTGTATTAGCATTAGAATACTACCTTAAGATTTTTTTATTTTTTTTGAAGATGTGCGTTTAATTTTTATTAAATGGTAAGTTTTATTTTTATTTATTTTTTACCCCACTAAAATAATGTATCTTTATACAAGCTAAAAAATAAATACAAGCTATAAGTATGCAGCTATTATGTAACTCCATAAATTCAAAAACACACTTTTGCTGGAAAACAATGGCATACAATGAAAAACATTACTGATTGGTTTGTAGTTTAACACATTTGTACTGATGCTTTCGAGATGATCACAATTCCTTTTTGCTATTTAGACAAAACCTCATCCATGTTAGCTAGCTATATAACATTATCTTGGTGAAAATTCTGCAGAATTTGCAACAATGTAGAATACATAACAGAAACCAATCATTGAAGTTCATCAAAGCAAAAAAAAAATGGATGTACAAGATCAATACATGTAACACAATCGTTTTTCGCTGTGTTCCTCAGAAAAACTGTATGTGCTGAAAAACCCTGAGAACAAGGCCAGAAGGGAAGGTCAGACAGCTGCCTTCTGTTGTAAGGTTGATGGGACACCTGAACCAAACCAGTATGAATGGTAAGATTATGCTTTCAGATATGAATTGATGTTCACTATAGAATTTCAGCAGAACATAAGGAGACCATGTTGCCCTTTAGATGGCATTAAATGAAAAAGTAGAGAATCACAAACAGCATCTAGTATCTAAAGTCAAAGCCCTCATGTCTTATGTTCCTTCAAAAGAATGTGACAGGTGTAAATGAAGACAGTTTAAACAAACCAGGTTAACATGAAGTTATTTCTTAGCTATTAAGAATTGGTCCCCACCCCATGACAACAGTTATCCTGAATGTGAAAACACAATCATAATCACTGTCGTAAATCTTTAGGTTCCACAATGGCACTCTGCTGGACAGGAGTCAATATCAGTATGACGAGACACTGGTTTTGAGGAATCTCAGTTTGGACCATATTGGAGAATACTACTGCAGAGCCAGTAATGAGAACGGAGCCATCAAATCCAAACCAGCCACCCTCACGGTTATTGGTGTGCCCTTATATCCTACTTTAACTATAGATATTTCAAATTAACCTAAAAGGTATCTATCAAAATACTTTACAAATAGTGTGATCTTATTTAGCTATTTATCTGTTTTCTATCTATTTCTGTGTTAAGGCCAAAAAGCACCGTCATGCAACCCTAAGCCTGATTCCCACCTGATCCGCCTACCACATGACTGCTTTCAAAACGAGACTAACTCTTTGTATTACGATGTGGGGAGATGCCCAACATCCACATGCACAGGGAAGCTGGATAACGGCATCAGATGCAAAGACTCAGTGTCTTACTGCTGTGGAATTTCAAACATGGAGGAGAAAGAGATTAAATGTCAGGGATATCAGTTGCCCATCATGGTAGTGACTCAGTGTGGTTGCAAAATATGTGTGGACACAAAAGCTATCATTCGTGGACGTGCTATTGCAGCAGACACTGATGAGCCCATGAGGTTTGGACACATTTACATGGATGGCACAAGAGTAAGTCGAACTGGATACAAAGGCACATTCTCAATCCAGGTACCAACAAACACAGAGCGTCTAGTCCTCACATTTGTGGACAACATGCAGAAGTTTGTGAACACCACAAAAGTTTTACCGTTCAATCCTAAAGGTGGAGCTGTGTTCTATGAGATCAAGTTATTGAGGAAAAAGCCAGCTGTGACCATCAGCTCAAGAGAAACTAATAAGCTAGATCTTGGTGAGGTAGAAGGCCAGGATCCCATTGCTGAGATTGAGATCCCACCCAATGCATTCTATAAAGAAAATGGAGAAGTGTTCATGGGAAATGTCAAAGCCAGTGTGACTTTCCTCGACCCCAGGGATGTATCAACAGCAGCGGCTGCCCAAAGTGATCTCAACTTCATTGGTGATGAAGGTGACACTCTGCCCTTGAGGACCTATGGAATGTTCTCAGTGGACTTTAGGGACGAAGAAGGAGGCGAGTCACTCAACGCCGGAGAGGTGAAAGTGCGTCTCGATGCAGCACAAGTGAAGATGCCCGAGCACTTAAAGACCATGAAATTATGGTCTCTTAATCCTGAGACAGGTTTGTGGGAGGAAGAGGGCCAGTTCCATGCTGAGAAGAAGCAAAGGGGGAAAAGAGAGGAGAGGACCTTTCTCATAGGTAACATGGAAATCCGTGAGAGGCGGCTATTTAACTTGGATGTACCTGAGAACAGGAGATGTTACGTGAAAGTGCGGGCTTTCCGTAGCGACCGGTACATGCCAAGTGAGCAAGTTGAAGGAGTCGTGATGACTTTAATAAATATGGAGCCCACACCAGGGTTTTCCACCAACCCTCGGGCTTGGGGTAGATTTGACAGTGTCATCACTGGCCCAAATGGTGCGTGCCTTCCAGCCTTCTGTGATGAACAGAAAGCAGATGCATATTCGGCCTCCGTCATGGCCAACCTTGGGGGAGAAGAGCTAGAGGCAGTAGCATCCTCTCCAAAGTTGAATCCTAACATAATTGGCGTCCCACAACCCTATTTGAATAAACTTAACTATAGACGTACGGACCACGACGATCGCAGAATAAAAAAGACAGCATTCAGCATGAATGTGGCCAAACCCCGGTCAAACACGGCTGAGGAGGCCAATGGTCCAGTTTATCCGTTTGACAAGCTTAAAGAGTGTGAGGAAGCTCCATTCAGCGCAGCTCACTTCCGTTTCTCGAGAGTTGAAGGAGATCGGTATGATTACAACACAGTGCCTTTCAATGAGGACGATCCTATGAGCTGGACTGAGGACTACTTGAGTTGGTGGCCAAAGCCCATGGAATACAGGGCCTGCTACATTAAAGTAAAACTCAACAGTCCCCATGAGATCAATGTTCGTTCTCGCAATATGGGAGGTACCCATCCAAAAACCGTTGGCCAACTGTATGGCATCCGTGACACCAGAAGCATCCGGGACATGGACCAGTCAACTGTTTCAGCTGTGTGTCTGGAGTTTAAGTGCAGTGGGATGCTCTACGATCAAGACAGAGTGGATCGGACCCTCGTGAAGGTAATGCCTCAGGGCAGCTGCAAGCGAGACAGTGTAAACAGCATGCTACAGGAATACTTGGTGAATCACCTTCCACTGGCTGTCAACAATGACACAAATGAGTTCACCATGCTTGCACCTCTGGACCCTCTGGGCCACAACTACGGTATCTATACTGTGACTGACCAAGACCCCCGGACAGCCAAAGAAATTGCACTTGGCCGTTGCTTTGATGGTACATCAGATGGCACCTCTCGAGTCATGAAGAGCAATGAAGGTGTGGCATTAACATTCACCTGTGGTGATAAAGAGGTCACTAGGCAGAGTATGTTCCAGCAGATGCAGAACTCACTGGGTCAAGCCACAGCTGGAAGTGCACGGCAGGGAAGAGGAAACCGGAGGCAGAGAGGCAGCTCAGCAGCACCTCGCAGCAGTAAGAGGAGGAGTACTCGTAATTCCTACACACGTGCCCAGACCATTGGTTGATATTCCAAGAACTTAAAAACTCTACATGAGACAAGACAGACCCAATCTCTATGGGGACTGCTCTTATGAGAGTTACTGGATTCAAGCCATTTTCAAACTTGACAGCAATAAGAAAATTACAGACGTACAGTATTTGAACAAGGCTAGGGCAAAGTCTTTTCAAATTTCTTCACTAATTTTAGGTTTGTTGATCACATTAACTGGCAAACAATTTTACAGATTTTATGAATTCACATTAGAGTGGATAATTTTTATTTTAATAATTCCTTTTTAATAATTTCACCTATTAAAAGCCTAACAAAACTAAAATCATTTTTTTAAGCAAAGCAACTCCAAAGGAATGTGTGCTTCATGTAATTTTTCATTTACATATTGTCTACTCACTTGTACTGTGGTAAATATTTTACTACTTGAAATTGTAAATAGTCAAATATTTATTGCATACTCCAGACAAAGCAGTTGAACACAACATCTCCAGCTAAACAATCATGTATGCCCTTTATCATTCATTAATTAGAAAAACTCTTTAAGATGTCCAAAACCTTTAAAAAAATAGGTCATTCTTTTAGACCAATGATTTTATTGGATTCTTTAAAAAAAAAACAATGCATTTGAGTCTTTGTATTGTCACTGCCCAATTTGTAAGAAAATCCTCTAAGCTGTTTTCTTATAAACATTTTTGCTGACAAGTTTCATTTTTATTTAATTTTAGTTCATACATAGGCCTACCTGTAGAAGCTACTGTATAGTAACAATGGGTGAAACAAAAGCATAACACCTGTTTGCTTCAGCTAGTGATGCAAATTTACCATATTATGTCATATAACCAGCAATATTAAATATCATTAATTAGCTGATCGAGTGTGCAGCAATACTGAGTTAATTTAAAATATACTTTGGTGGAGAACAACTGCACAACAAGTAGACTTCTGCATTCATATGATGGCAAGGTCAAAATTCAAGAGATTCAATGAAGCTTGGTTTCGTTTGTTTTACTTTCATTTTTCCATGCCTTCATTTAATCAGTGTGCCACTTCTGGGACCAGCTGCATAAACATAGCCATTATGTTAAGACTGTGACTTAAGTACTAATATAACCAACTAGCGATTAGTCAAGGGACAATCAGTCTTACTTTTTGGTTTCAAATAAGACCAATCTATGTTTTTATGTAACTGATTTAACACAGTTATGAACAGTCTTAAAGGAAAAAAATATAATAATAATGTGATGACTAACTTGTAAGACTAGTCTTGGCAGCAACCTGGTCCAGCTGTTAAAGGAATAGTTCACTTTAAAATGAAAATTCTGTCATCATATACTCACCCCTCATGTTGTTTCAAACCTGTATGAATTTCTTTCTTCTGCTGAACAGAAACCAGGCAGTTTCTGGGTCCCATTGACTTCCATAGTATATTTTTTTCCTACTATGGAAGTCAATGGGACCCATAAACTGCCTGGTTACTGACATTCTTCTAAATATCTTCCTTTCTGTTCAGCAGAAGAAAGAAATTCATACAGGTTTGAAACAACATGAGGGGTGAGTATATGATGACAGAATTTTCATTTTAAAGTGAACTATTCCTTTAATTATGCAGTGTCGACTCCAAGCACTAACAAACTTTGATTTCAAATGCTGAATTACACTATAGTTCACATTTGGAAACTGATACTGTTTCCAAGTGTGTATAAATATGCAAGAAAAGTATAACCATACTTTCAATAAGGACATTCTTGGAAGAAAATAATTTGCATAGAGCATCACCTTTTTTACTTCTGTGTAACTGAAATTGCACAGCTTAAAAAACATAAGCCACTTTTAATGAAATCAAGAGATATTTTCTATAAGGCATTGAAATTCTTATTTAGGCCAATCAGAGGAAATGCCTCCATCAAAGATGTCCCACATAATACAGTACGTTTTTGAAATAAATTCAAGGCCATCTGAATAAATTTGCCTTTCCCCATTTGCCGCTGGGGTACAATGGGCTGATAGCAGCTTTATGAGGAGTCTATGACCACTGGAACGAAGTAAAGGGTTGACACATTGTTCAGCGTTCAAGATGGCACAAATGTTGAATGTCTCCAGGGGCGTCTGGGCACAGAGGGAATGGGAAGGGGAAGATGAACCTTCGTCACATGAAGTCATCATACTCATTGCCGTAGCCACCGTCAAATTCACCATAATCAGCAATGTCATCTTTCATTTTTGCTTTCAATCCACCACTAGGAAGTACACCTTTCTTCTTTTTCTTGTTTGCCTTCTTTTCCTGTGAATAACGCAACAGCAACAAATTAAGATTGTTATTAAGAGTACTTTCCTATTGATATTTTGACCATAATTAATACTTTTTTTATAGAACTATAAAAAAAATGTGAGGCTATAAATTTCATCCTCAATCAAAGGTCCTCTAAAACCAAGGACACAAGATTAAAAACAGCAAAATCATTCAACTAACCTTTTCTTGCTTTTGTTTTTCATTGAGCAGAACAGACAAAGTAGTATTTATTTTCTTCAGGTCATCTACTTCCACTACAGAGACAGAGAGACAGAAGTTAGTATATTTTAGCACAATGGTTAGCATTCAGACGTGCATGGTCTTATGTTTACGCTAGACATGTGCCATATACGGTAATACGATACATCACAATAATGAACATGCACAATATTGTAATCATGGACACTTCAATTGTAACTAATTATTTATGACGAATTATTCCGCTTTTTGGAATGCATTTTAAGAATACTTTTCCCATCATCTGGTTAAACTGCACAACACGGCTGTATGCTGCGTCAAAAAGGCATGCGCGCACTCTGATGTAAACAAGGCCAACACGCATGAGAAGCGCATGGCGTAAAGAGTGAAGAGCAGCGCTGAATGAAAATGTACATTCACTCTCTGACAGGAACATTACCCCGGTAAACCCCATAAACAAAGCAGCTGCGCTACTTTCTGTTTCTGAACAGTATTTAAATGTTTCTAACCGACATTCAGATTTTTGTATTCGCTATGGTGTTCATCGCAGCACCGAATTCTTAAATATTTAACGATATAATAGGCTATTTATTTTCAAACTTAAACATTTTTACATTTTAATCTGGACTACAACATGCCCTAGATATTGTTTGAAAATGTTCTGATTCTTTATTGTTCAGTCACACTTTACAATAAGGCTCCATTAGTTAACATAAACTGACAATGAAAAATACTTCTAAAGCATTTATTAATCTTTAACATTAAATAACACGAAAGTTGTAACTGTATTATTTAATGGACCTGAGCTAACATGAACAGTTAACAAACGTTAACAAAGAATAATAACTTATGTAACAAATGTAGCTATTGCTCATTGTTAATGTTAGTGAGACCTTACTGTAAAGTGATGCCTATTGTTTCTACCGGTTATAGTATGACAACACCTTTTTTAGCAACTTATTTCAATATCGTGATAATCCCGTATACCGTGATAAAAGCTTCAGCAACATAAAAATTTGATACAGTCACATGCCTAGGTTACGCAACTCACCATTTAATCTAAACAGCTGGAGATATATCAGAAATTCCTTGTCACAAACATCCATTTTTTTAGAATAAAAAAGAAGATAATTATCCACATACAACTCAAAATATAATTCTGCACTTACATGATATACAAAGCTCTCGAAACAGTGACTCCAAAAAGCTGGAATAATGCACTGATTTTTCAAACTGTGTTATCTTATCTTTCAGTAATTTTTCAAATGCAACAAAGTCATCTTTGGATGAGGGGCACATGGCTTCAATTCCAGAGTCATTGTTTGTTGTCTTAACAGTAGTAGAAGAATTTGCAGCAGCAGGATCAACACCTGAAATCAGAAAGATTGTTCAATGATTGACTGTTACATTTACAATATGGACTATGGAAGATTTCAAATAAGTTTCCTACCAAAAGCCTCACGGGCCAATTCCAAGTCTGCCTCCTCCTGCAACTTTTTCAGTCGAAGCTTCTCTGCTATAAGCTCTTCTGGTGACAGATTCTCACTTATCGCTGATTCTTGTTTCTATTCACAAGTTTCAAAAACAAAGGTTATAAACGGTTTGAAATATACAAAAGAAATGAGAATCAGGAGAGAAAGGGTTTCATTCATTATTGAGTAAATATACAACTAATAATATTGTTCTTACCTTCCTCAACTCATCTTGTTTTTTCTTTTCAGCAATTTCTTTCTCTTTTATTTTATCACTTAATTTTTTCTTCTCAGGAGGTTTCACTTCTAAAGGAAATGTGAATCAAACCATAAGAGTACTTTCCACATGGGTTCAAGAAAAACAGTAATAAAACACCACAAAGAAATAAAAAACAAAAACAAAAGATCTACTTAATGCCTACAACATTTATATTGTGAAAAATGACAGCTCAACAGAGATCAATACCAGCTTTTATCTGTTCAACTTTCTTCTCCTCCTCCTCCTCATCATCCCAGTTATCCTAGAGACAGAAAGATACAGTTGGTAACCAACCATACGCAAACTAATAAAATAATTTAAAATCAAATCAAATGTTTTCTTGTTCCCATTTACTTGTTTGTTAAGCAGCCGTGTGATAATTGGGACAATATATTGCCTCAACATTATTCCTTACATATATAATGAAATTTAAAAAGCATAATTTATTCACCATAAAAGAAGAGCACAAGTGTTTTTGATTAATTTGGCCATTATAATTACAGCACCAAAGATTATAAAATAACAACATTTATGAAAGACCATCTTACATGGCATCAAGTTAAACAAATTCTCTTCTGCTAATAAACGGTTAATACGGACTAAATTGGTAGCAATGGTTATGTAGTAATTTAAAACAAAACTGATTAAAGATAGCTTATATTTGAGCTGAGCAACTAGATCTACAGAAAGTTCCATGGCTTTTTAAAGATTTAATTTTAAGGCACAGAAATGATAAAATGTCAGTTCCCTGACATTTCCAGGTTTTCATGGTTCTTCACTGGAGAAAAGTCGATTTGAACTCTCGAGGCCTCAGTCAACGGGTTCATTTAGCGAGGCATTTCTAGAGCTGCCCTCAAACAAAACAGCTCGCAGTAAATGACGATAACACGTGCGCGCGCATAGATCAGACGACGGCGAGCGAGAGAATTCTAGATTTGTGCGTCAACACGACACGCAACGTGACTCACTCGCGTAATGACGTCAACAGGAACTCAATCAGCTGCTGCCTGGCGCAAAAATTACAGCATCCACATGACAGCGATGTAGGACACAAACTTGCATAGTAAAAAGAAACGAAAAACGATTTTTAAAAAAAGGATTTGGGACTAGCAAGAACGTGACATGCATGTCTTCCCTTGGGAAACTGTAAATTGCGGCGTACTACGTTCTCTGCTGCTAACTAGTGTATTTAACAAGTTAAAGTAGCAAACAACAATTTTATTAACTAAGATTAGCAACACGTTTAAATGAACGAAAACAAATATAAAAAGCTACCAATGAAGGTCCACATGGCCCGTCACTTGTTCGTTAATACTGGATTCATATCAGTCAATATTAATACAATTCAACCACAGCCACTCGCATAAAATGACGTGCTGTCAAAGCTACTATATTAGTTTGATTAATCTGTAATGGATTGGCAGGTTATTATTGATGAGAGAGAATTTCCGTCAGTCGGATAACATATCGGTAAAACTGGAAGATGACACGTTTGCTGACGTAAACACACAGAAACTGTCAGTGTACTAGAAAATCGTGAACACGCAACTTGATACAGCTGGTGAATCTCTAAATAAAACGGGCCTATTCTAGGTTAACGTTAGCTAAACGGCTAAAAATACACCATGATCGCCCATATTAGTGCTGCTACCTTTAGTCACATATCATTCGATAAGACAGAATTAAAAGTACTTAAACGCTCATTATTGATAAAGTTTTGATTACATCGGTATTCGCACGTTACCTTCACGTCTTCCTCCTCGTCCTCGCCTTCCCATTTATCCAGCAGAGCGGCGGCAACTATGATCGGCTCACTTGGATCGAAGCTGTCAGCGTCTTCCGGAAAAACAAAATAATGTCGTGGTTAAGACAGTGACCGACACCCTCTCTCATACACGTACCCTCAAAATATTGAAAGTTCCTTACCCCAGTCGTCGGCATCCGCCATCTTGGCTTAGTGTGAGTAAGTTAAAGTACTAGCTGAGAGAAAGCATGTGCACAGACCTGCTCTGATCTACGCGCTTCTGTCTTTCATCATGCTGACGGGATGTAGGAGGACTGGAGTCCGCGCGCGCACCGCTGCGCTACAACGCCCTCGTGTGGTCGTTACTGTTCTGCAAGCCCGCTGTGCCAGGTCATCATCATCATAATAATTTCATTATTAATAATATTTTGTTATTGTATTATGTTTATTAATATTGGTGGTGGTAATAATAATGATTGTTGTTGTTGTTGTATACATATATTATAGTTTTATAATTATAAATCATAAATCCCCTAATAATGTCTCTGGTAATACTTTATTTCCAAGGATACATTCACTGATTTATGCACAACAATACAAAATGAAAATACTGTCAATACAGTCTGACATTAGGTGGCATGAAATATTATGACAAATAGGTCGATTTACATAAGTAGTCAGAGTAAATGAGTGAGATTATAAATCAAAGGAGGAAACTTCACAATCATGTTTTTACTTTAATACAACACATTCTGATATTTTCCAGCATTTCATTGTATGAAGTCTGCTAAAGCAGTTAAAAAAGTTAATAAATAATATGAATAAAAACTAGACAAGTATAAGTCAAACTAAATACAGATCTACAGGGTGGGCCATTTATATGGATACACCGTAATAACATGGGAATGGTTGGTAATATTAAAGTCCTGTTTGTGGCACATTAGTATATGTGAGGGGGCAAACTCCTCAAGATGGGTGGTGTGTACTAATATATACTAATGTGCCACAAACAGGACTTTAATATCACAAACCATTCCCATGTTATTACGGTGTATCCATATAAATGGCCCACCCTGTAGAATGATACATTAAATCTCCAAGCAAGCAATTATTCAAAAACAATCAAACAAAATCACATTATCATGACTGACAAACTATTATAAAGTGCTGAAAGTAGTATTTCCATGAGTTATTCTTCTTGTACTTTGTTTCCAGTTTCATGTAACCCATTTTAAATTACATTCAGCATTTTAAAAGGGCTGAATATACACATTTACAGTATTAAAGTTACATCGGTAACACTTTATTTTACAGTGTCATTGTTACACATTACATGCAGTTACTATAGTAATAATAACTATAAATTATGCTTAATTATATGCAACTTACCCTAAACCAAACCAAACCCCAATCCTAAACCTATAGTAAGTACATGTAGTTACTTAATATTACGCAGTACTGAAATATTACATAATATTTATATTACATAACTAATTAGTACATAATTACAGTGTAACAAAGACACCTTAAAATAAAGTGTAACTGTTACATCATATTGCACATATTTAGGAGGGAGAGTTCAATTGAGCAGCGACAGACCTAACTCATCCCAGAGGATCAGCAGGAGAAAGCAACAGCAGCATTATCAGGATGCTGGAGAGGTAGAGAAAAGGACAGGGCTGCACTGCAACTCCCAGTGACATGCCTGAAAAGATACACAAATACTGTGAGACATTTAACATTTGAGAGTGACTATTCTCAAAATATCCAAATATCAACCATACAACTTCGAAAATGTATATTGTATATATATAAACAATATTATTTTAATTAACGTGTCGTGGAATGAAATTACTTTTCCCTTCTTTCACAACAGGAGTGAAAGTACCTCTGAAATCAATAGGTTTGTCCTCCCAGGGGTTGAGCACCATGTACAGGGCCGTCTCCTGGACTGGAGATAGAGCGGAGCGCTGGGCGTCAGTTACAGCAATAGCCTGATCATAGGTGAACATACGAATCTGTGCCTGGTTAAACACTACCTGTGAAGAGAGAAAGTAGAAACGCCAAGTAAGAACAACTCTAAAATTACTTCAAAATACTTTTAATCTTAAAAATAGAGGACATCATGAGAGTATTTGCCCCCTCAACCAGACTATCCTGCCCCCTTAGTCAAGATGAATGTGGTAGGAGATATTAATTATGGAATAGAATAGACTATTTTTTTTTTTTTTATTACAATTGCCAAATGCATTGGCTTTCTAGAATTAATATTAGGTTACTATAGCAACATTTTAGTTAAGGATAGTCTGTTTCACAGTCACATTTTGATTGACACGTTTGACACATAACATTCATTATGCTGAACTTCCCGTGCCATGAAAAATGCAGTTAAAGCTATGATGCAACATTTTCCCATGTTTAGGGCTAGATTATTGGTTGCAGTTAGTTGATTATTTCACTGTATTGTTATTGTTTGTCACCGGCTGTAGTTCAGGCTGTATTAAAGGTACAATATGTAAGAAATTTGTATCAAAATATCCAAAAACCACTTACACAGTGTTATATATTTCTTTCAATTGTGTACTTCCATTATCCTAAATGTTTCCAATAATTTGTAAATTCAGAGAAATTCACAATTTTAAAAACTGCCCGTCCCTGTTCACTTGTCGCCTGTCAATGATGTAATATCCGCGTTATCCCTGGTTTCCATTTGTACTGCCATAGTAAACATGGCGACAGACGTGGACAACTGCGTAGTGTGCAAACATTATGGATCATGGCAAGCAGACTTTGGGACAAAAGGAGAACTAAAACGAGGATCAATATCAGCGTGGCGTTTTCGAGATGCCGAGAGCTCCACGTCCGCGACTAATTCGGACTTGCTAAGCTACGTAACATGCTATCAGTTTCTGATGCAGAAAAATTAGTTCATGCATTCATGACCTCGAGACTAGATTACTGTAATGCTTTGTTGGCCGGTTGTCCTGTGTCCTCATTAAACAAGCTACAGTTGGTCCAAAATGCCGCCGCTAGAGTTCTTACTAGATCAAGAAAATATGATCATATAACACCAATTTTATCATCACTACATTGGTTACCTATAAAGTTCCGTATTAATTACAAGGTATTGCTACTGACTTATAAAGCCCTAAACGGCTTAGCTCCAGTCTATTTAACGGATCTTCTATCGCCCTATAATCCATTGCGCTCTTTAAGATCACTAAATTCGAGGCTTTTGGTCATACCTAGGATATCCAGATCCACCAAAGGAGGGAGAGCATTTTCACATTTAGCTCCAAAACTCTGGAATAGTCTTCCTGATACTGTTCGTTGCTCAGACTCGCTCTCCCAGTTTAAAACTAGATTAAAGACGCATCTCTTCAGCCAGGCATTCAATACTTTTAATCTTACAGTTAAATCCGACCTCTAGTTCATAAACGCCAGAGGAGAACTGGCCCCCGACTGAGCCTGGGTTCTCCCAAGGTTTTTTTTCTCCATTAGGTCACCTGATGGAGTTTTTCGGTTCCGCACCACTGTTGCCTTTGGCTTGCTCAGTTGGGGATATTTGTGGATATTTAATTTAATTAATCAATCAACAATACTATTGATCAGCATTACCAAACGTGGACGTTTTCCACTAGAAACAAGCATTGATGTATTATTTAAATTTAATACTGTGAAGCTGCTTTGATACAATCTGTATTGTGAAAAGCGCTATTTAAATAAACTTGACTTGACTTGACTTGACAGAGCTTCACGAGTCATGACTTGACAGAGACGCCGCTCTGGCATGTACTTTATTAGACAGGTGAGCAATGTACATAAAACAAATCAATGTTATATAGCTCAACATGATGTAATGTTAGAATATGATCAGTATGTTATTCCAATGTTGATCTAGCTTACTGCTAGTCTCATATAG
The DNA here is from genome assembly GCF_963993115.1 of Abramis brama. Lineage (NCBI taxonomy): Eukaryota > Metazoa > Chordata > Actinopteri > Cypriniformes > Leuciscidae > Abramis > Abramis brama. The sequence continues at coordinate 25,640,061 of NC_139965.1, read as the reverse complement.
CAAACAAACAAACACATAGAATAACATTATAACTTTCAACACACTCAAATGCTGTTTAGTATAATAGTGTAACGTTAGACCAAATGAAACAGAGCGCTGTTACCTCACAAGTTTAATTCGTCAAATAAACTGACCAGTGTGAGTAGTAATTCAGGACTTGCGGGTAGTTCGGTAGAATTAAATGTCCTTGTTCCTTTATATCCGCGGGACTCGTGTGTGGCGCTGATATCTGTCTCTTATTAGCATATCTGCCTAATATATCTAGAATACCTGTCTCTTATTAAAAAACATGAATGTTTTCACTCATCCATAAACATTATTAGATCCATCAGCATCACAGCAAGTCCCATCATTCCGCTTATCACTGCGTCATCAACCTACGCCTATGTTATTGTAAGAGGTTAGCGACCCCTAGTGGCGAATTTTTTTATACATATTGTAGCTTTAACAGCCCTTTATAAAATAATGCATCTGTTAAAACGGGTCGAAATGAGTGTATGTTACGTTAGTTTCAATGAACTACATGGTACATCCGCTGAAATTGTGTATCTAACATATTAAGTCGTATTTATATCTAGTGGTCTTAAACGTGTTTATATCATGGATATAAAGTAAAATTTGTTCGATTATGTTGTTTTCCTTTTTGTTTTATGTAGTAATATTATTTATTGCTCTGCCATCTGAAAGTTGCTTGGTAGCTTTTAGTTTCATAGTTGTAGTAACGAGGTTTGTTTATGCCCGGCAAATACGTAAATGTGACACTTCAAGTATAGCCTGGGATACTTTGCATCACGTCATCGCCCCTTTCGTTACTTCGCCCCCTCGTCTGTGCTGCGCTGGCGCCGGCTCTGTCCCAATAGCAGCTATGAACACAAGCAAATAGTCGCATGCATGCATCATACGCTTTAGGGTGAAGCGAAAAGGGATACTGACTGCAAATTTGCCCGCTGGGATGAGAGAGATGGCAAGTGGGGTGATTCCTTCAATTTGTTCCCTCACCAAAGCAGACATGGCTATATCAGGCAGCCCCGCTATAGAAAGGGGAAAAGTGCACAAAAACCCCATGTATAGACAAAAAAAACAGCAACTATGAACCAAAAAGAGCAAATAAGGCACAATGTTCTTTATGCTATTGATGCTAATAATTCACTTATATTAACTATATCTGTTAATCTATTAATAGACACATTTATCCAAAGCTACTCCCTAGCTTGTCCCTGGAGCAACCTTGGGTAAAGTGCCTCGCTCAAAGCCTCAATGGTGATATCTGTGGGAATTAAACCGCCAACTTTCTGATTACAAGCTCTGAGCTGTACCTGCAATCGCTCCTATTTCAATAAAGACCTCTGATCCCCAGGAGCTGACCGGTCCAAATGTCAAGCTATGACTGAGCAGTCCTATCAATGCCTGCAGCTGCTCCTCAGAACAGGACAAACGCAAACGGCCCAGCCACAAAACTGCCTTACTGGAATGAGAAAAACACACATTTCACTTTCAGCACAAGAGTAAAAAATGTAATTATATGAACCATACAAACAACATATTAGAGTTTGTTAGGTAATTCAACCTGAACTCCACTGGATTCAAACTGCGCATGACTGGTGCATCTATCCCACACACAATGTGCCCCAAAGCCACAAAAGTGCTGGAGTCTAACTGGTTAGGAGTCTTTCTGGTCGAGTTCAGCACCGTGGAGAATAATGTTTTCAACTGCAATTGCAAAACAGAGGTCAATCATGTATACTACAATAGTTTGGTGTCAGTAACAGTAAGATTTTTTTTTAAAGAATTTGAATACTTTTATTCAGCAAGGACACATTAAATTGATCAAAAGAAACAGTAAAGACTTGCATTGTTACAAAAAACAAAAAACCCCCCACTAATTTCAGAAATAAATGCTGTTATTTTTTACTTTTTATTTCTATATAAAAAAATCTGTTTACCACAAAAATACTAAGCAGTAAAACTATTTTCAATATTGATGATAATAATAAGAAATGTTTTTTTTTTTTTTTTTTTTGTGCACCAGACCAACATACTGGAATCATTTCTGAAAGATCATGTGACACTGAAGACTAGAGTAATGATGCTGAAAATTCAGCTTTGCCATCAGAGGAATACATTACATTTTAAATATATTTAAATAGAAAATTGTTATTTAAAATTGTAATATCTCATTTTATTTCTCTTTTACTACTGTATTTTTTATTTTAAAAATGCAGCCTTGGTGAGCATAAGCGATTTCTTTCAAAAACATTTAAAAAATCTTACCCACCCTAAAAATTTTAATGGTATTGTGTACATTAATAGATGAAGGAATGAATAACAACATGCTTCTCAAAGTCAATCAGCATATTTATATTAATCAGTGGTATATTGTGTCTTACAAATGGCAACTGTACCAGCTCACTTGCAATGTTTTCATAAACATTTTACCTGTCTGCTGGTCCACGTGTTGAGAGCCCCCATAGCTGAAATTGACTGAATTTCAGACAGTCTAAGAGAGGCCAATTCGTCAAGTAAGAATTGAGTGGCAATGCGACCCAACTGAGAGATCACAGAAGAGTTAAAAGAGGAAGGCATCCCATATACCTACAAAAACAAATAATAAAAAAAATTATATTAGTGTATAATTATATTATATAACTTATATTATATTGCAGGTATGCAAACATTAACTGAATACCACCAACATATTAGTGGAAAGTAGAAATTCAAAACGAGGATATGTCTAATGATGTGAATCATCAAATGTCTCTCAACTCTAAAAAACATAAAACACTTGTGAGAGGGTCATTTAGAAACATATGAGCTGATGGATAAAATCAGGCACCTCCTTGGTCTTTGTAAGGAGCACTGACAGCTCGAATGCACTGAAAAAGGGATCCTGGCCAATGAGCTCCAAGCACCTCCGAAATGCGGCTAGTGGCATGTTTCTAAGGCTATCAATACTCCAGGCAGCAGGTTGTGTCACATGCAGGCTCTCACAAGTGGGGATCAGCCCAGAAACTAAGAGACAAAGAGGAAGAGATGAAATGAACTGGGCTAAGTGGTCAAAAGTGTGAGATGGCATGCAATACTACTGTATTATATCCATTCACATTTAAACAGATGACATTCTGTCAAGGCAGAAGATTGCACTTACAAGTGGCGCGTCCCACTCTGAGGAACCCGAGGAAGAACTGAAGTACAAACTGCTGCTTGTCAAACAGCTCGGAGGGTTTCTGACACAGAGAACCAAGCTCTCCTCTCTCCCACTTCTGCTGACTCAGGAACAGCCTCTCAATGCGCTCTAAGCTCATCAAACCCTGAAGACACATATAGACAGGTCAAAACACAGACAGGCAGTGATCAAAAATACTTGGTCAGCTGGTTGTGAGGAACAGTATGTGTTTTTAGATGATGTCAGGCACAAAGAAATATCTGGTCACTTACTAAGGGGATGAGTTGAATAATCTCCTTTGGAAGAAAAAACAAGAAACGGTCCACTTGGTTCAGTGTCTCTGATGTCCAGTTTTTTACATGGCTTTGTGGAAAAAACAATTACAGTTCATTGTTATGAGGCATGTAATATTTCTGGTTTTGATGCCATTTTAAGTTACAGTGATTTAAGTTGTAATTGTCCTTACCCAAATGTCTTCGTTTCATTTAGCATGCCTGCCACCAGGTTTCTTTTATTGGCATTGTAGCAGAAACCTTGTAGGAACTCCAGACCATCAACAAAGAAGCTCCTATCCAAATTCAAAAACATTTCATCTGCCACAAACGTAGCCATGACACCTAGCGAACGAAACTCCTCTTCAGTGTACAGGCCTGTGTACATATTCTGATAAGAAAACCAAAGAAAAAGTGGTTGGTTACAGATTTAAAGGGGTGGTATAATGCCCTTTTCACAAGATGTAAAATAAGTCTCTGATGTCCCCAGAGTGTGTATGTTAAGTTTTAGCTCAAAATTCCCTACAGATATTTTTATATAGCATGTTAAAGGATTAGTTCACTTTAAAAAAAAAACTTTTGCTGATAATTTACTCACCCCCATGTCATCCAAGATGTCCATGTCTTTCTTTCTTCAGTCGAAAAGAAATTAATGTTTTTGATGAAAACATTTATCCATATAATGGACTTCAATGCGCCCCAAACGGTTCAAGGTCCAAATGAGTTTCAGTGCAGCTTCAAAGGGCTTTAAACGGTACCAGACGATGAATGAGGGTCTTATCTAGCGAAACGATCTGTCATTTCAAAAATAAATAAAAAAGTTTAAGTTTTATAAGCACAAATGCTCGCCTTGCTCTGTTCTGTGATGCGCGTTCGTGACGTCATGTAATACGCAATTACGCAATTCAACTGAAGAAAGAAAGACATGGACATCTTGGATGACATGGGGGTGAGTAAATTATCAGCAAAAGTTTTTTTTAAAGTGAACTAATCCTTTAAAATTGTCACTTTTTGAGGGTGAGCAAAAACGCACCGTTTTTGTGTGTGTCCCTTTAAATGCAAATGAGCTGCTGCTCTCAGCACAGGGGGCGGAGCTTCAAGAGCTCCTGTCCTTTTACCTCACACAGACATGCACTGGAAATGTCAATGTTTATGTTCAAACTGGAGTCAGACAATGATGGAGAGACTCAAGAAGAAGTGACAACATGTAGAATGCAACAGGACGTTTCTGAATAGTTAGTTGATGAATTTATGTAGCTTATGTGTAGTTATCTTCTAGTCATTGATTAGCATATTCTGTCATGATAATCTATAAATCTTGTTCCCGGGGGCGGGGTTTATGTAAATTATAGGGTTAGTGATGTCACTAACCCGGGAAGAAGCTTGTGTAGTCCCTACCAGCCGTTTGCTGTAGTCCTTAAAAAACGATTTCTTTAAAAGCAAATCTCTCCCTTTGCTTTGAACTTTGAGCGTTGTAAATTTGCAGATGTTGTTTATGCTCAAACAGCAACATTACACACTAACTAAAGTTAGAAAAGTGAAATCATAATCAACCACCCCTTTAAAGAGACTACTTATACTTAACCAACTGGCATCTTTATTAAAGTACAGGTCACACGATATCTAAAACAACAATGTACAATAGAATCAGGGTTGTTAACCCTGTCAGAATCATTAACTGGGAAGATCCTAAACAAAAATATATACATGACCTTTTGACCGTAAAATAAGGGTCTTTACCAGTCTTTGAACCATCTTGTCCACCAGGAGAGCTTGTTTGGTGCTGGAAAGCTGTAGGAAGAAATGTGGCTCCTGTACTATCATTTTCCTCAGGGAATCCATCTTATCTGGTGGAAATTTCTTAATGGTGCTCATCCTTTAGATAACGACATTAAATTTAACATGTGAAGACATGATTATATGCATATGTACAGTGTAAATCCATTTGAACTGAGTTCGAATCTTGACTCACGGAAGTGACAGTGCAATCTGAGAGCCCAAATCTCCAAGTAACTCTGAGAAGAAGTCAAACTGATACAGTTCCTCAGTTACACACTTTATCTGTAGTACAGAAATGAAAAAGAAACTTCTGTAAAGAGAGTGCAGGAGTGTTTTCCTTAATTTACACAATTTGTGCAATGCTAGATCCAATATTCAGGGTTCAAGACATCTCTACTCAATTTACAGGCAGGCCTACATTCAATTTTATAGATTAAATTAACAATGAAATAAGACCTTAGTGAAGACTTGATTAAAAAAGAAAAAAAGAAACCTAAACTGGTAATCTGTACCATTTAGGTCTTAAATTTGAATGTAGGTTTACTGGCATACCAATGAGGGGTGGAGTGGCACAGGCTGCTCTCTCAGAAACGTCAGAATGTCACGTAGAGGAGATAGAGATGCCAGGTTTTGGAACAATCTTCTAAGGTCTGTACAATTCACTCCCGTAGCCACTGTCCCCAGAGACCTTTCATGTCAGAGAGAGAGAGAGAAAGAAAAAAACATGATTACTTAACGCTAAACTTAAACAATCACTCAGTACTTCACTGAGCAGTGCCATGATTCATGTTGTAGACCTCGTTTATAATCACAAAATGAACTCACAAATACATAAAGGCAAAACTTACATATATTCATGTTGTGAGAGACTTGGGTGGGCGAAGATAGCCTCTTTAAAGAGAACTTTAGCCTATTGAAAAAAACAAAACAATCATGGGTTAAAGATTATAATATAGCCTTCATTGTAGACACAAATGACAAAGCATCTTTGCAAATGTTTTGTATATTAAGCTTCATATTTAGGTGGTACTGTAAGCTTGAATTGTCTGATGGTAGGAAAATGACTTAAGGAATTTACTAATAGGTCAGGGGGAACAATTACTGTAACCTGTTCAATATTTATACATACATAAACAGTGAAATCAGTGACTTCCTGGCTCTGTAAGCTTATCTTTAACAGGAAAGGGGATGACAAACACTTGCATGCTTAATGTCCTGGAAAAAAGGGACTGACAGTACTAGAGCAACTCAGGTTGGTTTCCATCTTATTTTCAGATAGTGAACAACAGAAGATACTGTGTCTGGTGTGCTAAACCAGACACAACAAAGAAGCCTATGCTCCATTATTAATAATTAAACCAGTAATTAGACACTGTAGTATTGTACTGATCTCTGTGGTAATGGAGTATAATGATGAAAAGCACACTTGTTATGCTCAAACACAACTTTAATCAGACCAACTATATCTGAAAAATATATTTCGCCATTCAGACCTGAACCAGATTTGTAGTTCCAGAAGGAAATACTAACCAATACATGAAAGGCAGCAAATGAATAATGTTAAAAGTTTTACATAAGGTTTTGTTTTAGGTTTTGGTACTGTGCTAATGAAATGCTGCATTAGAGCAGTCGTCTTGTTATCTGTCAGCTGAGCACATTATCTGTCACACTAAGAACATTACCAGTACATTGTCTTTGCATTTCATCAAAAAATCCTGAAAAATATATATCATGGTTTCCACAAAAATATTAAGCAGCACAACTGTTTTCACCATTGATAATAATAAGAAATGTTTCTTGGGCTCCAAATCAGCATATTAGAATGATTTCTAAATGATCATGTGACACTGAAGACTGGAGTAATTATGCTGAAAATTCAGCTTTGCCATCAAAAGAATAAATTACATTTTAAAACATATTAAAATAGAAAAAAGTTATTTTAAATTGTAAAAATTGTATTTTGATCAAATAAATGCAGCCTTGGTGAGCATAAGAGAAGTTATTTCAAAAGCATAAAAACGTGTACACAAGGAAGAAAAGACAAATCACAATTCATTGTGCAAATAGATGTAAAAAAAAAAAAAAAAAAGACCAATCATAATTAAGTAGGCAAATATCACAGTGATATCACCACTGTCATCTCTGCCACAGTCAATGGGGACACTGTAAAACTTAATAAAATACATCTTAATTTAAAATAAAGCACAAATATGTATTATGTATTAAAATAATGTATTATATTAAAATAATAATTAAAATAATGTAAAATGTACAAAAACCTTGCAAGTTCTGTAATTGTAGTTGATAAATGTGTGTATGACTAGACTAGAACATACCTGCTGTGTGTTCCAGAGGCGAGTGTTTACAGCGGTGTCTCTGACCAGCAGTAGAGGTACTTGGGGAATCACACTGAGGAGTGGAGTGCTTGAGAGCAAAGGTTTGACTTTATCCATCCACTGGGACACAGAACTAGAACCCTGAAAGATGGTGGCAGAACAATTTACAGCATTTGTATTACTACGATAGACGCTAACATTTCTTGTTTCCCTTAACTGAATGCTCCAGTATAAGCATGTTTGAGCCGAGATGTCTGTGTTCAGAAGCCTAAAGGAAATATCTGTTAGAGGGAGTTTCTTACCCAGAGTTTGCAGATGACAGTGTTGACCTGAGGGGGGGTGAGCCCAGGTGTCTGAAGGCTCATGCCAGGTAAGGCTTCCAGCAGAATATCAGACGGTAAAGTCCATAGAGTCTCCACCTTTACTCCACTCACAAGAGACCCCAGCATAGACAAATTTCCAGAGCCAGGCAGAGCCAGCTGAGAGGGAGCACAAAATATCACACGTTTAATATTTCTACACAATATTCAGTATTGTTGAGAATTTAACATAACAAACTGGGATCCGGTGAATCCCAGGAGACTGTAAATTTCAGAGAAAAAAAAAAAGGTTTTACAAAATATATTTTAAGGGCTGTTAGTTACATATTAATGCAATAGGCTATGCATAATTATTATTATTTTACATTCACCAAATATGACACACTTTTTCATTCTGCTTTCTAAAGACTACTAAGAAATTGTGAGATTAATTGCAATTATTTTACTGTATCGACAGCACTATTTTTTTTAATTTTTTTTTAAGAAACAAGACTTAACCTTGGATACACTGTCATCCCTAATAAAAATGATAGATTTTCCAGATAATATTTTAACAATGTACAATATAATAGCCACTTATTTAAAAACATGAGTATGTTTTATATATATATATATATATATATATATGAAGAGTTCAGATGCAAAAGCCTCTAAGGGCCATCTGAAATTTTCTTCTAGAATGATCATTTTTATGAAGCTCGTATATTTAAGTTCAGTAATTTCACTTAAATGACAATTAATAGGTCATTTTCATTGGCATTTAAGTGAAATTACTGAACTTAAATAAACAAGCTTGATAAAAATGATCATACATACATACACATACATACATACATACATACATACATATATACATATGTATGTATGTATGTATATATATACCCTATCATTCAAAAGTTTGGGGACAATTTTTTTAAATACCTAATTAGCAGTTAAAGGGATAGTTCACCCAAAAATGAAAATTTTGTCATCACTTACCCTCAAGTTGTTTAAAACCTGCTGAACAAAAAAGATATTTTTAAGAATGTCTGTAATCAAACAGTTGATGGACCCCATTGACTTTCATAATATAAAAAAAAACTACTACGGAAGTTGATGGCAACTGTCAACTTATTTTTATTTCTGGGTGTACTATCCCTTTAACAAATCAGCATATTAGAATGATTTCTGAAGGATCATGTGATTCTGAAGACTGGAGTAATGATACTGAAAAATCAGCTTTGCCATTCCAAAAAAAAAAAAAAAAAGGGAACTGTTATTTCAAACTGTAATATTATTTCACAATATTTCAAATAAATGCAGTCCTAGGAAGCACAAGACACTTTTTTCAAAAACCGAAAAGAAAATATGGCAACCCCAAACTGCCTTTATATTTTAGGAATGGGGTCCCTCTGAAAGAGATCATCACCATTTGGGGGTTGTTTGTCATCAAAAAGGTTTGAAAAACCCTTACAAAACCAATGTAACTAGCTTTACGTTAAATGAATTAGCATGTGTCATACGCAGTCTATATTTCAAAAACAGATGCTTCTTTAGGTGTCTCACACACACACACACACTCACTAGTGACACCCTATCTGACCCACATCACAATGTTCCCATAAACCTTAGACACAAAATACAAAGGGCCGCTTGATAACTTCCTTGTGCCTGGTGTAATCCTATACCTTGAGGAACTGCCAAATCACATGGATCATACGAGTAAATGTTACATGCACTTTCAAACATGCAAAGTAAATTATAAAGAGTAACTGACGGGTCAGTGTAAGTGCGTGTGAGGCCAACGCAATTGTCCTTGAAACACCCCAGAGTTGATTACGCTGGGTTGTGGGCCAGCTGGCTGAGGAAAAGTGCTGACATCTCAAATGCAGGCACACACATGTACGTTCACAGGGGCTAGGAATTGGCCATCTTCTCAAAAAACATCAGAGCAAACACAGCTTTTCTCAACCTCACTGCAAAGACATACTTACACTCAAATTGGCTGAGATCTTGTCGATGATAACACCAGCCTTTTTGAAAAAATAAACAATACAATGATTAATCAACCATTCTCCCTGTGGACATCTGAAGCTTTCTGTTTTTCCATTGTGCTCTCATCCCCTGCCTTCCTTATGTTTTGGGTGCACACTGAGATGGACATGCAGAATTCACATTTGGTCATGCAGAAATAATTAAAGCGGTTGAGCAGTGACACAGTCCTTTACCTATATCAAATACCATGGGTCCTCTGACAGCAGTCTTCCATCTGTTGCAAAGCCCTCGAGTTTAAACCCACAGGCCTGTTTGTGACCTCTGACCTCTACTTAATTTCAACATCCACTAGGGTATACTCAGTATCCAAAATGAACTAATGCAAAATGCAAGTAACAATTGCATTAGGCAAGCAAATAAAACTAAGTTACAGGCCAGTTGGTTCAAACAGCTTTACTAGGAACTGCAACATTACATGGGATAGATGAAAATGTAAGAATGATATTCTGACTCTTGCCAATGTAACATGAAAGATTCAAATGAAACTGACAATGTTGAATATTTCTCACACTACGCTACCAAAATGAAAATATGAGGAAGAAAATCAAGATTTTGTGATAGTTTCTCAGACACAATTCATTTTGTGTATGATACTGTTTCATATTAATTAATTTATCATTTTCAATTTCTTTTTTTATTGTATTTTTATATTTCTTCGAACCTTTTTATAACCATAACCATTTATAAGCATAGGCCATATTTTATAACCATGTCATAATCATATTTTTTTTAAATCATTTTTATGTAAAACACTTTGCATTACCACTGTGTATGAAATGTGCTAAATAAATTGCCTTGCCTACTCCTTGCATAAATATGCTAGAAAAAAAGAGCTCAATATTCCCATTGTAATTGGGGCAAATAAATATTCTTAATAAATACAAAATATAGTTTCATAGCTGGTGAGAAATATTCATGGCCTGTAAACTTTCATTCGCTATTGGCAGGTGGTGCAAAAAAGTTCATTTTGGACCCTGGATATGCTATACTTACAATAAACTTACAGTAAACCGATTAAAGACCCGTTCACACTAAGAACGGTAACTATAAAGATAACTATATTAGCATCCACACCAACGCACGATATCGTTCTGTTTATTCTTGTCAACTACCACATTAAATGCTCGAGCTCTTTAAAGCAGGGTGGATTCTGATTGACTGTGAATCTTTTTATCGTTCATCAGCTGGAAAAGGCCATTCTGAAAGTGATTCAAAGCATATAGTTTCTCTATGTTGTTATCGTTATAGTTGTGGTCTGAACTTATATTTAAAAAGATTTTTAGAACTATATCTTTATCGTTATAGTTATCGTTCTTGGTGTAAACAGGCCGTACGACTTACAATATATATATATATATATATATATATATATATATATATATATATATATATATATATATATATAAGACGTATGCTAAATATGTATTCAGATAAAGTTACTGGTTTTACTTTTTTAAGAGAGCATGTTAATACTGTAAGTGGTGTACCTGTGCTGGGGTGAAAGGCACAGAGGCGAGGGTGCTAAGGGCAGGCATGAGCTGGGCTGAGGTGAGCTGCTGCAGGACGCTGGATCCCAGCAGGGGCAGAAAAGGGGCAAGCTGAGAGACTCTCTGAGGAGAGAGACTGGAGGGAGACTGCAGCTCAGATGCTTTCAAGACCAAGCTGGATATCTGGACACAAAAAGAAAAGTAACCAAAAACACCAGAGGCTATTTTAGATGAACCACTGAGGAATTATTATTTAAGAGGGTATCGTTTTTAAAGAATAGGGAAAATATAAGAGACAATAATAACTAATGAGACCCCTGATCTGGACCATGTTCACTAACCATATTGCTAGGAACACTAAATCCCTGGATAGCGCATGTTCTGATGTTGTCCTGGATCACTGAAAAGGCTTCTGTTCCTGCATATGCCATCAGCTCGCTGGGGTGAGCCAGACAGGACAGATTACCTAACCTGGAGGGGTGTGAGAGGAAACAAAAATTGTTGTGTTATAATGCTTAATGTCTTAATCTTTTTGTATTTCCATGACCCAAATCTGAAAAATACAAGAACTCATATTGTCATATTTAGCTAACCTCCTGAACTGGTCTACTGTGAGATTACTGAAGGCTCCAGTGAGACTCTGAGCGATGAACTGCTGCTTGAGGAGACCCAAGGTGTTACTCTTTAAGACATCCAAACCATCCAGCAGCTAAGAAAACAAAACACAAGAGTATGCCATAAGTCATCATTTAAGACCTTTTATATATTGTATAAGTCATCCGGTCAAATTATCATTTTAAATATGATCTTAAATGGTCGTTTTAAACTATAATGACGTATATTTCATATTAAATCTATTTGTGAATAATGTCCTTTTTATATGGAAAGCAATGTATATATGGAAGTGTTAGCACCACAGTCTTATTCAATGTCCAGTACACAGCCATTCTTAATTTATGCATCTCTGTGTTTATTTATTGAAAACAGACTACGAGGGCATGTCTGTTAGAATGAGCCAGTGGCAAGCATTGGCATTTTATCCAACTGAGCTGTCTGAGGGTTAACCGGAGCCAGATGGGGTCAGGTATCTTTGCGAGGTGTTCGGGCTGTTACCTGAGCAGGTGAGAGGTACTGGAAGCTCTGGAAGGGCAGATAGGCGATCAGGTTACCAGTGTCTCTGATGAAGGATAAGCTGCCGGCTGTCATGTTGGGCAAGCTCGTGGACCGACTGAACCATCGACCAAATGCTTGCTGCTGCTCCAGGGAAAGGTTTTTGATGCTGAAGTTAATGATGCTTAACCTGGAGAAAAGTAGGGGAGCGGAGATGTTTTAAGTAAACAATTTGAATGATGTGTAAAACCCTAAATATTTTGCAGTTAATGTTAACTAAAACTATTAAAATCCTTTTCACTAACTGAAATAAAATAAAATATAAATATTCAATGAAACAAAAACATGAAATGTTGCCTTGCCAACTAACTGACATAAATTTGAAGTAAAAAAGCTAAAAAAAAATAATAAAAAAAGACAAAAAAAAAAAACAACACATAACAAATTTACTAAAATTAAAAAGAAAGCTGAAAATATAAAATTGAATTGAAATGAAATTAACACTGATATTCTAGTGGTTAGAAATACAAACATTATATTAATTGTATTAACATATTAAATTTACATTAATTATAATATCAATATCCCACTTTTTTATAAAGTTTGCAATTCAAACAGCCAATAATCATAATAAAATATAATAAATAAAATATAAATTAATAAAAATAAAATACCAGGAATTGAATGATGTGATCAACAGACGACCCTTTTAAAGCTCTTTAAACAGGTACGTAGGTGTGTCACTCACGCATTGATATTGTTTTGTAGCGGTGGCATTGACATGATGTCTGAAGGTGTAGCCAGAGCCAGCAAAAGGCCCATGTCAGGTAACAGGCTAATATCCCTAGGCAGGTGTATTTGGAAAAGCACGGACACCATGGTGTGCAGGTAATCATCTGCTAGCTTCAAAAGAGGAAAGACTCTAAATTATATCAATGCATGTAACTTTATTGTTTGTAGCCTCTCGGTTTTATTTGATATACAATGATGCAGTAGTGGGGATGGTTTACCTGCAAAGTGGCATAGTTCCTATTATAGTACTGCAAAACCTCCCTTACAATTATGATGTCCGCTGCACTGAGCACTGATCTCAGATGAGATAGAGGAATTCGAAAATACTCCTGTAAACCAATAATGAGAACTGTAATTCAAGCTGTTACTCTCACAATGATTTCAGCAAACAAAACCAGATATTGTGTATGAATGGTAATGCGGATGGACAAAGTAAAACATGAATTTTGCTCCAACACCTTTCAGTATTAAAGTACAAAGCCAGTTAATTAAAAACATGCAAATAAAGATTTCCATCCAACCTTGATCAGAAAAAAGTTAGTGGGGACATCTCTTCCTGTTTGCATCAGACTGGTCAGAACTTTCTGAAACACACACATGCAAAGTTTCAACTGGAAATACGGTATCTGAACCATATTGTCATGTAAAATGAAAAGGGCAATGACATCTCAACATTGATTTAAACAACAACATAGATTAGGTATTTGTATCATAGTACCAATGTAGAAACAAATCAAATGACTTTGAGCTAATATTACATGCTAAGGAAGAGATTTAAATTATCCGGTGTCACAGCTAACACCTTATACCTCATGTTGATGAGCTAGATCATGGGTCAATTACAAAACAGTGGTGAACCCGGTAAAGGATATGCTTAATTAATAATCAGAACTAGAACAACTTCCAGAACTAGTTCACAAGTGTCTTTTTTTGGGAAACACTGGTCTAATGAAAACAATGATATGAATGATATCCCCCTGTTCTGCCATTGAATAATAATACCAACCTCAAAGCACTGCAAAAGCACACGCTTCTTGTCAAAGTTGGCCTCATTGTCCATGTAGACGACAACTGACTCCAGCACACTAAGCCGAATATTCTCTGCCACCCTCAGAGAGGTCATCTGGCTTTCTTCTAGAGCCAACAGCAGGACAATCCACAGGCTGGTGGCCTGCTTGACCACTGATGTCACCTGTGTAGTCATGAGATTCTCCAAGCGAGGTTGGAGAATCTCTATCCCACAGCGCAACAGCATCTGAAGGCCCTGGACTTGACTGCCACCTGGTTGGCAGACAACGCTGAAGTCTGCGCTGCAGGTCCAGTTTAGCCTCTTAGCTAACTCCCTAGGTAGACACGGCGGGGCAGTTGTGCTCCCATTTAGACTGCCGATATGGGGAGCTGTGTACGTGGCACAGAGAGTGCCGACCCAGAGGCTGGAGGCCTCCTGAGTGATGTGGGTGAGCATGAAAGAGTCATCACAGACAAAGGAGATAAAGTTGGCCTGGTCATAGTCCCAGCAAAGAGCGAGGAGAGCAGCATCCGGGAGGACCAAAGCCCAACTGGAGTACTGACACTGCTCAGATGGGCGGAAACCCATCAGGCTCCCCCCGTTCCCAGCCCCACCGCCTGGGCCAGACGCAGTCAGGTTTGAGCATTGCTCCAATAACCAGGTGTTGTCTAAATTGGCCAGCAAATTCTGGAGAACTGTAACATTGGCACATACATTCCGAGTGAAGTTCTCAGTATCAAGATCGGCACAGAGAGCAAGGTCGCTCATGTCTACAATAATAGGCTGGCTCCAATCTGAATAGACACAAACCTGCGCCAACACTTTTGTGGTGTCATTGTTAGAGCACTCTCTAATCAGCCATTGGTTGTCGAGATGAAGAGACAACTTCTCATACAGGGTCAAGTTGCAGCAGACGTTCTGACGAAAGCCTGTCTGGTCGTACTGCCAGCACAGAGCGACTACAGTCGGATCCACAGACATGTTAGTCCATTTGTTGTAGTTACACCAGACTTCAGTGCTTAGCGGTGGTGGGCTCGTGGGGGGATTGCGGATAGAGTAAGTGCAATATTGCGCTACCCAGGTATTCCCGCTGTTAAGCACAAGTACAGCGACGAACGTGTTGTTAACACACACCTCATTAATGAATCGAATCTCATCATTTTGGATACATAGAGATATCTGTTCAGGGGTGACTGCTCTTAAATTCTTCCATTCTGAGTATTTGCAAGACTGAGCCACCACTGTGTTGATGTCGATTTCTGGAGGAGGTTCAGAGCAATTGGGCTTCAGCCAGTTGTTTTCTTCACTGGAGTACACAACCATAAAGAAGACCATACTGTCACACAATAGCCCCTCAAATCTGGCCATGTCATTATACCAGCAGAACGTCACTATTGATGGGTCGATGGTTTCAGTAGTCCACGTGTTATATGAACAATACAGGTTCACTATGTATGTGTCTGACGTGTTTGTGCAGAATTCCCACACCCAGGCATTAATGGGATTTCTGACCAGCACTTGCATAGCTTCAGCATTGTTACACACAGCAAGGATGAATGCCGCACGATCATTTTCACTGCACATTGTGACCAGAGCTGGGTCCACGGAACCACCGGCAGTCCAGTTCTGGTAGTCGCAGAGGAGTTCGCTGAGGCTAAGGGTGGACCTCGCAATACGGCTTGATTGTGCAGTGGCAGGATCACTGCAGGGTTCCATGAGAGGTAAGACGACGTTCTGGATCATGTGACACGTGCTCCTCCAGACCTTTGTCACTTCGGTTTGAGAGAGTGTGCGGAGCGCTTGACACATCTGGTAAAGGACGTATGATTCCTGAGATGTTGCTGTTAAAATTGCCGCACAAAGAGTTTCATTGAGTTGGTTCAAGTTTTGTTGGTCGCAGGTGAGACTGGATGTGCGGATGTCCACTGAGGGTGTGCCAGTACGACTGAACTGGATGTTGCTTGTGGCTTGGCATTCTGGACCTGGGAAACTGCAAGGAGGTGATTCAGGAGCCAAAAACATATCCAGAAGTGATTCTCCAAAAGACCAGGTCACATTATGATCCATGCCCCTGAATATAGAAAACAAGAATTATTTCTATTTTAGAATAAGATTAATGATGTATCATTATATTGTAAAGTAATATTCTTATTCAAATGTGAAACAGGAATATGGGCTTCCAGAGACATGAAATGCAAAAGAACCGTCACACTGCTATTTCTGCTTCCAGTGACATACCACATGATAAGCTGTTTGAGGTCACCTGCATATAAACAGACAGAAGGAGAGTTGGAGAATCACTTATTGCACTGAAAAATGTATTCCAACATATGAAAAAAAAAAATTTGTATTGAAGAACCGAACTGAACCTATGACACACCTTGTTGACACTTCTCATTCTGGTCTAGGGTAGGGACCTCAATGCCAAACTGTAATCCGAGTTTTAGAAAATCCACTGGAGTTTGAAGCGCACTCAACATGAATTCAGACACGAAGGACATCACAGGTGGAATTGTCATGTCCATAAAACTATTCCATAAGGCTAAAAAGTTGTCTGAGAGCAGATAAAGCGGGAGGTCTGAGGACAAAACATTTGTCAACATCTCCTGAATAGAGTTTAACTGAGTAATGGAGGAGTCTGCCATTCGCAGATTTGATGTTGACATGCAGGCTTGAGATTTAACAGAGGAGATCACAGAAAGTATCTGTTCACTCAATGCAGATGAAATGGTACTAGTTAAATCTGCTTGCCATCCACAGTGCTGTATGTCTGCCAAAACACAAACTAAAGCCTGAGGAAGAGTTTCAATGAAACTGTCAATCAGCATTGGCTGGTATATAGTGAATAAACTGTTGAATATTGTGAAGTAAGTGTCTAGGTTAGTGCTGTCAATTGCGATTCTTTCACGGGGTGCTGTCATTCTGCTCATGATCTTTTCTTCTCTTGACAAGGATCTGATGTTCTCTATCAGGACTTTCAAGTTCCTCTCAAATTCATCCTCACTCCTGGAGCTCATCTCACTCTGTCTGATGATGGTCTTGGGTAATGAGGGTTTTCTGGAGTCACCACATGCACTCCCTTTGAAGAAGAGGCAAACATGGTCACACTACCTTAGAGTTCATGCATTTATTAAAATACTGGGTTATACAAATGGACACCAGGTAATAAATTAGTAGAGCTTGTTGAAATTATACATTACTTTTATTGCTATTTAAATTATATGTAATATGGATAAAATGCCAACTGTAATGTAAAAAAACACAAATGTTTATTTAAATATATTATCTTCACCCTGACAAATGACAAAACATAAGTTCACCTTAAACATTCAGAGATGTCAGGCATTTTAAATTGTACAAGTGCTAAGAAAATAAAAAGGAATAATAAAAAGGAAACGGAAAATAAAAGACAAGACAAGACAATAAAAATACTCTTACCTAAAATGATGCTAAGCATGAGCAACATTAAACTTCCTCTGTGGTGCATTTTTACTGAGAAATATCCATATGTCGCTACGGCGGGTTGTTAATTTTACAAAAGCATGGCCACTGTCGGCTGAGACTTCATTTCCATTAATTACGATATCGTCGTAAGAACTAACACAACTGACTACTTGTTCTGTAATGAAGACTCTGTGATTCCTGGATTTCGACTGTTCTATCACGGCTGCAGTGTCACTGCAATTCAATCCTGCATCAATCGCCTAATTAAACAACAGCAGAAAATAGGTGCGAAACACACGGAACGGATTTGAGAGTGGAGAGCCAGCCGAAAGTGCTGAAATATTAACACGTCGTGTTGACTGTCAGCATCTCTGTCACAGTAACGTACACCCGAGCAGTGACACAGGTAGAAACAAACGGAAGCGCAGGTGGGTGGGTATAAGGTGAGGCAGCACGACCGCGCGAGTTTACAACACAATTAACTTTTATCTGAAATCACTTTATCCGAGTATAAAAGTAAACTTTTCGTAACTTTAATCATTTAAAAACCATAACAAACACCATTTGAGGCCAATTTACATTCTCCATTGTAGCTTATGTTTAAGTAGATTTGAAAATGAGTTATTAACTATTACATTTTGATTGATTCCTGATATTTAAAAGGCAACCCATCAAAACTCATTTGACCCACTTTAGCTGAAAAAAACATAGTTAAAATCTATATTTAATAAAGGATCAACCAAAAAAAGTGTGTAAGATAATGCTGTTCAAACTTCAGGGTTCCCACACTTTTTGTACTCACTTAAAAAAAAAAATCAGGCTGATGACATACTGGAAAGCAGAATAACCAAAAGGAAAATACATTTCTCACTTTAGTATTTTACTTTTTCCCATGACTATAACTGACCTGAAAAATCACAATGTTCTGGTTTCATGATTGTGGGAACCCTGAAACTCCTTATTTATTTAAAAAAGATTTTTTTTTTTTTTATAGGCCTCATCAATTTAGATATTTTTATATTCACCTACTTTAACATTCTCTCATTCAACAAAGGCTTTCATTTCTCATTTGTGAGGTTGCATCAAATTGCATCAATAAGATGCCATTTATGTTGACAGAGTCACACAAAATTTATACAAGTCATAATCATAAAATCTCCTCGATATTACACACCATTTGATGGTAAAAGGAAGTAGCAGAAAAAGACATGAAATACAACCATCCATTCATAAGTAGCCTATCTAACATGTTGTTTTGACATAAGCTAACATTAAAATAAAAGAGCATGCAATTTTCCAAAGACTTAATTTCCATTATATGAACAATCTTAAATAACACGTTTCAGGAAATGACATTTAGACCAAGAGTGTTTTTCCAATGCAGCTCAAGGACAATCGCAAGCCATATGGCTTTTGAAGATGAACAGTATGAAAGAAAACAAACCTGAAACATTCATCTGCAAAAAAAAAAAAAAAAAAATGCCTCGATTAAAATCCCAACTCTCACATAACAGGCTTTTTACATGCGGAGAATGTTCAGTGATTGTGCCAACTACATACAAAGATACAGTAAGACTGGGGAGAAAAAAGAAAAAAACAAAACAAAAAAAAAACACTGATGACAAGTTAGATCTGCATTAATACATTTGAAAATGAAAACATTTTGAAAAATAGATATGACATGCCTTTCGGAATACAAATAATCAAAAATACAAAAAGATTTTTCTTTAACTTTTTTTTTTTTTTTTTCATGAAGCTGCAATATGCACAATATGCACAATTAGTACAATATGCTTTGTACAAAATTAATGAACATTACAATGAACTGGTTGTACATATGAAACAAACCTCTGCATCATGTTACACTTAATTCACTACTGCTTTTCGACAATCATACAAAATAATTTTCTTTGTCTTTGTAAGAAAGTGCCAGGGCCTAACAGTAGATGCAACCCGCCTCCTAACATCTAAGCTATCATTCAACTATTTTGCATCAATGTAGGGAGAAGGAATAGTTGACACTAAAAAAATGCTACTTACTATGTAACACTATGTTTAACCATTTTCAAAAAGTATGTGTAACCATTACCAAATCAGTCTTTGCTATGAGAAAAATACTGTGTTTGTGGCTTGTGGACAAAAAACTGTCAGTAGAGCAGGATCCTTGGGATCACACTTGTTCACTCTCTCCTTCAATTGGGAAGTACCACAGGATATTTAGAGTTAAAGCATGAACACCTTGCAATTCATTTTTATAGTTATAATTTTAAAATGAATAAAAAAAACACTACATGATAATTCCTTACTGCATACAAGATGTGCGTTTTTTTTTTTTATTCAACTAAAAGGCCTCAATTTTATTTTAAAGTTATGAAAATTATATTTTCAGAAAAAAACCCTACTATGACAGGGTCACAATCCAATTTAGACAAATGATGCATTCAGTGATTGTCTATTACTAAGAATGACCCATTTATCTGAAAACAGCACACTAAACACAAACAGCATAAATGGCACCAGTGGCATGAGTAGAACATGAACATGTTCATTTTGTCAAAATAAAACCATTTACAGAGCAGAAAAAGATAAAAGGGAAAGCAACTAGCCTGGCCCTGCTTCACTAACCCTGAATGGCACTACTATAGTTTCAACTCTTACTCTGTTACTCAATTTTAAGTTTCGCCTATAACAGTGGAATTAAAAAGGCATATGAGAAGAATCGAGAGGAAGAAAAAACATTTCACAGAATAATTATCCCTTTCTCCTCAGCCAGCGATGCACACTCATTCATCTAGCTTACATCACACAATACTTCTTGACACAGCTACCCCCCCCCACCACCCCACCGAATCCCAGTATAAAGAAAAGCCAGAACGTCGGGCAGTAAGGTTTAAACCACAGCGATGAGACTGGCTGTTGTTATGCTGGTGCTATAAACAGGGCTCTACCAGGCTGCAGCCCTCAATCTTCTCCACTGCAGTTCAGTTTGAATAGATTAGATCTGGGTAATGCTACATTAACTTCAAATTTTAACATGAAAATACTTGCTTGTAATCTATCACTAAAACATAAAGGTGATATATTTTTAAAGAACACCAGTAATAAGAATAAAAACTAAAATGTATATAAAAAAATACACAGGCTAAATATGAAACAATAAGAAGCAAAACAGTAATACATTTTTTTTTTAAACAGTAGCTGATGAATAGTATTTTGAGGTGCTACTTAATTAACAAGTAAAATGTTAAAAGGTGAATAAATATCTGTGGAGAGACAATAGCAAGAAGCTGCAGAGCTCTGATGCATTGGTAGGAAACTTCTTTAAACAATTTGAGAATTTAGTCACTGCAAATCTTTTTCTATGAAACAGCCATCACTCTGGTTTAAACCATTCTCATTCACACCACATAAAAACGAACAATTCCACTGTGCTGTAAAAACACCCAATTCAAGAACAGAACAATTTTCAACCAGACCACGCTCTGAGAAATGAACACATTTTGGCAAACAAAACAAGTCAGGAGTTGAGAAAACATTGATTTGAAGTAAACACCAACCAAAACGTACAGATGGAGAGGAATGCATACTGAAATCATTAATGAAAAATGAAATTTAGAATCACAAAAATCTAACTTTTGTCAGACGGTATGCTTTTCTTACTGGCCATTCCTGATGAAATTGGTCAAAAGCCCAACAGTGTCAACCAATCCCATTGGAGCACCAAAAGACATAATCTTCTTCTCTTCTGACTGCTACACATTCACTTAGTACGGGATGAAACAACCGAAGAGGCGACACGAGAAACTTCAAACCTCTCTGACTGCGCAAATGGCAAAAGTGCCAAAAAAGAGTCTCAAAATGTTCAGAATTTTTTTTTTTATGTTATCTTAGCGATGAGAATTTGGGGGAATAAAAAAAAGTTAATTTGAATAGTAATGGCAATGATTTTGTAATGCAAAATGTTTATCTGCATTTGTTGTCTTTTTTTTACTGTCCTGTCCCACTATGTGCACTCAGTCAGGGGGAAGGAGATCATGCAGCCGAAACCGTTCACGGACATGTGGCCGCACATCCTCATTCTGTGGACGAATAACAATGGAAAAGTACAATTTGTATTTAGACAGATTAAAAACAAGAATAAATAAATATTTTTACACTTCATCATAGTACTTTCTGGTAATGTAAAACAAAAACAAAGAAACAAAAAAACAACAACACATCTAGGGCTGGTACCCTTAGAACAAAAATACATACATAAAATAATGAATATTTATGGAATTTGTGACTTTCAGAGAACCTCTGATTAAAAATAAACTATTTATTTATAACTTTATAAAATTATATTTATTTAAAGCAAATGAAGCGGTTCAGTTATTGCAGTCAACATGTCACCACTGAGAAATGTTGAAGTGAAGGTCACGAAAACTAAGAGGTGAAGAACATTACAACATACCAATTCCACCAGTTTCTCCAAGAAAGGGACCAGCTTCAGAAGTTCGTTGTCATTCTTGTCCATGAACCAGCTCTCAATAGGGATCCCATTGGAGAGCTGTGGGTGTAAAACATGGGTTGATGGTTTTATTTATAAGGATTTTCCTTCATCTCCCTAAGGTATTTCTTTATTGGGACTAGTTTAACATGGTGAGGTGGGGTAAAGTAATTACTACCAGAGCTTCACAGTGATTTTAGTCCCATCCGAATGTGCCATCTCAGTAATCATTACGGACAATGTCAGGCACGAAACATCTTTTAGCGTTAGGTAAGTGCCTTTTACCAACACAACCCAATCTGAAGTTAATTAATACATCATTCGACCGGACATAACCGTTTTATATATATAGGTTATATGTGTTTGCGCACGTGATATCAGGAAGCAACGTAATATGCACATGATGACAGGAGGTTGACAGCAATTCGCAAATCGAGTTACTCCTCCCACTTCTGCTAGTTTTACTGAGATATCTTATCCCGTGCGAACTGGCCATTAATATTACAGACGTCCTGTGGTAAAATTACATTACTCCATCTACCCTTAAAGTTAATCCCGTCCGAATAGGGCTTATGAGCTCAGTCACACACCTGAACATTGTATTTATTACAAAAGTAACAATGAAAATTAATACTTTGTCACTTTCTCAATGACTACATAATTACTACTCCTAATTACAATATGGGTGGGGTAGGGGGTTGCGGCTGAATATAAAACTTAACGAGGAGATTTTAAAGCCTTACATAGTACATTAAAAAAGGGAGATTAATCTATATTATTTAAAAGTGTGATTGATCTATTAATATATTACAAACTAAAACTAAGAATAAAAATGTACTTTTAAATTGTAACTAAAATACAATTAATTTAACCTTCAAGTATGTTTTAAGCTTGATTCTTTTAAAGGAGTAAGATTTTCACACATTTAACTTAAATATTTTTTTTCTCTGTACTTGTTACAACCTTGGGTAATTTATAATATAAACGGATATGAACATGAAGTGAAGTGAAAGTAACATGTAGCCAAGTATGGTGTCCCATACAAGTGCACACACCCAGTAGTGAACACACACACTGTGAACACACACCCAGAGCAGTTCGGCGCCCGGGGAGCAATAGGTTAGGTTAGGTGCCTTGCTCAAGAGAGCAAGGCACCTCAGTTATGGGTAATGAGAGTGAAAGAGAGCACTGTTCATTCACTCCTCCCACCTAAATTTCCTGCCGGTACTGAGACTCAAACCTGCGACCTTCGGGTTACAAGTCCGTCTCTAACCATTAGGCCACAACTGCCCCACCATTGTGAAAGTAATGGTGCAACTTTATGATTATGCAACCTTGGTCCGCTCACCTGATAAGCAAAGGCTTGTGGCGAGTTATCGATAATTATAGTCTTGGACAGATCCCGTCCGAGGATATTCAGATCCTTAATGTAGTTTCCTTGCACACAAACACAGTGCTCACGAAATAATCGGTGCCTAGAACATGTTGGAAACACACACAGAGAGAAGAATGAAATAAATCTCCAGGACTAGAATCAATAATGCATTTGAAGCAAAGGGTTGACACCTGAGGATGGTGTGGAGTTTACATGTGCCAGAGACCAAAGATCGCCATCTACCGCAATCCCTTAATTCCTCATTGTAACCAAACACTACAGAGAAACTCTGCACAGCAATGACCAAGCTGAGGCAGGGTTACTCAAAAACTGACACCCTGCCTAAATTTACATTTACTCTTATGACAAAATCTGACAGAATTTCTAAAAGAAACAGAAGCAAACAAAAAGACAACTTGGTTTTACTTTTAACACTGTCAAGGAAGAGTCTTCAAAATTATTAAAATAAAGGTAAAACAAAAAGAAGTCCACAGACCGCACCAGCTGTTTCCTCGGATCGAGAATGTTCAGCAACTTGTCTGCATAAACTTTCTTAGAGGCAGTGAAGAGAATGATCTATAAAAGAAAGAGTCAACAATGGAACAACTTCAGTCCATTATGAGGAACAGATGTTAACTCAAGCGAGGGTAAAACTTTTCCATGTAATACCATCATTTATTTGGAGAAAAAGTACGAGATGTAATGTGGAGTAAAATGGACGAAGGCTTACCTCATAAATCTGAGACATGCGTTCAAGGAACTCTCTGAAAAATGGCCTCAATCGCACATAAACCTAACAGAAATTGTGAATTAGAATTTAGCCCTTAAGAACACAGGGTTTTAGCCCCCTAAAAAGAAGAAAAGAAAAAATTCCTACAAAGTTGTACAAATTTCAGATCACTTAACATAAGACAATAATAGACTCCCAGCCATTTAGTTTCTTAAAATGGCTCTAGAGGGCCCTCTAGTGGTATGTTACTGACAAACAATGTATTAACACAAAGACAGCTTGGATATCTACCTGATATATGACATCTTGGAAGAGGACAGGAAAGGTTAGTGCTGCATCATCCAGCTCATTCAAGCTACAATGGACAAGGGTTTCATCCTGTAGAAAGAAAACAATTGATGATATCTATGCCAAAATGAATCCTTTGTAATATGAGCTATTCCCTTATGGTGTTTTAAGACTGACCAGGTCAAGCACCAGGGAGAACTCAGGAGTGCTGCGAGTCTTCAGAGGGAGTGCGGGTTTGCGAGTTAGCTGCTCTTCTGTTAGCGGAGGTACATGTTTGATGAAAAAATACCTGAAAAACATAACAGAAATGTCTGCACGGAAAAAGCCTTGAGACAAACGCTGATGAGAAATTCAATTTTTTTTTCTGAGAGGGTTTCCAAATGACCTTAAAACAAAGCAATATTTAACTGTCATATTATTAATAAACATTCCACTTGTATGAGGGCTTGCCCAGGCCAGCAGAAAAAAAAAATCCTTATTGTGAAGCTCTGGGCACAAAGCACAGACATTCAGTAAAGTTGAACTCACGGGTCAAACACTTCCCACTCCTCCTCATATGATCCTTCAGCTGGGACAGTAATAGAGGTGTCCACATACCCCACTGTTGCAGGAGAGCCAGGAGCTGAGATAAAACAGGACAAAGAAAACACAATATTAATATATTCTTGCTCTCAGTTTGGGGACGGTAATATTTTTTAATTGTTTTTGAAACGTCTCCAATGCATACCAAGGCTGCATTTATTGGATCAAAAATGCAGTAAGAAAGTAATAATGTTAAATTTAGGACTGCACAATATATCGAAATATCGCAAATGTATATATCGCGATATGCATATCCCAACAGCTTGCAATAACTGGGGTCATGAACAAAAGACGAAGAGAAAATCACCCACTGCTCTTTGCTGAATAACTTTTGTAGCCTTAATAAGAATCAGTATACATTTAATTCATACAGTGAAAACTAAGCAGTGTTTTATTTTACATTTGAATATTCAGTTTCTGTTGTTAAATAAACCTAATGTAGGCCTACCTGAAACCCTGAACCCCGTGGTTTACACTGATGTTAAAATAACACTTATTTCTTATGCTAGTACAGTAAAACACTGCTGTTCACTTTCAGAAGTTGTAGGGATGTTTTCTCGTCACAATTTTTTTTATCGTTTTATCGCATATCACAATTTTCTTCAATATCGTGCAGCCCTAAATATTATTACAATTTAAAATGTTAAACATGTTTTCTATTTTAATATATTTTAAAACATAAGCTGAATTTTCAGCATCATTACTCGTCTTCAGCATCATATGATCAGAGATCATTCTAATATGCTGATTTGATGCTCAAGAAACATTTCTTATTATGTCTTATATGTTGAAAATGTTGCTGCTTCATATTTTTGTGAAATGGCGATTTTTTTCAGGATTCTTTGATAAATAGAAAGTTCGAACGAACAGCATTTATTTAAAATAGAAATCCTTTTTTTTTTTGCATTATAATGTGCAATCGCTGCTAAATAAAAATGATCAATTTCTTATCAAATAAAAAACCTTATGGGACCAGTAGTGTATAATGCGTTTTAGGCTGAAAGTAGTATACACCCATAGAGAAGTCAAGCAATGTCATGTCTTTCACACCTGTAAGAGGAGGCAGGTCAGAGTGGGGGGTGTTTTCACTCTCCTCTGCAGGTGTGTGAGTGGAGGATGGAGGTCTAAAGGCAGATGGCATGGCACTGGTATAAAGAGGGACACTTAGGGGCTCTCTAGATGTGGCAGTACTGGTGGGCATCTCTTCTACTTGCTCCATTTCTAGTTGCTTCACAATCTCTTCCGCCTCCACCGCCTGGCCTGGGGAATCCGAGGCTGACATGACAAAATGGGATGAAGGTAAGGAGAAGGAAGGGTGAAAAAACATGCTGGGTTAAGCAATGCATTATTAATCTGCATAAAGTTGCAACAGGGTTGTTGTTTTTTATTCATAATCATCAAAATAAACATTATCTGGAATCCAAAGTAAGCTTTTGATATTGCCTATTATTATTCCTAATGGTAACCCTATTGTGAAAACGTACCAAACAATAACTTCTGCAATTTAGTATGACTGCAATCATATCAGCAGCAAACTGCACCGGAGTTCACATGAACCGTTTCAGCATTTACATCATCCAGACAAACAGAACTCTGACACCAATCGAACCCAGGCGCGCACCAAAAGTGCTAGTGTGAAAGCACCCTTAATTTCACACAAGTTGTCCTCCTGATGGGGAACCAATTTGCCTCAGGACCCAAAAGTTTCACCATGTTTTTTTTAGTTCAGTATTGACATTTTAGGCTAAACTTTCTCTCATGAACTGCTTTTTTGCTAAATGTAAATAGATATGGGTTTTTGTGATCATAGAAATACAAAGTAGCAACTTCACAGATTCTGCAAATCCGGCTACACTACCATTCAAACGTTTGGGGTCAGTAAGATTTTTTATTATAGAAATTAATCCTTCTATTTACATAAAAAGACACCTTCATTTGACCAAATGTGACAGTAAAGACATTTGTACAAAAGATTTATATTTCAAATAAATGCAGCAGGTCATGTGACACTGAAGACTGGAGGAATACTGCTGAAAATTCAGTTTTACCATCACAGGAATAAATTACATAATTAAAAATATATGAAAATAGAAAAGAGTTATTTCAAATTGTAATAATATTTCTCAAGATTAAATTTTTTACTGTAATTTTGATTAAATAAATGCAGTTTTGGTGAGCGCAAGAAACTTCTTTCAAACGTTACCGACCCCAAACTTTGAACGGTAGTTTATATGAGAACACACTGACTCCTCTTCTTACTTTAGTAAAACTGCCATCATTACCAAGAATGATAAATGAAGAATGTTTTATTAGTCAAGTTTATTTAAAAAAAAACAAACAGAACACCACATGTACATTTGAACAATATTCTAAAATGAATAGTTGTTGGAGCATAAATGTTAATGTAGTAATGTCACCAGAGGGAGAATCTATTTATTATTATCATTCAAATAATTTTCGGTCCATTATGTCCAGAATACCTGGCGCATCACATCTTTAGTGTTCGGCTCAGAGTTTCTTACCATTTTTATTTGCTGGTGAGAAGAAGTTGAAGACAGGAGAGAAGATGGTTCCAAGCAGGGTGGTGCGGGGTGGACTGTTCACAACCTCCTCAGGGTCCTCCAACTTCCCATTAGGCTTGACAGGCTTACTCGTGTCATGGTTAGTGGTTTCTATAGGACAAAGTTCAAAGAGAAAAACAAATTCACAAAAAATTAGCGTGATCAAATTACAAATGCAGAACAGACCATTTAAATGCCTAACTCCATATGTTGTTTGGACAATAAACTATGACAGCTACTGCAATACACAGGAGAAAGTGATGCCATTGCCAGGTGTGCGCAACCATGTTCTTGTCACATATAATCCATGTCAAGCACACAGACAGGTTTGATACTTCCAAAAGCTCATTTATGATATTATGGAGAGTTTAAGGGATTACACTGAACAACCAATATCAAACAAATATACACAGATGCAAATATGTTTGTCTTAGAGGTGTCACAATATACCGGTATTGAAATTTTACGGTTATCCACATCAAAATCTGTTGGAAATATTTAACTATTTTATTTAAATATTTGAAAAAGATATTATTTTATTTAACTATTTGAAATAATTAAATTCAATAAGTTTATTATTTATGATGTTAATTATTATAAGTAAATTTAACTGCAGCACACAAGTACAGTGACTCACCACCATTGACGGAGCTTCTTCGACGGGCCCTGTAGATGCTTTTCCTTTGCATGTCATTGTTCCTCTGTGGGGTGGAGGTGATCAGCTCGCAGCTCAGACGATTCCTCTTTGCTGGGTTGTCCTGCTCCACCTGTTAAACACCACCAATCACACAAGCATGAGTTTCTAGATTTTAAACACTTTAGTACTGTGAGGAGGACACTATAGTGAGTGTGTTTGAGGATGCTGGGGGACACATGAACAGGACTTTCAGAGGAACAAAATATCAAAACTATAGGCACTACATGTTTAAGGTTAGAGATTATTAAAACCCTATTATAAATATTATATTAAAATGATCAAACTCTAAATTAAAATGCTGAGGGGAAAAAAATAATAATATATATTGAATTTAAATTTCTTTCCCCCCATCCTTCGAACACTTTTGTTTGCATTGAAGAACAAAGTATTTGAAACTAGAACAACAATTCCAACAGTTTTTTTAAGACCCCCATATTTGAGTCAAAAAGGTTGAGAACCACTGACTCAAATATTTAAAAAAAAATTTTTTTTAATAATTATCCAATTAATCACAAACTGCTGTAAAAGACATGGGGTCTATGAATGTTGTTGTGGACAATGGGGGTGTGATTTAGAACCCAAAGAAGAGAACCTAATATCTTTACTGGACATAATCCCTGGTTCTTCTGCCGCACGCTGCATGCCTGTTAAAGCCAGCTCTACCTACTGTCATTATGTGAGCGCTGTAGAACCACAGCTAAAATTAGAACAGGACTGAGCTCCTCAGACAAGCAAAGGCATTCCACCACGCATTTCTGGGGGGAATATGATACCAGGTCTTGCTTGCATTCCATTATAGAACATTCTGGGCCATGACCATCGAAACCAAGAAAAGAGCTGTAGAGGTCTGGAACTGCCACACTCAATGAACCCATAATAAATGACAGGGAGAGGGTGCTAGAGGCTCACCTTGATGGAACTTCCATGGATGAACTTCTTGATGCTGGAGAGAAGACCCTTGCTTTCATCTGAGCACTCCTCCATCTCAGAGTGCTTTCGCTTGGTCCGGGCCGGGCAGGGCCTGCGGGCGAGGTTTGGCTGCTGAGAAGCCTTGCGCATTCTCAGCCTCATTTTGTTAAGAGTTACATGTAAGACTGGGGAGAGAGAGAGAGAGAGAGAGAGAAGACAATACAGAGAAGCTCACACAGAAGGTACCGCAAGAAAACAAAACTACACAGTGAAAGAGAGTAACAACGACCTTGAGAAGTCTAACTTTGCTCGCTGATTCTCACACGCAGGTAAATGAATCACACTTTTAGTGGGTTTTGAATGAGTTATGGCTCTTTGCTCGGTTTTTAAAAGTGCAACACTTCAGCCAAGAGCGCTAGCCACAGACATCTGGATGTATTCAAGACACTATATATTCCAACGTGGTTCATCATTCAGTTGAAGCACCTCCATAGCGAAGCACTCTCAACTACAAGCGCATTATTTCCAACATACGGAAGAATTCGGAATGGGAACACTTTTTATTTAAAAAGCAAATCTGTGTGATTGAACACAAGATTACAGATTAAGCCAAACTCTGAATTAAACTCTGATTTTGTCCATACAATGGAACTCAATAGGGTCCCAAAAAAATAATGAATATACAAAACTACTGGACCCGGTTGACTTTCATTGTATCAATAAAAAAAATTAAATAAAAATAATTAATAATAATAATTCTTACCATACAGGTTTGGAATGGCATGAGGGTGAGTAAATGATGACAGAATTTTCATTTTTGGGTGAACTACCTTTAAAGCTGCGCTATGCAGTTTTGGCAATTTCTTCGCTGTTTTCACGCTTTTTGCGTGTGGGTTTCTCTATCGAGCTCCCCCTACAGCTTCGGAATAGATATTTGGCAACACTGTCGTCAAAACTCGTTGGCGACTCTCCCCTCCTACCATCTTCTCCCTCTGGTCATGTGCATTTGTTTTCAAAGAAGCCGGTGAACGCACTGAGCCATGTCCACTGAGGAATGTATGATACATAGAAGGCTAGCATATAAATGTTTAGATTGTGTATGTGTGCAGTGCCGTAAAGCAATTCGTTACATCGCGAGACCTGATATCACGCCCCCCGGCCAAAAGTTGCAAGGGAGGTTTTTCCGCTCACAGGTGCTAGGGGGGTGCAAGAAGACCACCATTCAACCTGAAAAAAGTCATATAACCATTCCAATGACTCCGAAGCTGTTCAGTTAAGGCAGTGGTTCCCAATTCCAGTCCTCGTGACCCACTGCTCTGCACATTTTGTATGTCTCTCTTATCTGACACACTCAGTTCAGTTCATGGAGTCTCTCCTAATGAGCTGATGATCTGGTTCAGGTGTGTTAAATAAGGGAGACATACAAAATGTGCAGAGCAGTGGGTCACGAGGACTGGAATTGGGAACCACTGAGTTAAGGTAAATTAAGCTAAAAAAAACTGCATAGTTCCCCTTTAAGGCCTTCTTGAAGTTTGGCAAAAGTTGGCAAAACATCATCATCTTTTTCACTCTTATTTTTCTGTTGCTGGATAAGTCAATAGAAAAGAAAAAGAAATACGAGGATATTGCAGATCAACAGAGAGCAGCAGTTTCTTACAAGACAAAAAATGGAAAAAAAAGAGAGAGATGAAAAAAGATAGGGAAAAAAAGTTAATATTTTCCTGATGTGGAGGAAGTGTCCCTCTCTTCTTTAAAGGAAACCCTGTACATCAAGGGGGTAAAAATAATCCTGAAATTAACTACAGTGCTTGGTCGTGTGTCCCCGTCCACAAAGCATGCTTGCGTAACAACAGTTATGTGCGCCAGCATTTGTGACATGCCAGGCGTTACACCAGTCCTGACTGTACCTTCCCAATACTCGCAATAAAGAAATGTAACTCACATTCAATTTAAAATTTACAGAAAAGTTTATTAAAAAACACAGAAAAGAGATTTTTAGGAGAGACAAACAGAGCTCCTTCTGTAACAGCAGCAGCTCCTTCTGTGTAGTTAGCCAGAGAAGCAGCGAGATGACAACGAGACATACTGCAAGCATGGAAGCATGGAAGAGACAGGAGAGGAATGGTGAAAAGTAGAGAGAAAAGGGTACAGCTAGTAATACATCTCAGCTTTTTCCTTAACCACCAAAATGGTGACTCATCCACTGCCTCGAACAGACATCATGCCAAGACAGCTACCTCACAACACTGAGGAGCTAAAGCCTTTCTTCTACAAGAACAGAAACAGTGAGATTCAACAGTCTTCAGCAGCCCAGTAAGATTCAATGAATCTTGCTTAAAGCCAAATTCCTGGTTTAATTAATATCAGTAGACATTAAACACCATTAATAGCAGAAAATAGTTTTAATACATATATGATATAATATGACAATGGCAACAATTACTCCTCTGACCCCTTCTGACCTAGGCTCGTCCATCACAATCACTTACAGGTCATGTTCTGACAGGAAAAACTATGTGTATACACACTACATTGGTTTTAGGCATGTGACTGTATACATTTTTTTTTTTCTGCGATATATATTGCGATATGAAAACAATTTCACCTGATAATTTGAATAGCTCTATTTGTAAAGAATTAATCATTCTGATTGGGGTTATTTTGTAGTGTAGTGCATATGCATAGAAAATAATAAATTACAAGCATAGATTATACAATAGAACAAAGACGGATGAAATAAGCAATGCTTTGTTTTTCAGGTAAATTAACTGTATTCAGGTACAGACATTGAATAATCAAATGTAATAACACTGCATAGCCTTCACTGTATAAATTAAATATAACTCATATAATTAATATATAATATAACGCACATATCCAAAACCGGTAATGTGACAAGCATCCGTTTTCTTTCTCTGTTTACAACAACTCATAAACGACTGCGTTTGCAAGGAAACTCATTGAGGCGGGCATTTTGACTTAACTTCCCATGCACATGTCTGTTCAAGCACCAATAGATAAGAAAAGGAAGGGAATTCAGTGTTCACGATCACGAACTTCACGTGCTGTCTGCGTGGCTGTGTGTGTGTGAGCAAACAAAACAGTGCACAAGTTTTTTTGCATTTGATGTTTAAACTAACAGAACTC
Source organism: Abramis brama (assembly GCF_963993115.1). NCBI lineage: Eukaryota > Metazoa > Chordata > Actinopteri > Cypriniformes > Leuciscidae > Abramis > Abramis brama. Next base: position 25,607,537 of record NC_139965.1, on the reverse strand, counting down.
AAAAACACATGAAAATGATAAACTGTTACTCTATGATGGTTAAACTTTGCAATTAATCCGCGAATCACAAGCGTTATGGACCGGGGAGCAGCTGGCCCGTATGGATCACGGATCAACTACGAACCCTATACTACATCGCACATCCTGCGATGTGACTATCGCTGGATCGATGCAAAAACGATACATTGTGCAGCCCTACGGTATGCGGTATTATCACGATATTGAAATAAGTTGCAAAAAAAGTGGTTATCCTATTACAAATGCGAACAAGGTGCGTTTCCATCGTGTTGTTCAAGTGGATGACGGTGGTATTGGTAACCAACAGTAAATAAAACACCATCAGCGGAAACAGTAGTGATGCGTCATTCGCTAACGAGCCGGCTCCGAATGTAAACGGTGAGAGTCAGTTCCCGTCTGATAGCCATGTTCTACTTTTGTATATTGATACAAGACAGAATAATTTCGCTACACTGCTCAGCCACATGTCAAGTAGTCACGAACTGAATGTTATTTTGATGTGTAAGTGGGTGCGATCACGTGTGATGACATTACCCCGCTGCTCTCGATTCGTCACACAAACAGTAAGCTACACATTAACATAACATGGAGAGCGTGTGGTCGAGCAGTGTGGTGAAAAGATCATCCTTAAAATCGGGTCAGAAAACAAGATGAGTAACAACATTAAGTAGCATTTGGACGCATTTTAATAACACAGACAAAATAAAAGCAGAACGTAGAATTTGTCAGATAAAACTCATATCGAGCAGGGACTAACAACCTTATAAATGTGTTCCGTTTTAAGTGTGATTTGCTTGGAATGGTTTTATTTGGGATCAAATGTTCAATATGCGTCATGTGTAGTAGTATTTGATGGTTTTACATTAGCCTATTTGTTTTTGATCCAGTCAAATGATCCAGTTCCCTAAAATGAGCAGGAATTCTCATCATGAGGGAACAGCTAATTAGCCATGAGGGTTTAATGTTTGCTACGTCACAATTTATTCATTTCCATCTCATTCATATGAACTTTTTTTAGCAAATTAAGTTGTACAAAAAAAATGTATAAAGTAAACAAATGTTTCAAACAGATTAAAGTGGAAAAGAAGAATTATAAAAACAATAGGTCAACACTTTACAATAAGGTCTCAGCAGTTAACGTTAGTTAAAGCATTAACTAACATTAACAATGAGAAATAACTATATTTGTTACACAAGTTTATTCTTTGTTAATGTTAGTTAAAAAAACTTTTTTCATGTTAGCTCAGGTCCATCCATTCAACAATAGTTACAACTTTTGATTTTAATAATGTTATTTAATGTTAAATTTAACTAAGATTAATAAATGCTTTAGAAGTATTTTTCATTGTCAGTTTGTTAACTAATGAATTAATTAATGGAGCCTTAATGTGATTACATTATTCACAGTATTTCGAAGTAACCATGATAACAATATTGTGCATGTACATTATTGTGATATATATTACCGTATGGTGTATACCAACGCGTCTAGTTCGTTTAAAAAAAAACTAAAAAAAACACATTGACACACTGGCAGCAAATCCAAGGCTAGCGACATGTTTCCAAGAAAATATCGCTACAGCTCAGCGTCTGCTCAGTTTCAGACTCTGACATATATTAAAATAACTACTATCTCTCTAAGAAATCTAGAACTTCATACATTAAGTACATTATAAACCAGAAAGTGTAATTTGTTATTTAATGCATTTGCATGGCATGTCAAAGAACACCACAAAATGCTTCACAATAGCTACCATTGCACTATGTTGGTAACCTGTCCCATTACAGCTGGACAATTAGGACAAATGAGCAGTGCTTCTCTTCTCAACTGGGGAACCTGGGCCCACTAGCAGGGGTCAATTAACTTCCAATGGGAAACAATATGTCTTAAACTGATTTTTAAGAAATATGTTTAAAACAACAACAACAAAAAAAACAAAAAAAAGTATAGTTTTTATTAATATTTTGAACTAGCTTTTATTTTCATATTTCAGTTTTAATTTGAGTAGTTTTGTTATGTGCATTTTATTAATTAGTTTTAAAATATTTATTTATAAATCGCTGAAATTTATTCTTATTTCAGTTTAAGTAATTTTAGTACTTAAATTTATTTCAGTTTGTTGCCAGGCAAGTTTTTCCCATCTAATATTTATTTATTTTCAGCAATATTTCAAATCAGCTGAACTTCAAGAACACAAACTTAAACGCCGCATAGATAGCATCAATTTAGGCTCTTTTGTTTTTACAAAGAAAAAAATCAGGAATGTAACACTGAGCTCTCACTCAAACAACTGTCTGATCACAGTAGATCCTAAATTGTTGTATTAACTAATTTTTCCTTTAGCACGTTATTGGCTAGTTTAGCAAAGTGAGTAGATAGTTTGAGTTACAAAAACTCACATTTTTTTGCAGTCACAAAATCTGCATCTAAACTTCTGCAGAATAAAAAAACACATGTGTTGGTATTTTGCTTTCTTTCCTTAAAAAAGGAAGAACACATTAAAATATTGAGATTACTCATGTCTAATTATTTTTATTACCTTGACAGCGGTACTTTCTCATAGTAATAATAAAAAAGGTTTGGAAACAAGCAACGTAATTTCGTTGTAAGTACAAGAAGAAGAAAAGAGGGGCCTTCAAATGTTGACATGACAATGGGGAAACCTTGCAGTGATAATGGTTAAGAACCACTACCCTACAGTCAACTAACTACAGTCAGTCTTTATAAGGGAGAAAAATAAAAGACATTAAGTGCTTCCCCGCCATAACCGATCAACTTCAACAGACACTTCAGAAATGATGAAGTTCAGTGATTCACGGGAAACCTGAACAGTGCCGTGGTGGGCGGGAAACACACGCTAAAGAGATTCTCTACGGAAGACGAGCAACTTTCTCACGATTTCCCTGTTTAGTCAGACATTAAGAATAACTGTTTACACAATGATTACACGACTCAAGAGACTAAAATACGACCTGTATTTTTACATACAACAATCGCTGTTGACACATCTGTGCATGTCTATCTTCAATGTAGGACACATGCAAGCATTATCTCCGTAGTAAACCTGTTTCTCGTGACCCGCTATTACTAGAAGAAGCCTCTAGTCTAGTGCCACTCAAAACAACCGGCAGTATCCTAATGACAGATAAAGCGCGGGAACGACTCGCGAAGACGGCAGCTGCCTGTCCGTGCGTGCGTGTATAGGTAAAACAGGAGCGAGCCGAAACATTTTCGACCGGAGCGAACGGACGGGGTGGTATGGGGGGACCCTATCACCACATGCAATTTAGACTGGGGTAATAACTTACTGGACGAAGCTCCACAGGATCGAGTCGCAGGACAACGGTCTATTTCAGGGCTGCTAACACTTGCTGTTGTTTGCGTGCCTCTTCAGACGAGGTTCACCTCTGTCCTCCCCGCACCTCTGGACGCCATTTCCCGCCTCCGTACCCACACAGTCAACTGCAGGTACCCGGATGAAGAGAGGACTGGAGCGAGCATGCGTCCTGCGGCGCGCCGCCGCGTCCCACACCCCCTTTCTGTTGTTCCGAGTATCAAAACAATATTGAGGCTTCGCAGTGCGACAGGTTTAGCTTACAGTGTCTATTTAAAACACAATCACACACTATATATTCGATAGTCACGCATAAAATGTGCTTTAAACAAAAACGCAGAGCGAAGAGTAATCCCGTTAGCATTTATCAGGCAAACTAACAAAGACATCAGGAGCGATATCAGAATACATTATTTTCTGAAGGGAATGCGTCTCAGATGAATTAGTGTATGACAATATAACCAAAGGTAGCAGACTAAGCTAGCAGCTGTATGCTAGCATAAGCATCGGATTTACTTGAACATTGCAAATCAACAAGAAAACGGTTATAAAAATAAAAAATAGAACGAGCACGCGGGGTATGAGATGAGAAGGAAAGGCACGTTCTGGTTGTCATGGCAATACCGTTACGAAGCACTTCGGCAGACTGCCTGTATTTTTGAATTAAGATAATTTTTAGATCCATTATACTTAAGATGCCATCACATGATACGAGGGCATTCCCTACAGATATATGCAAACACACACACATATATATATATTGTGATATATATATATATAAAATGTTATGAATACAGTATACAAGTACAGTAACAATCTGATAAAATCTAATCATTCGTTGTTTTTGAGTTGAGCGAAAAACTAAATGCCAACAGCCAGTAAAACTACAGAAAAAATCGTTTATTGTTACAGTAGTGTAGTCATTTGTTTGTAAAGCAGCCTGGGATAAATTAATGAAGATTTCTGGGTGCTTTTCTCGATGCTACTACTTTCTATACTTCAGTCACAGTGATACAATTTTTACTTTTTCCAAAACAGGACCAGTTAATTTGAAATATAAAGAATTTTGTTAATCGTTATTCTTGGATTGCCCTGCACACCCATGTGACATATCTCAAAACAATCACAAGCTTAAAGACTACATTCAGTATGCCAACCCTACCAAATTTGCTTGATTATGAAACAAACACAAACATTTAGGTATATGATCATTATTTCCATTTGAGAGTTTAGCAATTATACAGCATCCCTCCTCATATGTAGCCTACTATACATCTACCAGTAAGAAAGGAAGCAGGCCGACAGCTGTGGTGAGTTTAGTCTGTGGCACGGAGTATTGCTTTTTTCCATTTTCTTGATCTACAGGCTGATTTACAAAGGCTGCCTTTTGCATGCAACAATGTCCTTACAAAACTCAACGTGCACTCTTGAGTGCTCCATCAGAATCAGAAAACATAGTTGAAAACAAAGAAAAGATTATTGTCTGGCCGATAAGTGTCAGTTTGTACCAGAGAGAGGTTAAAAGTTGAACAGCAACTTAATTGCATCTTCCCATAGTTTACACTTCCATTTAGCAACAGTGGTCCAAAAAGATAAAAGGAGATTTAGCTTTTCAGCAAAAATATGTATATCAATATGTTCCACTTTGTGAATCACACAGAGAATTATTATTTCCGTATTATCTATTCACAGTCGCGTCCTCCGGTGCCTAGAGAAGGCATTTTATTATCCCACTGAAAAAAATAATAATAATAATATTACAAACAACGACATTTGTACAATATAATAGTTCCAAAACTCAATTCTGTTAGACATGTGCTACAGATGGGGGCAAAAAAACTAACAAAAAAAAAACATGAAAACAATACTCTCAAATCAAGCAAACATTTGCAGAAGATCATTAAATCACTTTGTCGCATTTAAGTTGAAAAAAATCTCATCCACAGTCACTGATTTCACAGTCGTAACCGCCGAAACTTGTTCGTCTCTGAAGACTGAAATAGTTTGAATAGTCTGAATGTCTCCAATTGTACAGGATACCAAAATCACAACTGAAATCCAAAGTTCTTTTTCATCTCTTGGCAACTTCATTGTCAGAAACATCCAAAGCTCAATGTATGGGTTTTTTAGAGACGGGACGGGACTACAGCACATCAATGGCTTGACGTCGCTTTCCGTAATCCACAGCCCTTTCACCTGGAGCTTCCCGGTCTTCATCGTCTGAAAGATACAACAAGGAGGATGATTACAATTCAGTGTTTATAAATCACAACAATGGCTGACTAGCTAACTAGATTAACTTTCATGGCTTTAAGAAAATATACCCAACTTTCAAAGAAACATTCAAACTAATACTAGTGAAAGCTACTAAAGCCACATACACACTGCAAAGTGTTGGGAGTGACAACCACATTTGAATGAGTGAATCTCGTAAACTATTCTGTGTTCATACGGAATACAGGAGTTATTCTGCCAGAAGAGGCAGTGTTTGTTGCTTTTAAAAGAAGTTGGTTTCACGCATATTTTATATAAATGCGGTTGTCACTACCTGATCTTTCTGGTTTACGAACAATTTTTACATCTCTAGTTGGTAATATTTATTTAGTCAAAAATGGCTATGCTTATTGTTTACAGCAGCCAAATGTTTCTATGGTTATCACTATATCAACTAGGGCTGCATAATACTCAAGAAAGATGTGTGAATGCTCCAAGTGTGTAAAATAAATGTAAACATATATAAATATATTTAAAAACTGAAAATTATATAACCAATGTTTCACGGCAACTTCTGAGAGTGAACAGCAGTGTTTTACTGAAGCATTTACAAAAATAAATGCAAAGTAATGTTAAATCTGAGAAAGTCACTTTAATATCAATGCAAAAAAACAAACAAAAACAAAAAAACTGGAAACTGGTGTCCAAATGGTCAATGTTTCTAGTGATTTTCTTAATTCATATTTCCCTAGCCATACTATTCATTCATTCATTTGTTCTTTAGTAATTGTATCTTTGAATTCATGCATTCAGATATTCAACCTTAATATATTAACCTCCATCATATATTCAAGTATTTACTCATTATTGTTACTCATTTACACCTATCTTTTATTTATTAGTATTCTCCAAGAATATGCATGTTGTACTCACATGTACATATGCATTAAGTGATTTATCTTAGTTACTTGTGTTTTGTTAAATATTGGACGCATTCCTAGGTGTCAAAACCACACCTCTATCTATTTTCATCTATCTTTGCAACCGTAGCATTTGACTGGTCACTCCGACCTAGCTGTTACACCTTTTATGGATATGGACATTATTGATAAGTCTGTTTGACCTTTTCTTATCAAAACAAAACAAAAAATTAGGAGTTTTCCTGAATATATATTCATTGCTCTTATTTTGTTGTTCTTCTGCAAATATTTTTTACTTCATTTGGGCCTTTCTCTATACTCTGATCTTCACAAATATCATGTTACAAGTCAAGTCATGTCACCTTCATTTATATAGCGCTTTTAACAATATAAATTGTTTCAAAGCAGCTTTACAGTGATAATAGGAAATTAAAGTAACTGATTGTTTTGGCTTTACAGCAGCTCTAGAATAAAGTTATTGTCCAGCTAAAGTTAGTTTTGATTGATTCACTTCCGTTGCAAAGATCATTAGTTATTAACTTAGGGCTAACACGACACCGCTATAACAGAAAACCCTTAACGTGCTATGGCCCGCTCATTCGCACAACAACAGTGCCTGGTGGCTCGAGAACGCAAACCTTGAAATAGGTTCCAAGGTGCAAGCCTTGGAAAAAATCAAAAAAAAAAAAAAAAAATTAACTCTGTACAAACTCCAAAAAACACAAACCTGTGAAAACGCTGACGGTGTGCACGTGTATTACGTGTTTGGTCTATAGGTATGCGCGTTTGAATATATATGTGCGCAGGTGTGTAGTCTTTCTTTACAAATTGACCTCAACAAATTACTTGTCTGGCCTTCAAAATGTATAATACAGAGTTATTTATCGCCTCCACGTAGCCATGTGAACTGGAATCATTTTGACGGCGTTTAAATTTAAAAACTTAATTTAATAATTATTAGATTTACCTTATTTGCTACATTTTATTATATTTTTTTAAATATTATATTTATATAAATAATTATATTTATAATTCCTTATTCAAATTTGATCTCTAACATTATCATTGCTTGTCTGCCTTGATCTCACTACATCAAAAACTACTAAGTAAACAAAAACACCTGAAACAGAGTTGAGTTTACTGTATTGCCTTCCTCCTATTGTCTTTCCTCGCGTGACTAGCTTACTTCACCAGTTTGCTATGAGAGCATCACGATGGCTTGTTAATTGTCTTTCCTACATTATCAGTGTACACACTTGTGCGCACACACACACACACACACACACACACACAAACGCCCAGTTTATTCTCTGCTACCCGTTTTGACCTGAAACAGACTTTTCGCCAGTATAAAATTTTCTGTTATCACAAAAACACTGGCTTTGTTGAAATATCACGCAGCCATAATATCAACGATGGCAGACACAGACAGAATTGACAGAATTCATTCTTGCACTTACATGCAGTTGTCAATCCCCAAACTTTGCATTGTGAACATGGCATATGAGATGCATGGTTTACAATTGTCACAAGTGTTAAGCGATACAGGAAGCCGATGGAAAATTGGCAAGATGAAATAAGATGGCCAAGTTAACAGTGATTTCAAAGTTGCCCATTTAAAACCCCAAGCCCTAGTGAAAAGGATTCAACACAGCATTATGGCTTTCACATGCACTGACAACACAATAACTCTACACACTAGCACGCTGATTAGTAAAGACAATGACTGGAAGAGCCGAATGAGGCATGCTGGGAGAGAAGGTTCAGTCTCATAACCACATGGTCAAGAAAAGTTAAGGATCTCACACTCATATCTTTCTCTCTCATCCACACATGCTTTCAGCACACTGAGGTGAGGGCTTCGCCCGTGATTGACGCAGGCATTAGGCCAAATGAACTGACAGTACTTCAGTATGCTGTGAGCCCATGATGACTGAACCAGCAGCTTAATAAAGCAGAACAGCACCAGCACAAGGGAGGGGGAGAGGAGATGGAATAGCAAAGCAGTCACAATCCCCCTGGCTCACCTTGGACGTCTTCCTCCCCACCATCACCATCCTCTTCCTCATTGTAGGCCAGCTCGGCCTGCTTATCCGCCTCATACTCACCTACGTTGCCATCATCCCCGTTATAGTCCGCCAGCTTATTGCCGTGTTGCGGATCTACAGGGGACTCATTTTCATCAAAGAAACGGCCTGCAGGGGCAGAGATGGGCCCCATCAGGAAAGAGAGAAAGAAAGAAAAGGGGGAAAAAAGGAACAAGCAAAATTTGAAAGAAGTAAAAGACAGAAAAACAAGGGCATTAAAGGAAAAGAAAGTACAGAAAGGCAAATAGATCAGAAGCATATTTAAGACAATAAAGAGCAAAGAGAGGACAATGAGACTACACTGAAAGTAATGAGGTTAAAATAAAAAGACCACAAAAAGGTTTATGCCATATTTTAGTTCCAAAGAAAATAAAATCTCAGAGGACAAGTGAGGAATGGAGCTGGTGGTAGAGGACTTTACACAGAAGAAAGGAAGGCTGGGTGGGATGGGGTACATGGTGGTGTGGAGGAGTTTAGCAGAGGGAGCAAAGTCAGGCAGCGCAGTAATCAGCAGAGAACCCAGTCTACTACCTTCTCTGTCTATTTACAGACACAAACATTACTGCTTGACTTTATGCTTGCTGCTTGCCCAGATAGCCCAAATAGTAGTCATTTTATAAAGGCGAAAGTATTCTACTTAGGGAAAAAGACAAGAGTAATTTTTTTGTGCCCTGTAATTTAATCCTTACTGCCTGCATAAGTAAGTACGTGTGTGAGTGTATGTCATATTTACAAATGCCCAAAATGCAGAAGTGTGTACAGCTTTCCAATCTGTATTTCACACAAATATACCTCAAAGGGATTGATTTAAGGCTGTGAACTGGCTTGAATGGTGCCAGCTTCTGCTGCATCAAACCCCAGTGAGAGTCTTAAAGAGATAGTTACCCAAAAAAAAATGAAAATCACTTACTCACCCTTATGTTATTTTTAAACCATATTCATTTATCTTACGTGGAACACAAAAGATTGACAGTGTGAATTACAATCAACTTCTGTGTTTGGTAATTCATCAGCAACTTGGACATTCTTTTTTTCTCAGTTTGTGTTCTAGGTAAAGCTTAAAATCAGGTTTTGAATGACAATTTATGTGTGATATATTCTTTTAAGATGGGAGAGCCTATAGACATGAAGTTAACCCATTGAAACTTTATGGAAACCACCAAATGATAACATACATGAAAGTGAAGACTGAGGTTCAGAGAATCTGGGAATATCAGTATCCGGTTGTTAAGTCTGAAGTGTAGGTCCAAATTCTCTATCAGATGCCAATGGTGCTAAATTACACTCACGGTGTGCTGTTTTACTACCAAAAAATCCTGATCCTAACTTTATCTCCATACCGAAATTTCAGGTGGCCAGACAGTGATTAATCTTTTCCGAATTGTTAAATTAATGGTGTCCGAGACGCTATGAGCACGGAGACTGTGGTGTGCACTGAGTTTTTACAAAGAACGTTGCTGTAAATTAACAGAGGACATAACAAGCTGTTGAGACTCAGTATTCTCACTAAAAAAGAGAGTGGAGAGTTGTACCCCAAAACAATATTTGATACATCATGACGTAACAAGAGGATAGCTGACGATTTGTCTTGTCATCTTCAGAAACAGCCACAGCCACATCCCCACCCCTGTACGGTTTAATACTCACTCTGGCGGTGACGCGGGGGGTCAGCGCGCACAGGTTCTCTGCCATTGTGCAGGTCAATGGGTTTGGGAAGAACCTGAGCCGGGTTAGGTGGAGGAGGAATTCCAACTCCCTCTGCCTTCAAGCCTTCAGCTAATAAAAAAAAGGACAGAAAGAGCACTTGACATTAAAGAGGTAAATTTCTGTAAGTGGAAAGATTGTGTAATATGACAGCATGCCTCTAATCTCCTGGTGAAAAACAGTAAAAGTAAAAACAAACTTAATGTCATGGGAAATACGTAGGCTCATAAAAAAAATAATAAAAAAAACACAGAAGAAAGAAGAAAAAAAGGACAGCTTCTCCCCAACAGAGGAAAAAAAGAGGCCCAAAAGATACACAATTTTAAGAAAGTAATTTTTTTGTGCCCTATAATTTAATCCTTACTGCCAGCATAGTAAGTATGTGTGTGAGTGTATGTTTGGGTCCTGCATCACATTTGTAACACAACCAACAATTGAAAAGTGTTATAAGCACTGATAAATCATGACCTCTAACCTCCCAGCTGTCTGCGCTGCTCCCCAAACTCATCTGCCTTTATGCCTGCCTTATTATCCTCGTCAAACAGCATGGGTTTGTCAACCACTGCTTTTGGAACCTGCTGCAGCACAGGGACGTCATGGTTCCCCATACGCAGGTTTTCATCATGGGGTATGTCTGGTCGGTCCAGCGGTTGCCCACGGGCCAAATCATCCCCTAGTCTGGCACCAGCTCCAGCTCCAAACCCTGCCCTCTCCTCCTTCAGCAGTGCCGCAGCCTCCGCCGGCTCCATGTGTTTCTGCGGCGTGATGGCTGGCTTCTTTAAGGCTGGAGAAACATTAAATGTATCTCTGAATGAAGTAACTGACATGCACCCTTATTTTAAGCATGCTGTAGAGTTTATTCACTCTGTTACTCATCAGCACTGAACAAAGATGACTCGTTGGTTCAAAGAAATCTTCTAGAAATGTACTTTGTGATACTCACCAAACTGTCCGTCATCTATCTTGCCCACTTCACTGTCCTCAATGCCAGGCATGCCAGCATCACTGCCAGGTTTAACCATATCATCTTGAGTGAATGTGACAGAAAAAAGCAAGAGACGTCAAAAGGTTTTTTTTTCCAACCAAAATGTATATGTATCTGCACATTGGATTTTTTTCTGCTACCTTTAGGAACTGGGACATCATTTCGCTGTGCGGCCACTGTGTGGCGCTCTGCAGTGTCCTCTTTTCTTTTGTTGGACTGATCAAGAACCACCTCCTGCCGATCCCCTGCATCTGCTTTATGATTCTCTAATAAACTCTGAAATGCAAGTTTTTTTTGTTTTGATGAAGTTTGTGAGTTAAAGGGTTAGTTCACCCAAAAATGAAAATAACCCCATGATTTACTCACCCTCAAGCCATCCTAGGTGTATATGACATTCTTCTTTCAGACGAAAACAATACGGAGTTATATAAAAAAAAATGTCCTGGCTCTTCCTAGATTTATAATGGCAGTGAGTGGCCGGTTTCTGTTAAAAGTGCAGAAGTGCAGAGGATAGAGCAAAACAAAACACCCGTCACAAATTATAAGTCTAAAACGGGTTTTTTTAAAGAGAAATGTCGGAGGAGCTTGAGTTTGTTCCCCAGCCCTGTGCTTGAACCGCGAGAGGCGTCAAAGCTTACGCTACTCCTACATCCCACAGGTACGTCATACATCGTCAAGTGTTACTCTTTTGGCTCAAGTCGACTTGCGTAGGCCGTCTGCCGGAAGCTAGTTATTTTAGTCGATAAAGTTTTAAATATGGATATTTTTCTTACACAAACTCATCGCTTCGCTTCAGAAGGCCTTTATTAGAGTCATTATAAGAGGCAGGACATTTTTTTAATATAACTTCGATTGTATTCGTCTGAAAGAATGTCATATACACCTAGGATGGCTTGAGGGTGAGTAAATCATGGGGTAATTTTCATTTTTGGGTGAACTAACCCTTAAGACGAGCCAGAGTTCACACTATTCAAATCATTCACAGCATACCTGTCTGAGTTTTGCTGCCTCTTCTTCCACTCTTTTCTTGCTCTCCTCATATTCTGCCTTAAGCTCTGTGATTTGTCTGCCACACTGCAAGCTGCAATGCATGTTACATTTATATTATACATGATCAACTAGTCGAACATCTTAACCATTATTACCATATGTAGGAATAGAAGTGCACAGAAAACAAGACTCCTTCTGGGTCAGGGAAAGTCCACCAGTGCTTGTATTCACCTCTCATATTCCAGCTTCTTCTCCAGATTGGTGCTGTTTTTCCGCACTTCCCTCAGCTGGTCTTCCTGTCGGATGATCTCCTGTCTCAACTCTTTTACCTGTTCTGTAAATGTACAGGCAAACAAATACAAATGCCCCAAATCAGCAGTCAAACACACCACAATTGGAAAAAAAAAATCAGCCAACAGAATACCATGATTGGTTTACATCAGGGTGGAGTAGGAAGGAACAACCCAACCGTACAAAAATAGTGCTGTACTTGCATATTCCACAACAATCCTATTTCATTGACAAAGACGTGATGCTGGGAAATGGCACCCTCTTTGTGTGCACTTCTTACCCTTCAGTCTGTGAATCTCAGACATCTGGGCGCTGACATCATTCTGCAGCTTATTCTGAAAAAACAAAAACAAAAATTGAGTGAAGACAGGAATAGAGTAATATACAAAACATACTTTAAGAATATATGATGACCCATGTCATATGACATTTTAAGGGCTTATCCTGGAAAAACACAAAACAATTTACTTTCCCCCAATTTACGTGCTTAAAGGGATAGTTCACTTTGAAATAAAATTTTGGTATGTTTTAGCTTACCTCAAGGGCATCCAAGATGTAGGTGTCTTTTTTTCCGCAGTAGTTTCAATTTTGATATTTTTAGGTCAAACCGTTCTTGTCTGTCAGTCATATAATGCAGGTCGATGGTCACTGTCTCAAAACACAAGCACAGAGTCCAAATTAAAACAATTCCCCATCGTCCAAATTAAACAATTCCCCATCGTAAGTACACATTGATGGCCTAAGACACGAAACGAGCGGTTTGTGTGAGAAAACGAACAGTATTTATATCGTTGTTATCTCTTTAACACAGCACACGTCCAAATGATCTGACGGCGCGGGCGGGTATAGATATATAAATAGATGTCGCCTTGGCTACTGCAGTTCATTGGAACGAAACCGTAGCCAAGCGACATCTAGTGTATACATCTATACCCGCCCGCGGGCGGGTATAGATGTATACACTAGACGTCGCCTTTGCTACTGCAGTTCATTGGAACGAAACCGTAGCCAAGGCGACATCTATGTATATATCTATACCCGCCCGCGCCGTCAGATCATTTGGACGTGTGCTGTGTTAAAGAGATAACAACGATATAAATACTGTTCGTTTTCTCACACAAACCGCTCGTTTCGTGTCTTAGGCCATCAATGTGTACTTACGATGGGGAATTGTTTAATTTGGACGATGGGGAATTGTTTTAATTTGGACTCTGTGCTTGTGTTTTGAGACAGTGACCATCGACCTGCATTATATGACTGACAGACAAGAACGGTTTGACCTAAAAATATCAAAATTGAAACTACTGCGGAAACAAAGACACCTACATCTTGGATGCCCTTGAGGTAAGCTAAAACATATCAAAAATTAATTTCAAAGTGAACTATCCCTTTAACTTCACCTACCCAAATTTGAGTACTATAGATCAATGTTTGATTATTATATCCATAGTCAACAACTCACATTTGTAGCTATGGTTGAAACTTGTACAGGTCCAAACCTGTACAAGTTTCTTTCTTCTGTTGAACACAAAAGAAGATATTTTAAAGAATGTTGGTAGTCAAGCAGTTGACGCTAGCCATTGACTTCCATAGTATTTGTTTTTTTCCTACTATGGAAGTCAATTGCTACAGTCAACTGCTTGACTACCAACATTCTTTAAAATATTTTCTTTTGTGTTCAACAGAAGAGAGAAACTCATACAGGTTTGGAACAACTTGAGGGTCAGTAAACGATGGGTGGAAACACATTTTCAGGATTCTTTGATGAATAGAAATCTCAAAAGTACATAGAAATCTTTTAGTGTCAATTTAATGTGCCATTGCTAAATAAAAGTATTAACTTCTTTCAATCAATCAATCAATCAATCAATCAATCAATCAATCGATAAATATATAACATTTTATTCCCCCCAGACTAAAGAACAGCATTGTATCTGTCTGACTCTATTAATTAACTTCCTTCTTTTGAGATCAGTCCCTGCATTTAGAAATCAAACCGTCCTCTGGACAAAAATCCATCATGTGGAACCCATGAGAAACTGTGTGAAGCTGCCAACAATACCACACATTCTTTAGCATAGCCTGTTTTATCACCCAAACAGTATTGTTGTCCGAACTCTTTTCACTGAGCCACAGTAAGAGAATTCAATCTCCAGAGCTTTACTGCTGTAAGAGAGGCGGCTGTGATTTTGCGATGGGATTGAGAGAGGGAAGCTCAGAGGGAACTGTGATCCTAATGACAAATTCACTGAGGGGGACGTGGACATAGAGCTTGAGCTTGCTGAGAGCAGAGCCCCGTCTCAAAGCAGAAGATGATAGTCAGCACAGCAAATTAAGCTGCAAGGGCAGCGGACATAAGTACTGAGCAATGTGCTATTAAAGAGACCCGATGAGCTTCGACCTTCGAGCTACCAGCAGAACAGCAGACAGAAAGACAGCAAAATAGCAGTCTGCTGCACTGTGTGTATGCAGTACACACTAACACTGCTGAAGGGTCAGCTGAATGCCTATGCATGCTTATCCTATAGATTTTATACTGGTGCTTCATCTAATCAATATCAAGTTGTTAAATGTGAGGGAGCCAACTTCAACAGTTAAGAGCTTCCATTGTGTTTGTTCAAACCCATGCCTCCATCTATTACTCTTGCTACACCCAACGAGGAAACAGTGCCTTTGAGACACTTCTTGCAGTTACTCTCAGACACAATGGAGCAAATGAGGTCTATAATATCTGAAGAACACTTTGAAATCATTCCCATAAATCTCAGTGGCAGTTGCTGGACTGGCATCTACCAACCGTAAGACCTTGAGCCCTTAAATGAACCCCTAATGATAAACTAAACGGTAATCAGTCGCCAGATTTAAAGTCGGAAAAAATAATAATGATGAATCGCACACAGGAGATGGGCCAGTAATTAAAGCATCAATGTCAGTCACCCTGTGGGAGAACAAAGCCCTCCCGTCAGCAGGTGAGAGAGGGACACAGACTCAACTTCACACAGTATTGCAAATATTCAAACGATCACAGCAGTACTGGGATAAAAGTTTATAGAGGATTGTTTATAAGGACTGTATCAATAACATTGTTAAACCACTAGGTGGCGACAAGTTATTTGTTACTGAATCATTCATTCAAGAGATTTATTCAAAAACACTGAATCATCCAGTAATGAAACAAGTGAAGTCTTTATGAGTGAGTCACTGAATCATTCAACCAGATTTGTTTTTTAAATAATTCATTCAAAGTAATTAAACATTTTTAAATAGACTGCACGGCAGCAATAAATATTTTGTCAGAAGTAAATTACATGTTATTTTGTTTAGTTTAGAATCGTTAGAGAATCTCTATTTGAAAAAAAAATAAATAAATCGTGATTCTCAATTTGTCCAGAATCGCGCAACTCTAATGTATTCAGACCATTTTTATTCCCAAGCAACATATGAATTCAAAATGTATACATTTCACCAGTGCTCAATTTATTTGGAAATTCTGGCTTTTCCCTTGCTTGCTGCCTTTGGCGTCACGGCAGTGGCCATACAGGTTTGCACATGTCGTCCAAGCTGCCACTGAGACAAATGCCAATGCTAAAGGACAGCTTCCTCTCTGGACAGAACACATAGCACAAGTGAACAAGGAAGAACAATAGAATGGGTGTGTCTGTGTGTGCAGATTGGCACACTGGTTCTCCACCTTTGATAAACAGAACAGGAAACAGGATGACAGACAGCGTTAGCATTCGCAGTATGGAACAGATCATATTCCTAATCCCATGACAAATGACACAGTGAAAAGGTATAAAATTTGACTCTTTAGATGCAAGTATATGTTGCCATGATCAGCTGAGGAAAATAGATTTAGTTTATCAAAATGAGTAGAATAAATTGACAGTTATTGAAATTTTTTAAGTCAATCCACTAGCTAAATTCAGTTACTGGTACAGTTACTAACATGTTATCTTGTTACTTGAAATTGTATATAATCTAATAATAAAAATATATAAATGATAAAAATTATGACAATATAGGACTTACTTTTATGAAGGAAGACCTTTGACTATCTTTGTCTACTTTATAACATTTCTTTATGTATTCTTTACTCCCTGTCACAATATGACTGCCCTTATTCCTCCCTAGTCCCTACCACCGCACCAGAAAAGGAAACACAATGTTGCGTATTTGATGCCATTTCTTTAAGCGCTTAACTTTTGCCAAAATGTAATTGAAATTTAAACCGCACAATTATTGGGGTTACCTCAAATAATTGCGACTAGATAGAACAACCACGATCATACGATTAATCAACAATCGTGACAGGCCTAGAATAAGGTTACAAAGATTCATTCACATTTTACAAGTACTGCAGTAAGCAAAGACTGTGAAAGGGTAATAATCTGTAAAGGGGCCTGTGTGAGCAATACGACCAAACATTTGCTGCAGCACGGAATCAATCTATAAAGGTACAGGGCATCCAAATGCACACGGAATATCAATGCTCATATGTCCATTTCCCCTTTCCAGCTAGACAAAACCCAAGCAGAAATGCGTCTAAATCTAACTTCTGCAACAGTGACAATAACCAGGACGATCAGTCCATTTATTGTAAACCGCAGGGTGAAAATGAATATGGAAAGGGAATAAGATTGCTATAGGGCATTAAACGCAATATAATTTAAATTATTAATACATATTCTCCCTAAATGTTACCAAGAAAATAATCAATCATGAATAGTTATTGCCTTCTAGCCCTAGTAATGATAGTCTCCCATCAATTCTGTTGATATAATATCAAGAAGAAGAGACAGAGGACTGCGTGGGAAGAGCCTGAGATGTGAAGGCCTGTGCACACAGATGGGCCCTGACCATGAGCTCTCAGCTGTGTCACACAACCACAGGGAAGCCTAAGGCTTGAATCCATAAAGAGCAGCATGCTCTCTGTCCTGTCAGCTCACATCTTTACTATATTGATTTTAATGGTGAGGGGGATATTTATTTTCATATAATGTGTTCAGCATTTACATTTTTTATGATTTTAAGATATCATTTATTTCCCTTTACAATTCAAAAAGCTTTGTGAAAGAATCATTTATGAACATTGGAACCCTGTATATATTCTTATTTCATTGATAGTACAACAGCACAGCAAATGTCAGTGCGTCCGTCACCCTCAGTCACGCAACCTGCCGACTGAATACGTCACACAAAGGGAAAACTGCATTATCTGCAGACACAACTAGTAGAACAGGTACAAAGAAAACAATTCATTTCAGCAAACTGCCTACTCCTTTAGAAATCAACTGTGTGTGTGCGCGACAAGCTAACAGGAAAAAAACTAGTGATACTACTTCAAGTAATAAGGAATGTTCCTGTGAAATGGTATATTCACAATACAAGGCATTATATGTTGCACAGTCACATATACAACTCTTCTGTTTGCATTAACTAAGTAATACCAACAAAAAAGAATCAAAACTTGAGCAAAGGTCTAAGCAAACAGACATACAGGATGTGCATTGATCAAATAGAGAGAATGCCATGGTTACTCTTTCCAACCATCTATCCATGGAGGAGATAACACATAAAACATTCGTTCAAAACATCTTGAACACATGATCTACTAAGCATTGTACTGTACATAACAGTGGTTGACTGATAATCATAATGACATTGGCTCAAACTAATGGTCCACACTTCATGCATTTGCTAAACGAACATGTTTATGCAATATTTATTCTAACTAAAAATATTTGAAAGATTGTGGATTATACATTGGTTAATTAGCTAAAATGATGATGAAAACCTCAAAATGGCCAAATACAGAATGGCAAAAAACGTATTGACCTGGATGATAAATTTCCCAATCACTATTATACACTGTAATAATCACAATGAAAGTTTGAAATTAAAATTATTGGGCAGGCTAACTGAGGTGCCCTTAAGCAAGGCACCTAACCCCAATCGCTCCCCAGGTGCCACAGCAAAAATGGCTGCCCATTGCTCTGGATGTGTGTGTCCACAGTTTGCAGTGTGTGTGTTCACTACTCCTAATGAATGTGCAATAATTTGGATGGGTTACATGCAGAGGACAAATTCTGAGTATGGGTTTCCATACTTACGACTTAGGCTACTTATAAAGTGACTAGTCTAGTCTTTTATACTGGGGTTGGCTGAGACTTTGGGTGGGATGTTTCTGGTCTGTAAAGTTTGAAACCCCTGATCTACATCAGTTTTGTCAGAAGTAAGTTACCCAGGCAAAAGACAAAACAGACAAAAACAAATCATACTGCTATATTTACAGCACATCAGTGATGTATGTAAAGCATCCCCTCGTGTTGATGTTCTTTCACCCACCTTTTCATCGGTGCAAGATTTGACCAGCGTATCCCTGGCCTGCAGTTTGTTCTCCAGCACGCTGTAGTCTCCGTCCTTCTGGTCGATCTGTTTCCGGTGCGTGTCCACCTGCATCATCAGCTCGGAGTTTCTCTTCTCCAGGCGGGAGCGCGCCGCGTCCGTGCGCTTCACCTGCGTCTGCACCTCGGCCAGCTCGTCCAGCAGCCGCCCGTGCTTAGTGGACACGCTCCAGTAGTTAAACGACAAAATTACGATAATGACCAATAATACGATCAGGATGAAGGAAGGGAGGCGACCTCCACGTCGATTCGCACTGAAGCCGATCATCGTAATCGAACAGGCGCACAGATAACGACCTCTGGATTTGTGTGAGCCCCGTAGGTTAAATACGAGTGATGTGGTCACTGCTCTGTCAAGTCTAAAAAGATACGTTCTTCCGCATTCGGCTTACAGCAACCTTGAGTTGTCCTGAAGTTGGTGTCACAACTTCTTTGACGATTCCTCCGTGTACCTTCCGCACAGTTGGCGACTTCTCGCTTTTCCTTGTTTGCATTCATGCAACGCCACTGTCAGTAGATCAAACACATCAACACACACAGGCGACGTGGCCTATGAGAGCTGATGCGAGCTAACGGCACACAGCCATCAGCTTTCCGTCTTCCGCCTGACCCTATAGCACTAAATAACGCATTTTTATTTGGTTACGGTCATCTCTGCAGATCTGCCGTCATGCTCGTGCGATAAATACACTTCTGGATTTACCGTTCAGCTGTGTGTTAGCTATAACCTCGCTAAAGTAGCATGCGTGGATCTGGTGGAGCAACAGCCGTGTGCTACATTCAGTTCAACAACACGATACCGATTTCTCCTGAACACGCAGCAACAAACACACAATGGCAACCCGAAATTGGGAATGAAAACAAGACTATTACCATTAGCAATAAAGCACTTATAGGCTATTAGAACGTTAGCATTACATCTGACACCCCCAGCAAGGCCAAATATACATGCACGCGCACCACCAAACGCACCTGATATAAAACAACAATATTAACAAACTGAAAATATGCGTTCAACGCGTCTTTAAATGTAATGCCATGCAGGTTAGACTATACATGCAGCGCTAGCTTTAGAGTTCGCTAGTACTGTAGCTCAACTCCAGCCTTCCTCCTTTCTTCTCGGTCCTGCAAAATGCATGCGCAAACACTTTGTATTTGTATGTTTATATATAAGTAAACGCGTCAGCAAAAGGTAATATTTCGTAATCGTGTCGTTATCATCTAACTGCCACGTTAGACGTCTTGATAAAAAAAAAAAGACAAAAATAATGTCGTCCTAAGTGTAAGGTGTACAGAGGAACGTGATTGACAGTCACAACAACCAATCCGTGGATACAACCATATGCATTAGGCGTATCCGATTGGCTGTGGGCGTACCTGCTTCTGTCGTTCAATTTTTATTGGATGCTCAAATGATGAGAAGGTGGGGTGTATGGTACTAGAATGAACGTTCTCATTAGCCAAAACGTCGCATTTATGCAAGGCTTACCTATTCCGGGATGTTGCTCATCATCATGATGTCTTAAAAAAAAAAAAGGTTGATTTGAATAAGCCAATAGACGCAATAAAGTGCAATCCGAGGTGTTTAGAGGCAATTTAGTGATTTATAAATTGGCACATATCTTCAAATTATTTCCTTTTATACTTGACATTTAAGATCCACTGTAAATCAGATCTGCAGATTATTTAAACACTTTGCCATATAGTGTAACAAATAATCAGCCTCCCTGTGTAGTTTACCAAAGGCCCTTAGAATGGATTAGGAATCTGAAGAAAAACTTTGAGCACAGCAAATACACATACTGAGCCTACTCCAGAAACAAGGATTTTCACTGCAGAATCATACCAGGATAAATCTGAAATAAGCCTGCTCTTTGTTAGGGGTGTATTACAAAAAGTCTAAGCACATAAACACTCAAGACCCTGTCGGAGTACTGTTTATGAAACAAGCTGTGAAAATGTGAGTTTGTGAGTTTTCATCATTGCATTATCAAAAATTATAAATTGTTGACGTTTGCCAAAAAATTTTATTTATTTTTTCAGATATGTGTTTGATGTATAAATTAATTCATGATCTTGCGCCACCACCTCTTAAACAATGTGTGACTTTCTGTAAGGACAATTCTATGGAAACCAGGGTATCCGTTAGAGAAGACTGTTGAGTTAAATTGAAGAAAACTGTCTTTGGACAATCGGCTTTTTCATTTAGAGCAGCAGAAAGATGGAATTCAGTGCCTGTTATTAGAAAGTGTACATCATTTAGCATTTTTAAAACTGCACTTAAATTATGGCTTAAGAAAAATCAATCATGTGATCATTAATTTAGTTTTTTTTTTTTTGATGGTATTGTGACATTGTCGGTATTGGTTTTATTGTAATGTGATATTATTTTCTTCTTTTTTTCTGGATTGTAATGGAGTGCTGTAATTTTATGTAACAACATCTTGCCCAGGAACCACAGATGCAAATTAGCTATCTAGCTAACTCTGGCACAACATTTGTTGTGCATGGTCCCTGTAAACTAAACTAAACTAAACTAAACTAAACTAAACTAAACTAAACTAAACTAAACTAAACTAAACTAAACTAAACGGGGTTAAAATAGCAATCTATAGAGAAAAAAAAATACAAACAGACACATTTTTATTTTGCAACACTGAAAATAATAATTACACACTGAGGTAAGTTGAATAATCCAGCTTCATAAAGGTCTCTGTCCTGAAGTGGCACACAATGACCAAGTACAGTATGTCCAATATTTCACAAAATGTTTGCAGAAGCTGTGCATTTCAATATTAATTCTCATTAAAAAAAAAAAAGTTTCATGAAGAGGTAATTCCATTACAGACCCACTCTCCTGTTTAGCACAGTAGCAAATTCAACACTTCAACAAAAAAACAATTTTCTGACAATAAAATAAAAATATATACCTCTGCGGGTATTTTTTGAATATCTTTATTACGAGGGAGTGTCAACTCCATGTAACATTTTGTTTGTTTTTCAAGAGCTACAGTTTTCTGCTGATGAGAGTTAGGACTTGGCCTTGGCACATATTCAGAGGTTTATGAGGAAAAGGGTGTTTGTAGTCCAGAGGGTCAAAGTGTAGTTTCTCTGCATACACTGATGAGACTTTGAGGCTGGCGTGGAGATTGATGACCCAGGGTGGCAGGGACATCTGTCTGACTGGATCCTCTGAGTGGACGGCGCAAGGATGAAGATGGGGAACTCAGAGCTCCGCAGCTCTGTAAATGCAGATCTTCGTGAGCATTCTTCCTCGGGCTGCCCATGATCTTCCGCGACTGTGTCATCAGCTGTGAAGGACATGAGCAAAACAAACATCCCCAATGTAAATCAGTTGTATTTCACTTTCAACTACTGCATTAGAGCAAAAAGTAGTCATTCCTTATCTTGTGGTTGAGATTATCAAGAATACAAAAATACTACATATTTTACACAAAAATATGCCAAATTCACCTGATCAATGATATTGGCACTGAATATGGCCTCCTCCATGTGTTTCTCATCAGATTTAATAACACATTTAATGCTGTTGACCACCTGCTGGACCTCTGGAGGTAGACTGCAGCTCGAGTGCTCCAGAAACTTGGCCACCAGCACTTTGGTGTCTTTGTAAGTCTTGAGGTCTGCGAGAGATTGCGGCCGTTCTGTAGACATTGAGTGAGGGATGTGAGGTTTGAGTTGGATGTCCACCTTTCCACCGTCCTTCTGCTTCTTGCCCCCTTGGCTGCTGTGTTTGGCAGAAGTCTGTCGGGTGCTTTCAGAGAGCTCCATGCATGCTGTGAAGAGCAGCGAATTAGTATGTTTATTCTAACAACCATAATTTTTATGTGATATGAATAACTACATCCTTTGAATACTGTGCTACATGGATAACAGAAACCAGAAGAGGTGGGGTGAAACCTTGATCACAGGGAGTCTGTGGGGAGTCCTCAGGTGGATGGATAGAAGCAGGAGCACAACGGTCACCTGCAAGTCAAGTCACATGCTTAGTTCCCCAGATTGCTCATGTGCTATTTATGACTTAATGTAATGCCGTATGATATAATTTGAAAAGTTCATATAAGTTCATTTCCTATTCCTACAACAAGCAATGACGGTTCTAAATGTCAGTGATAAACATCAATTGAGCTAAAAAAGTATAAATACTATTAAGTTCCAAAATGTCTACTTGGGACAAATACAGTCAGGAATACGCTGACGTTCAAAAATGTGTTTAAAAATACAGTAATAACAGAGCCATATTATTTTTCTAAATAACTGTTTTCTATTTTGATAAATTTTAAAATGTAATTTATTCCTGTGATGCAAAGCTGAATTTTCAGCATCATTACTCCAGTCTTCAGTGTCACATGATCCTTCAGGAATCATTCTAATATGTTGTTTTGCTGCTCAAGGAACATTTCTTAATATCATCAATGTTGAAAAAAAAGTTGTGTTGCTTAATATTTCTGTGGAAACCTTGATACTATTTTTTTCCAAGATCCAGGTTTCCAAAAGAACAAAAATCATTTGAAATAGAAATATCGTGTAACATTATGAATGTCTGTTGTCACTTTGATCAATAATGCATCCTTGCTGAAGTACTAATTGCGTATATACTATACATAACAGATGTGCAAGAATGAGACAAGATGCTATTTAAATAGTTCATGTACTGTGTTCGTCCGATCAATGATACTGACCCCACAAATAAAAAGGTTAACCTGGGGTTTATAAATGAACAATGTGAAACATGGAAAACCCTAAGAATGAATAGCTAACAATTTCAGAGTGAAAAGCCCTATAGATCTGAATCAAAGAAAGAAAAAAGACTCACGTACTTCTAGATATGGAAGTACAGGATGTGGGTTCACTAGTGGAACGCACAATCCTTGCCAGCTTCCGATACCCTTTGGTGGCACGGAGTGTGCGGGGCCGCTCACGTTGGCTGGAGTTGCTGAGGGTAGAGGTAGCATGGGGCTGTGAGGAAGAGGAGGATGGAGACCAGACGCTGAAGCAGAGCCGGGTTCCCCTCAGCTGAGCGGTGGGTGACGGAGAGGTGCAGATGGAGGGGGTCAGGGCAGAAGCTGCACCGGCAGTGGAGGTCACTGCTGAGTTGGAAGCACATTGGGATGGAGTGCTTGGAGGGAATAGAAGGGTAAGCTTCTTATTGGTTCGTTCTCTGTGCTGTGTGCGAGACATGGGTTTAACGGCTGTAATCTCCTCCTTCTCTGGCACGTTAACAGCATCGGGTGACAACTGTGGAGAGTGGGGCTTTGAATCCTGCATGACGGAGGACTCGCTGCGGTCCAGTCGAGCAGGGGTCTGACGCCTCAGGGAAGAGTGAGTGCTGTGTTCCAGGCTTGTGCAGCTGCCGTCAGTAGGTACGACGCGCAAAGTGCCATACGGAGAGGAATCAGAGCCCTGTACCTCAAGAGAACACAGGTCTTCAGAGGAACAACTGTGATCGGGCATGTCCGCATTCTCGGACACCATAAGGGAAGCGCTATCAACAGAGGCTGTGGAAACAGAGACCATATCATCTTTATATACAGTCTATAATTGAAGGTTGATTAATGAGATAAATGAGTGTTTTCTTCAGCAGATGTGTAATATAATGTATAAAGGACAATTATCACTCTACCGTTCAAAAGTCTCTTATGCTCACCAAAGCTGCTTTTATTAGATGAAAAATACAGTAAAAACAGTAATATTGTGAAATATTATTACAATTTCAAATAATTATTTTCTATTTTGATATATTTTCAAATGTAATTTGATTTCTGGAAGATCATGTGACACTGAAGACTGGAGTAATGGCTGCTAAAAAAAAAAATCAGCTTTGCCATCACAGGAATACATTACATTTTAAAATATGTTAAAATAGAAAACAGTTATTTCAAATAGAAGTAATATTTTACAATATTTCTGGGAAGCATAAGAGACTTTCAAAAACATTAAAAATCTTACCAAACCCAAACTTTTAAACAGTAGTGTAGAGTAAAATCTATTTCCACAGTAAAGTATATGTCCTGAAGCAAAGCCAGCTGTGAACCAATGTTCTATCAAACATTACAGATACATTATGCTAATGTGGAGGTAATGGTATATTTAAACAAAGATTGCCTTCTAATTCTAAATAGCCCATATCCTACATGGATACACCAGAGAAGGGAAAACCTCTGACTTTGTGTTATCATTGCAGCCTCCTCACCCTGAGTGCTAAGGCCAGCTGTGGTGTTCCTTTCGCACAGACTGGACTCGGTGACCTGTTGCTCTAGACTGGTGGTGATCTGAATGAGAGAAAAAACAGACGGCTATATTTTATTTAAAAATTGTAACAAATTGATAAATTATTATGCGTTTAAAACACAAGCTTCAAACTGTTTTGAGTGTAACCTTCTGGAGAGGATGGTGATTAAAAACGGTCTTACACCTGAAGACGATAACAAACAACTGCAAAAGGAGGAGAATCATACAGCAAAACATCTGGCAGTGAGAAATCTGCTGCAGCCTGACATCTGGCATCGCAGCAGTGCTTTAAAATGTCTATGCCGTCCCATGACCAGCAGGGGGCTCTTTAAGATCAGATTTGCTCTTCTAACTTCTGCATTAATGTGACCACACAGTGTGTGGTTAAAAAAAAAAAGCCTCATAACATGATTGATCCAAAACACACAAAAGACTATACAGAGAATTTATCCAGTATACAGAGAGCTTAAGTACACAGCACAGCTGGACTTTTATAAAAATGTGAAATAGTCAATAGTTGTATAAAAAGCTGTACAAGGCTTGTGCTTGTGCTTCAGGTAAAAAAGGGCTCCAATGATTGAAATGCCCCTGCTGCTTTGTTTGCAGATGGTTATCAATCACTTCACACGAGAAAGGTCTAAAATCAAGGAAACCTCTTGGGATTTCATCCTTTTTTTAATCACAGATTCCTTTAGGTAGCAAACAAATCTTCAAAATAACACGTAATCACAAGCTCAGTCGCTGGATTTGAAAGGTTTGGTGGTCCTTTGTGCATCTCTTTGAAAAGAGGAGAGCTCTTGTTCCCTTCCATCAGGTGAAGAAGTGAAATTTTATGAAAAATCATTGTTCATAAAACAGGGCCAGCTCTCACTATAAGAGAGCCCATTTCTTTTAAATGGAATGAAATTCCTGCCTGTATTGCTGATGTGTTCCAGAGAAAATTATAATCCATTATACAAAGGCACTTGTATTAATTTCTTTCAGCCCCTCAAGTGCACCGGAGGACCTTCTTCTGACTGCCGAGCTTTACACAGACAAATGAGTGTACATTGCTGAATTAGTGGTATGCCTTGCTTTAAGACTGAAATACCTGCAAACTACTAGTAAAATCTATGAGAAACCAGGAACTGTCATAAAACAGTAATTGATGTGACGCTCATCTATTCATTTATTTTAAAAAACATCAAATGCAATTCACACGTACAACATGTTTTAATTTCTGAATGAAAATAAATAGATTTTATTTGGGTTAGTTTAGATTGTAAAATGTCATGTGGTGTGATTGCAAAAAAATTATATTATTATAACAAGTAACTTTAGATTTAGATTTTTTCTTCGTTTTAAGCTTAAATGTACAATTCCCCTTGTACATTATACAAGGGGAATTGTACTCCCCTTGTACAATTGCTCATGGAAATCACATTGCTGATGTGGCTGTAACAACAAAAATGGAATGAAACTGTCGACTTTTTTTAATACGCGTGACCAATAAGATATGGGGTCAACTTCTCAGTTCAAATATGACAGGTGTTTTAATACAGTAAAGGTCACATATTGCAGTTGTTCACAGAAACTCCTTTTTTGTAGCCACCCAAAATGAGTAATATTCTTTAAACATGCTCCCTTCATAGCCAATTAATCATTACAGTAGATTGTAGAAAAGGTGTCAGCTCTTACCTGGCTGGCAGGTGTCTGTCCCACGACAGATTCATAGGGTGGTGGCAGCTCAGATGGATATAGAGCCCCGGGGCTGTTAATAGGCACCCCATAAATAGCACTGAAGGGAGAGTGTGGGAAGTCCAGATGCAACCCTCTAATGGACAGAGATGTTGGTAAAACATGATTATAACACTACGTCAATGCTTCAACAAATTTGGCTGTGGGAAGCTGCAAAAAATATGTGAGACCATTTACGAACTGTGGAAAATTCAACTATTTCCTCTTCATCTCAGTGAGTAATATATCTTATTCTTTAAATTAACCAAACTCCCTCTTTCATATTGGAGGGGAGGAATGGGTGTTTTTTCATGTTTCTTGTGTATTACCACATCCTGACACTGATTGTGCATTGAAGCACTCAGTGTGTATGTAGGGCTGCTCTTGCTCTCTATGTATTTACTGCTTTGTTGACACATTAGTGTGGCCGCGGGCTAAACAGCCTCATCAGCATGTTTTTTATGATGGGATGGTGGGCAGAGTGTCTCACAGTGCGAGACAGAGAAATCAATGGTGGATTTACACCAGGCCAGGGACCCTGCCGCTCCATAATATGGATTGTCAGAGCAGTTCGCCTTGAGACCGGCACTTATACAACATGGTATGAATTCCCATGAAAATTTCCATGGGACAATTTCATAAATCTCTGTGAATCAAGCTATTCAAAACACTCAAAACTCTATTTTTCAGTTTACAGAATTTGCAGCCAAGCAATCTGAGATCAAACTGTTTCTCAGATATAGTGCAAATATTAGGTCATCATTACAAGTCAGCTGGAAATCAGTATGTTGTTTGTGTGCGGGTTTACCTCTGGCCCTCCATTACAGGTGTGCAGGTGTACTCTGGGGGGTAGTAGGGAGGAGGCGGGATGGGTGGGATGAACTCGTCAAAGTCCAACGTCTGGTGTAAGATGGTACCATGAGGGGTCATACAGTCAGCGCTCAGGGCACGTGCTCTGTGTGGCATGAACTGATAAAAAAAAAATAAAAAAAAAAATAATAATAATAATTTAAACATGCACTACCATTGAAAGACGTCTTTTATGCTCACCAAGGCTGCATTTATATGATCAAAAACAAGGTAAAAACAATAATAATGTGAATTATTATTACAATTTTAAATAACTGTTTTCTATTTCAATATATTTTAAGAATCTAATTTATTCCTGTTGTTGCAAAGTTGAATTTTCAGCATCATTACTCCAGTCTTCAGTGTCACATGATCCTTCAGAAATCATTCTAATATGCTGATTTGCTGCTCAAGAAACATTTCTTAATATTGTCAATATTAAAAACAGTTGTGCTGCTTAATATACTAGTGGAAACAATGAAACATTTTATTCAGGATTCTTTGATGAACAAAAGAACAGCATTTACTTGAAATAGAATAGTCTTTACTGTCACTTTTGATCAATTAAATGCGCCCCACTGAAGTATTAATGAAAAGAAATCTGACTGACCCCAAACGTTTGGTTGGTAGTGAATTTGATGACCATCTAATGATGAAATCATTCACCATACAAATTCTG
Source organism: Abramis brama (assembly GCF_963993115.1). NCBI lineage: Eukaryota > Metazoa > Chordata > Actinopteri > Cypriniformes > Leuciscidae > Abramis > Abramis brama. The sequence continues at coordinate 25,579,090 of NC_139965.1, read as the reverse complement.
TGGTTTCACAGTCACAGTTACATAATTTTCATTGCGTTCAAAACAAAGAAAATTAAAAGTAGGATGTCAGTTGGTAGGGAAAAGAAAAGTAGTTCAGGTCTGGATAATTTGTAAGGATATGAGTACAGTGAGGATAGCTACAGTACAGCCATGTCTCACCCTGTCGAGACCCTTTGGCTAAAGCGTTTCATTTTATGCAATGTAACCCTCTGATGCATGAATTATCAAAGGAAAAGAAGAATTTTACTTCAAAGCAAGGATATAATCATTCCAAATCTTTTTTCTTTTTCTTTTTTTTTTTTATGTATTTGAGAGAATTGCATAATGGTGCATCTCTATATTCGTCAGCCATGTAAAATTTTGGTAGTCAGAAATAGAAAAACATATGATTAAGAAAATACATTAAGAGAGTCATAATTATGAGAGAGGTTCAAAGGCTATCATGGTGATCTGGATGTGACCTCACTGTCTGAATGGAATTGTTCACCCACTAATGAAAATTCCGCCATCATTTACTCTCCATTTTTGACTTTGATTGTAAAGACAAAAAAAAGGCATTTCTCAAAAGGTCTTGTTTTATGTTCAACAGAAAAATTAATTTAGTTCAGGGTTGGAACGAGGTTAGTAAATGGTTTCATTTTTGTGTGAACTATCCCTTGAAAATTGCTTTTAAAAGTTCTGTCTAGTGAGCGGACGTCATGCATAAGATAGTGAATCTCTTTTGGTGTTTTAAACAGGGTGAATTTCATTCCACTGATCTGTAATGAATCAGCCGGTTGAAAAGTTCAGATGGGAAGAGTAACTCGTTTTGTGCCATTCCTTGTGAGTTCAAGGATAGGTTTAAAGCATTTTTTTATGATGACAATGCACTTTCCTGTTGATGTCATATAAGAATATGTGAAGCCTCATCAATCAGAAGATACTGAAATCGTCCCTCTGATCTTAAGCATCATTAAGGGAGGCAGTGACTGTAAATGACAGATAAGTTCAGGCAGCAGTATAAGTATCACAACGTCAGAATGTGTATCGTTTCATTACATGGTTCTAAATAACAACCACCCAATGTATGCAGAGATAAAAAATACAAATGATAAGGCTTTGATGAAATCAGGTAATACAGCTGCAATGGGAAAAGCTCCATGCAGTGCTTCCCCTCATCCCTGCCCTCGGGCATCTGTTGTCTTTGTGCATGGACTGTGCAGCTGGTAACAGTGGTGATTTCTCGCTTTGCCACTCTGTGCCCTGAGTCGAAACTAATCCCACAACTGCTCTAGCGATTCACAGAGCCGCAGTCATGCTAATATAAGTCATCTCAATTCATCTCCCTGTGCCCATGCCTCTGCTGCAGCCATCCATGAGGCTGTGCAATTTACTGCAGCGCCCATAAAGCGCACAAAGCCCACTCTTAAAGAATATTACAACTTTATGTGCCACAAGTTTATTTTCTGTCACATAAAACAGGCTGGCTGAAAAAGACAGATCAACTAGCAGTTCTCTCCCACGGAGCATTGTAACGTCTGGGGTCTCATCCTCATTCAATCATATGCTTAAGAAATGAATAGTACAGTACTTTTGAAAAATATGCTTAAAATGAAGTACAACCGGATGAGATGAAGACTCCTGCATCAATGGCTTAAAAAAAAAAGTTGTTTTATTTCCATAAGAGAAGAGCTGAATAACACGTGAACACATAATCTCTGTAACACTACTGAATAGGTTACTTTTATTATGCCATTGGTAACCAAATCTATTTTTTATTTTTATTTTTTTGCACGATGTCAGGTGTCAGATCATTAATTGACTTTACTTGGTGAGGAAACGTATAACTTTAGGAAGGAACTGTAGGAACGTTTTCCTATAAATCGAAAAATATAAGTTTACTTGAACAGTTGTGGCAATAGGTTTCCTTTCTTTAAATAACGTCCACTAATTTTACAAAGTTCAAGCAGCAAAACATGAAAAAAAGAAAAAGAAAAAAATCCATATTTAGGGGAGGGTTTGCCCTGATGTGTAGGATAGGAAGATCCAAAAATCAGCATTAATGTTTAGACTGATTATTTCCTTAATCCACAAGGTAATCAGGTCACTAGTTTCTCTAGGGAAAACATAAGGGTTAATTTGAAGTATGAGATGTCATTCGGTGTATATGTCTGATGTAGTCAGAGGATATATTTAATGATTTGTTTTTGTATACCACCAAATCCACTGTGCTATTTTGCTCTGAACTGTGCTTAATGTAAAACAAATATTTAGGTCAATATAAGGTACACTTAATGAAATTTGATTAAATTGCCTTTATTTCTTTTGATGGCTATGAATATAGACTACACACTTTTTCTGACATTTTTCTAATTAAACTATTACATGTTCATTTGTCTTAATTGTCTGATCTTTCCATTATGATGTAATGGGAAAATGTAATGTGCATTAACACACGTAAGAAAGACGCACACACATTGCGGTATGGATCACACTTACCATCTGTAGTAAATCAGTAGAAACCATTTGCATACAGCACACGGCAGTGGCCAGAGCACACACAATGGTGGAGATAACATTCAGTGCACACACGCTGAAAAGCAGCTCCTGGGAGACAGAGAGAAAAATGGAGAGACGGTGATAAGAAGGGAGAGGACAAGAAGGTGAGAATCAACGAGAAAGAGAGAAGGATAGAAGGAGAGTGAGAGAAAGAGAGAAAATAAACGAGAGTGGCAATTGTTTTGTTGGGAAAATCCTCAGGCTGGCACCAACATGTATTGTTCCGTTAGTCAGAGTGAGAGAGACGGCAGTCAGGAAAGAACAAATGTGTGGAAGAGAGAGAGAAAGAGAGAGTAGCAATGACATAATGGATAAGAGGGATAATGGTTTCACCAAAGTGGGACTTTTGCATGGCATCATCGTTCTGCAAAAGATAAGCACAAAAAGCTGAAATCAGGGAAAGTCCTTGTGCAGCTTTAAAAATCGATTCCCATTCAAAGACTAGTAGGACTATTTGATTTGATTCCCACATTCCAATTCAATTTGATTTGATTCTGATTCAGTCCTGTATATTTCAGTTACAATGTCCATTCCGTTTCAGCTTTTGATGTAAATATACAGGAACTTTCTTGAAACTCGGAACAAAAATGTTCATCCCAAACTATGCAGTTTAACTGCCATTAATATAACAGATATAATAAACAACCCAAAACTGAAATTTTAAATTGACTTTAAATGCATTTCATTAGTTTAAAAATGTTACTACCAATGTGAAAAATTATGCAAAAAAACAAAGGATATAACCTCATGATCACTTCAGTTGTCCCCTCATGAACACCACTAAATGGGTCTATATAACATGTATACATCCACCTATAAAGGACAATAATTTGTTGATGAATCAGACTACACTGGTTGTGCTTTGGTACTGTGTGGAGCCCACAAGGAATTGCAAGAAAACGCAGGTATTGAGTTAAAGTAAATGAATCTTGCAATTTTAAGAATTGATACACATACATATAGCATAACTTATTAGCATAAGCGAGAGCGTGTAGCCACCACTATAGTCATCAAGAGAAAGAGATCGCTAAAAGAAAAACCCAAGGACGTCACTGGCACTGTTTGGAATTCTGCCAGACTGAGCTGGGTGGTAGATCTGCATCCACAAAATGTTAAATACATTCAGTATTCACGACAGCTCATCACACACACCTGCTTATCAGAGCCCTGTCCGATCTCTCGTTGTGACAAGATGAAATATATGTGACCCAGCGATGTCCTCAAGGAAAATGCTGAATTCTTAAATGTGCACAAGTCCTTTAGGTGAAAGGAGCCCATCCTAAGAGGACCGGACAGGCCTAACCGCTTCTACATGACTATAACCTTCCAAAAAGGCCAGGACCTCCTCTTTGGAGGGGGAGGATGTGTTTATACAAATGCAAACATTAAGGGTCTGGACAAATTTATGTTCTGTTTTGGTCCAAATTTTATCTTTTATATCCATTTTTTCAGTTTTTAATTAAAATATCAATATATAATTTAATTTAAAAAACAAAACTACAAAAAAGGTAATATTTAACATCCATGGCTCAATAGAGAGAGATGCATTTTCTAGCCTTTATTTTGCAATATACAGTGTTTTTATCTCACAACATTCAATTCAGACATTAAACTCACACTGGGTAAAATATTGTTTTTGTTGTGTGCTGTAGATCAAGACCACCTACAGTATGTACCTATACAACAAGCTAATGTTATGATTGGACTAACTCCAGTAGGAAGCAGAACTAGCTTGTGCAGTTGTGTTCCAGCACATCTAACAGAGGTACTAGGTCAGCTCCACTGAGAAACACCTGCTCTTCCCATTTTGAGCCAGCAATTCTAACACATGTCCCCATGACGACAAGAGGGGGGGGGGGGGGGGGGGGGGGGAAAGAATGATGAAAATACATGCTACCTTACATTCTGAAAATACATTCATACAGTTCTTAATGCTGATGGAACATGGTACCATTTCTTGCATTCACATGTTGATGGTCAAAACCAGTAATCTGTGTAGTTGCTGGACTGCAAACTTGCAGTCGGTTTCATCAGATATGATAGTACTGACATGTCACTGTGACAAACACCTCAAGGTATTATACCTCAATACAAACGAGTCCTAAAGGAAAACGAGGCTGTCAATATGAAACACACCAGTGGTATATAATAGCCCAGGACCCTTACAATGAGGGAGTCACATGGTGCAATATGCCAATGAGCCATAACATTAATTGTACTGAGGGTCTTTTATAGCCATCTCAATTGACCTGACTGGCCATAAAAAGACATGAAACCTTCAGACATCAGTGATAGCATTAAAGTGTATAAATCTTATTTATGTTTCATAACGCCACCTGAGTAAGTGCTACAGATATAATATAAACCATCAATAGTCATATAGTGACGTTATTGTTAATTAAAACTAAAACTATTCAAAATAGTTTTCAGTGATTGAAAAAAAAGATTAAATAAAAATCCTGGCTTAATCTAAGCCCTGTCTGTGAAACCGGGCCTATATGTTTATGATGGCATTACAAATACCTTGCAAATAAAACACTGTATAGGGAAAGAAGATGTACTGTGCATTTTGAAAACGCAAAATTATGAATAAATGTAAAAAAGTTTTCTGTATTATATAATTCTACATGATTTCACACGACTGACAAGGCTTCATGAGGCATTTACAAGCAATTATAAGCAATTGCTTACAGGCAAGTGTTTTTCTTGATTTCATAAAGAGCGGCGGATGCTTTGTACAAGCAAATTTGTGGAAGCCTCACATCACCACATCCCGTTTCAAAAGCTGCCAAAAGCCCCGAGATCATGGCTAGCATGAGTGAATTGCTTAGACACTGGAAAAGAAACCAACGGTGAGCGCTAATTGAAGATGCATAACTAATGATGACTGAGTCTCATCTGCATATTAGAGAGAGATCCATAGTACAACATGAAGAGACATGTCCAATAAGGCAGGCGTTTTTGGGAATAGCGTGTAATTCTTGCTCTGCTAAATGGTTCAAATACTCTCTAAAAGTCAAATTAAAAAGTGTTTGAAAATGGAGAAATCCCTGAAGGAACATGGCAAATGTGCATGGGATCAGAGCCAAAAAATACTTCTCCAAGCTAAAAGTGCGATATTTTATGAATATATTACTCAAAAATATAATGCAAAAATGATTGGTACTCAAAAACAACATTTAAAGCCAAACAGCAGAACAAGAGTACAAACCAAAACCATTAATGTTTAAAATATCTCTTTCTCTGTATACCACAAAAACAATGCATCAGAAACTGTAGGATTGTAAAGCAACCCATGTTAAATTCACTAAATGAACACTTTAACACTGAAACTCATTTTTCATCTAAGGTGACTTACAGTGCCATTCCTGCAGGGACAATACCTTTGGAGTGACCCACAGGTATAATGGTGCCGGAGAAGATTGAGGTCTCATTATCTCTCGTAGTTCTACATCATCCCTACCTGGGTCTGAATCTGCAAATTTCTACTACAAATGCAGACTAGCACCATTCAATACTCACGTCTGTGCTATTACTCTAAAGTCCAGTCCTTAATTATACACAGTATACTACTGTTTAAATGTTTGGGGTCAGTATGTCAACACTGATAATAATAAGAAATGTTTCTTGAGCAGCAAATCAGCATGTGACACTGAAGACTGGCTGAAAATTCAGCTTTGCCATCATCACAGGAATAAACTACATTTTAAAATATATTAAAAACAAATATAAACCAATTATTTTACATTTTAATAACATTTCACAATATACCTGTTTTTACTGTATTTGTGAGCAAATAAATGTATAGCCAGGGTGAGCATAACAGACATATTAAAAATATTAAATATTAAAAAAATCTTACTGACCCCAAACTTTTGAATGGTAGTGAGTGTATGTACAGTACAGTCCGCGAGAAGGTCTCTTAATTGTAAAGATGCAGGACCTTCTCCCTTTTAATCAAGGAATATAGATAAAAGTTACTACATTGCTTTCTCTAGTAGAGACACCCCCCATTTTATTTATTATAAAGATTATTGATAATGGTAGTTAATTAAAGACTAGAGATTTTCAAACAATACATGCATGATTATAAAATAATCATCATTTACATGTCTAATGCATTTTTTTCCTCTTCATTTACTTGTCTGATCCAATATTCATTAACTGGAGGCAATCAAAAAGTCTATTAATAATGATTAAAAAAAAATTTAATACTTGAATATCAAATTGATTGAACAGGCTATTAAAGTCGTCATTGAATCAAAATTGACCCTATTTACTTTGTTAGCACACATTTCTAGTCTTATGGTGAACAATTAATCCGTGCAAGTTAATACACAGAAAAAAAATGTGTTTGTCGTGGTAATCTTTAATCAAAATCTGAACATTTGCTTCCAGTCTGGAATGGTGTTCCTTCTCTGATGATGTCAGTTTGACGGCTTGGGTTGAAAACGCTTAACCACTCCCCTCCAGCCGTCAGTCAGCTATGAGCAAGAGATGGAGAGGAGGTGCGCTGAAGTAAAACCCTGCCCTCTATTCAATATTCTGTTTCACTTGGAAATACATCACAACACTGAAGTAAAGTCAATTGCAACTTCCAGTTCACTGGGACTTTAAAGAATAAAGAAAAATAGCTGGCTATGTTAACAATGTTCTGAAATCAATTTCAAACATCATATCAGCCAAACATCCAACATCCAAACTTATCTACCGTAATTTACTTTGTGAACAGATACAGATACAAGCATGTTACAAACACCTACATGCACACACACACACACACACACCCACCTGGTTCGCTATCTTTGAGGGACTCTCTATAGACTTTTTTACTGTTACTGTTTTTTACTTTTTTACTGTTTTTATACTGTACAAACTGTTTATTCTATCCCCTTATATTAACCCTACCCCCAAAACCTACTCATTGCAGAAAACTTTCGGAACTTTTTCATTTTAAAAAAAAACTCAATTCTGTTTGATTTATAAGCTTGTTTAACTCATGGGGACTCGTGTCACCATCGGGACCTAAATTGAGGTTTCCATGAGGATTGTACTTTCAGATTCCCCACCTAGATAGAAAAACAAAGAGACACACACACACACACACACACACACTGATACCTTCAGTCGGAGGCGTATGGTGTTGCAGTCCCTCAACGGGTTGAGTTTAAGCGTATCTCCCAGATTATTACAGGTTGATTTCAGGTGCTCGAGCTCACAGCAGACACACACACCATCACTGTCAAATTTGATCTGCAGAAGAACAGAAACAAACTGGTTTCAGTTTCATAAGCACTTCATAAGCACGTTACAGTGATGAGATTTGTGCAGCACACATTAAATAGAGTTCTCTGTCTGCCGGAAAGAAGCAGGAGAGAAATGTTCAACAAAAACTTTGAGGCACATCCAAAGTATTCTGCTGTTTAGATGCCTTTGAAAATAAACTTGTTAGTTAGAAGTTACCATGGATGACATAATACTGTAGCTGGCAGCTTTATCAGACAGCGTCATATTTATAAAAGAACAAACTACCTAAATTCAATCACTTTTAATTTTTAATTAATTAATTATGTCTTCCACATTGCAACATTTATAGGCTTCCTATATTCTTGAACCTAACAGCTTAAGCCTAATCATTCATGTTTGTTAAGAAAGATCTTAATAAATCCCATACATGGTGGTCCAGCATTATAAATGCTTTGCGTTAGACTGAAACGAAGTCGCCATTTGACCCATATTGCACAAAAGCGATGTGTGAACTTTGCAAGCAGGGGTTAATTGAATCGAGGAAACAACTTCATTAATATTTCAGTCATGGCAGGATCAAGTCTCTGAGGAGGCGAGTGTTCAGTAGGCAGAGAAGAGAGATGCTTAATCCGACATGCTAATCCCTAAATCAGGTGGAGTAGAGACTGTTGGAGACAGAAGTCTGTCTTAAGCCTGGTCTGAAGCGGTAGACAAAGGGAAGGAAAATCACCTGACCCGTTTTAGCACAACAGCACAAGGTGCGAACCGCCACTGGGTTCTCATGACGATAGGCGATTAAAGCAGTGTTTTGTTTCTGTTCAATTATCGAGAATTACTGGAGGATTATGAAGGTCCTGTTTACGAAAAGGACAATGGAAAGATCACCATGTAATTAGTGCCTATATGTTTCTAAGATAAGTATCTTGTGAGACAAAACTCTCCGCTGTAGATTGAGTGAAACTTCAAATGCCTGGTATTGCTTCTGCTTGCTGAAAAATAAGGTTAATATAATAAAATAAAAACTAAAATAAACCTTAATAGGTTCCCACTAATTTCACAAACCATAGAACGTCACAATTTAAGCTTCTTTTGATTGCTGGGAGAAAAAGTATGATCATTTATATTTGATTATATGAATGCAGGATTTCATATCAAACTTCACAGACATAATGATCGAAAGCACCTGAATATTTCATCTGTATGACACGTTCAATCTATTGAACTCATGGCACATGATGTGTGTGCTCAACCCTTTGTGAGATGAATCATTAAAGCATTTCCCGGTACCGTTTCAAAGAGCCATCAACACTTTCACTGTGCATTCATCTAAAAAAAACATCCGATCATTATTTATAAAGAAAGTTTCATTTTATCATCCATGTGTGTTCTTACTGACTGCCCACTATAAGACTTCAGCTTCTATTGAACTAATTCACTATTTAACTCATGGTTGAATTACTCAATTCAAAATTATAAAATAGCTTTGCCATAAAAGTCGTTCAAGTCAATTTTCATGTTTTAATTAATACTGTATAAACATATACTGCATTCACATTCAAAATGAATTTTAAAAGATTGATGGTAATTTTATTGTATGTATGTTAAAGCAGAAGCTTGTGTTGAAAATGAAACCCACAAACACAACAGATCACTGATAGTAGAAAAAAGCTGAAATGAATTCAAAGCCTCCATCCATAACCTGAAATCCAGTCATGCATTTAATTGAGTTTGAAACAAACAAATAAGACTTACCTGGTGAATAATATACACAGAGATATGGTTGAACAATTAATTACTGTAAGATCTTCCACTAAACTCTAGCAATTGTTTTTTTTAGCATAGCAATTTAGTGCTATGTTTTATTTAAAGAAATTCCTAATAAATGAATTTGCCACCCATTCTGAATACTACTTCTCAACTGATCATTTAGTTATTTATTGCTTCCACCCCAGGCGGATAAATGGTCTTAGAGCTGGAGAGCTGAGCTGTTATGCCGTGCTGGGCCAGCACTGGACCCACTGTAGAGCTGATAAATCAACCTCAATAGAAAGCACAGCAAAGACTGACTGCTCTATTAATCTCCTTTATAAGCCTTCATTCAAAGAACACAATGGACGGCACACAAACATACTGTGGCATTCATTGAGGATATTCTCCAGTATCAAACACAACAATTCAGAGGTATTATGATTTGCCATAATAAAAGGCAATTTTTTTTTAATTCTATATTTTAGATCTATAGATTTAGCTCTTCAATTTACAGCTTTCATTCTGACAATTTACAGTTGAACTGTAAAATAAACATTCATTATGTATTCTCATATTCAAACAACGTCTCAAGAATTTGTTTCCTCTCTAGCAAAGGCAAAGTGATCTCATGACAGGACATTCGGCACTAGCATGGCTAATTTACATGAACTGACTTCCACTAAGAAGGCTCACCCACTCCTATTCACTCATCTGCTGCACTCTTTACTCTCCCCAGAAAATTGATGATTACGATTATTTTTTTATTTTTTGCTAGAAAATCCCAGTGAGCTTCGGCTGATGATCAGGCACCCGTTTTAATGAGGACAAAGGTGGTGGGTGTTAATATTTATTTCTGCTCCAACAGAATATTACAGGACGTAAAAAAGGGTCCCGGCAGACACTCTCATTTTCTCTGCCGTAGCGACTGAATGTTGAGCTAATTTCACTGAAATCTTGACAAGGGCATCGTGTTAATGAATGATGCTCTTGGGAGCTGTAATTGCTCAATGGATTGATTCTTTAGTGACAGGCTGCTTTTGAGAAGATGATAAAATACACAGGTTTAGGACTAAGCTATTTTCAGTTTGGACATACGAATCTATTTAAGGTTTCCTTTACAACAAAGAAGTGATTTCAGGCATGTGTTTGAGGACATGGCTCTCTCACCAGCTGACAGTCCTCCAGAGAGTTGACCAACTGGGCATTCTGACAGGAAAGGATGGCTCCTGCGAGGTTCAGCATCACACACACAGCAGACAACAGCATGAAGAAAGTTATCTGTGGAGAAAGAAAGGGAACAGACTGTCAGTTTCTGAGGTTATCGTGGTATTTTAAGACTCTTAATAAACAAAAAAACAGTAGGATGCCATTTTTCACCTCATTAAACAGCCTTTGCAGAAGGATTCCACATAAAGGGTTCCCACATATTGGCCAACGGTCCATGACCTTTCCAGTTATTTGTGAAATATGTACACCATCGTTCAAAAGTTTGGGGTTGATAAGATATGTCATTGTTTTTTTTATTTATCTTATGCTCACCAAGGCTGCATTTTTTTTAATCAAAAATACATCATAAACAGTAATATTGTGAAATATCATCAGTACAGTTTTTAATAAATATTTCTTGTTTTTAATAAAGATTTATTGCTGTGATGTCAAAGCTGAATTTTCAGCATCATTACTCCAGTCTTCAGTGTCACATGATTCTTCATAAATCATTCTAATATCCTAATTTGCTGCTCAAGAAACATTTCTTATTATCAATGTTAAAAAACAGATTTGCTGCTTATTCTTTTTTGTGGAAACCATAATAAATTTTAGTAACACTTTAGTTTAGGGTCCAATTCTCAATATTAACTAGTTGTTTATTAGCATGCATTTTACTATTATTGGCTGTTTATTAGTACTTATAAAGCACATATGAATGCCTTATTCTGCATGGCCATTTTTTACTACCCAATAATACTTAAACTTAACAACTATATTACTAACTATTAATGAGCAGTAATTAGGAGTACACTCACCTAAAGGATTATTAGGAACACCATACTAATACTGTGTTTGACCCCCTTTCACCTTCAGAACTGCCTTAATTCTACGTGTTCTTAATTCAATGCTCAGGTAGGCCGTGGCATTTAAACGATGCCCAATTGGCACTAAGGGGCCTAAAGTGTGCCAAGAAAACATCCCCCACACCATTACACCACCACCACCAGCCTGCACAGTGGTAACAAGGCATGATGGATCCATGTTCTCATTCTGTTTACACCAAATTCTGACTCTACCATCTGAATGTCTCAACAGAAATCGAGACTCATCAGAGCAGGCAAAAATTTTCCAGTCTTCAACTGTCCAATTTTGGTGAGCTCGTGCAAATTGTAGCCTCTTTTTCCTATTTGTAGTGGAGATGAGTGGTACCCGGTGGGGTCTTCTGCTGTTGTAGCCCATCCGCCTCAAGGTTGTGCGTGTTGTGGCTTCACAAATGCTTTGCTGCATACCTCGGTTGTAACGAGTGGTTATTTCAGTCAAAGTTGCTCTTCTATCAGCTTGAATCAGTCGGCCCATTCTCCTCCGACCTCTAGCATCAACAAGGCATTTTCGCCCACAGGACTGCCACATACTGGATGTTTTTCCCTTTTCACACCATTCTTTGTAAACCCTAGAAATGGTTGTGCGTGAAAATCCCAGTAACTGAGCAGATTGTGAAATACTCAGACCGGCCCGTCTGGCACCAACAACCATGCCACGCTCAAAATTGCTTAAATCACCTTTCTTTCCCATTCTGACATTCAGTTTGGAGTTCAGGAGATTGTCTTGACCAGGACCACACCCCTAAATGCATTGAAGCAACTGCCATGTGATTGGTTGATTAGATAATTTCATTAATGAGAAATTGAACAGGTGTTCCTAATAATCCTTTAGGTGAGTGTATATTGAGGCAAAAGTCATAGTTAATAGTTAATAGTGAGAATTGAACCCTAATCTAAAGTGACCATAATTGTTTTCAGGATTATTTGATGAATAGAAAGTTTAAAAGAGCAGCATTTAGTTGCAATATAAATCTTTTGTAACATTATAAATGTCTTTATGTTATTATGTCACTTTTGATCAATTTAATGCATCCTTGCTAAATAAAAGCATTAATTAAAAAAGATTATATTCCAAACATGTATATTATGAAAGTAAAATAATAATAATAATGAATGTTGATTTGATAGAGTTGAGCATAACTAAAAATAAAAGAAGATATATTCACTACATAATTTATGACTTTTAAAGATATTTTTCTTACTTTTCACAACCACGTGTTCTGTGGCCAAGGGAGCCCTGGAAATTGGTGCAGGATCTCTCCCTCTCTCGCTTACACTTTCTTCTTCATTTTTCAGCATTTAGATGATCTGATTTCTAATCTTGCTATCTAGTTTATTTGCAAGACAATTTACAAAGTCTAATCATTACCAGAGTGTGTTTAGTTTATCAGACCAAAAATAAACCAATTGTGGTTTATGGGACTTGACGTAAGAGCGTGAAAGATCGAACGTGATTGATCAGAACTATTCATCCATGGGGAAAGCGAAAGGAACAGATGTGACTAATAATTAAAGCACTCAATAATCAATGACTTCAACCAAAACAATTAACGCTGATCTCACCATCTGAGCCCTGGCTCATTACTGTGAGAGACGGCCCCTAACAGCTCACATGAATAAATGAATAACACAAGTGCACTTCAGAGCATTGGGCTATTTTTCTCTGGGTGTTGATATACTACCTCTCCCACAATTCCTCAGTAGGCCATGCTGATACACGGCCAGTGACATATGGTCAGCTAGAGAAACCAATCTTTGCGTAATTCCCCCGTCCCACATCCTATCAATGCGGACCCGTGCCGCTTGATAGATCTCAAGCGTGGTCATTTTTCCTCTTTTTGCACCGCTGGCAGAACCGCAACTCCTGGTTCCTCTCCCCCAACTCTCCATTAAAAACAATTCTCTTTATTTCTGAGCTGACACTTCTGGGATTTCAGTCCTGAAGGATGAAATACGTTGGACATTCTGGCTGCTTTAAATCACAGTTTGTGTGTGGGAGAACATCAGGTCCAGCCCGGGCAGATGCCTGGCTAGGACACTGAGCCGTATATCAGCACCGGCCTTACCTCCACAACACGATAATTTACTAATGAGGCCCTCTACCTGACGGGACATTAACCTTGCAATACCAGACATGTCAGTGGAGAGAGAAAGAGACAGAGTGAGAGGAGTTGGAAAGTGAAAGTTAGAGTCATTTCAACTCTGTCACATAGATGCAGATTAACGCTTACAATATGCGGGAGGGGGGTGTGAGGGATGCTGGGAGATATGAATGTCAGGCTACCAGCACACTGGAAATTTAAGAGGCTGATGTACGAGGAGGTTCACAAGTGTCCTGGGGCTGTGAGGGTCCTTGGCTCAGGCTTACAGGAAACCTCACGCTTGATTTCCTCCACACTTAATAAAGTGCAGACATTGTAGAGATGACATGGTGATCCATTGCAGCTGAATGACTGAACTAGGTTGTGTTCTGTCTTGTTGACCAAATGACACAAAAAGGTTACGAGCATAGGCAGGGTGGGAATCTATGCATCCAATAAGCATTTAAAAAATGTGATTTACACACATCACATTTGTTGTTGCTTGCTGTGGGAAACTGGATTTTCATAATTAATCACTGACAACAACAATCATGTTAGAATGTTTTTCTTGTACAAGATGACAAATATGAAACCAAACCCGAGCTTCAGGCAGGAAGGTGACATCTCCATCACTTCAGAGAGAGAAAACACATTACAGCACAAATGATGGCTGAGGACCAGGTTAAAATGCAGGCAATAATGAGGCTGATTTTGTAAAGCAAAAATTGAAAAGATGTTATTCAGAACGCGAGCGATAAGGGAAAGCTTAATGGGCCACTCTTCAGACGTCCTTTCAATGCAAGCTGAGCGTAGCCAATGAAATACACGATTCCTGTCTATCTCTAATTTACTCTGCTGGTAGTACAGAGGAGGGAAAATGGTTCTTTCAGCAAATGCTTTGTAGTTAGCAGTGAGCAATATCAAAAGACAAATTCAGTTGCTATGCTTTGAATCTACTACTGCAACTCAAATTCAATCTTTAACTTTAATTGCAACACGCTGTCTTCTCCAACTGGTTCACAGGCATTCTGCAGGTTGCCTGGGCTTTTGCTTTAGCAGCAGCTTTCTACATACTAACTGTATAAATATGATAATTTTTCTTTCAGTAATGAACAACCATTTTTACAGCATTTTTTTAATCTATATCAATGTTAACTTCAACACATATTATATACACTACCGTTCAAACGTTTGGGGTCACTAAGATTTTTTTTCTCAAATAAATTACTTTATTTCAGCAACGATATACTAAATTGATCAAAATTTACAGCAAAGACATTTAAAAAAACGTTAAAAAAATGCAATAAATGCTGTTCTTTTGAACTTTCTATTCATCAAATAATCCTGCAAAAACAGTTTCCACAAAAACATGCAGGACAACTGTTTTCTACTGTGATAATAAAAATAAATATCATATTAGAATGATTTCTGAATGATTATGTGACACTGAAGACAGTTGTTGAAAATTCAGCTTTGTCATCACAGGAATAAATTATATTTTAAGATATAAATAGAAAACAGTTATTTTAAATTGCAATATTTCACAATACTACTGTTTTCATTGTATTTTTTTAACAAAAAACATTTGAACGGTAGTGCGTATAACTATAAAAATGTACGACTAACTATATTTTATATATAAATAATATATACATTTTATACAAAAAATATTTTAAAAATACATTAATATAAATGAATGTTATAAAGTAACATTAACCCAGATAAATGCTAAAAACTATTGTTCATATTAGGTCATGAACAAATTGAACATTATAGACCATAGTCAGGGCAGTGCTATATTAAATAGTTTGACAGGAATAAAAAACGAGTCTATGAGAGATGTAACAACATACCAATTGTTCAGTTGACGAAACATCTTCCAAAAGACTTTTATTAGTCAAAAACAGTTTTGAAAGTTGTGACTTTTGAACATTACATGCCATTGAAAAGACTAAGTCCATCCCTCACAGACTCGTTTACACCAGCGTAAAATTCAATATGGCGCCTATAAGGTCTATTGGAAAGTGTTACCATTAAAGATATTATAACTTGTTGGATCACTCAATACTCTAAATAAGCATGTTAGTTGTCTCTGTCTGGCTAAAATCTCCCTTAGGAGTGTTGACTCCTGAGAGCCCAGGCCCTGATGGACTAATTACCTCGCATGGCTCCATGCTGCTGTTTTCTAATTACCGTGTTGGTTCACATATCACTGTTTAACAGGTTCTCATTAATTACAGCCCATCTGCCACCTGCATGCCAAGCAGTACGACGACTCGTCTGGCACATGCCACTCACAAACGCCAGCGCTGGGCGCAAATGGTCTTCAGCCATGAAACAATTCACACCTGTCAATATGGCTATGTATTGGCATTTAGGTTTAGCATTATTGGCTGAAAGGATCCGGTAAAGGGGGAGGAAGTCTAGCGAGATTAACTACTGGAAAGACCACAGCAAGAAGCTGAGAGACATTTCATTCAGAGGTTTTAAAGAAAACAAATCGGGATCCAGAATCTGGAGCTAAAATGTGGGCAGAAAATATTTGTGATGTTCTTGGACCACCTGGTGGAGATACAAACACATGGATGTTTGTGCTCACTGTGACAAAAGAACCACCTACCGTCCAATCAACACCGCCCGCCCCTCATATCAGCAGCTTCTGAGCCAGAGATATATGGTTTGAACAAGAGAAGCCGGGCATTAAAACAGAATATCACTGGCAGATTGTGATGAGATACAGCTGGTGCTTATTATAGTTTGTCATTGGCACCATCAATTCAGTGTTGTGTATCCAGGGACACTTTTTATTACGTAAACGGGACAAATACGGTTTAATATGGCTTTTATTTCCTATTTTACTTCTACACACAAATTAGAGGCTGCAAAGACACCGTTATACCACAAATGAATGTACATTATCAAACAACAGTAATTCATCATTTCATTACAAGGGCCTATTCTAATGCACAAAAGCAGTGTTTTCTCTTTTGCATTTGCCCATTCTTCACTACTTGGACTACCTTATGTTTTTCTTAGAACAACATGTACGTATACGATCTGAGATGTATCACTGTGAACTGCATAGTACCTATCTTCATCACCCAGCAAAACATGTGCATGTCCATATGTGGTGTAATTTATGATTTATTATTTACAGGTTATAAACAGTTAAAAACAGAGTGAATCCTAAAACAGCACCCAGTTTCTCCATTGCAGGATCAGTTAATATTATCAAACTCACTGTTCAGGAGTGGAGCAGTCAAGCATCAACCGCTCAATAAGCTCCTGAAAGTTGAACTGCCTTGAACAATAGGCTGATGCAATCTCGCAAATAAGACTTACAAAAACTTACACTCAGCCCATTTAACAGAGCGCTATTTCTCCTCAGGGGATACGAGACCTTCAACACCTTCTATGCTTATTTTAAAAAAGCAAAATTGATCCGGGCATGAATTCAAATTCAAAAGACAATTAGCTTTATTCTGTGTGTAAATTTGGGTTTGAATGGTAGACTGGACTGGAAGACTACTGAACAATTCCTACCAACATTTGAAAAAGGATTAAATTGTGACTTCATGTAATTATCAAATGTAATCTACCCAAGTGCAAAATTAGCATATTGTATTTCACCTTCCAAAATAAATTAAAAGTTAAAAGCGTGTTAAAGCCTGATGTGTTTACTCTGACGTAAACCTGTGTGCACCTCAAATTCTTTTAAAAACGATTTTTTAATCGTATTATGTATTATTTGGACATGAACAGTTGATCAACAGTGGAGATGTTTGTTTGGTTATTTTACATAGATGAGTGAGTACTGTGTAATTGTGAACTGTGTAATTTGAGGAAATGTGTAAATGAGGAAATTAGTGAAATGTTGTTTGCGTTCCGAACCAAAGCCTCTGTTTTGCCAGTGTTTTATTTTCTTTTTTTTCTTTTTTTTGCCATAGTTCTTTGTTATATCATGACATCAGGAGACAGATTATCAAATAAATCAAAACATCTTATTAGAAGAACATGGTTTGTTACAATGGGAATTTCAACAAAATTCTCATTCACACATAAACACAATAGCAAAATTCATATTTCATATCACAAAAAAAAGGCATATTCACACCAAAATAAAAAAATCTGTCATTATTTACTCACCCTTATGTCTGTCCAAACGTGTATGACTTATACCTGTGCTCCTGAATACTAAATAAAATGTCCCTAACAATTAAAATTCAATCTACAACGTTGCCTAACTCGTGACTCCAAAACTAACATCACTAGCTAGTTAAGAAAATTTCTGGAGCAGGGACATTTAGCAAAAAGGAAACCCTTCATCATTGACTTCAAAGATGTTCAAACAAAGCCCCAAGAGACACATTCCTAAACAAAATCCACATGCTTCACCAAACTGTAAACACACTGGGTCCTTCGCTATCTCTCGCCCCCATGACTCAATTTATCAATGTCAAATACCTAAGAAAGAAAAAGAAAATAATCACCACAATCAATTTTCAGACAGGGTGATGACTTACACTAAGCACATCTCTGTCTCTCTGTTTGATAAACAGAGGTGTTGGGCAGGTCTCAGACCCCATCACTGCTCTCAGCTCAGTCTAATGTCAGCTGCTAATTGCCCTGCTGATGGAGGATTACCTTTCATCATGCCAATCCTCTGTCTTTGCCCATCCAGCTCCTCATTACACTCATTAGCTATATGGTGGCGGAGGGAGCATGTAGTATCAAGAGCACATCATGAATGCCAAAGAAAAAGTGAACGTGTCCATCACAGTCTGAGTATGCTGGCTGCATGATGGAGATTGAAGGCATTTCTGCTGTGTTAGCTATTTGTGAAATTGATCTTTACATTTATACTACAAAATTTCAGATATTTCATTAATATCAAGCAGTCACGTTTTAGTTGGTAAGTATAGGCTAAATAGCCCCTGCTGGAAGATGACATAACTATACAATTTATCTCCTTCAAAAACAATTGATTTAGTTAAAATCACAAATATTTCACTATAGTGGTATGTTTTGACCATTTTCTGAGGGCCCTTAAAGCAACACCAAAGATTATTTTGTACCTTAAAATAATGTTTCCAAAAACGTTTCAGTGATTCATCAACTCGTAACAGGGTGAACGACACTTCTGCATTCGCTTTGCGACCCTCTATCGGCTATAACCGCACTATGCAAGTTTGCCACATCGGGTAGCGGATCTGTAGTTCGAATGAGACATAACTACAAATTTGACCGGCAAGCGTTACTATAGCCGATAGGTGGAACCTATAAAAAAAATAGCCGTTTCTGATGTCGCAATACATCATACTTTCATAAAATCATGCAACATACTCTACCTTGTCTGTGGACATAGTTAATTCCAAAGCCGGTGCTGGATAAACAAATAGCGTGCGTGCGACGGTAGGCTAAATTATTTACAACGGCGGTAATGGACAATTCCGCTTCCGACCTGTAGGGGGACCGAAGAGGAAAAGTGCTTTGGTGTTGCTTTAAAAGCGAGAAATGAACCTCTCAGCTTCAGAGCGATTATTCATAAGTTTAGTGAGAAAATATGGCAGAAGAATCCTGATGGATGACGTGCCAGTCAAGCAAATGCCATTGACAAAAAATGGGAATGCTATCAGATAGCTTTGTCCATTAATTGTAGACCCCGTTGATTATTCATTTCGGGAAGATTACTTCATTCTCAGAAAAACTTCTACACTGACAGCCAATTTAAACATAGTCTCCTGACCCTACACAGACTCAAATAACCTCCTTTTGACTTGTGACTTTCGGAAAAGAGAGAGCAAAAAGTGATAAATAAGCAATTATTGGCAGAGCTCACACATGTGGACTCAGAGCTAGCTTAACCTGTGAAATCCGCAAACATCTAAATTGGCCTAGTTGAATTAATGGATAAAAAAAGATTAGACCGGCAACTATGAGAAGGCGAGAGGTTACAGCCTGTTCACACTGCTGACATGCTGGTTTAGCATCCTTCCCGCCTCTGCGGCACAAATTAGTATTTAGTCTGCAGCACCTCTGCGACAACACATCATTTATTTTCAATTATCTCTGCCCGGATGAGATCGGGACTGCGTTGTTTTGATGCTGTCGCTCTCTCTGTTGTTCTTAGAGTTTGTTTACTTCTAGGACATCCATTTTGTTTTGGCTCCTGCCAAATCACTTTTCCACATCCTAGAATACTCACCTTAAGGGCAGAGAAACATCATTCTACTGACAGTCAAAGGTGGATTCATTCACTTGTTCTTCCTCTCTCTTCTTTTTCTTTCTCAAACGTTATCTCTATTTCGCGTCACCATTCCTGTCATTGTTTTCACGCTTGGAAGGAAAAAGGTCTGGACCTCTACTGTCTCCCTCATTTTATCTCTTGCATTCTGTCTCAGAGTGTTTTTATGGCTTGTTAAACTAAAAGTGAAAATGACAGAACGAATGGCCAATGAAAGCCCATAATCGTATGATAGAATTAACATTCAGGCTGGGTGAGCAAGCCTTCAGTGAAACAAAAACATGGTGTGTGTTTTGTATTGTGGGTCTTGACTTTCTGCTCTTTTCTCATAGCGGCTTTGATAAACAGAAAAGAGAAAGGTTAGAGGTTGCTTTACATTCAGGAGATTAACAGGGGGATCCACGGACTACAGAGGGTGATTTACGTGTCAGGAGAATGATAGAGAACACTTCTCTGTCAGCATGTATAATATGCACAGCCACAGCCGTATCTGATTAAAGCTGTGCAGTGCCCATTTGTCCTGTCTCAGTGCAAATATCTCATAAGTGACTTCTCCACCCTGACCAGACGCTTAGCTCGCACCGTCCAAACAAACCCTTGAGGTGTTATTGTTAAGACTCCAAGGGCAGAGGCAGTCACGGCAATCCCCGCGTTCTGTTATTCACAGCCGTTGGATCTATTCAGGGGAAAATTTCTTAAACACCAGGAGTAGGTATCGCTTACACCTTCATTTATTACTGTTAGCTACTGTCACGATGCGGTAGAAACGGGGAGGAAGCAGGATCCACATGCAGCACACTTTATTCAATAAACTGAAAACAATACAAAGACTCAGACCAGGAACAGGACTCAGGAGCAGTACAACCAACATCGACAGTAACAACACAAGAACTCACAAAGACTGGATTAAAACTCAGGGCTTAAATACAAGGCCAAACAAGCTAAACAAGATAACAAGGGGGCGTGGCTAATCTAAAACACCTTGGGAGACTAATAAACATGAAAAGACAGGGGAACACAGACTGACATCACAACATAGCCCCCCCTCTATGGGCGGCTCCCGATGCCCATCAAAACCGGAAACACAGTTCGGGAGGGTGGTGGAGCAGAGGCGGTCCCGGGGGAGGGATGGAGGGCCAGGTCCGTGCAGGGAACGGGACCAGGGAATGTGGGCGGAGCTGGGCCATGGAACGAGGGCGGACCTGGGCCATGGAATGGAAGAGGGCCTGGAGACTGAGTGAGGACTGGTGGCCAGGGAAAAGCAGACTGTGCAGACGGCCATGGAGGTGAAGACCCTTCGGGTGGCCATGGAGGTGAAGACCCTTCGGGTGGAGACGACCCTTCAGGCGGCCAGGGCGGAGACGACCCTTCAAGCAGAGACGACCCCCAGGGCGGAGACGACCCTTCAGGCAAAGGCAACCATTCAGGCGGCCAGGGCGGAGACGACCCTTCAGGCGGCCATGGCGGAGACAACCCTTCAGGCGGCCAGGGCGGAGACGACCCTTCAGGCGGAGACGACCCCCAGGGCGGAGACGACCCTTCAGGCGAAGGCAACCATTCAGGCAGCCAGGGCGGCGCGGCCTCCATGGTCCAATCGCGGGACCTACTGCCCCCCCCCCCCCAAAAAATTTTCTTGGAGACAGCTACGGAGTCATAGGTTGGGGCAGGTACCGGCTCAGGAACAGACACCGGCTCAAGAACAGACACCAGCTCAAGAACAAGCACGTCGGCGGCCATCTCTGGTGAGGGCTGAGGTTCTGGCATGCCGGTGGCCATCTCAGGTGAGGGCTGAGGATCTGGGGTGGAGACAGGCTCAGGACTGGGCAGAACCAACGGCGGAAAAGTCTCTGTGCTGGACGGGACCAGCGGCGAAGGAAGCTCTGGACTGGACGAGACCAGCGGCGAAGGAAGCTCTGGACTGGACGGAACCAGCGCCGAAGAGGGCTTTGAGCTGGGCAGGACCAGCGGCGTAGAGGGCTTTTTAGCTGGGCAGGACCATCACAGACTCTGGCTCGGTGGCGGCGGCCATCTTGTCCAGAGACACTGGCTCGGCGGCGGCCATCTTGTCCGGAGACATTGGCTCGGTGGCGGCAGCCATCTTGTCCGGAGACACTGGCTCGGTGGCCATCTTGTCCAGAGACACTGGCTCGGCGGAAGCGACGTGAACAGTCTCTGGATCGGCAGAAGCGACGTGAACAGTCTCTGGATAGGCAGAAGCGACGTGAACAGTCTCTGGATCGGCAGAAGTGACGTGAACAGTCTCTGGCTGGACAGGCTCAGGCTGGAAGGGCTCGGGAGCGATGGTTCTCTTGGCAGCACGAGCTGACATCAGCGGGGAATCAGCCACGCTGGAAACAAGTCCTGGATGGCCATAGACCGATGCGATGGCTGGCTTGATGGTTGGCGTGACATGGAGGAACTTAGGCTCGGCTAGGCTGAAGTGAAGGGACTCTGGTTGGACAGGCGAGATGTGAACTGACTCAGGGGGTACTGTGAGCTTGCGGGGTGTTTCATCGGCCAAGCCCACAGTAAAAGCCGAACCGCTCAGGTAAAGGGCCAGGTCAATATATCCTTCTAGAGTCCAGCCGGTATAGTCGTCAGGCATCAGCTGAGCGATATCCGCATCCAGCCCGCTCCAGAACAGGTCCATGAGCTCAGTGTCATCAAGTGATCCCAGATGAGGTAGCCAAGAAGTCCTTCACATACCTCTTAATCGGCTGGCCATCTTGAAACATGGAGGAGAGAAATCTCCTTAGTACTTGGTTACTGACAGCTGCTGGATCCATCTTGTGGTGAGTTCTTCTGTCACGATGCGGTAGAAACGGGGAGGAAGCAGGATCCACATGCAGCACACTTTATTCAATAAACTGAAAACAATACAAAGACTCAGACCAGGAACAGGACTCACTGTGAAAAGACAGGGGAACACAGACTGACATCACAACAGCTACTAATCCCTGAAAGGGTCATGATATACAGACTGATCTATAGGCCACGACTGCTGAGGGCAGGCAAGGTTCCTCTCTGAGACACAAGGCAGAGAAAAGCCAATTAGAGAGTTTCCAAAGAGACAAAGTAAAACTAGCAGCTGTTTGGGTAAAATCAAAATAATCAGTTCTTTATGCTCTGAAATTACACTTATAAAGGCCTTTAACATAAAATGGTAGAATAGATCTGATTATTAATAAATAACATGAAAAACTACAGTAATCTTATACTAGTTGCAACTGTGTACTTTCACAGTCAACAGATACTAAGCATGCGTTGAGTATTTTATCAGAACAAATTAATGTTACATCTTGTAAGTTACAGGTGATTTTTTACAGATAGCAATACAACAAAACAAAACACTACTGATTAGGCGTGCATTGAGTATTTATCAGCTTACAGTTAAAAGAGTAGTTCACTCCAGAATTAAAACGTCCTGATAATTTACTCACACTCATGTCATCCAAGACGTTCGTGTCTTTCTTTCTTCAGTCGAGAATAAATTAAGGTTTTTGAGGAAAACACTCCAGTATTTTTCTTCATATAGAGGACTTTGATGGGAACCAACGGGTTGAAGGTCCAAATTGCAGTTTCAATGCAGCTTCAAGGGCTCTTCACGATCCCAGCCGAGGAATAAAGGTCTTATCTAGCAAAACGATCAGTCATTTTCTAAAATAAATAAATAAATAAATATACTTTTTAACCACAAATGCTTGTCTCGCACGTCCACGACTTCACACATTACGTAATCACGCTGGAAAGGTCAGGCGGTAACCTGTCGTAGGCGGAAAATGTATGGTAGGGCGAAAAACTCCATCTCATTTTCTCTTCCAACTTCAAAATCATCCGACATCGTTGTTTTACCTTTTATTTTTATTTTTGTAAAGGACATTAGACTTAGTTAGACTTGCACATTCGCTTTGTAAACACTACTGTACTTTCTCCTATGTCAAGTGTAAAGTTTCAACGTGATTACGTAATGTTGCTGAATCACAGCTAGTGCAAGACAAGCATTTGTGGTTAAAAAGTATATAAATGTTTTGTTTTTTTCTTAAGGAAATGACCAATCGTTTCGCTAGACAAGACCCTTGTTCCTTGACTGGGATCGTGTAGAACTCTTTGAAGCTGCACTGAAACTGCAATTTGGACCTTCAACGCGTTGATAACCGTTGTCCGCTATATGGAGAAAAATCCTGCAATGTTTTCCTCAAAAACCTTAATTTCTTTTCCACTGAAGAAAGAAAGACATGAATATCTTGGATGACGTCGGGGTGAGTAAATTATCAGGAAATTTTTATTCTGAAGTGAACTAATCCTTTAATAACTGTTAATCGGTTACATTTTATAAATTGTAACACTATAAACAAAACACTACTGATTAGGCATGCAATGACTATTTTATCAAAACAAATTACTGCTGTATTACATATTTTAATTACTGGTATTTTTATAGTCTGCATTATGAAAAGAACACTGCAAAACCAAACCACAACACAACACAACACAACACAACACGATGTGGCAAAAAAGCCTGTGAAACAGGCAGAGAGATGTCTGGACTGTGGGTGGAGTAGTCTACCGCACCATTTTAAAGACTTGTTGATTAAAATAGACTGAGGTCCACAAGCTCACAGGGGGTCAGTCAGTGATTAACCCACACTTTTCAACTTTTAATCAGTTCCCGACCTCTAAAGAGCAAAACAAAAGGCCCTGGATGGAGTCCCAACAGAGCAGCCTGTAATGAGGCTTCACTATTATGCCTTCTTCTACTTGTAGGTGTGCACCATGTTGCTGACACCCAGGGTTGAAAGAGAGACACACACAGAGAAAGGTACAGCGAGGCAGAAACCGTCACATGATAGAAGAGATCAGACTGTCCTTTGTTCCAGCGTTTCAATCAGGTGGCTCATTAATGGCCATCAGAGGTCCAACCGCGCTGCAGCCTGCTCATGATGGCCATTAGGGCTAGAGAACATCTACAGGAGCACTTTTTTTCCTCTCTCATCCACAACTGCATCACGTCAGATAATTAATACAGCCAAATCAGAAAAAGCTATAGTGCAAATCACATAGTCCGGGTTGGAGTTTGCTTGCCTTTGCATGGCTCCGTACACGTAGAGGACGATGTGATTCAAGGCTGTAAGATATATGACCACACCATTAACACATCATGACTTTTATAGGGGCTTCAGTTAAGCTTGTTCTTTATGATTGCTCAGAATACACGAAGATGTCAAACACTAAAAGGACACCCACTATAATATAACTCTGCTACAGAAAAAATGAGCAAGAGAAAGAGTTGACTTGTGCATGATGGATGCCTCTCATTCTGCTTTGACAGTTACTGTGAACGAATAAAGTGTCCGTCTGAGCCAATCATATAGATCTGCTCTTGAACACGGCAGAGGCTGTTAGAAAGAGGGCATTCTTTCTCTCTTAAGTAAATGAGGAGAAAACAGCAGGCTGAAAATAGTTGTTTAATATTGTTTGACATTAGCCTCACAACTGGCAAAGAGACCTTGAGTACAAATCATCGCTAGGCATCAGATAAGCAGTATAATTCATATTCTAATTAATATGGTAGCATAGTTGAGACTCAGAGAGTCTCTAAAGGGAGGGCACTGCTCATCAGCCTTATCTGAAAATGGTGAATTATCCAATGCATTATCCCTCAGGAATATTACTTCCCATCTATATTTCACTCATTCTTTCTTACATTGCTTTCTCTTGCATGCACACAGCCCTAAATAAAGATACTCAGGAGGCTGCTCCAGGGAAAATGTCCCAACAGTGTTAAAGATGGATAAAAACACCATAATCTCTTTTAGGCCACCCTAAAATACAAATGTTTTTAAACTGTCTGTGTGGAAACACAGTATCCTCTTAATCTCAGGTTCTACTGCACAATAAGGTACAGCACTGCTCAAAAGTTTGGAGTTGGTAAGATTTTTTTTAATGTTTTTGAAAGAAGACCCTTAAGGCCCTTATTAAGTCCGAAATTCGGTGGCTCTGAATTGTCAAAACACCATTCAAAATGCTTGCTACGGATGCGAAAAACACAGAAAATCGAACCTGATTCGATTTTTTTTTGACAGACGAAAGTTTCGGAGGCAGTGTACAAGCGTGATTGACATAACGTGAGGTCGTATTTATTTTTTAACGTGCGAAAATTTCATGTGCAAGGGCCTTTATGCTCACCAATGCTGCATTTATTTAATTAAAAATACAGTAAACTAAAAATATTGTGAATATTATTACAATTCAAAAGTACTGTTTTGTATTTCAATATATTTTAAAATCAAATTTTTTCCTGTTATTCCTTTTTTCAGATCTTTTGATCTAATGGACGAAAAAAAGCAACGACTGGAGACGACAGAAAAAAACAGAGAGCAGCAGTTTTCGTTTCTGCTCTGACAGCCACAAGACCACGGAGAATGTTGTGAGTGTGTCTGTAGAAATCAGGAATAGTGAGAGAACATTGTGCTTGGAATATTTTTCATCTTCAGCTATACACCGTAGGTGTGATAAATATTAACCATCACGGTGTTTAATAGTGTTTTGTGTGTGCTATACCACAAAATGGATTCTTACCTACCGGCTAGCGAAACGGAAGTCTAACACATTATAAGGAAGTACGTCATCGTATTTACTTCCGTGTTGCAAACTAAGGTGGATACTGCTTTAAAGCTGCAGTCCGTAGTTTTTCCTCTTTGTCGCCATCTATGTTCGAAATCTGCAATTGCAGTTATTCAGTCTTATTTTTTTCAATGTTTCACAGTGTGTCAGTGAAATGTTGAGGTACCATCGTAGTAGTTCTGTCAGGACCACTATCGTTAAATATGATTGACAGTTAGCAGTTAGGATTGGCGGTAT
Organism: Abramis brama; assembly: GCF_963993115.1. Lineage (NCBI taxonomy): Eukaryota > Metazoa > Chordata > Actinopteri > Cypriniformes > Leuciscidae > Abramis > Abramis brama. The sequence continues at coordinate 25,552,280 of NC_139965.1, read as the reverse complement.
GGTTCTGTTCTGGGCAAGAACTCCCTGCGCATCCATGCAGCCTAGCATGGATAAGAGCAGGGAGAGCAGCAATAACCCCCCTTAGGGTAAACAGAACAGAACCAACATAAATGTATTGCAGATATCATTAATTAATTTCAATGTACGACATAATTAGAGAATTTAAGTCAGATTCAGGGGGAATCAGAATGCCAAATCCTGACTGGACTAGAGGAGGAGCTGGGGATGGAGGAGGGTAATTAGCGCCTGAGAACGCGATAGTTGCTGATAATACTGAAGGAGCTTATATGTATACAGTGATAGGCATTGTATTCCTATAGGTCAGGGATAGGCAACTCCGGTCCTGGAGGGCCACTGTCCTGCAGAGTTTAGCTCCAACCCTAATTAAACACACCTGAACAAGGCAATCAGTGTTTTCAGGATTACTAGATAGATACAGGCAGGTGAGTTTTTATCAGGGCTGAAGCTAAACTCTGCAGGACAGTGGCCCTCCAGGATCTGAGTTGCCTATCCCTGACCTATAGGTAGACGTGGATCAGCTGATGCGAGCTTGACTAACGTGACCTGCCAGAACTGACGCTACGCTTAATTTTCATGTGAACGTCATGGCAACGTACAACACAAGGTACCTCACGTGGGAAACACTTAACGTAACTCGTAAATGCGCGTAACTAACGTAAATCAACAAGCTACATTAGTATGCATAGGCCACGAAGTGTGGGTGAAATAAAACATTAGTGGACCGGAGACAATAATATGGATTTTTTTTCCAGAAAACTTCTTGCACAAAATAAATTCAAGCACTTTCAAGGACCTGTATCTATATGTAGGGAAGGTGTAAAATGTTTCTCCCAGCCTTAGGGGGGAGCTGTGTTGTGTGTTCCATGAGTGTTTCACTGTGTGAGTGAGCCCTTCTTTACATGGATGGAGCTGTTGTTTAATTCAGTTCTATTTCCTTGTGGACAGGTAAGGAGGGTTTTCACTGTTATCTGATTAATCTATTTAATTTCTTTAATTATTTTGGCCATCTATGTTATTTGAAGAAATATATTGCTGTTAAAGATGTTTACTAACATATATGTGCAGCTATTTTCGATGGATGAGTATTATCTGAGTATTTTGGGGTTTTATTCTTTGTATTTTGGATGCATCTGACATTTAACTGTATTTGTCATATGCTGAAAGTTATTTTTCCAGTGTTTGAGAACCCCCGTGATTTGAGGTTAATATAACTGCAGCTAAAACTATATTATTTCGTTTTATAATTTTGTATGCATTGTTATTATTGGTAACTAACAGTTCTGTTTCCTTATGGAAAGATGTTGCTGTGTGCTTCATAGTGGCTGATGCAGATAAAGAGCCCAATAAATTAAAGCTTCACTGCTGTGACAACCACGATCTTGGTGTCCTCATTCATCCATCACATAAACACAACGTAGAGACATTTGGGGAAGCACACTGACGAAGAAGATTACATATGTTTATTTCAAAAACTTTCCAGGGCCTTGAATTTTAATCTTTTCAGACTCACAAACTTTCAAGGATTTCAAGGACCCGTGGGAACCCTGATGACTGAATCAAATCAGACAGATATAGCTCTTTAAGGTTACAACTGCATGTTTTCTTTTTACAGTGCAACTGAAATGGAGAATGAAACAAGCTATTTATCTTCAAGAGTTCACTTAAATCAAAGCAACTTTTGCAAAACCAGAGCTTCTAACAAAATCCATAATTAAATGGATGTTGTGTTGAGTCTGAAATGTAAAAGGGATATTGAGCCTGACATGTAATAGGGATATTAAAACTGCTGGATTGTTGTGGTCAAAGAACAGTATATTTAAGTCACTATATGGCAGCCTACAGGTTCAAGAACAGATTAAATGTTCTCCATTCAAAATACTGGCATATAATTATTTATCTACAGCCATGCCTCTGATACAGGTAAAACTAACTTGACATTTTCTCAGAGATCAGTATGGTAAATTCAGCAATGACGTATATATGGGTTTCATTTCAGACCCACTTAGAGGATCTTAGAGTGTCCTGAAGATTAAAGGCAGAGGAACCTCTGGGTTTGTGGGGATTATAAACACAAATCACATTGTCTGTGCTTATTCTGCAGTGAAATAAACCACAGGAACAGTAAAACCTCTACTGACTTATGCTGGGATAATACACACTGGAAACATTTACCCAAATATTTACATACAAGGAAAAGTAAACATGGCCGGCCTGTGGGGCCCCAGGCGAGACCATGAAAATGGACCATGTCAGTGTAAAAAGTGTAATTACATGAAAATGTCCACAGAACCACTGCAATATGATATGTAGTTTCTTTTAAACCATACACGTCCATTGGCATGCAGTGAGCAACAGCGAGCAATTCCAATTCATTCTTTATGGGGGTTGAGTGGCAGGATTGCACTGGGGATTGTGGGATTGACAGCGGAGCAAAGCAAGTAGTAAGAGCATCACAAAAATTGGGAAGTGCTGAACTTGCAAATGAGAGGCGAAAAACCCCTGGTGGCAGACAATCTTTGCAAAGTAAATGCAAGTCAAGATATGTCAGAAACATTTTTAAAATCTGTTTCTGATAGATTTGGTGCTTTTATCATATTATTACTATATTATTACTATATTTAATTTGTAATTTAAATAAAGTTTGGACGCTCTCATTGTGGCTGGATTGTGGTTGCATGTACACTTTAGGCACTTAGAAATAATGTGTGCATTTTTCCAACCATGATACATGATTTCATAACTTGACCAGACCAATACTAAATATATATAAAATAAGGGCTATTTGATGCGTAGACAACATTCAACAGATGTTTTCCAGCAAAGCACCACACAACTGAATAAATCATGCAGATTACAGTGTTACTGTTTACTGTTTAACTGATTGCTGCTTTTATATATGATAATTCTTGTTTGTTGTCACTTTCGGTACTTTATTCAGAGGTCATCTTGTGCTTTCACTGAAAGGTGACAGTGCGTTTTCCTATCACAGCTTAATTGCAGAAGCCTCTATAAGTGATCTATGTGTAAAACGTACATGTATATATTTTTTGTCAATTCCGTTTTATGATGACAGTGTTTTTAAAAAAATTAAACAATTCAATCATTTATGTTGTGCTGGCCAAACTGGAACACACACAAAATCAGTCAACTACAGAATGATTAGATGTAATATGTTCAAAACAGCACATGTGATATTTTGTGTACTACCCACCTTATTTTTCAAAATAGAAGTAAGCCGTTTTCTATGAATGTGCGAGATTTCCAATTCATTAGCCGCTAAAGGCAAATAACAAAAAGAATAACAAAGTAAGCTGTAAAAGTATTTATGCAACAAACAAGTGTGTTTATAAGACAATACAATAAAATATGGCAAAAAAAATGCTAGATTGCAACATCAAGCAGCATAACGAGCTGTTTTGTACATCTAAAAATAACTGAAAGCAGATGAACACTAGAAGCCAGACACATTGAATTTATAAATGGCCTCTTACGTGAAAAAAAAGGTGGCTGTTTGACTTTTTTTTGTCCTCTTAAACAGCTCAGATATCCTCACTATGTGCTTCAGTCTGATTTTTCCCCTTCTCCTGTAGCTCTTGACAGCGACCCCTCAGAGATTCATCTCCAGTCTGAGGAGAGCGGCAGGACTCTCTCTCTCGTCTCTCCGAACGGCTTTGCTCAAAACAATAACACTCTTTAATATAGGAAAAGGGTGGGGAAAGTAGAGGACACTGTAGCCCCAAAACACCGGGGCTGTCAAAATGACAGATGTGTGTTGGTGTAGACGGTGTGCTATAGTCTGAGAGAAATAGAGAGTGCAACGAAAGAGAAAAAGTGAGTGAGTGAAGGGGAGAGTCATTTGTTGGTCTTATGGCATTACAAAACCAATAAGACAAGAGCTCTGAAGCATAATAAATGGCTCCTTTCACAGCTCTCTCATTAATGACAATGATGGAGAGTGGCAGTATTATTTAGTGGATTCAAATACCCCAAATGCCTCTGAAACAGCAGCTCTCCCCATTCACTCAAGCTCCCACAATCCCCTTTGTCAGTATTGATGAACAGAGCCATTACTATGACTGTATGAGCAGAAACAAATGTGAGACTCTATGACTACGCTAAGTAACCCTACATAATGCTTCCTTTGAAAGAGCACAAAACTTAATGGATGATATTGCTATATTTATCTGAATTATTGTATTAGATAAATTAATATACACACTCAAACATAGGTGCCGATTTGTTCTCAACTGGTGGATTGTATAAGGAAGAAAACGTGCATCCAGTAAAAACACAGTACACTAGCGCAAATTAGTCTGTAACTTGGAAGAAGCTGTCAAATTAAGCAGATGCCAATTTGGACATGAACAAGGTAAAAGACAATGTGACCCAAACTACATCGCATTACAACATAGGCTCACTCTCAGCAAAGATAGACATGGTTTTACTCCATAATGACAAATGTAAAATCTGTGTTCTGAAGCTAAAACCAGTTGAGAAGCACTGAACTAAATAATGCAGACGGCATTACAAGCGTTCCAGAATTCCTCCCATGAGATTCTGTCTGAGAGAGAAAGGGGGCAACCTATTATAGAGGGCATTCACACAGCGACACACAGGCGCATCCACGAGTGACAATGTACCGTTAAACGGGCAAAACAGCAGTGGAAGCGGCATTGTACCATCTGCCAAGTATGTAATGACTCAACATGACATGAAGACACTGTGGAGACTACAGTTATTGACATGAAGGTGTTTGGTATAAGTCTCAGTCTCTAAGGATTAAGAGGTTGTGTGCCAGTGTGGTGGCCACATTAAAGGGTGTAGTTATTTTAAATCCATTTTAGCATGTACTTAAAGTTTAAATACATAATGCTTTATTTGAAATAACCCTACGATTGAATAAACACCATCAATGAGACCGCGCTCAGCTTGAGTCAGAGACAGAAAATAGCTGCAGTGAAATGAGTGTTTTTCTGTTTTAGACTGTACACTGAGCCTCTAACACAGAGCTAAATGTTTATGTTGAGGAGATTCACGCACTGAAGTAATGTATGGCTCACCGTCACTGAACCTATGTGAGAAACCTGTCCATCTTATGATGCGTAACAGAAGTCAGACGGGTTATAAACAGCAGGGTGTTTAAACATTCATATTGCAAACAGTAATCAATAATAACACAGCTGGTATTTCAGAGACATGCTCTACTGGATGAGTCATTTAAATATATAACAGAATCAGAAATTACATTATTTGCTTTCTTAATAAAATGTCCTTGGTCTTGCTGTGCGAGATACTAAATAAAAAAATGTCATAATCTTTCAATTAACAAACTTTCTGAGCATCTAAAATGACTTTTCGTGTCTATTGACAAATCCAAGGCAGCATAGCTAAAAAAAACACACAAAAAAAACCACATTAAACTATAAAATCAAATCCACAATCAAATTCTGATGTATAGATTAGGTCCCAGTCTACACTGGTAGGAAGTGGCAACCTACAATTCTTACCTTAAAGATCTATTAGTATCACTTTATAATAAGTATAGTGTAATAAAGTATTTACAAATCAATCATTTGAAATAGTTAATTTATAAACTGTAGTTAAAACATTAATATACTACATGCAAATAGTGAGTTCTTCATTCATTGTCACTGTAATTAACAAAGTGTTATAGTTTAATTAGCTCATATGAAAAGAGTTAGATAATGCTTTGTTAACAACGTATTAACTGTAAATAATTCTCACTTTAGATTAGGTCATGGAAAATGGGGAAATTACATGGTTAGTTCACCCAAAAATGAAATTTCTGCCATTAATTACTCACCCTAATTTCATTCCAAACTCGTAAGACCTTCATTCATTTTTGAAACACAGGTTGAACCACTGTATTTACATGGACTATTTTAATGATGTCTTTACCTTTCTGGGCCTTGAAAGTTGCACTGACATTGCTGCCTAAGGCTGGTTCAGAAAGCTCTCGGATTTCATCAAAAATATCTTAATTTGTGTTTCGAAGATGAACGAAGGTCTTAAGGATTTGGAACAACATGAGGGTGAGTAATTAACGACAGAAATTCAATTTTGGGGTGAATTAACCCTTTAATAAACCCTTTAATCATTTTCCCATTTTCCATGACCTAATCTACAGTGAGAACTATTTACTGTTAATAAATTGTTAACAAAGCATTATCTAACTCTTTACATTATGAGCAAATTATGTCTTTACTGTATAACTACAGTTTAAAAACTATTAATCAACTATAAACTAATAGTTTGCAAATTATTTGTAAGTACTTAATTACACTATACTTATTATAAAGTGTTACCGATCTGTTTATACCTTATTTAACCCTTATATTTTGTTTTATTGGTGTAACTGTAAACTATTTTAAACGTTACCAAGGAAGCCAATTTGTAGGCTAATATTTTTTTTAGTGCACAATTTTCCCAGTGAATATTTTGTCTCGTATAGAAAATGATTTGCAGAAGTCCAGATGCGGAAATGCGTTATGGATTTTTGTTGTTGTTGTTGTTGTTGTTGTAGTAGGTAACCTACAAAATGTGGTCTCAATTAACTGCTTTTATTAGTACCAAAAAATGTATTTTCTCTAAATCAACTTGACAAATTAGGTTTCACCAACAAATGTAATTTTTATGTTATCTTGTTGAAATTAATACTCAAGACAACTAAAGATTACTATGCATTTCAGTGCACTTTACTTGACTTACTCATTCACCTACTTTCCTGCTCCTTCACTCATTTTTTCAGTGCTGACTTGATGTAATGAGTCAGTGAACTGTTATGACCCATCTTCTGACCCCAAAGCAGATTTAGTTCAGAGGTCCCTGATCAATACACCAATCTGGTTCATGCCATCATAACTGCCAGTGAGTTCAATATGCATTGTTTAGGACTCCACTTTCTTCCACTTGCCCTTTCGTACACACCATGTGTGTCTATGGGGACAGCTGAGGACAAGAAGAAAAGGGTTATTCTGATTTTGACAAACATGCTTTGATTATATTGACCAAAAGGGTTTTCTAGGTGTTCATAATGATTGATATAGCAGTAAACAGTGAGTATCAGTTGATGATGGACAGGTATGTCAATGGGCTCCCGTGCATGTCAAACATAAAGCCAGGTGTAAAGGGAGCCATTCTTTCATAGGTAAATAAAAATAAGAAAAAGAAAAAGAAGTGATGAAATTGAACTAGAAAAAAAAAAAAAAACTCCAATAAGTAACTTATAAGAAGGACAATCTAGAGGTTATATACGAGTTGTGTTTAAAACACAGCGCTGCAATATCTAGCCTACGGGTGTCTTGCAGTGCAAGGTTCTAATCCTATAAGAAATCACATTGTGAATGCTGATTGTCCTCTCGACTGTTTGCCTTTGACTCTCTATGATTATAACGCTTTAACACTGCCGCTGTAATCAGAAGCGCCAGGCTAACCTCCTCCACCTCCCTCCGCTTAATCAATCTGACCCAGCCCAGATTAGCTAGATCATAATCAACATCCTGCTGTGGCAAAAAACTCCACCGCCCACTCCCTCCGGCACACTGGACACCTTGTGTCCTCTGTGACATATGCAGACCGTCCTGCTATCAGGGCCTTCAGATGCAAGCGGCCCACTGCGCTGCAGGGAAAAAAAGCTTCATTTACCTTGCATGTAATCAGAGTGGACCAGATACTAATTGCAGCGGTTACATTGAATGTGAGAGGGAGCAAATAGAACAGGACTCTATTCTAGAGAGGAAACTTGAGGAGGATCTGAAGCCCTTCAGGGTTTTTATTCCTCTCTCTCTGAGTGTTCTAATTAATTTTCTTGCCACTTAAGACAGTGGCTTCAGAAAATAGCTGTGTGCCATAGGTGTGTCATCACTTTCTATGTGTGTGTATACAGTAGAAATGAGTGGGAGCGAGAAACATATTCCGTTAAATGTTTCATGTTACTAATTTAATTTACAGAATGCACATCGCAAAAGATCATAGGCCATAAATGCATTGTTTATTCAATGATGAGTATCATTAGGCTGTTGTAAACATTCTCAGACTGTGTGTGCACAGTAGGCTCGCTCTGATAGCAAAATTATTTTTCAAGGATTTCAACACAATTCTTCAACTTAGAACGTCCAAACAAGATGTTTCGTTTGCAACAAAAATATAACTACCAAGGCTGCATTTATTTGACAAAAAAAAGACAGTAATAATAATGCTGTAATATTGTGATGTCAAACCTGTGATGTCAAACTTGAATTTTCAGCATCATTACTCCAGTCTTTAGTTTCACATGATTCTTCAGAAATCATTCTAATATGCTGATTTGGTTCTCAAAATAATGGTTGTGCTGGTTAGTCATTTTGTGGAAACTGTGATATTTTTTCAGGATTCTTCGACGAATAGAAAGTTCAAAAGAACAGCATTTATTTGAAATAGAAATCTTTTGTAACAATGTAAAAGGTCTTTACTGTCACTTAGGATGAATTCATTGCATTCTCATAGAATAAAAGTATTCAATGAAAAAAGGGTGAATAATTGGTGATATAATTTTACATTTGAGATGCAGGGCCTGTCAAAGCCTGTGATGGAGTTGCAATGAGCTAATAATAATAATACAGGTGTGAGAACAAGACCATGTGCCACTAGCTCCTTTGTAATAGCATTTAATAACATCTGCATGTCAAAGAATAGAATAGAAGCAATTGAAAAATGATGCCACAAGCCTGTCCTGAACCTCTTTCTTTTTTTCTCTCTCTCTGGGGCACACGACTCAGGTAGCAGCATGGGTACAGAAAAAGCTTCATGCAAGTGGACGACTTACAAACACCCCGCTGTCAGCGTGCTACTCCATTCGTGACAAGTGTCAAAGCACAGTGTGGAAGGGCCACCTGCTGCATGAAGATCACATCATTCCACACGAGGTGGACAGGAGAGAGAGGAGAGTAAAATATATAAATATAAAACCTCTGTTATCTGCTCTCGTTTAGAAGAACAAAAAGATGAATGAAGCTCCTCTCACTAACAAATAAAGATTCATTACTGCACTATTCACAAACAAATTATTACCCTAGAGAATGGATATAACAAACCTACACTGATTTAGAATTCACAAACCAACTATGAATAAATAAGAAGAGAGAAGCAGTTTTTAACAACATAAGCAAACCATCATTCTCATTTATAAAAATCATAATTCGAAGAGGGATTCCAGGATGCGGAGGAAATAAGCATAAACGAGACCGTATTCCCAGAAGGCTTGGGATGAGCTGTAACACAGTGTGTGGGTGTTTGGGTAATTATCCAAAAGGAGTCTGCTGTTTTTGTTAACAGTTATGAGTGTCTGCTAGCTGCTGTCACATGGAGCGAGTGAGAGAGAGAGAGAGAGAGAGAGAGATTTGACAATAAAGACATCTGACAGTACAAATCCAAACAAGCCAACTTGAGAGACACCTGAGCCCTGTTGTAAATATCTGTACAGCCACCGTTTCTTAATGTTACTGTATGTGTTGTTTACACCACAAACGCATTCACACTTAATTCACATTCAACACGTTAATTCAGAGGCATATGTACATGCACACAAAGACACTCAAGTGTGCATTAACACAGAGGCACAAATAACTTGTCTTGTCATGTCATGTCAGAAACGTTTACCGGGGGGCTGTGCGCATTGTAATCAGATGCGGATGAGAGGGCTTTGTGCCAGTTTGTTAGTGAAGGAGTGAAAGGAGTGACGTGTTGAGGTGGAGCGTGAGAGAGACAAGGAAAAGGAAGAAAAGGAAAGAGCCAGAATGAGGCTGTGACACGCATGTCAAACTTTGTCACAGTCGAGCTGTGATTGAGGTTTCGAAGCTGCCCTAGATATCCAAACATTCATTTTCAGTTAGGAGCAGAAAGCTGAGGAGAACACACACACATCCGGCACAGTGTCTTTCCAGGTGCTTCAAGCTGAAGATCAATCTCTACTAAAACTGGCATAAACAGCATTTAACATTTTAGTTTGTTAGCATTTATGCTTTTTTTATGCTAGTTTTTGTTAGTCTTTCTTTTAACACATTTTCAAAAACTCTCCAGATGGAAAGTTGGAGTTGTCTACAGAGTAGGATAGGTTTTATGACCCTGCTACTTGACAGATAAATGAAAATGGCATCAAAAGAAGGTATTGATGCATTTTTACTGATTGGGTGACTATGGAAAAGAAAAGACCAGTGTAAATGCCATCTAAAACACATTCAAAATCACTCAAACCACCTCAGGAGCAAGAAATTACCATCTGAATAGTTTTTGAAAACAAGTTAAAAAAAGAAAACCAAAATCTAACAATGAGAGAAGATGACACTCGGTCAAGTGTGTATCTGTTTATTCAGTCCACATATTTAAACTTTAAGGCCCATTCACACTGTGTTCAATAACTAAATATAAAGTTTTAATAATCTTTCTAATTCTGTGAGAAAAATCAACACCACGACTGTAATGATATGGAGGTACAATATCATAGGAATCATTTTCAGGAAGTTTATTTTTTTCAGCTGATCCATCTAATTTTAAAGAGCTTGAACATTTAAAGCGGCAGACAACATAAGATCAGCGTGCTTATAATAAACAGAACATCATACGCTAATGTGGACACTAATATATTTATAATTTATTTTGTTAATGTTATTAGTTATCTTTATGTTAACGTTTGAGGTGTGAACGGACCTTTACTCCTTCCAAACTAGATCATGTAAATTGTGAGCCTGCAATCAATTTAAACCCACTTTAGACACAAATAAATGTAAATTTAGTGCAAACGGAATGTTTAAACTTAATTGGATATACCAATATATATTTATATGGATATATCATTCAACCAAGGGGAGTGACCAAGCGTAAATATCATCTGTGAAATCACAGTCTCAGTGAAAGTCCTAGGCTCTGTAAATAAATAAATATATACAGTACAATCCACTGCATAAAGCAATATATGGTACTTAGCAAATCTCAAATGCTTGATTGTTTATATCACAAAAATGTATGTTATCGCCTCCGACATATAGTACATCCAACTATGCCAGCATACATACAGTACTTTCACGTAAAGCAGTACGTACTATACAGCCAATCTTGATTGTTTATATCGTCACAAAATATAAACTATATTATCGCATAGCTCTATGTATAAAATTGGCGATACATACTATATAGCAAATCTCAACTGCTGGATTGCTTGTATCATCGCAAATTGTAAACTATACCTTATGTAGCCCCGCCCCTTTTCAGCACAGCACTCATCATTGTGTTCTGTTTTCCGGATTATATTTCCACAGCATGAAGGTACGATTTTACGGATTTATAAATGAACGCTACTTTTAAAATCTTTCTGGTCTACTGGCATTTGTTAAGACAAACACTACAATATTCTCTACAATTAGTACATCCACTTCACCAGCTATTAGCCTACTCTTTGACAGCGATGCCACTGAACTTCTGTTTTTGCAGTAGCTTTGTATATTTCTAACACAAAATTCTAAAGATGGCTGTATGCTTGTTTCTCTGCCGCATAAGGTCTATAGCCCAGCAGTAATCTGCTAAATGCGACTATAAGGCATTAAGATATTATAAACATTAACATCATGATTTTCTGTAAAGCTGCTTAGAAACAATGTTTATTGTGAAAAGATATGTACAAATAAAATGGACTTCATGGATAAATATATAAATAAATATTTTTTTCAAGAACACACTCTGCCTGTGAATCATTTTGTGCATCTGGGTTTGCTGACATCCGTTGAGTTTTGAACCAACGGTGTGATTAGCAAAAATGGCGCTAAAGTTGGAAAATGTAAAAAAAATGTTTTTATTTAAAAAACCCTGATTTTAGCACCTTTATGCGTGCAGGTGTTTGCTGTAGTAGAGCATTAAAACGGATTGTGAACATAATGAATGTTAAGTAAGATTCTGTGGTTGGAAGATTCATGACTGCGGTGAGTCCCATCTGGTCTGGGGCTCTCCTGAGACACTAGAACCAGAGAAGAGAACTGAGGTTACACCGCTGTACCGTAAATACAGCTGACACACTCGTTTACTACAGCCATCACTGCTTTTCTCTCTAGGCAATCAGACACACATGCCTCAGTGACAATGTTATTTGTTGATGAAAATAAAAATCCATCCAGGCTTTGTTCTCTCACTGAAAGACAACACCAGATGTAACCCTCCACCTTCAGAAAAAAAACACAAAGAACAATAATTAAATCAATGCTAGTGCAATTTCATCCGTCTCTTGAAAGGGATCAATTTTCAGGCATTTAATAAGCATATTCGATTTATTTAATAGCCAAGTGGTCTTAAGTCCAAAGCCAGGCCTGATGTTTCCGGTTTTCTCTGGGAGCTAAACCAAACAAGAGCTAATGAATGCAGCTTAGCTTACTGACACTCTGCTTGACTGCAGAACAAGGCCACCCTACTGTGCTGCCGTACTGAGACAGGTCTAATACACTACCCACTTGCACAGCTAGCCAACAGTCCTGGAGTTATGACACAATAAATCTAATGAGAACAATAAAACACAAATTTCACTTTAATTCCAACAGGAAACACCCAGCACTATTCACCTGCCAATCTTCCACTTAAACTCCTCCCCCCATGACCGAGGGTCTTCCTGCAGCCATGGCAGCTGGGGGAAAGAGAAGCCCCTGTGACTGGCATCTGGACTGCTGGCTCAAACTGCTAATTACCTCATTTTACTAGTAATTAGCTGATTAAAATAGGCATTTAAGGCCAGTGTCAGGGCTCCCGGAAACCACACGTTATTGAGACAGGAAGACAGCTGCCGGCTGTAAAAGACAGGGAAAGACTGAGCTGTAAGTAGAGCATAATGCCAGCGATGTGCATTTTACGCATACAGAGTGGGAAGATCCGGGGTAATTGACTGTTAAATGATCAAAATTTGGACCCCACTGCGAGTCAGATGTCTTAAATTGTTCAGGAAAAACATAACGCCTCATCCGCCGTACTTTATCTATTGAGAGATGACAATGACAACAATGCGAAAAAATGCACACAAAAAAAAAGAAAAAGAAGTGAATAGGGTTTGTATGACTAAATAATTCAAATGTTGCTATTACAGATACTACAAATTAAACAAATCCCCCCATATAGGCGATGAATAAAAAAAAGGAACAGATGCTTAAGTTTTGCTTAAGTTGCAGTAACTCAAGTAACTTTTAAGTCAATGACGAGCATCTGGAGCCCCAAATACAATATAGATATTGAATAAAAGTTCCAAATATGAAAATGTATCATTACAATTATATACATAGCAACCAATTATGGCTCCTTATTTCTAAAAATTAAATATCATTTCTTTGGCATCCGAACAAACAACGAAAAAACAAAAACATAAAATGTAAAAAAAAGAGGAAACTGCTTAAAAAATGTGATACAATTAAAACTTAATTAAAAAAAAATCAATTCATCAAATTTTGAATAATTAAAAAAATACCATGTTTTGATTTATAGAAATTATAGGAATAAGCAAAAAAAAATAAATCACCAAATTCTTAAATATTTTGGTTGATAAGCATGATTATCTTTAATCTTTAGTTTCTTTAAATAAAAATATGGTATTTTTTAAAGCATAATTTCTTGCCAAAATACATGAATTACAACAGAAAGCCATGGTAAATGTTTGTATGTTCACACTGCTGCCTTAGTGCGATAAGGGAATCTCAACAAATTGTCGTCATTCTAACAGCAGCATTAATGGAGACTTAGGTCAGATCCTCCATTTGGCCTGATAATCACACCCTCCTCACCTCTCCATGTTATCCCCTGTCCTTCTACTGGTCACTGCTTCTCAAAAGCCCCCTGAGGTGCTTCTGTGCTAAACCAACCCTGACAAAGCTTTACACGCTACCGCGATAGACGATGCTCTGAGCATTTATCTCAAGATCACAATTTTGAGGCATTTTCAGCCGCTTTTGAATCCCATCAGCCAGCTTGACCGACAGAGAGGCGAAGAGATGCTAAAGCCCCGTAAGCTCTTGCCTCCAGCTGGACTCTACATTATGAATGCTCTTGACTTCCTGCCGCAGGGTTGCCTTGGAGACGAGGACAAATCGGGACTGGGCACACAGTGATATTCAAATGTCGATGCAGAAAAAGAGAAACGACTAAATTGTTTATCTTGACACTCTCACATTCAGGTGAGGCACTTCATTCTTGGTAAAGAGGAATAAATAAAGAACAGGAAACATGGGAGTTCTGTACGGATTCCAGCACTGCTTTCCATCAAACGGGATTCCAGCCCAAAACTGTGATAAAACATCACTGAATAGACCGCAGAACAGCACTAACAAAGCTAATAGAGACACACAATGTAAAACAGTGAATCTGAAGTGCTGGGTAGGAAAAAAGGCTTGGCGTTATCAATATGTACCACCGTCAATCATCAGAACAACCAAAAACCACCTAGTTATCAATGTTCACTATGTTTTTATCTCTTTGAGTGCAAACTTAAATTGATAGTTTACCCCAAATTTACATTTTCTGTTAATTTACCCTCAGGCCATCCAAGATGTGGATGTCTTTTTTTCTTCAGAAAAGAAGATTTTTAGCTGAAACCGTTGATCACAGCAATCTGGAGCGCGAGCTTCTTGTCACATAATGACGTATGCAGAGGAGCTCAAACGTTGGGAAATTGTGAAAAGTCAATCTTCCTGATTGAGATCGCGCAAGCGAACATAATCGTACCTTTTTTAATAGGTTGCGGCATCCAGGATAGTCACAAGCAAGTACCACTTTGATTAACAAAACACAGGCGTTCTCCCTCTCTGCTGTGTGAGTTTGCTCCCACGCATACGTCATTATGCGACAGGAAGTTCACGCTCCAGATTGCAATGAGAACGCTCAGGACTGTTTGCCGAGGCTGTGGATTACAGGCAATAATGTTATAAATAACGTTCAGTTTCTTGCACAGACCAATCGTTTCGCTTCACAAGACCTCAATGTATCGTCATGATGTTTCGCCTGTAAATATGTTTTACTCCAAAGTGACAGTAGGTAGCCACTGACTTGCATGAGTCACCAAGGACAGCGGTTTCAGCTAAAAATCTTCTTTACTGTTCTACTGAAGAAAAAAAAGACACATGCATCTTGGATGTTCTGAGGGTGAGTAAATCGACAGCAAATTTACATTTTTGGGTGAACTATCCCTTTAAGTACGGTCAGCAACTAGAACTAAATTTTTTTTGAGTAAATATACTTTTTCCTGTAGTTAGAAGTTGCAAAAGGCTGCAAGAGCCTCACCAGTCCCTTGACAGGCGTTTTGTAGATCTGAGTAATAAAAAAACTAAAACAACACATCTATATCAATATAGTAACATTCAGAAGTTTTGTAATCCATTTCAAACATGATTTTTATTAATTAGCTGTTCAAGTTATTTAAATAATACATACTTTGCTTAAACTAATAAACATAATATACATTTTTTAAAGAAATTAATTATTTTATTCAACAGACACATTCAATTTATCAAACTTGACAGTAATGTTACCAAAGATTTATCTCAAATAAATGCTTTTCTTTTGAACTTTCTATTCATCAAAGAATCCTGAAACAAATGTATCATGGTTTTCACTAAAATATTAAGCAGAACAACAGTTTTCAACATTGTTATTAATAAGAAATGTTTCTTGAGAAGCAAATCAGCATATTAGAATGATTTCTGAAGGATCATGTGACACTGAAAACTGCTGCAGAAAATTCAGTTTTGCCATCACAAGAATAAATGACCGGTACATTTTAAAATATATTAAAACAGTTATTTTAAATTAAAATTATTTTCACAATATTAGTTTTTACAGTTTTTTTTAATCAAATAAATGCAGCCTGGGTAAGCATTAAATAATTATTTGGTAATGCAAATTAGACAAAAAAAAAAAAAACTGATTTTTTTTTTTTTTAAGCATACATTTTGAGGGTTGTGCTTGTACTGCCTAAAAAATGTGAAAACTACCTTCATACACAGGCAATAATGGGATACTCTGAGTCACTCATTCACCTCCCGCAGGATGACACAATCCTGAACTTGAAGCAATTCAATAACAGACAGAAAGAGTGAGGGGAAGCCAGAAAAAGTGTAGCTCGGAAAACTCACTCTACCAGGAAACACACCACTCCTGGGACATACACAAACAAAACACACACTCTCTGGCAGCGCTCCATGAGACTCATCCTTACAACAACCCCAAACACCATCAAATATTAATCCAGAACCTCAGGTTCAGTTCTCAAAACATCTGAAACAATAGAAGACTGAAATATCAAAGAGGTTATGAAATTTCCAAATCTCACACTCTCAGGTAATATTCTCCAAACAAAAGACAGCAACCCAGATTAACAGTCAGAAAAAGCAAACAATTTTCAACCTTAGACAACTGGACCATCAGGAGGGAGGAAGCTAAAACTCCACACATGCCCTTGAGAAAGTTTCTGGGAAATATTAAAGGAATGTTTAGGAGTACAGCATATGAGTGGTGCAGGGTAAATATCATGAGGTTCATGAGGAGTTGAAAGCGATTGAGTCCGTTCTGAATGTAATATCATTGCAGTCTCAGAGCGGCCCATAGGCGTCAGATTAATCACACGGTACTCAGAGAGATGCATGTATAGGGCTGGAATCTGTCAGTGGAAAGGTTAATGAATGCAAAAGCAGAGAGGAACATGGGGAAAAAAGCAATAAAAAGTCATTTTACAACATGCATGTTCCTCCAAGCAGTAAGTATAGAATATACATGCATTCAATATCACTGTGTCATGATTCATGTCTGTGTTCCCGTCTTGTTCCATGTTTAGCAGTTCCCCATGTTGATTAGTCTCCCCAGGTGTTTCTTATCAGCCACGCCCCCTTGTTATCTTGTTTAACTTGTCTGTCTGTATTTAAGCCCTGTGTTTAGTTCAGTCTTGGTCAGTTCTTATTGTTGCATCATGGTGATTGTTCTGTTCCCGAGTCTCAGTCCTGAGTTTGCGTTTGTATATGTGAAGTTTTGAGTTTATTTAATAAAAGACTACTGCACTTGGATCCTGCTTCCTCCAAAACGTAACACACTGACCTCATATTATACATACCGGCTTACATGATTTTCCATGGTTGATTTTAATATACTAGTCTATACTGCACTGCACCAGAGTGAGATTAGATTTATAACTTCCCGCAATTAGGATGAAATTCATGTTTTGAATTCTCTAAAGCATATTTGCGTTTTCATGCTTCTATTCCCAGACTGGCAATTTTGACCAAAATATGTCCAATATTAATAAAATAAATCTCTAATATATCCATCATGATCCTGATATGCATGCATCCCTAGAAATGACAACAACAACAAAACAAACGTACCTAACTGGCATTTACTATAAAAACTAAGTGTAAAATGGATCAAAGTACTGTGATACACCAATCTGACAATGAAAATGAACTAAAAATGCACAGACAACAATGACTATAATAATAATAATAATAATATAATAAGTATTTTCTTCCCAGTTTTAAACACATTAAATACACATATTTCTGGCGTAGACACATCAAAATTATGTAAATTGCCCCTATACATTACTTTGGTGTGTTCAGCATAGCTTGGAAAATGAACCGTACCAAAGGAATTTCACAATTCACAAGACATTTAGGGGGGGGGAAAAGCACATATTTACACCCCTAATGAAAACTAATAATAGATGAGGAGCAGAGCTGGGCCTCTCTACATGCCTTCAGTCCCACTAGTGCGTCATTCTTACCCGCCAAACACACAAAATCAATCTAAATCAATTCAGACAAAAAGGACACAAACAAGCTTTAATAATTCATGAAGTGGGACCCACGTTCATTTTAACCACAGCTTTATGGCGATCATTTTTGTCACACATCTGTGCAAAGTCATAGATCCATTAAACAGCTGCTTTGCTGTTTTCATTGCTATTTATGTCAATTTAGCTGTTTACTTTTCAGAAAAGAGTGGTTTAATGCCACTATATTATAAATACTCTCTCAGAGAACAGACTTGTCAGTATCAAAAGAGTCTCACAGGGCTGCATACATGAGGATGATGTCAATCAATGTCCTTTCAAGTTCATTCATCCTGTTTTTCTATCAAGGTCATCTTTTCTGACTAGCTGTTGTCCTGCCACGCCATACTGCCTCAAAGACGAGAGTGTTTATTAAACCTCAGTCAATGTGGATACTGTGCCGTTTTCATTTCTGCAATAAATTAATGTGGCTACTCAGCTTCTCCCTCCCTCTGTCAAACACCTTTAAAAGCTGATTTATTCCCCCCTCCGCAAGGAGAGCCTCATCAATCTTTCTCTAACTTGACAGCGTTCAACTGTGGCATGCTACCCAGTTGTTATGGGACTGAATGGACAGAGTCCTATTGATAACTCAATCATCATCGCTGGCCCATGTGAATGGAGACACTTGCCCCGCAAGGAAAGACTGTGGAATTCAGCGGCTGATCGGTGATCCCTTGAGATCCTACAGGGGCAAGTTCAATGACAGTCCTTGACGTCAAGAGAAAACACTCCGGATGGCACTATTGTCAGGCCTGTACTCTTCTTTGCTTTCATTGCTGTAATAGACTACAGCTGGGAGGGATTCCTCAGGATGCCAACCAGTCTTGAACCCCTTACAAAACCTGTCAATCATACCACTTCTACATTTCCTGGACTGCAAAACAGCATACAGTATGTGTGAAAAGTGTTCGGGAGCATAAAGAGCAAATGCAATTTAGTTAAACACCCAGGCGTTTTGAAGTAAAAAAATGGAATTTAAGAACAGTTCCCAAAGGATCCCATGCATGTGCGCTGGGTGTATCACAAAATAATATGTGGAGATAAACAATAAACTACTGAAGTGTCCATTCCCTCATACTGATGAAATCTGTGGTCTGCCGCTAAATTACAATACTTCATCTAGGCCATATAATGGTGTGTTTACCTGAATCCCACAGAAGGACATCTCATGCTGTAAATCATCTCATTCTTTGATCTAGAGTTGTGTTCTACATTTGAGGGAGAGACATAAAAAGGGGCTTGTACAGAGAAAGAGAGAAAAAGAGACTGATAGAGTGAGAGACAGACAGCGAGAGAGAAAGACAAACATCTAATGAGATGAGATGGATCTCCCCAGAGCGATAGTCCAGAGATGAGGAGAAATATGACATTATAATACACATAATACAAAAAGTTGTTCAAATAAACTAAAATATAAAGGGTACAATCACCAGGCTTGAAAAAACAGGAGAAATACTGCTATATTTTCAGCTCAAGACTTTTTTGCCAAATCTCAAATGGTTTGAAATAATAATACATCACATCTATGTTGCTCCAACACTTTGTAAACACTTCAGTGATACAATGAGCAGACAAGCGTGTTTATTCTGAATCAGTGCAGTGCTGGCAGTACTGATAATATGGTGAAAAATTGATGTGCAAAGGTTGGTTAAAGGTTTAGCACAGTGTGTCGTTTCTGTGACACTACTGGCATCTAGCAGAATTACAAAAATAAAGCATATTTTTTAAAAACTTGCAAACGCCCCTTTCACACGTTGTGCCTCGAACATCACATTCACAGCTCTTGTGAAGGCATGTCTAAACACTTAAAAATATGCCACTTTCAATAAAAGGTCCAACATATTAAGAATACTGTTATCTGTGTTGCTATGTATAATGAGTCCACAACTGATTAGGCTAACACTCCATTTAGAGCGAACGTGCGCGTCCGTCTTATAATAAACCCATCCAGCTTATCTGCACCTAACACATTTTTTAACATGAGGCTGTCTACACTGGACAAATCAAAGAAAACGTTATAAACTGGTACATTTGTTTTTGAATGGATGCATGATGATGCTACAGTATATGGTTTTTAAGCGTCCTGTGAGTTTTGGCTTGCACTTCTGTAGCGGAAGCTGGATTTCTTTTTCCATGCAACACATCAAGCAAGCTCTCACACGGATAAATACCCTCTGGCTCCGCCTACTACAGTAGCCACGCCCAAAACTCTCACTATAGATTGACTGATCTGAGCGGACCACTCTCAGTGTTTTGATGGCGCCTGGGAGGCTCAATCTTTACACATTTTGGGGAGATAAACCCATGAATAGCAGTAGTCAATGAACAATAAACTGGAATAAGAGAATGTATTTTTACATAAAAACATCTTACATACTTCACCTTTAAAGGGATAGTTCAAGTAAATAAAAAATGTCATCCCAACCCAAGACTTTTTCTTTTCTGGAAGTAAAATGATATGTATGGTAAATTGTTCATGCTGCTCTTTTCCAGTGAATGGAGACTAGGGATGTGACGGTAAGGAAATTTCCCCACTGGTTAATCGACGCGCAACAACACTGGTGATACTGATATCACCGGGGGAGGGGGGCAGACTTTTTCCCTCTTTTCCACCTCGCTTTTAAATTGCTAATGAATGCCTGTGTGGCCGTGCGCATTTTAACTTTGCTTTTGAATTAGCAGCAATTTGGGGGTGGCAACTGCTTGAATGGTGGGTTCATTATTATTCTTAATGAAAAACAACAACAAAACAGTACAATGACAAACTTGTAAGACAGAAAATCATTTGGAATTACACAAGTCTGAGTAAATGATGATAGAATGATTATTTTTGGGTGAGCTATCCATTTAATGTACAGAGCTGTGGCTGCCATTGCATGAACAGCTGAGAGCAATTGTCCGTGTGTGTATGCATTTGTCTTACGTGTGTGATTTTGTGTCAGGGTATGGATTTAACAACATCCCACCCATTTTGCCATCTGCAAACTTGTACATTCTCCGTTAATGCTCCCTCCGGAGCCAGCCGATCCCACAGAACTAGAGGCATGAAAAATTCAGCCAGCGTGCCCAATCCTTGCTGCAATTATGCATGAGCAGAACGGCTGGCTGAACAGAGCGAAACCCAATGCATACACTTTACATCCCATTCCCATTTCACTGACTACCAGGCTGGATCTGTGCATGCTCAGCTCAGACATTCACACTGTCTATAGAGCACTACATGACAGGCAATCAGAAGCCCTCCAGCTCCCTCCTGATAGTGCTCGCTGTGATAATGCCTTAGCATCACACAACTCTGCAAATCTACTTCAATTCAGACAAAGCAGAGGGCAAAGACGAAAAAATTACACTTTGTAAGTGAAACATACATGTGCATGCCACATACTGTTAACAGTATATTATGAATGGAAGAAACAAATCACTAATGACTATGGCTTCGAGAATAAAACTGAACATAAAAACGGTTTATGGATCCAAAAATCAAAGATGTAACCATGTATTCATGACTGGGGTTATTAAATATAATAACTTATATTGTGCATCCCGTGTTAATTTTTATAAATTTTTGTCCCATTTTAGAGATATTACATTTTTATCAGCTAGTATTTAATAGCACTGGGCAGCACAGTGGCTCAGTGGGTAGCACTGTCGCCTTACAGGAAGGCGGTCCCTGGATCGAGTCCTTGGTGAGTTTCCTCCGGGTGCTCTGGTTTCTTGATTCTCCCCCACAATGGCACAATGGCAAAACGGAGGCACTAAAAATTGTCCATGGATGTGAATGCGTGTGTGTGAGTCCCAAGCCATGTAATGGGGAGGGTTTGGGAAAGACCAAGTAGCGACTTACCCCGAAAAATAATCATCGCCAAGAAAATTCATGGACAGTCTCACGTGCATGGTGAGATTTGGCCCACAGAATCACCAAGAGTCAGAGTCAGATTCGACTGAAATGGTTAATGGATGATGATTGATATGTTAATTTATTAGACTGCCATCTAATGCTCACTTTCAGGTTAATCTTTAAAATACTAATAATTTAATAACACTGTTAAATGTAATCGTTAGCAAATCTCAAAATGAATATCCATTTTTCATACTGTAAAAAAATTTGTGATGTCAAAATTATTTTTAAACTATTTTTGTTTTTTTGTTTTTAGCAGTTTATAAATTCATAAATTCATTTCATGAATTTACACAAAATGATTAGAATTTTAATATTGTGCATTGATAGAATGTACCACTAAAAATCCCATATCGGTCAAGCAACAAAGATGAATATTGAGGGAACGTGTCCCTCTTAAAGGAACACTTCGACTTTTGGGGACTTTAGCTTATTCACCTTATCCCCCAGAGTTAGATACATACAGAGTTAGCTTAGTCTTTGTGCTAAGCTAGGCTAGCGGTGGGTGCGTCAGACAGAGTTACGGCACGCACGGAGATGAAAATGGTATGTATGGACTTATCAAACTCTGGGGGATATGGTGAATAAGCCAAAGTCCCAAAAAGTCGAAGTGTTCCTTTAATGTCTATGATGGTTATTACAGGGCTCGTACAGTAAAATGACTTTTAAGGACTTTTCAAGCACTAGTCTTTTGGTTTTCAAGGACTACAATCAGAGATCTCACTTATCAAACAATATCTTTATTATCTTTAAAAAAAAAAGGTAAATAGATAAATGAAAATAAAAAAATATAAAAAATGGTACAAATAATGTGCAGCACATGCAATGACTGTGGTAACTTTAACCATTGAAATGATACTATGACAAAGATATCGCTTTCAAACTGATTTCCCCCCATGAATATATGATTGACCTGAAGAATGAAAGCTGTATTATATACTTGGATGAGCAATATTACACTCATAGCCATGCAAAATGGCTTTATATCTATATCAGATGAGCTGCAGCATTACTTTTGCGTGAAAAGATTGTTTCATCTATAAAATTAAACACAAATTTCACATATATTATCTTTCAATAATTCAATCACTTTTCAAGTACCTTTTCATAAATATGGCTGTTTTCATGGGTTTTCCAGGACTTACATTTCAAAAAGTCAAATTCAACTTGTTCAAGCACCTTGTACGAACCCTGTTATTAGTTATCTTAAACTCTCACACATGCCTATTAGTAGAACTATAGGTCATTTCTTACCACCAAAGAAAGGGGCCTTTTCCATGACACCACTCCAATCAGTCCAGACAAAAGCACCTGAAACAAAAAAAAAAACAGATTTTGAGGCTAAAGAACTAAGCTCTGCATCTCACTGGGCCAGTTTAAAACTGTAAAGTGAAATAACATCTCAGCATTACAGACTCTCTCACAGGTGAACTTATCAATATTTCATGTGCAGGGAGTGATACAGTCATCAGGTTTGTAGGGGGAATTCTGTTGAAATGGTGGAGAGGTTAAAAAAAATGTGCAATTACACTTTTATCAGCACTTGTTCTTTCTTTCTGTTGTCTATCTTTTTCTCCTTCACCCTTCATTAACCAGCAGCACTCCAGTCGGAGGCAGTCTCTCTTTCGCATGCTCCTTCACCCTTCAAACCATCATGTCCAGCAGGCCTCTCTCCCTCATTCACACTTTTTACCCATGGGACCTCGTGCTGTGCTACAATCACAGTGGCATCTCGGATAAACCAACAGTAGCAAAGCGTTAAAAGCACATGCAGTGGGAATGAAACGTTAGCACTGAAGCTGATGCTGTCAGCACTTTAGAATGTAAATTCAGGTTATGAATAATGCTACACGTGGAATTAAATATATAGTGCTTCATATGTAAAAGGAGGTGAATGGTGACTAGTGTGCTTTCTGACTTATTCTCAGTCACTCGAATGTGTTTGCTGGCAGATCAGCAAGACAGTCAGAGGAATGATCGATCTGTAGATTATAGGATTATGCTGTGGGATTAACCACCACAAACATAAAGGAAAAGTGCTGAAAAATAAATAATACAACAAGAAAATAAAAACAATGGACAAAAAAGAAAGCTTTGGTAAGAAGTTTTTATCAGGATTTGGTCTTTGCTGTTCTCCCCAGTATAAAAACAATCCCTGAAAATAAAACAAATAAACATTATATTAGTGCAGCAACAATAGCAAAACAAAACACTTACATACAAAAGACACAATGTGTTCCCAGAAATTATGCTTGGCCCATTAATAAGACATTTCTTTAACACATAAGAAAGCTTCTATAACAAGTATGACATGAGATTAAGTTTCATGAGAGAGAAAGTGAGTATAAAACAGATGCTTCAGAGAGATGATGTGAGGGAAGATTCACATTGTATTTGCTCTCTTGAAATATTGATCTCCTTTCAGTAGCAATTGAGAAGGAGAAAGAGATGGAGAAAAACGAAACCATGAGTGAAGAAAAAAGATGCTGAGAAAGAGTCAGTTAAAGATAAGATTGAAAGAGAGGAAAGGCCCAGCTGGTGTGTGTGTGTGTGTGTGTGTGGAAAGAGCAGCTGCACAAAAGAGCTCACTGAAAGGAATATTCGGGAATTGTGCAAAATTCTATTCCTTTGGAAAATCACATCCTCCTTGGACCCCTAAATGATTCTATGGGCTAAAATAATTTTGGGGGTTATTCTATTCAGTGCCTGATTAAAAGTACAACATTGCATGCTGATGTAAAGTCAGAGTGAAAAGGAAATTCAACCTATTTTAATAAAATAATCTTGCTGTGAACAATTCATCTACACATGCATTTTTTTCTTTCTTTTTTTGAGCCCAGAATTTTTAATCAAAATGTCATAACTCAGTCTTCCGATGAAATGACAGAACTCTTTCTATTGACGTTTGCCAAACTTCTACAATCATATCGTCTACTTTAACTACACCCCTTTCTTACAATAGAGAGCCTAAGTCCCTCCCCTCCGCTTCCGGCTCATGGGACCTTATGTCGGAAAAAATATGTATGGTAGTCAATGGCGAGAGACAACTTATCTTTTTATTCCGTCTGAACTGTGCCCTGAATTACACATATGATGTTTGTCAATTTAAAAGATAATTATGAAAGTCAAGAAAGTCGCAGTTTGTCATAAAACAGAAGAGTAACATTTAGTTTTATGTGAAAATCGCTCAATGAACTACATCTCTCGTCTCGCACTATGTACGTCACCAACAGTCTGTGTGCAGTCTGGTACAAAACACTCAGGCATGACGGCGTAACGTTACGATTATAACGTAAGACTATAGAAAAAATTACAGACGTTAGCTTCAGTAAAGTTAGCTTCATTCATTGAGAGAAAAGGTATGACGTCACATGTGCGCCTTTTGAGTTTGTAGTCTTTGTAATTGCGTATTTTCACAGTCTTATACCTCAACAGTTTTACATCAAACTGCGACTTTCTTGACTTTAAAATGTATCTTTTAAATTGACAGACATCATGTGTGTAATTCAGGTCACAATTCAAACGAGATCAAAATATTTGTTGTCTCTCGCCATTGACTACCATACAATATTTTTCCGAATTAAGGTCCCATGGTGTTCCACCGGAAGGGGAGGGACTTAGGCTCTCTATTGACTACAAAATCACATTTATATCTGCCAACATCCAATCAACAACTGACAGATAGAACCAAGTCCCTGCAATTTTTCTTCTTTTTTAAATTTTTTCGATCCATTCCTGATATTAGGAAATAATACAAATCCTCTATCATGAACAGCTACCCAAATATGTTTACCTTTATAATGTACAGAAAGATAATATAGTAATGCGGGTCAACATTTTCTAGCTTTATTTGAGGATATCTGTTTTACATAGCAGTCATTAAACATCTGCAACCATCAATCCCATGTTCCTTACATCTCCAGAGGTGCAGTAGATAACATATTGTGCCCTGGGTGGGAAACCTTGCCGGTGATTCCCTGCCTGTGCGGTTGAGTCTGCGGAGAAATTGTTTTCTGGAAAGAGACAACGATAGCAAGCAATAATCAAAGAAGGATTTCACCCTCGGCTGCGCTCTCAACAGGATTAAGACTCACCACTCACTGACATTAGCCACTAAAGCCTTTTAGCTCAGTCAGCAGCGCTATGAGAGGAGAGAGAGCCCTTCAGTCAATTACCAGGGTACAGCTGCTCGGTCTAATATATGTACATGTCATACAGCCCATATCACAAACACCACAAATGAAAACTCGCTTGACTGTGAGAACCAAATTCAGCTCAAGTCCAGTCTGCTGAAACTGGACTATAAGAAACAACATAAGGGAATACAAATGGACAAACGGCGCTGGATCAAACAAGTGCAGTTTGGGAAATTGCTCTTGGCTGTCTAAATCAAGCCTAAACTTGCAGCAGTTTGCATTGAGTGTTGTGAATGTGGTCTGCAGAGTGTAAGGGTGCTGTGGGTCTTTAATCACAGTGAATTGTTTGCATAGCAGTGATATACAGCAGCCCCCCTCCCCAAAGAGTAAGAGAGAGGCTAAGAGAGCAAGAGACACAGCATTTGAACTGAACACTATAGCTTTGGAGGGCCGCTTGGAAAAAATTCTGTTGTCTTAAAACAAAAGAAAGAATAAATAGAGATTGACATTAATGGTCCATTTCTTATTTTTTGGTATTTTTGAGGAAGAAACTTTGGAAAAAATAAATGCAATTTATGCTTGTTTTTGATTATATAAAAAGAACTGGCTCATTTGAGTCATTTGTTTGGGAATCAATTGGACTACAAAGGTTGCTCTGAATGGTTTTGATTTAGTCAGTCATTTTTTGTCTGGAATCCTTGGGCTATAGGTCATGCTGTATGGTTCTGATACACTACAAAGGACCGACTCAGAGTCACTACACTGGTTGTGCTGTATGGTTTTCAATCACTTAACATAACTGTTGTATAAAAGTCATCCGTTCAGGAATTGTGCTTTTGATTCAGTAGCAGTGTTGCATCCTGGAAAAAAAATAATTTTAATTTCCACAAAAATATTAAGCAGAAAATCAACATATTAGAATGATTTCTGAAGGATCCTGTGATACTGAAGACTGGAGTAATGGCTGAAAATTCAGCTTTGCCATCACAGGAATAAAATATATTAAACTAAATAACAGTCATTTAAAATTTCTGTTTAGTTTTGAAAAACATTTTAATAAATCTTGCCAACCCCCAACTTTTGACAAGTGTATTTTCTCAAAACAATGTACAAAACCAATAAATAAATAACACAATTGTGCCCTAAATGTAAATACATAACTACACAGACACAGATAAGTTTGTGTTCATTGAGTACGACATCTAATATCATCAAATAAAAGCTGCTGCAATGTTCAACATGCCCTTGACAGAAAGACTGAAAGACTCATCTCAGCTCTATATCAATAATCCACACAATCTTGTATTCTCTCAAACTGATGTTTTTTCTTTTTTACGTGGTGCAATGAAAACATTCATAAGCTGCACATCTAGCACAAAAAAAAGAAAAAAAAAAAAGACCAGAAGGCCAAACATGATCAAATCAAAACAAGAAAACAAGAACATGCACCGCAATCTGTCAAACCACTTCTACTCTAACAGACACCACAACACAGCTGTTTAGACAGCTGCTGCTTGATACTATTGTTCTGGCTGCAGTAACGACATCAGCAGGCCTCTGGTGATGTCAGCAGGATGGTCAAGAAAGTGAGAAGATTTCAACCGGGCTCATGTGTAGCTGAACTGATGTCCATGTCGTGTGTCTGGAGAGACACCAAGATTTCTAATTTTCTCCTGCTGGTTCGAGTGATAAGCACACACGTTCTCCTGACATCATCATGGAGAACATGGGGTCTGCTTGCTTCAATTAAGAAGGAAACTATGATCATATAGTATGTGCTATTAGATATAAATAGAACGAATACACCCACTGCCCGCTGCAATGCCTGCGAATGACTTCAAGGCATATTTCTCAAGCGTAGCATCTCTCACATACATACTAATGAAGGTGTGTGTCCTATCATCTTGATTTGCATACATATTTATGAAGGTGCGTGCATGCTTATGAAAGTGTAAAGCATCATCCATGCTCACATATACACTTAGGAAGGTTTATGGCTCATCACCTTTATTCTATACTGCTTGAGTTGAGTTCAAAAAGCATTTGGATGTAACCATAAGTGTGACAATGATCATCAAGGCTATGCGAGTGACTGATGAAGGTCCTGGAATGAGGACACGGCACAGTTACACATCACTCCCCAAAAGGGAGGGAAAGAAAGAGGGAGACAGAGAGGGACGGATGGGAATGGTGGTTCTGTTGCCGTGGAAACCCTTTTCTGGACACTTTCCAGGCTTTGTAATGATTTCCCATTTACCCCTCAAAGAGGAAGAGAGCGAAGTGACTCCTTCGATATCAACATGCAACACACACTACGCTCAACAAAGCTTCACTGCGAACCCCCGAAGACACGCACGTATAATCATACGCCATAAAAACCATAATGTCAACAAAAAAAAAAAGCTGTATCCTCACATTTTTCACAGGAAAGATTTGTCCATTCATTTTCAACGTGGCGGATGAGTAGTAAATCGATTCTGCTCACACCCACTCTAGTACCAGAGAACTGAACTGAACCACCAACAGTATCATTGAGCTCCAGATGGTATTCAGAAGCTGAACTCTTGGGCAGCTTGTGTTGTTTCTCTCTAAAGTGATGACCTGCACCTTGCTGCAGATTCGCTTCTATCTAATAAAATTACAGAACCATCACTGTCCTTGTCATGGCTGTAATCGTGTTAGGGGGCACTCTTATCAGGTAAAAACATCTATCTGGAACAGCTAGCACCCGTCCTAAAGAGGCATCTTCGAGCAAGTTATGGGGAAACTCGACTCGGGGTCGTGTATCTGCACAGGTGGGTGCCTGCAGGGAGGAATGTTGTGAATGTTTGTTGCACACATAATAGTCTGGGTATCGATATACAGCTGTGGTCAGAATTATTGGCACCCCTGGTAAATATGATCAAAGATGGCTGTAAAAATAAACCTGGATTTGAAAGTGTGTGTGCGATTCATGAATCACATTATGAAATAGATGTTTTTCTCCAAAACACTTTTTATGAGTAATCTCTGAAGTATATTCCCATTAATATATTTTTTTATTTAGCACACCAGGGTGACTAGGAAATGAAATTGTCTAGCTATGACTTCTTGTTTAATAGGAGTATAAATATGAGGAAACACAAAGGCCAAATTCCCTTAATCATCCATCACAATGAGTAAAACCAAAGAATATAGTTCTGATGTGCAGCAAAAAAATGTAGCTTCACAAAATAGAAAGTAGCTTGAAAATCCCCATTTCCATCATCAGGGCAATGATTAAGAAGTTCCAATCAACTAAAGATGTTACGAATCTGCCAGGAAGAGGACGTGTGTCTATATCGTCCTAATGCACGGCGAGGAGGAAAGTTTGAGTGGCCAAAGACTCTCCAAGGATCACAGATGGAGAATTACAGAGAGTAGTTGAGTCTTGGGGTCAGAAAGCCTTAAAAAAATAAAATAAAAATTCAAACAACGCCTATGTTGTTAGGGAGGGTTTCAATAAAAATTGCAAACTGGAAGTTTACTGGGTTCTATGGACAGACTAACTAAACTAAAAAAAATAGCTTTTTGCCAGCAAACACACTAGACTGGTTTGGTGCAAACAGGGATAAAAAGTACCCCATGCCCACATGCCCAAATATACAGCTGGATCTGCATGTCTACTGCATTCTCTATTTACACTGTTAAAAAGTTGGATTCTCATGCTAAACATGGCCTTCAAAAAATGAGTTGGACGTATGACAGAGTATTTCTGTGCCAAATACACTTTTTTTTCGTATGGCCCTGTATGACGTTATAAAGGGCAAAATTCTTGTCCCGGAAGTGCACATGCACATCAACCAGAGCGAGAGCAAGAGCAACACCCATCAACGTGCTTCGTTCGGGTTACAGAGGACGTCGGCAGCACTGTAATTTTGTTTTTAGACCACGAAATTAACAATGTCACCAAAGAAGTGTGTTTGGTTGTGAGGGAAAGATAACCTTGTTCAGCTTCCCAAAGAACCCAGCGTTAGGGGAACAGTGGATGCAGTTAGTTTTTCTGGGGCAGCAACAGAGTTGTGCAAGTTTTCTCTTCCTGGCATTTCGGTGACAAATGTTTTACAAACAAGGCCCAGTTCGACGCTGGATTTGCAGATCGTTTGAAACTGAAAGATGGAGCGGTCCCAGCGATAAAATCGCTGGTCATGAGTCGGAATTGCAGGCGGTAAGCAACATAAAATGTCTGTGTTTTGTTGCCAATCGGCACAAACGTAAAGTGAATCAAAAGTTATCCAGGGATAATGCAATGATGTATTGTGTGTGACCCTTTAGCTTCGCCCACGACACGTTTCCAGGAACTCGGCTGTTTTCAGAAAGAATCGGTACAGCGTATCTGTCTTTTATAAATCTGATAATACTAAAGACTCTTCGGAGATATGAAGGATGCAATACTACTCTATAGGTACTCAAGATTAACATGAGATTGGCAGAAACTGTGTGTGTTATGTGTATTTAATAAAAGGGTGCCAATGATTATGGCCAAAGTGTTTTGGAGAAAAAGCTTCTTTTTTTTTTTATAATGTGAAATGCTTCTGATTTACTTTCAATTATTTTACTCCAATGAAAGGGTAGATTTTAAAAAAAAATTTGAATGAAATATCAAAAGGATAAACAATGCAGATTTATTTTTATTGCCATCTTTGATCATATTTAACAGGGGTGCCAATAATTCTGTACAATCCCCGATTCGATCCTATTTCACATACTGTCGATTTGATATGATTCTATTTCTGATTCAATTCTAATTATTTCAGTCAAAAGTCAATTTGTTCATATGAAAGAAATTATTTCTCAACTAATGTTGGAACCATGCTGGAACCTTCTACATTGATCCATTACGAAATTATTAATTTAAAATTAACAATAGGGCCAAACTATTGTTGGGTTTTCATGTTGTAAACATGTTTTTTTAAACTAACTGTTCAAACTGTACATTTTATCCCCTAATGTTCAAAAAACATCATTTTGAATGATTTATAAGTTGTTTTCCTCATGGGGACCAGAAATGTTCCCACAAGATCAAAAACTACTGGCATTACTACACTTGTGGGGACATTTATTCCCATTAACGAAGGGTTTACCGGGACCACACACACACCTTTATTTTTCTCTCTAATGAATTTTAACCAACTCTTCTCATAGGAATAGCAGCTTTTGAGAAAGTACAGTAGTAATGTTGTACAACAGTGTTTTTCTCCTGAAACTCTTTTAGCATTGATCCCGAGAACACCAGTCTGCAAATCCAAACCTGAGTGTTTATGAGGACACATCCAAGTTTGGGACACATCAGGGAGAAACGCACGCTCTTTTCTAATTAAATTGAACAATCTGGGGATTAAAAGAGTGTCAGTGTAAATCCACTCCTGAAGATGGTGACATTCGGCAACTCCAGATATATCACATGGAAAGCTGGCAGCCGAGAAATCCTTCTGGCTCGTTTAAAAGCAACCACCACATCACATGACTCGCTGTGTTCAATTTAGAAATTGCATTCTGCTGTCACAGCCACACCTCGCAAATGAATAAAGCTGTACCTTCATGTACGTTCTGTGCCAAAAGCAGAATATTGCTTGAATTAATTAGAGTCAAGAGTCAACTGCACTAAAATATGTTTTGGACTCAAAATGGGGAATGAGAAAACTAGAGGAATGAAAATGACGGGGTGGGTATTCTTTTGTTGAAAGGGTTGTGCATGTGTATGTGTGTATAAGAGAGCTTGTGTTTACACTGTGACCTCTCCATCACATTGGCTTCTTCAGCTCCTTTTGGGCTCTTGAGACACAGATGAGAGCTTCACTCAAATTAGATGTCCCCACTCTCAAACAGCTCTAAAGCAGCAGTTTATTCCAGCACTAACACAATGGAGCTCACAGGAGAAGGTCAAGGCCACTGTGATTGGCTGAAAATTTCTTAGCTCATTCAAAATGTAATACACGATTCATGGTTACTTTGCTCTCATCTAGTCACTATCTCCGTCATTCACCTCCTCTTCCTCGCTTTCTCTCAATCTACGAATCATTATTCCCTGTCTAACATCTCACACGGTTCTGAGCTTAGAACAAACAGCTCATCCTCATCGCCATGGAAACAGTGGGACAACAGCAGGATGTCTGATGTTACTGGGGGTTGGGAATCTCAATCATTCTCCCCCCCTCTCCCCCTCTCTTACACACTCACACACACGCCGTTATTCACGTTCATCCACTTTCTGCACACAGATCTCCTCTGGAGACCATGCCAGTACGCACACATGGAGCTCCTCCGATAGCTAAAACACCGTAATAACCACAGCAACTATTTGGAGTCGTAGCTCTGACCACTGATTGTCTTTAAGAACTAATTCGTAGGTGAATCTCACTAAACCACTCAAGAACATGTCCTGGTCAGATTTCACTCCAAAATAAAGAATCAAGAAATAATTATATTTTGCAACAAGACCCTAAAGTCTTCAAAAATAAATAAAACAAATGTATTACTGAGAACAATGTAACAAAAACACAGTAAAAAAAAACCTTGATTTTAACAATTAAAAATTAAGAATTATAAAAAAGTGTGTACACATAAAGGCTAATTTTACACTGCACTGACAGGCACCGACCATCTCTGACAGCACGTCACTTCTCAGATATACACAACCCAATAAACGCAGATTCAAGATGTTCAAATTTAGCAATTTTTCAAACCACCTGAATTCGCTTGACCTGCCTAAATAGAATCCCAAATGTGTGTGGGGAAATCTTTCAACCTAATGTGAAATTCCTGATCACACAGATTTCTATACACAGATTTTGCCCGCAAACATTTACCAAACAATGGTAAATGTAAACACATCTTAAAGCCCAGGACACACCAAACCAAACCGACGCCAAAGAACTAGCGCTGACGGCCGATCGTCTGCTTGGTTTGTCCCGGGCTTTACAGTAATGAGAATTTACTTATTGCTAATGAAAAAAAAAGGAACTGGAGATTTCTTTGAAAAAAACAAACAAACATGATTTTTAGCAAAATCTCTCTTAACTGAAATCATTTGAATATTGTTCTAACATGGGCTGGAATTAATCTTTATCTGATATTTTCTATTTTTTTTAAAAAAACACTCAATCAAGGCAAACTGTCATCACAATCAACTGAAAAATGAAATCCACATTTGAAAGGGGTTACACGATTGAAAACAACCTGGCAGCAACATTTTCCCGTTTTACTTTTGGATGATTTCTGTAAAATTCTGTTGAATCCAATTCAAATGCACAGATCCTCCATAGACTGTTAAGACCATAGATATCCATATAAGGCTAGATGTCTTAAGGCGGAGTCACTTCCGGAATCACCGGCGGCCATCTTGCCACAGGGAAGCTGTGAATTAAGGTGAGTGATCAGCACGCACACAAATCCTCTCATCTCGCTGAAATCTTGACGGATTTACAAACGTTATTAACATGGCTATAATTCTTTCATATGGAAGTCCATTGTTATAATTATTCATATGTATGCAGTGTCATAACTACATCTCTGACGTTTATAACAAACCAAACCGTTTGAAAATCGGTAGAAAATTGAGCAAGTTATGGTTATTTAAAAGTACATGCACCATGTTACGAGTGAGCGAGCTCCCTGTGGCAAGATGGCCGCCGTGTGCGGACGTCGACCTCCATTGGCCAGCAGCGCGGATGAGACATCTAGCCTTTATTATATGATATCTATGGTTAAGACTGGTGTGAGACGGCATTTGACCAAAGAGTTTGACAGGGAGTTTGATTGACAGGCGATCTGACCAATCATAATCCGCCATTTTTGTCCGACAAAGCAGTCAGGAGAGTTAGTAGATTAACATTGGAGGATTTGAACTTGAAAAATGGAGTACTGACGTCTTTCCGCGGTTAGAACAACATTTCTTCTTATGTTCATTCATGTTTATTTGATGCTATAAATTAACTAGAAGGAAGAGATGATCGGTTCACGAGCAGCTTTAACTGAGGCGCTACAGCGATCTGTCATGGCACATTAAAGAGCCACAAAACAGTATTTATTGTTTAAATTTCTTAAAAAAAATTACCAAATTTGAAAGTTGAGACTTTGTTTCATATCAAAAGTAACCTGCTCTGTCCTGTCTGTCGGCACGTTGTCAGTGTCTGTTGTTGCTCAGCCATGTATTTTTCACTGCGTGAGAACATGGTGGGGCGTGAGAGCGGCGCAGCTTGTCGGACATAGCAACAGTAACTAAAGGGGGCGGGTCTTTGTGAACGGTCAAGCTGAGGCAGGATTGGTCAGTAACATTTTGGCCGCAACTTTGCAAATGGTCAATTTGGGGAGAAATGTACTTCATTATCATGATAATAATGTCACAATGGAAAAAAAAATCATTGTTACAATAGGCTTCATTTTCCCTATGCAGTATTTCTGAATACCTTTTTCCTAATTATTATTTTAAGCACCTTAAGCTTTAAAACAAAAGAGTTGGAAGGAATTGATTATTATTATTTTTTAAAATCTCCATCCCACAAGAATGTGTGTACATCATACACACAGAAACGCGGGACATTTCTGGTGACATTCAATCAGGGAACAGTGCTGTCCTTCCTCTAATAGGCCTCTCTTGTCCAGCTCTTTGAATAATTGCAGAGCAACAGAAATTGAGATAGCATTAGATAAACAAAGCCAACTGAAGCATCCACCATTACTCCCGTCTCAAACTATTATGCCATAACAGTCAAACCTACATAGTGACATGCTGCGGTCTACAGTGGCATTAAGAGTGAAGAGCTTTTCATCAGAGCACTGCCTTACATTCAAAACACAGCCACCAATCCTTTTTACATGGTAGTAGAAATATGAACCATGATGCTGATGATGATGAAGGGTGTGAGGAGGAGAAAGAGAAAGATGACAAACAAAGACTAATTAGGGAAGTTAAAGAGGAGAGAGAGAGAGAGAGAGAGAGAGAGAGAGAGAGAGAGAGAGAGAGAGAGAGAGAGAGAGAGAGAGAGAGAGAGAGAGAGAGAGAGAGAGAATAGCAGTGTGCAGCAGGGACTTTTCCTCAGTAATTGAGATGGATTGTAGTGGGCAGAGAGGCCAGATGTGAAAAGAAGAAAGAACTCACTAAGGAAACTATTCCCTCTCTCTGTCTCATACATTTTGTGCTTTAGAGATGACTTTAGCCAGTTTAACCACTAATGACTTCTAAATTGAATTTAGTTCAAATTAAAAAAGCAAAATCAAATAGGAGATAGAGCGTGCTGTAAGCAGAGAGTCCTGCAGAGAGCTCTCTTAAAACAGCTGAAGCTGGCTTTCCCACTTTATTCTGTTTCGACTAATAAGATGGATTATTGCAGCCTCTTGATTGGAGGCCATAACAAACAATCCTAATGTAAATTTCAATTACAATTTGATTCATAATGTATGCCAAGGTTGAAAGTGCTGATGTGCAGAAATACCATTTTCAGTTTTAATAGCCCTTTACAGCCTCGGTGTCTCCCAAAAAAAGAAAAGCGTTTGATTAAAACGACAGCTAGTGGAAACTTCGCTTAAAAAAATAAAATGAAAGTGTGTCACTGGTAAAGATAGTAACATCTCACAACAATGGCCACCAATGAAGCTATTTCACACTGAGGAAGCTCTTTTCATCTGTCACTCACAGCTTGGAAAGGATCAAGATGGAAAAAGTGGAAGAAAAAGAAAGAAAAAAATATTGAATTAATCCAGAGTTTTTGAACTTAAAATAAAATAAATAAAAACATATATAAAGTATAATAAAACCCATTAAAAAATTAAAAAATTATATATGCTACAAACACATCAATAATGTTGTGAACAACTGAAAACTGCAATTAGGACTAAAGGACTTCTATAATGTAATTAGCTTTAAATGGCAACATGCTTCATCAACACAATGCGATGTGCAGACATCTAACACTGTTTAATGATAGTATTATTTTAGCAGTGACAATCTAAATACCAGTTGTACACTGTGACTGTACTGAAGGGCAGTTTATTGATCTTAAATCAAAGAAGATGAAGACTTATTGCTGGAGCAAAACACAAGCTCAAAGTGTGTGTGTGTGTGTGTGTGTGTGTGTGTGTGTGTGTGTGTGTGTGTGTGTGTTTGAGCATTAACTGGGCAGGATGTAGCATAAAGGCCCCCATCACAGCTGGCAAACAGAGATGTGCATTGCTTCCATTGAAGTTGATGTGCCAGGCTTTAATTCATACACTGGTGGCCAATCAGAGAACATTGGCCCAGCTTAACCACACACACACACACACACACACACAAAAGAGGCTGGAAAACAGGAGCCAGTAAGACTCCCTGCAGGCTGGTTAGATCAATGGCAATAAAATACCATTGCTGATTGTTGTAAGACTGAATAAGTGTAAATCCTATTTGAAAATCAATACAGAAAATAAGAGCTACCACTGCAAAAAATTCATTGAGGTACTTCATTTTTAACGTCTCTCAAGCACAAACCCGAAACCTGAATACCCAGCAATTTTGTTTCAACTATACTTTGACTACACTGCTTTCCTCAGACAAGCAGCAGCAAAAAATAAATAAATAAATCCTTATCTAATGTTTACAAACCTGTCACATAACTATGTGTGATTTGAAATCCGAATAACTTGTGCCTCAGTTTGAACCTTTAGATATGATTTCATTTACGCTTTTCAGTCATTCTGTAAAGTATATTGTCTAAAGTGCACAATATTGACACAATACAGTCTTTTTCGCTTTTTACTTTTGCTTTTTCAACTTTTTTCACTTACAGTTTAATGTGTGGTGACCAGTAACAGTCAGTCATGAAGATTGGATATGAAAACCAAATTGGATGTGTGTGTGAACAGTATTTCATTTCATGGTTGTCCTAGCTCTTGATTGGCACATTGTGGCTATCTGCTGGTCATGATAAAATGTACACATTTTCTTGGCAGTCGCTTCAATAGCAAAGTATCTTCCAGTTCCAAGAAAAAATAATACTATCAGAGAATTGTTCTCGTGAGTAGAGTAATAGTGGATGGAAGTGATCAGTAAATGAGGGTTATATTCTCACTTACACATCAGGCTGGACTGCTGGGAGTGCAGCGAGAGGCAGGGTCATCTACATCAGTGATTGAAAAGGAACAGACAGCCCAAGCCAGCCACAGGCTACAGAACCCATCTGAGAGGAAGCAGAGCACTAATGTCTGCTCACAAACGCACACGTTTCTAACCCATAGGCCCTAATGGTTTCACTATTTTAGATTTTAATGTGTAAGGTTAGGGGTTAGAAAAAGAATGTGAATGCATTTATTTTCTAAACATAGATCGTAAACCAACATCTCTAACAAACCAGTTGATATATCTTCACATTTAACGTAAAGCAATTGATGAGACTTTCAGATTCCTTAAAGGGTTAGTTCACCCAATAATGAAAATTACCCCATTATTTACTCACCCTCAAGTCATCCTAGGTGTATATGACATTCTTCTTTCAGACGAATACAATCGGAGTTATATTAAAAAAAATGTCCTGGCTCTTCCAAGCTTTATAATGGCAGTGAGTGGTCGTTTATGTTTTGAAGTCCATAAAAGTGCATCCATCCATCATAAAAGTGCTCCGGTGGGTTAATAAAGGCCTTCTGAAGCGATGCGTTTATGGAAGAAAAAATGCACTCAAGTATGTTTTTGACAAAATTAGTCAAAAAAAGGTTGTTTCATATTATTTGGATACATTTAAAAATGTAGACCATGTATGTTTAAGTAAATTTGTTTAAACAGGTCCTATTATGCTTTTCCACTTTTTCAACTAGTTAATGTGTAATGTTGCTGTTTGAGCATAAAAAAGATCTGCAAGGTTACAACAAAGCGTAAAAGTCCACTCCAAAGGGAGATATTTTATTTAACAAGAGTCCCCTTTTCAAGAACTACAACAAACGGCTCATTTGGACTACAACGCGATTTTTCCGGGCTTTATGAAGTCATAATGTTCCTCTTTTAAATAATCTCCACCCACAGAAGCTGCATTAGAGAATACAGTGTTGTCGCCATGTCAAAGAGACACTGTTTTTTCCACAATGTTTCTAAAACTCATTTGTTGGACCTTCGTAAGCCTGATGAACTGAGAGTGGTTAAAATTTATTTGAAACACTGTTCCTGGACATTATAACCACAACATTTATCTGTGCACTGCACATTTTATGGAGAACAGCTTGTTTTCTATAGCTCTCACTTTTGTAAGATGGTTCACAGCTCCTTAGGATAGTAAACCATGATTTTGTGAGTGATTACTGTTTGTATTACCTTAGTTTTCTGACAAATATCATGATTAAATGGTGGATAACATTGTATCTGAAATGTATAAGGAAATTACAAAAAAAACATACCACTCTCAAATGTCCTGTAAAATCTGTGCTTGCTAAAGTCTGAGCATGAAATCCATTCTGGACGATCCTCTTGTTTGTTAACATTGTCAGAGTCTGAATCAGGCTTGAATTGATTTGAAATTGACCACCATCCTTAATATTTACATCTGAGAAGAGCTTGCGGTAATGGAGGGGCGTGATCTATTTCAACACTCATTTTAGTTTTAGTTTTTTATCAGATATTTAATTTAAAAAAAAAGTTGCTGGAAGGGAAAATGAGGCAAAACAAATCAATTTTTTTTTTCTGGAGTTTATCTTGGAACAGATTAACATCTATAGTCTGACAGTTTTGGTTTATACACCAACAAAATTAATCAAACATCTCCATCTTTATATGTCTCCTTATATCTCAGAGCACAACATACTTGAATTAGTAATCAAACAAGTTCATAGACACCTCAGGAACTGACAGAGGGTCTTCAGTTTCCTTTAAATATAAACCACACACAAAAAACAGGAAAAATGTCCACATATAACCCAAAAGAAACACTTGCAGAAAACAGCCAATGAGAAACATCAAGATGCTATCTGATATGTGAAAATGTTTATCCTCTTATGTTCATCAGTCTCACAAGAACGCTTCGAAAACCAAGAACTGCATGAACAAATGAATGCATTCTTCCATAGCGAATCCATCTTTGACACTCCAACTACAGACCGATAAAGAGGAGTAATGACCCGTACACACAGAGCATCTAATCCTGCTAATGATGTATAGTTTGTAATGCTTAATCACGAGTGCCAAGGCAGTAGTAAGTAGAAAAAGGAAGGTTCTGTTTATTTACCAATGTAAAATTTTGGTTGATCAGACTAAAACAAAATTATTGATTTAGCCTATAATGAAGACTGTAATTCTCCACTTGTGCTTGATGGAAAAAAAAAAAAAAAAATTAATTTAGCAATATTTATTCTTCTCGAGATTATTATATATTATAGTGGATAGGTAAAAATGGAAATTTTTATCTACCGTTTAACTAATTCAGAAATAATAAGATATTGCCAATTCATTTTGGCTCCAGCTTATTTTTATATAAGGCTCGTTCAGTGTACGTCATAAAATCTATGAGCTTCTTAACTTGAACTTGCTCCCCTTTAGAAAGGCTATGTATGATTGAGACCTCGAGAGAAACATGAGAAATATGGAGAAGAAGTGAAGGAGTGTGGGCTTTATGAGTGTTCCCTTGGCATTGCACTTGCCATTTTTCACCTCTCTCCCCAGAGGATTATTAATAGATCTATACCCACCTCCCCCCTCCCTGCTGTTAATCTACCAGGCAAAATGTGTTACATACAAAAATGCCTGATTACACACATCAAAAATCAGTAAGAAAAGCATCAACATTGAAGTGGCTTTCCATTGACTTTTACAATTATTTTATTGGCAGACACTTCCTGACCAGAGCGACCAACAGCAAACAGGCACTCGTTACTTCAACATATGTATAACAAGATAAAACCAAGATGTGCAAATGCAATGATAGCTGTAAATGTGGTGTGTGTGTGTGTGTGTGTGTGTGTGTGTGTGTACTTGAAGCAACATACCTGCAAAGCTATAGTACTGTGAAAAGTTTTAGGCACTTGCGTACAAATGCTGTAAAGTGAGGATGCTTTCAAAAAATAATGTCATAAATAAATTGTATTTATCAATTAACTTCTATTAGCTAAATCAAATTAATATTTGGTGTGACCACCCTTTGTGTTTAAAACAGCTTTTGTCCAAGGTACACTTGTTCATAGTTTTTCAGGTAGCTTTGCAGAAAGGTTTCTTCAAGCGTCTTGGAGATGTTGCAACAGTTCTTCTGGATTCAGTCTAAGTTTTTTCTGTTTCTTCATGTAATCACAGATGGACTCGATGATGGTGAGATCAGCTCTCCGTGTGGAGCATACCGGCATATAACGTCAGATTCCTTGTGCAAACAAAAATCTCACTGGATTATTACAATTAAATGTCAAAAGGAAAGTAAAGATGTTTCCTAATGACACACTACAGCAAAATATATAAATAACTGGCTTAAAATTATTTTTATTTTATTTAACATGCTTTAGACTTTTGCACAGTACTGTATATATTGCTAAGTATCACTGATCAAGCACATTTAATTACTACAACTTACCCTTACTGACCCTCTCAATTTATAAAACTGCACTGCAAATCAATGGGGATTATGTTCCCATCAAACAATATTGATAATACGAAAGATTTTCATTAAAAAAAATTATTGGCCTTTTTGTTTAATCGATCTGGACAGATTTAAGATAATCTATAGCACTATACAGGCAAATTTAAAGTGAATTATTGCAAATTTGATTCATTTTTAAAAACAAAACAAATCTGTATTTGTTAGATGGCCATTGTTGGAAGCTTGTTATTAATACACATGGGAATGCATGTTTTGTTTCTTGTTTTTGCATTGAACATGTTTTGGGGGGAAATCATGGCATGAAAACAGAGACCATTTTTTAAATTAAGATTCAGCATTTTGGTTTAAGTTTATTACCATAATTTAATTTAGAGTCTAATTATTATTCTTTTTACCTATAATGAAACATCAATATAAATTATTTTCCAACAGCAAACTACGGTGACCGGGAGGGGACATGTTCGGTTCACTTAGTTTTGTCATGGCCACAACATATAAACTCGTGGGAACATCATAATATCTCGCGGGCACGAGATCGTATGTTGAGGGACCGTCATCCGTTTCTCGTGGCTACCAGTTTTATAACATGTGGGAACCGAATCTTCACATGCGGGCTCCTCCTTTTACACCGGTCATAATTTACTATGTTATTTGTAAATTTAAGTTTCTCATAATTTGTTTTTGTTTATTGCCTTAAACGGGACTTTATTCGTGACCCGAGTATTTCATTCAAGCCAGCTAATTTCCAACGAAAAAGCCCATTCAACTTAAGAATGCGCTTCAGGTGTCTTTCACTTACGTACCCATGTCTTAATGCCAGAGACCGCACTATATCTTTATATGACATTTCTAATTCAAAGTAAAATGTTATTTCATCAGTCATCTCCATCTCCGACTGCTGTTACAGTATTGACCGGTGTGGTACCCTCAACATAATCGTGGCTACGAGAAATAGATGTTCTCTCAAAATATGAAGTCGTGGCCACGGTAAAAATATATCGTTCCCTCAACATATGATCTCGAGGCCACGACTTTACATCACGTGGCCGCAACATAATGATGCCGTTACCTCAACAAAATGATCTTGTGGCCACGATTTATTATCACGTTCCCACGACTAAATATGACGTTCTCACGAGTTTATATGTTGTGGCCACGACAAAACTAGGTGAACCGAACATGTCCCCTCCCGGTCACCGTAGCAAACAAACCCACCGTTACCCACGTTCATAAAATCTAAATAATCATTCCAATAATAATGAACCATGAGCAACAAACAAAAGGTAATGTCAGAAAAATGAATACCTAGAGGAAACAGGCTAAGTATGATGCTGATCAGGATTATTTTTTTTTAATGTAGGCTACTTGTTCATTTGGTTCACAAGTCCACAAGAAAATCTGACTTGTTAGTCATGCACTTTTTTTTCCAGCTGACCACATAAAAATAAAATAATCTGCAGGTTCCATTTTGCAAAGTTGACTTCAATTACTTGACTGTAATGGAACACATGACCCCTAATTTCACAGATCAAAGGAGGAGTATGCCTACGTCAGCATACAGACTGAGTGAGTGAGCATTATTTCAATCCCCTGTAAGCCACTTTAAAGACCTTTAAAAAGGCAGTTTGCCATGAAATGTTGCATTGCGAATCATTTCTCGACTCAGGAGTGAGAAAGTGACAGAATAGCATTAACATTATCTCAGGCAAAAGAGACTTGAAATAATTCCAAGTCATTACTAAAGGTGGATTTACCTTACAATATAATAAGCCACAAGACACGTTGTGCCTAAAAAGGGGTGACAAGCATTTCTAGACACAAAGGGGAGTAACTAAAACCCCTATACTAGAGTAAACAAAATAAAATAACAAAAAGAAATGGCAATATGATAACATCAATTTTCAATAAACAGTTTTATTGTATTAATATTGTATTGTATTAAAGGTGCCATAGAATGTGAAATTGAATTTATCTTGGCATAGTTAAATAACAAGAGTTCAGTACATGGACATGACATACAGTGAGTCTCAAACACCATAGTTTTCTCTTTCTTATTTAAATCTCGTTTTTGAAAAACACCCCTGAAAAACGGGCGAATCTCCACATAACACCAACTGTGACGAAACCGATGGGATCATTAATATGTACGCCTCTAAAAATTTGCATATGCCAGCCCATGCTCAGTGCCAGGCGAAACTGCACAGCCGAATCATCAGAAGTTCTGCAGGTGAAGAAACAAGCAGGAGGAGGATCATAGGGAAAATGGCAGATCTATCTATAATCTATCTATCTATAATCGGATACCGCTACAGTTTAATTCGAAGTTGTTTAGTTGCTCTGCCCATTTCACCACGGACTGTTACAACAATATCAAGCAGCCAGGCTTCTCTCGGCGTCTCAAACGGACGAAGGGGGCAATTTCAACTAACGTTATATTCCCGCAAGCGGCAAGTAGGGATTTTATTAACGATAATTTACATTGTGTTATCTAGATCCAGCGCGATATTGTTTTTTCCTCGAGAGACATCATGGCTTGCAAACGAGCGAACGAAGCATGGCAGTTGCTCAGTGTTTGGTTGTACAAATGAACACAAAAATATTTTTTTGCTCCTTCATCCGAGCCTCTGGAGAACCAGTGGGTTATGTGAATTTCTGATGTGTAATTGTTCAAATTCAGACAGATAATCTTTCTTTCAAAGTCGTTCAACACTGTTTATGCATCAGTATATCGCGTTGCAGTGATAAGATCTTCATTCACGCGATCAACAGGCTGTCATCTGCTCAGTGCTCATCACTGAAACCTTTTATGTGATGGGAATAGATCTAAATACTTTAAAAAAAACTTCTCATGATTCGTTAATCCCGATAGCTGTAATAGTAAAAACATATAAAAGCTGTAATAGTAAAAGTTTTCCAGATAGCTCTACATGTAATGCCAGATATTTCATATGCAAGCATGTCAGCCAATCACAGCAGTGGGCAACAACACTGAAGTCTCACAGCAGACACGCCCCTTCAAACAGAGTGTTCAAATCAATGGATGAAATCAGGCTAGGAAATATGCCTTTTATTTCTAAATTATAACAAATTTTGATCTAAAAAACATACTAACATTATAAGGGCACCCCAGGAAACATTATAAAATAATAAAATAATCCATTCTATGGCATACTATTTACTTTGAGGGGGAAAAAATGCACTTCCACAGATATAATTCGTAAGCTTAGTACCTGTAAACAGCAATGTTTATGCAAAGTCTGTTTATCGGTATTTAAAAATGTCTACAACTGAACTAAAGGGCAATTAAAAAACAAACAAAACTATAACCGAGATGGACATAAGCTTTTTTTTCCATCCAGGATTCTTAAAGAGCAATTTAGATGATACATGCTGAATATTTGTTATAGTTCTGTCATTTGTTCACACTGAATGCAGAATACATGACAAGCAATATTACATTTTGCTATTCAGCCAAACTGCTCTCCTGGATGGATGCCAATGACACTCTCCAGCACCTTTATTTAACGGGAGGATGAGGGCGCATAAAAATGGTCATGTCAAGTTGAAACCCCTCATTGTCACCATCATTAATCAATGGCTACATTTACAAATTATGTTTACTGTTATTACAGCATTAAGAACCCATTACTACATTTGTTAAAGCTGCATATGTAATCAGCTGTCAACTTCTCCTCGCTCTGCTTTTCTCTAGCGCCCTGAGCAATTCTGGATATCAGCTGGTCTTCACTGCTGTCGCAACATGGGTGCTAAAGATTTCACAAAGCACAAACACTCTGTAAAGACGAACAGTGTCAAAACCGTGACATGATGT
Organism: Abramis brama; assembly: GCF_963993115.1. NCBI lineage: Eukaryota > Metazoa > Chordata > Actinopteri > Cypriniformes > Leuciscidae > Abramis > Abramis brama. The sequence continues at coordinate 25,508,002 of NC_139965.1, read as the reverse complement.
CAGTTCCAAAAACAGCATGTTAATGTTGCGTCTCCACCACAATAAACCCCCAAAACCATCCATCTAATGCCTTCGCACTATACAGAAACATTTTCACAAAAGCAGGCCTATTTGAAGATATTAAAAGACATTCAAAGGAAAAGACGTTATGACACTCTTTTTTATAATACGCAAGGAGACTGTACTTCAACCTGGCAGACAGACACCTCACTTAACACCCTGCTCTGGATGAAATATACTGTAATTATACACACACCGCATTACTTTAGCTGGCCATTTATCAGAGGTTATGCAGTACTGCAGAATTATTAAAGCATTTTGAAGATGTAGATGTGTCAGATTTGCGGTCTAAAGGTAGAAGAACTATTTACTGCACTTCAAAAGGGCTGCGTTGTATCATGATGAATGACGGCACATACGTTTCAGAGAAGAATATATAAAGCCATGAAAATCTTTGAAAAGAATCCTTCCTTACTCTCAGCTCCCTGAATTACGGCAAAGATCCAGTGATATAAACTATACCCATTTATTACAACACCATCCATCATCATCATCATCATCATCATCACGGCTCCATATGTGGTGAGCATGTGCAGTAAACTGCAAAAATTCATTTTCTTAATCAGTATTTTTGCCTTGATTTTCCCTCACTGAAAATATCTAAACATCATTAAAACAAGATTGAGAAGCAAAATTGTGGTTTAAAAAGATAAGGCGGCTTGTTTTCAGAAAATGTATTTTGAATGAAGTTTATTACCCCAATGGCAAATATTTTCTTTCATTTTCCATAAACCTCTTCCACATGAGGGGAGCATTAAATTGCAAAAATACATTTTCTTAATCAGCATTTTTGTCTTGATTTTGCCTTGCTCAGTTTCTAAACATCATTAAAACATGAGAAGCAAAATTGTGGTTTTAAAAGATAAGGAATGTTTTCAGAAAATATATCTTGAATGAAGGTTATTTATTACCCCGTTGGCAATTTTTCGTATTTATTAGTTTGTTTTATGCATAAACCTCTTTATTTATTTTTTATTTATGCTAAAAACTAGAGAAGAAAATGGGAAAGAAAAATAGTTAGTTTTGAATATATTCTCTGAACAAGTCCTGTTTAAACAAAGCCTTAATATGTGACTCTGGATCACGAAACCAGTCACAAGTAGCTCGGGTATATATTTATGGCAATAGCCAACAATACATTGTATGGGTCAAAATTATCGATTATTCTTTTATGCTAAAAATCATTAGGATATTAAGTAAAGATCATGTTCCATGAAGATATTTTGTAAATTTCCTACCGTAAATATATAAAACATTTATTTTTGTGAGTGAATGCAGCACAATCGCGAACATAAATGGACAACTTTAAAGGCGATTTTTCTAAATGTTTAGATTTTTTTGCACCCTCAGATTCGTTTTTCAAATAGTTGTATCTCGGCCAAATATTGTACAAACCATACATCAATGGAAAGCTTATTTATTCAGTTTTCAGATATGTGATCAATATAAATGTAATAAATTATATGATCAATTTCAAAATTGACCCATGTGACTGGTTTTGTGGTCCAGGGTCACAATATCTTAAGCAACTTCTCAAGTAAATTAACATTGTTTTAAAGATGTTTAGATAGTTACTGGAAACCGACAAAAATATTGCTTAAACATTTTTTTTAGCTGGATGCGAAAATATGGAGGACAAAACTACCTTTGCTCACCAGAAACAAATGCAGCATCTGCCAGGCACTCCATCTGACATCTAACATCCTTTTAACACAGTCATGAGTGATATTGACATCTCACTCCAACAAGAGCACAGTGTGATTGCTACAGCTGAACCTAAGGAATAGCAAGTGACCAGTGAGTCCTTCGATCCATGAATAGGTAGAGCTAGGTGTATGTAGGGATCCAGAATAAAGAGAATGTAAGAAGACTCTCAGTGGCCACATCCGTGGACTTTTAAAACAGTGTAGCTTTAACCTGAAATGACAAGCAAGGAGAGATACATCACAGGAGGACAAGATAATAGAGAAAGAGAGGAGATACACGGAATGAGAACGTGAAGGTGAACACTAGGACAAACCTTTGTCCTCCCCAGAACAGAATAAATGACAGGAGGATGGATGCAGGCTGCAACAAAGGTACAATATTGAGGTATCCATCATCACAGGACTTCTGTGGACCTCATATATCTGGTGCTACTTCAGGACATAAGCCTTTTACCATATGCTGTGCTACACAACAAACAGTGTTTTTCCCTTATGCCTTTATATAGATTTGCTTGGGAGACCCTATCAAAGGCAAAACACACCGTCCCAACTCATCCATCTACCACCCCCCCCCCAGCTGGTATAAAACCGGCGTACCTTTCGTGTCCCTTCAGAAGATGCTTCAAGGGAAGCTTTGATGCTATGTGTCTCACATCAAAAGAAATAGCAGCGGATGTGATCCGCAACACTGTGTTGCTGAGGACAGTTTACTTCCACCCCCTCCCCGCCAAAAACACATGAGATAATAGGGATATCTCACTGAGCAACAATAGTGACTGAAAAAGAAGAAAAGAAAGGACGGAGAGTCTGAGGCGTGTATTGCATCACGACAGCAGATGAAGTGCTCGCACTTTATATTGTCTAGACGGCGTAATTGATAATGACTAAAAATGGCTTATTTGAAATCAGTTCTCCTTGGAGGTTCTCAAAATCAAGATATAAATGAATCTTGCCATTTATGGCAACAGAATTACAGCAGTTGTCATGGAGCCGTTACGGTTCCCACATGAGAGGGACGTGATGGTGTCTGGAAAAATTTAAACGATTAGTGCGAGGATGCAGCTGGATCTGTGTGCACCTGTTTGCATCAGTAATCCAGTTTCGGCCATCCTCTCTTCTACACACTGTCTAAACGCCACACTCTGCTTTCACAGTTATTTGGCATCTCGGGGTTCCCTCGGGGCCCTGCGCTGATCCGCAGTGAGTCTTGTGCTAAGAGAGCAGGGATCCAGGCATTTCCCCATTTTCAAGCCAGCAGCTGTCAGGGAGCATAATGAGTAACAACTGACTGACGCAGATCACGAGTGCTGAAGCGGGCCGCTCCTCAGAAGAATTACAATTAGACTCTGGGTTAGCCAGTGTGAGACCAAAACACAACTCACAAGAGTACAATGTCAAACACCTTGAGGAAAAAATAAAGAAATAAAATAATATTTTGGGGGTTATGGATCCATGTTATAGCTCCTCCCACAGTTCCCAATGGTATTTTTGTGTAGAAAATGCTTAGCAAATACCCATAGGCCAAAGGACCCAATTTCTTTTTGAAAGTAGGAAAAATTGTGTGCCCCCAAATCATTTAATTTAAATGAAAAATAAGCTGATAATTACAAATGAGAAAAACAACAAGAGCCTATAATATTAGTAATTACATTAAAAGTTTTTATTAACAAGATGTTGTGAAAACTGATTACCTGCATTTGCTTTCAGCTTATGAATAAGTTTTATTTAAAAATAATTCAAATGAAAAGGCATTGTTCAGTTCTCAATGTTTTACTAAAGAGTGAAAACTTTTACCATTTAAGGAAAAGATGAAGTAATTTCACACAAACTTTACATCTATCATCATGTGGTCCAGCCTGGTCTCATTGTTAATACGTAGGTATTAATACATAATTTTCAAAGATAGAAAACGTACTTATTTGTACGTTTTTATATATGCTGAAACGTATAATATGGACGTATCTGCAACGTTTAAACGTAACATTATTACGTTTTTTCAGCTAAAAAACGTAAACTATTTACGAATATTTCATATCATAAAGATATCTGTATAATTTCCCTTTTACCATTTTATAGATTATAAATGTAAGGTGATCCCTCAACCCTACTCCCACACCTAAACGTACCCATTTCATAGACAAAATTAAAAGGATAGGCTAAAACGTAATGGACCTATGTAAGGAAATGGCAGTTTTATTAACAACATAGCATTAAAATATAGTTTGAGCCACTAATCCTACCCCTACCCCTAAACCTAACAGTTTCTTAAAACTACGTAACGTTAGGCTAATGTTACAATTATAAAGAAAACCAACAGACAGACACGTATATTCACAATAATTTATTTTTGAGAAAATGTCAAAACCGGTAACGTTACCAAAAGTCGTTCACATGACGATGTGTCGCAGTCCTCTCTGGCAGTATATAATAGTTTCGTATGAGGTAACGTTACAGAGCAGAATTTAAGTTATTAATCCATTAATGCCACGATTTTAATATGCATAAGTTAAGGAATACGTACAAATTTGTACGTTGGTAAAGTTGTTTATACGTAAATAAATTACGTTTTTGTGCTGTCAATACGTAAATATTATACGTTTTAGTGCTGTAAATACGTCAGTATTATACGTTTCTGTGTGTATAAAACGTAAATAAATGTACGTATGGTAGAGCTACACTTTACGTAAAAATACAAACGTATTCTCATGAGATCACGTTGCAGCGTCTGTAGATTTTTTTAAACACTACTGTTCAAAAGTTTGGTCAGCAAGATTTGTTTTTTAAAGGAATTCATACTTTTATTCAGCAAGGACACAAGTGACTGTAAAGATTTTACATTTCTATGTCTTTCTTTGCAATCATTGAAATGCGACTTTCTATTAATCAATTACTCCTGAAAAAACAAAAAAAACAATGTTTCAACAAAAATATTAAGCAGCACAACTGCTTTTAACACTGATAATAAGAAGCACAAAATCAGCATATTTTTATTTGATTTCTGAAGGATCATGTTAGGGATGGGTGATATGACCAAAATATTTGAAATAACATATCGTTTTACTGAATAATTAAGTAAACACAATTTCTTAATTTATCTTTGTACAGAAACCTCATTGCTTAACTGGCTACTCTCTGCTGTCTCAGACGACGTCTCCCGTCGGCCACTGTAACTTCTGTTGGTTGCAATTCACAACCTCACCGCTAGATGCCGCTAAAATTTACAAAGCGCACCTTTAAATAGAAAATAGTTACTTTAATCACCTTGATATTTCACAAAATTACTGTTTTTACTTTATTTTTAATCAAATAAATGCAGCAGGGGTGAGCATAAGAGACGTCTTTCAAAAACATGATAAAAATCTTAGTGACCCCAAACTTTTGAATGGTATTGTATATTAAACTTATGCAAAAATAAACATTTTTAATAGTTGTGTACTAAATTGTAGACAACTGGAAGGGTTTCAGAAAACATTTGTTCAATTTGGAGAAAAAACGAGCCTAGGTAAAGCCCTTTCCAATTCAATGTGTGCCTGCTCCCTTAAACTCAAACTCAAATTAAACTCTTCCTAATAGTGTTGTCACGATACCAAAATTATTGTTTCGATACCGATACCAAGTCAAGTATTGCGATTTCAATACTTTTTCGATACTTTTCCTGAAAAGGGAGAAACACTCTCAAATATCATTGCTGTGCTTTATTTTAAAACCGGGACAACATTCTAATCATATAACACACTAATAAATGAACATATGAACAGCAGATATATTAAACATTTGAACAAAATATGAAATATCAAAATATAAAAAATAAATTAGAGCAATGACATTCAAGGTAAAAAAAGGTTAAAAAAACAAACATTCAAGGTAGCAGCATTATCTCATTTATCATAAGAAACATAAGAGCTTTATCTTGATTCTGAACTTTGAATAAAAATATGAACAGCGATTATATTAAACAATGTTTAATATTGGTAACATATGATAAGCCTCATTGGTGATATATTTGACATGTGGGGAGAGAGTTGTGGAAGGCCTATACTTCATGTTAAACATAAATTTATAGCAGCAAAGACAACGTTGGCAGTGTTGACGTCAAAATAGGCTACAGAATAATTAAGAGGTGCAATATTTGAAAATCGATAATATTTTTTTAAATTACATTTATATTGTATTTATGTCAAAACTTTCAAACATCAAAATGTCATTTATTAATATGTATTCGTGTCAAAATGACATAGAAACATCCTTTCCTATTCTATTTTGCCTGGAAACGCTTCCAACACGCTTGCGTGTCGCGTGAAAAATAGCCGTCGGTTCTATTTCTAGCATGCACACGTTTTCCGCGCGTCTCGAGCTGCGCCCAGACGCGTGTGTCACGCAGGCAGTTAACATGGGAGCCGAAATAAAAACGGACACGACACGCAGCCAGTGTGTCGCCGGCCATCTGGAACGCGGTCATTTTTAGAAGTATCGATACTAATAAATGAAGGAATCGTGACGTTTTTAATTTCCGATTTACTTTTGAAGTATCAGTGCACCGTGCAACAGAGCAAGGTAGGCAATGTACTTCCATATGTCACTCCTCGCGTCATCTTTTTCTACGAGTCGTGGACCACTTGTGCTCGCACATGCAGCCATCTCGCTGTAGTGTTTTGTCACATGACACTGACAGCGGCAGGTTCTTTGCTGCGTGCGTCAGGAAAAAAACACAGATGTCCATAGGGAGGGGTTTTTTTTTTTTTTTTTTTTAAAGTATCGATACTGATAAATTTAGGTATCGTGACGTTTTTAATTTCCGAGTATCGCGATACTTTTGAAGTATCGGTACACCGTGCAACACTACTTCCTAATCAACATTTAGGATCAATATTGTCATACTTAGAAGATGAATTAATGAATTCATTAGTCTACCACCTCCAGAGCACCACAAAGCAGAAATCGGTGTTTAAAAAAAGAAAAACAGTACAGCTGTACTGTACAGTACTGTACAACAGTACAGAAACTGATTTAACAAGATGCCATGTGCAATTGTAAGATTCAACCACTGAAATAGCTGAGCAAAATTCAACTTCATCTTATGATTGACAGGGTGAGTTGTTTATTAATTCACAGTTCTGCGTACACCTGACTCAACCGAATCACTGCTTGTCCGCTGCTATTAATCAGGCATTAGAAGCAGCAGCACCATCAGCCCTCACCCTCACAGGTCAGACAGAGTGAGAGCTCAAGGATGTGAGTGAGCTACACGCTGCTCAGCCTCGGGTTAGGAAAAGCAGGTGAGAGCGACATGTAGACATCAGAGGAGACGCGTGACCTGACACCAGAGAGGGGCGATACAGAGACAGACAGAAACTGGGAGGGACAGGGTCAACACAAGTTACAGGGGAAAAAAAAGTGTTTTGTGCTGAATTTACTTATGAGGCCCAGACTGTATCTGCAACATTTTCTGTACTTATTTTGATGGAAATATGGATTTTTCCATTATAAAATATTATTTGCAACTGAACTCATTATCAAATTAGTCAAAATATTTCACAATCAAATCAGTGAGGGGTGGCTGATGCGCAAAACCTTGTGAATGCCAAGCCTTTTTTTTGGCGCAGATTTAGTGTAGGCCTTTACAAGGTAATAGAAAATGCATCTTTTTCAGCTCCTTTTTCCATTCTATCTCTCTCACACACACTCAGTCTCTTTCTGCCCTTATCTATCTTAATCTCTCCTCGTCATCATTCATCAGACACTCTCAGCAGTTTCCCGCTGGTGGTTTGGATAGGAGAGGTTTTGGCCAGGTGGTTGGTGCTGTAAAAGGTCAGGGCCGGTGAAGACAGTCGCTCCTGCAGTGCTGCTTTCCTCTCTTCCAGATCCTGGCAGTACTGTACGTCCGTGTTTTGAGCCAAGAGACAAAGACCATCAGCATCTCTCTGTAATCCAGAACTACTGCCAGGACAAACTACTCTCTTTTCTTCTCTTTCACGATGGAGCTTTCACTCAGGCTACGTATACATTAATTCATACATTTGAAAATGGTGTTTTCATTTCAAAACGCTCTCCATCCACAATAGTGTTTAAGCAATTTCCAAAAGTTTCTTCTCCACACCGAAACGCTAAAATCATCCTGCACGTGCGTAAAACATAATAAAACTTCACTGAGATGATATAGAGAGACCAGACGTAATAAAGTTCTCATGCTATTCTTCTGGCACAATAATATTAATGGCAAAATATCTCACAAATTACTAGTGCATCCAGGTCGCACTCCACCGCCATTCCATGAATGGTCTAAAATGCAATTTTGCCACAGGATAGTAATTGTGAGTAAATTTTCTGTAATCTTTGCAGGAATGTAATATTAAGATAGTACTTTGTACTTTGGTACAAAGTAACATTTATCTAAAGCAACACCATGAAAGTGAATAGCACATAGCAAATGTTTCATATATTGATGCTTCATTCACAGCAAATGCTTCATGCATTCATTGCAGGAATATACTGGTTTAAACATAGGCATCTATCAGTACAACAGGCATAAACATGCATCATGAGTCTCAAATACCTCAGTTTTTCACAGTCCACGCTACAACATGAAAACACAATCTTTTAATTTATCCTCTTGGGAGCTTTTTTTACAGGGCAAAAACGCCATATCAGTGTGGATGAAAGGTCAAAATGGAGAGAAATAGATGCTTTTTCAAATGTATCCGGACTAGCCTAAACCTCATGACAGATTTAATCTGTACTTGCACAATCAAGCATACTTAAAACTCTCAATTTCGTGAAAATTACACCTGAAAGTTTTTCTTCTATAAGCAATAAATCAATCTGAAAGCAACAACTCATCTTGTCAGCAGAATCACCTGAAGGTTTCTTCTAAATGTATTACTTCTAAATGTTACATCTCCTCTTCTTTCAGAGATGTCACTTGTGCATTGTAATACTTAATTTATTTTGCCAGAGCTTTGATACTGCCATGAAATATGAGACTTCTTTGATATTCATGTGAGCATGAGGTGTGAAAAAAAAAAGGCCTTGAAATAAATAAACACCTATTTCCACGTCAGTTTGATTAATTACACACCACTCCAGAAAATAAACTTGAATCACGCTAATTCTAATATAGCTGCCCATCTCCCTGCCAAGCCAAATTTATGGGTGAAATGAGAGAGAAGAAGAGAAAGGTGAGAAGAACAGGGAGGCGCATGCCGCAATCAGAAAAAAAAACACTGACTAGGCTTCGCTGATGAGGATTTCCTGGTGACCTTTTCTTTTTAAATGTAGTGTTTTTGCCACATTATTGAAAACAGGAAGTGAGAGAGGCAGAATGTGACTGGCATAGACTTGAAGCCTGGCGCTTGACATGTGGAGCATGTGCGCTGAGCGCTAGACTGCAGCTCTGACCTGGGACTTTTTTCTTATTAGGAAGCAATAATGTGTCCGGTCTGTTCCTCCCACCCCATGCCGATTCCACACAGAGCCTTTAATGGGACATCCATCTTGGCTTGTCACATCATTTCCTTCCGCTCTTTACAGCCCAGAGCTAAATTATCTCCTCTTTAGATAAATTCCAGAAACATGGGCTGCCTAAACATTGCGATACAAAACTTGAATTATGAAAATCAGGAAATCACTACAGTATGGATGTTTTCAAGAAGAAGGCATTATTCATTAGTAAAGTAAAAAAGTAATAAATAAATAACATTGCAGTCTCGGTGGACTTAGAAACAAGTAATTTAAGGAAGTAAAAAAAACAACAAAAAAACCCTCCACTTTAGAAGTTGGAGGTCAGTATTGTTGAAAGAAAAAAGGTTGAAAGAAATGTATACTTATTCAGCAAGGACAGTAAAGACATTAATAATGTTATAAATTGTTTAAAATAAATTATGTTCTTTTAACTTTCTGTTCATCTAAGAATCCTGAAAAAATGCATCAGTTTCCACAAATATATTAAGCAGCACAACTGTTTTCATCATTGATAATAATAAGAAATAATTCTTGAGCAGCAAATCAGCATTGTATAAAAGTATTAGTGAATGAGGCCCCATGTTCCTCCACAAGTAACTTGCAATTTTATATTGTTTCACCTCAAATGTCAACAGAGAGCCAATAATGCCATAGTGTACATTTAAACTACCGCAGTCCTGAGTTATGATAGTATTTATGTGCAATGTCGGTCTGTTGTGATGCCTTGTGATGTGATCACTGTCAATAACCATAAGTTCTTTCAAGAATTGAAGTGCTGTCATGACCACTGATCCCCTCCTCTACATTACTAATGTATAACCGTTTGACCTCTTGACCTACAGTATGCATCCACTCTGTCTTCAGGGCTTGAATGTCATCGATGTGCACAAATCACTCCACTACTTGACAATCTTTCTCCGTCTCCTTAATTGTATCACTCTTTGAACATTGAGCTTGCTGGACTGTCCCACTTTAATTTGAATTTTTAGAAAAAACAAACAATGTGAACATATTCAAATTCACACACTTTTATCATGCTAACCTACAAAAATAAACAGCTTTTAATTACGTATCTTTACCTTAACACTAATTTTCACCATCATTGGTGTGACATAGCCATAACTCAGTGCACTGCTGGTATTCAGACCACAGGTCACTCTTTCCCAACAATCCTACTTTCCTAATCATAGCACAAAAGAGCAGCATACATGCAGCGTGCCATTGATCTGCCTTTCTAAAGGGCCACGCTTGACTCATAAAGGCTCTTTGTGTCAGAGGGAAGTGGAGTGAAAGTTTGGTGGCAGTGGAGGCAAATCTGATTGTTCACTCATCTGGGATGAATACAGAACACCACCTGACCCGGCCGGGACGGTCCGTTTATGGGGCGTAGGTAACGCTCGCACAGAGAGCTGACATGTTGACCTGGCCCCCGGTCCAGGAGTGTCAGCTGCCTAACTGAAGGGTCGTCTATTAGGCTGCATTAATGCCATGCATTGACAGCCAACATATCGTTGGCTCAAAACTTAATTTTTTACTACTAAAATCTGCTTGTTTAGCAATTAAACTTCTGTACCTTTCTAAATAAGAAATGATTTACTTGCCCTCATTCATCAGTGGTTTTAATTGATATAATCACAAATCTATTCACATTATTTTGTAAGGTGAAAGCAGGCACTTTTTAACTTAAATGTGGAAGGCTGCTGGCGTCAGCTGCTTCCAGTTATTTTAGCTGCAGAAAAATAATCCATTATGCTGCTTGATATTGTAAACTGTTATTTATGTTATGTTATTATAATCTATTATTATTATTATTATTATTATTTAAGGCAAATAGTTTTACCGTTTACAGCACTTTGTAATTCTTGTAATTATAGCAGCTAATGAATAGACAGTCTTCTAGAATCCTGGGGAAAAAAAATGCATCACTGTTTTCAAAAAAATATTAAGCAGCACAACTGTTTTCAACATTGATAAGAAGAAATGTTTCTTGAGCAGCAAATCAACATATAAGAATAATTTATGAAGGGCCGTGTGACACTGAGGACTGGAGTAATAATGATGCTGAAAATTCAACTTTGACATCACAGGAATAATTTTTTACAAATATATTACAATAGGTAACAGTAATTTGAAAATGTAAAAATATTTCACAATATTACTATTTTTACTGTATATTTTTAGCAAATATTTGCTTTTTAAAAGCCTTGGCGCGTATGATTCTCCCTGTATTACATCACAATCTATATCTGAAGTATTATTGTCAACAAAGAGTTGACTTAAATGTGTTCTTTTTCACAAAAGTCTCTCACACACAAACGCACACAACAATACTGACTCAGACCGGTACATACACAAATCCCTGCTCCATTTTTATCAGTCACAGGAAGTGTAAGAGACCACCACATACAAGAGGGCAAACACGATAGGTCATCTTGGAATTTAAACACACAAATCTGTCATTACCTTCACGAGCACAAGTATCTGTTTGACAGCCATATATGTGTGTGGTCTGCAGATTGTGCATCTGAGGGGTTCAGAGGGCAGGAGAAAGGGGAGGTTCTCATTAATGCAGTCCACGGTGAGAAAATATATTTTATTGCTTACAGGATTTATCACTCCGCAGCTGCAGCTCACCACAGGCTGCTGCTGAAACTACTGCCTCATAACTGCTCTGACTCATCCCCTGATCTCACATACAGACACAATACACAACTCTTCACACGCTTAGCTTCGATCCTTAAATGCATTGGGAGCAACAAAAGTTTGAAATGGATTTCAACAACAGTCTGTATCGGTATTTAAGAGTAATATTTCTTTCTCTTCGTCTTTGAACACTCCTTATAATAGACTTTCACACTAGTAACTTTCAATCATGTCACTCAGGGTCAATATTTTAAGCCAACAGTGATGTAAAAAGTGAGATGTGCTAAAAGTTGCGTTTGATCATGTTGCGGTGCAGGTGCCCTAGCCAGATCCAAACAAGTCTTAATTATGCAGGACAGCCTCAGGAGCAGACTTTGACAGCAGACATTGAATGCAATCCTTTAACTCAGATCTGAGAGGCAGTAGGCGTCTGCACAGAGATCTGAGGTGCATCATCCGAGGAGCATTCATCCAAAGCGCAGATCCTAGCCCTTGGCCTGTTTTTTTGATGGACAGCCCACCAAATAGAAGCTAATACCTCCGGAGTAAGGCTAACCGTACGAGTTGATCTTGTTATGCCAACTTCTCGGTTACGCCTTGGCCGGAGCTCAAGCTTTTTCATGCTAAAGCTCATTAGATTTATATTCATACCCTTTGGCATAGATCAGCAGCACACTGTATATCTGTTATTTGGGATCAATATGTGTTACATGGTTTACAAAGCGAGGTGGGAAGCTGTACAATTTTTAATCCTCCTCTTGCCTGCAGGTTTCCTTAAAAAAAGCTGATCTTTTGCTGTTTGTTATAAAGTTATTCCATGTACAATTGAGGTTTGCTTGCTTAAAGGGTCATTAAACCCTAAACCAAATTTTCTGAGATTTTAACAGAGGTATATGTGTTGAACACCATTGAAGACAATGTTAGCATCTGTTAGATTTAATAGTAGGGGGAAATGGATAAATTTGACTTCGCTATTTTCGTCTTCGGGGTTTCAAATCTTCATTGTGTCCACGTCACAGGCTGTGAGGTGGCAGAACACTGTAGTACTTTGATGACTCATCGGTGTCTCATAATTATTCAAGAGACTGAGTTTTCTTATCCAATGAGAAGACACTGTCTCTTAATTATTCATGACACCACGTGGATTTTTTTCAATGACAGACATGTCAAACTGTGATATCGCGTAGTAGATGAGAGAGGCAATCATGGGACGCAAGTGTTTATTTTCGTGGTGCAAAAGTTCCAGTGCGTTGCATATCTTTCCCCGCGATGCTGCCAGGGCTAGACTGGCTACGGGCGGTTGGTTGGCCATCAACCATGGACACATCTAAACTATGTGTTGTGTGTGTAGCAAGCATTTTTGCTCCCCTCTCCTCTCCCCTGCCGTGCCATACCACACCCACTCCCCTCCCTTCTTCTCACAGCCATCCACGCCCAATTAAGTTGCATTTTTCAAAAAGATTGTGAGCTAGACTTGAGCTGAAAGAGGGGGGTTTCATGACCCTTTAAAGACACATTGATACCATTTTATAAGGTTCAAATAACGAACAATGCATGATACTTTTACAACATTTACTACTGTTCATTTCTACATATACATGTTTAAAGGGTGTCATGTCATTATTTACTTGCCTTCATATCATTCCAAACCTGTGTGACTTTCTTCTTTGGAACAAAGTTTTGAAGTGGTAGAAACATTCCTAAAAAAAATTAAGACCCCACTGACACTGACTTTCATTGATGTGCTTTTTTTTCTCTCCTTAAAATATCTTTTTATGTTCCACAGACATGCAGTTATACAGGTTTGGAATGACATGAGGGTGAGTAAATAATGACAGAATTTTAATTATTAGCTAAACTTTTATTTGAACATTTTAAGCTGTATAAATTAACATTAAGGGCCCTATTTTAACAATCTAAGTGCATGGTCTAAAACACACGGCGCAAGTTCACTTAGGGCGTGTCTGAATCCACTTTTGCTAGTTTAACGACGGGAAAAATGGTCAGCGCGCCAGGTGCATGGTCTAAAAGGGTTGTGCCTATTCTTTTAATGAGTAATTGGTGTGTTTTGGGATTTACGTGTGTTAAACCAATCAGAGTCTCATCTCCCATTCCCTTTAAATGTCAGTTGCGCTCGTGCCATGGCTGATTAGCTATTTGCATGACGGAATTTGATAGTGGAAAGACCGAAGCCGCCTCCAGAGCACAAAAGGAACTGCTCGTGCGTGAGGTAAAAGTGCGCAAGCAGACCATCTACAGGACAAGCCGGATTCCACCATATCTTTATGTACACAGTAATAATCTTTTACATTGTAATCCTTTTATTTTAAATATTTGGCATGTTTGTGTGCTGCTGTGCATCCCTGTGTGTTTAATAAGCAGAGTGTACGCGCGTTGTGGACCCGCCACATAAAAAAAAAAAAATATATATATATATATATATATATATATATATATATATATATATATATATATATATATATATATATATATATATATATATATATATATATATATATATATATGCGCCATTGACTTTAGACCAGGTTTCAGTTGGTCAATGGCGCAGTCTATTTCTGTTGCCTCAAAATAGCAATGTGCCAGAACACACCTCGTTTTCAGACCAGCACGCCCATGGGCGCACAAATGGGCGCAAATGCATTTGCTATTTAAACAACGTGGTGCAGGACGTGAAAATGATAACTGCGTCAGGCTGAAACTAGCAAAAAACAGCTTGGCGCTGCATTGCGCCGGGTGTAAGATAGGGCCCCAAGTGTTATTATATAAACATTAAACAACATAAAAAAGGTGTTAGTTCACTGTTAGTTCATGACACCTAATGCATTGACTATAACTGAGCCTTTTTTGTAAAGTGTTACACTTATGTTTTATGTTTCTGTAAAGGCATGTGATGTGAGGAAACAGAAGAATCCAAGTCTGACAGGCAGGGGACAAGAGTCATGATGGGATGGACAGTCTATGTAACTTTAAGTGATAGAGAGAAAGTAACAGTAGCAGATGAGCAATGAGACAAATATTAGTGCAGCTCCCTTAGCCTGAGTCCCTGAAGATGAGGCACTCAAATGATAGGAAAAATGAGCCTACTTATAATAAAGAATTGCACAATGAAAATGAATTACTACTGACCGCTGACACCTGAACAGCTTGCAGGCTCACAGGGGAGCTCGTAACGTGCAGTGATTTCTGGGAGTGCACAAAAAATGAGGTCACCGCAAAAGATTAATGACCGAGGCAGACATCACAAAGCTGCACGATACACTCAAACAAAATAACCAGGCGGGAAAAACATGCAAATTGAATCATTGATCAGAATCCATCTAATTAACTATCTAGCACACTTTGTCAGAGATAGGTGATTTAACTGTGAGTGGCATGAGAGCAAATTCAGTAATGGAGTCTTCAGAGGAAAGTGATTGATCCGAAGAAGAGTGTCCAGTCTAGTGAGTGCAAGAGCCCAACCGGGAGGCACCCTTGAGCTCCTGAATTTACTCATCCTTTCCCTGAAACTTCCACATACAAACTAATAAACAAAATCATCTCATCCACCCAAAGAAAACAGGTTTACTGCACTGAAACTGCAGAATTGTAACCCAGTTGGTTCCTGTAAAAATTATTTTGATCAATGATTTTGCCTTAGTTCCAAAACTACTTTGGCCGAAACCAAATGTAGTAGTAGGTTTTTTGTTTGTTTTTGTTTTGGCTGTTTTGGCTGAATATTGTTGGATTCCGAAATTTCGGTGCATTATGAATTGGTAGTTCAAATCTAATTAGCTGACTTTATGCAAATTCCAGGAGTACTAGTCTACATGGAAACTACTGTATACCGGTTATTGCACTTTCTTTAACGGCTTGCTATTTGCAGAAATTATGAACTGCGCAAGGAAATCTCATCCAAGTATGGCCACCTGCATCTCAGAAGTTTCATTAAATGAGATCCATCCCACCTCCACCTCTTTAATCATGTTTCATATTCAGAAACAATTACGCAAGGAAATTTAGCCAACCCAGGAAATGAACAACTCCCATCCAGGCCTTTTCTCTCAGGCAAACTTGTAATTTACCAATTAGTATGCAAAGAGATTTTAATTCTGCCAGCTCCACACACAAACCACAAAGGCGATTTTTCCTCTTTAACTCCATGTCTAAACCATTAATCACTAATCAAAGCCGTAGATTAAATGACGTAGAGACCGACACTTTTAATATGTACACAAGGTTTTACTGCTGGAATTATACTCTTTTAATGGTAGATACTTATGGATGGAAAAACAGCAGAATAGCTCTTACATCATCAAAACAGCCCTTGTCTTTTCATTGGTCCAGATCCAAGCTCTGATTGCTCATAAATTATATTTTTCACATGCTGAAAAATTAAACCAATTTAACACTAACACTTTGAACAAAATGTACTAAAATGTTCTGTTCTTTGAATATTGTGTCCATGGAAAATTCTGAAGTGCTACCATGACAATATCAAAAATATACTGTCTAGAATTGTCAACTGAAGTCTTAACCCTTTTCTATTTTTTCTAATGATCTGAGGTCTAAGTTTGCTCCTACCTAGAAGGGTTTGCATATGAAGAACCAATCAAATTGTAGGGAAATTATGTAATGTTTCATGTAATTTTGGCTATGCTCCTATTCTATAAAAAAACTGTTGTATTCCTTTTGCTGGTGGGATTCTCTCTGAAATTTGTCTGAGATCCTCCGGCCGTGATTAAAGCATATTCGAAGGCATTGTCTGAAGTCTGTCGGTTATTATTGCTGCGCAGCAAGTTAGGGTTAGGCCAGGGACTCGGCCAACGTCGATGAGGAGACGTACTAGAGTATAAATATTATTGAACGGGGACGTCAATTGTAGACGAGACCCAGGTAGACTTAGGTCAGGTACGTTTAAAAGAAATCTACCACACCCATCAGCCAACACTCAGAACGCAGCGAAAAGAAACAAAACAATAAGTATGATGTATTGAATGCGATGCATGGAAAAGGATCCAACATGGTGAGTGAGGCAACAGAGGCTCTTCCTTGGCCAAGTAAGAGATGAGTTCTGGGATGAAGTAAACAATGGTGACCACAATGAAATGAGCTGATTAAACTGAGCTAGGGAGAACTGACAGTGTTTTTATTTGTGGGTATGCTGAAATGAAGAGGAAGGGAAAAGACGGATGGATTAGAAGAGCTGAAAGGAAAAGTTAAGGTTTTCCTTATGAGGTTAAGAGATGATGCATTTGGAACTTCTGGAAATAAACCAAGTCTCGCACTCATTATCGCATGTAGACATAATAAATGCATACACCCTCCTTCCACCCAACATGATTAACAGTCAAATTTAGACTGCAATGCTCCAGTGTCTTGCGTGTGAAACCACATAATGCCCACACAGACTCCTACATACTCATGGGTCACACATATATTAGTACCGCATGGTGAAGAAAAGATTAATATTTGAAAACATAACTTTAAATTATGAGCAGTGATTTCTATAAGCAGGAGCTTGATGATTTCCTCCTGTTCTAAATCTCTACGGCTGTGTTACAAGAGTCAATTCTAATGCTTGACAAATGTGCAGTGTCTCTACAGCAGAAGCTCACGCTCAGCTGGATGAGAAGCTGACATCAGAGATTTGAGAATGTGGGATCATGCAGTTAATAAAAGACGTGAATTTCTGTCCGAGCCCTTCATATTAGAAATGCAGAGATCATCATTGTTTTTTTTTTTTTTATTTGTTTTAATGTTACATTTTTATGATTGAATTAATTATTAGCTGCAGTTTCCTCACCCCAGTTTGGGAAACCCTTGTCTAGCTCACTTGTACAGTATGTCACTTGTACTGTATATGAACAAATAAACACAGCCTTGTTAAGCATAAGAGACTTTAAAAATATATTTAAAAAAAATCTTATACCAACCCTAAACTTTTGAGTAGTGTACGTCATCAAAGAAACTGATTCATTAAACAGGAAGCGCAAGCTTTGATCAAATATTACATGGGCAAAAAATAATATTTTTGCATGGATGAATTGTTGACATTAGTAACATGCATTAAGAAAATAGGGCAGGTATTGAATTCATGCTGACTTAAAAAATTGATTATTGCTTTGGTAGACTTAAATTGAATCCATGTAAATGTACTTATTGACAATATGGTTTTGAGTGTGCTGTGAACTCAAACACACACTAAACAGTGCTGGCTATTTTTTCCGTTTCAGTGTTGCTATTCACCAGGCAGGAAACAGTCCGGGTCTGTGTGGAATGTGATATGACAGAGGGTCATTTCATATAAGCCTGTCAGGCCTAATTTTGTTACCCTGGTGAAATGTCTGTTTATGGATGTCATAGTTCCAACACCCTTCTGTCATACCAGCACTGAAGATTCTCTCCTTCAGTCTATGATGGCCTTTGAATGAAAGGATCTGTGTTTGAACAAAACAACAAAATGTTGCATGAAGGAGGAAAAGCATGAGTTAAATTCTCACATGAAGCTGGATTAACAAACATAATTCTGTGCACACATTAAAAAAAAAAATCTAAAAAAAAATCAAAAAAAATCACAGCTCTCCTGCTGATCAAGCCTCCCTGCTGTGGCCAGAGATTTGATGCAGGCTCTATGTGTCTTTCTGATGTTACAACAAAGACAGAAGGATGAGAGATGAGGGGGAGGTCGGGAACATGGGCAGCAGAAAGCAGAGAGAAAAGATGTAGGGGTTCTTAACATGACCTTAAAGTTAACCTTAAGTCTTACCAGAAAAAAAGCATTACACTTTTTTTCTTTTTTGAACCATGATCCTGATCTATACACAAGATATTCTCCATTCATTTTAACCAATTAAAAAAAAAAAAAAATCGATTAAGGTTCAGGAACCTGTCTGATTGGTGGATCTCACATCCGATCCCGAGGGGTCTTAATACATACAATATACTGTTATATTTAGCACTACAGCATAACGACACAAACGCTTCTGCTTTCTTTCTTCTCTTTTCAAGCAGTGACAGCAGTATCCTACAGTGTAACATACTCCACCTAAAACTATATCAAAGAACTTTTTTGAATTGTTTTATTTAAAAAAAACAAAACTAACATTTAGGACCTAATATTTCCATACAGAATACATAGAATATTTGTACTTTGTATAGATTTGAAAAATTATTTTAAAATACCACAAATTACTTAAGTGAACTCCAAAAAACCTAAAAGATGATTAAAAATAGTGACTAGTTCTAGCAGCTAAAATAGGCTATACAGTACACTTTCCATTATACATTCGTATAAGTTTTGAAATAATGTTGATGTTGACATGGTTGTCCATGGTGTTTTACAACTATCTGTATAAGCTGAAAGTTTAATTAAACAATACAAAAGAAAACATGGATAAATATTCATTTTGAAATGGGCTTCATACAAAAGTAAGCTGTCTAATATCAGCAGATACAGATTATCATTAAAACAGAAATCATTATTTGTGAAATAAATAAATAATCAAATCAAGCAAATATATTGGGCATCTTGATAATAAAAAGAAAATCAAATAGATGATATAGTGGACACTGGTTCTATGAAGAACCTTCAACATCTATGGAAACTTTCCATTGCACAAAAGGTTATTTATCGTGAAAATAAAAGGTTCTTCAGGTTATTAAAATGTTCTTGACACGAAGAAAAATTGGTTATTTTAAGAACTGTTACTCAAAGGTTCTTTGGGGAAACAAATTAGGTTCTTCTATGCCTATGGCATCGCTGCAAAAAGGGATTTTGGAAACTTTGTTTTTAAAGAGTGTAGGTAGGTGATAAGATGAGTGGTGTAAAGAAATGTTGGCACAAATACATTCTGAAGAATTTAAACCATTTTATTTCCTGCACAAGGACAAGCACACATGCTGTTCATCCAACTGCACTGCTCACACCATTAATCCAGACTCTGATTGGTTAATAATTCTGCAGAGCTCCATTATGCACCAGCCGCCCAGTTAGGAGAAAACTCAGGCCTGGACACGGCGATCTGCCCCCACCAGAACCCAGAGGCATATACAAGAAAATCCATGAAATGCGTATCAAATCAAACTGATACAAGAACCAGCTGAGCTTTCTCATGGCCACATCTCCTTATCTGCTGCATGCACTACATCAGCTGCTGAATGATCAGCGAGCCCTGTTGTTTGACCTCTGACCCCAAGGCTAGTTATCTTTGTCACCACATGTCCCAGTCCCTTCTATATTACTATTTCACAACCATTGTTAACACTTATGAGCTTTTACATATGTCGTCTATGGTGGGGGAATCAAGGGTGTGTGACTTCATAAATATTCACTGTAGCCGGAATGAAATGTTAAGATGTTAATAATGTCCTACAAAAGATCCTTGTGCAGTGCCTGGTAAGGATGAATCAGAGGGTTGTGCTTATGAGCTTATTAAGGGACAAAGGCAATGTAGTTTAAACCTCTATTCTACATAGGTAAAAATCACACTGGGTATTTTAGCTTTCACACTTCAGCTAACATTCATCTCCCAAATTTCAGAAGTTTTTTTCTTTCTGAGCCTTTACTATTATCAAGTTAAAATCTAAATCTAAATCTCAATAAAAATTGAGCATGCCAAGGTCTTTGAAATGCAATGCAAGAAGCAGGAGCAGGGTATAGCAACATTTGAACATAACACAGTGTAAAAAAAAAAAAAAAAAAAAAAACGTGTCAAAAATGTGCAACAAACATACAACAAATAAACAAAATCTGTACATTAAGAAAATCAGATGAAAAACTATGGCAGTAGTATATTGTTACAAACTGCATTGCATAGCCATGTCTAAAGTAGACCTATGTACTGTTGTCAGGGACTGTGGAAAAGATTTGCTCTTATTAAGATTAAGTAGCAGAATTTGTCCTGTCTGAAAATCTAACAAGGATGCATTAATCAATACTAGTCAGAAACTAACAGCCTGTTGAAATATGTTCACACAGAACATCAGGCATAAGTGAAATGCACATGAATTCGTCTGATCTCTTTTAATCATTAGGCTTCATTCTGCTGCATGCTGTGGCAATTCACCAACCACAGCCTTTCATAGGTGAGCTCACCTGAGCCCAAGCAATAAAACAGCCCCCCTTCCTCCAGAATTATTCATAGGCCATTTCATTTCGCATTTGGTGAATATTGTTCCGCGGGCTCTCGTTGATGAGCAGCAGAATTTAATTATAAACTAAGAATCAGGCGCGCGTGATGTGATTGCTGACTCTGCAGTTGCTGGGGTCACAAATGGCGCGTAATATCACCTCTCTGTTCAGGGGAAACTGACAAAAATACACGATTTTTCAAGAATAAAAACAACTTACCGAGAATCCAGCCCAGAAGGGACACGAATGTCTCACCCTCGGAGATGTAGTAAGGGCCAAAGCGGCGAAACTGACAGCCAAGATGAGACTCCCGAGCACCATCTGTGAAACTCCCAGAGAAAGCATGATGCGAGTCCGGGTTCGAAACTCCCTCAGCCGGGAGAGACTGCGGGACAGAGACACCGGGCTCAGAGACCGACCCCTCGGCATTGCAGTGACGGGCATGGTCACGACTAAACAGTTTAAATGAACCAAAACTTGGGGTAAATCAGCGGGCTTCGGGTTTACAGGACACCTCTGGGTCTAGTCACTCCGACATCCACAAAGTAAAGATGAATGCATGTGTTGCCAAGACTCACAGACCATCATCCCGTTACACGAGGAAGCTCACGATGTCCTGCTCTCACTGTTCTGAGGATAAGTGCGCTGTTTTCAAGCAGGTGTTTTACCGAGCGTTATTCAAAATCATTTCAATAAGACAAAGAGGTACGCTTTGCGAAGACGAGCGCTGAATGGTCGCCCGCTTCGAAGAAATATGCACGGGATAAGTGATCCATCAAATCCGTTCACAGCCGTGACAGTCCGTTAATGAAATGCCTCACGGCTCTGAACGTCGTATTCAATGGGAACGAAATTCGCATCTATCGCGCGTAGTACGGGCTGCGTATGACGCGGTTCCGCGACACGTTTTCAACGTCCAACTTCAGTGTAGAAATGTTCGCTCGGTCTTTGCGTGCATCCGCAGCTGTGTTGGTGTTGTAGGTGTGTGTGTGTGAGCAGGTGCTTGTGTAGAGGAGGAGATGGACTGACTTTGTCGCCATATGTAGATTCAGATGGATGGATGCGGGCAACGAACTCGTTTTTGGAACCATAAAAGCTTTTAAAAGAGTCGACTTAAAACTTACTTATTCATACTGTTACTTTTCATTAAACTCGCTTTAAGATTGAGTCTTTGCGTTCGGTAAAATATATGCCATTTAAGCAATGTCACTGGAAAAACAACTGATATTCAGTAGCACTGCATCATTGTGAGTGTCATACAAATTAAATAAAACAAGTAGGCTAATTAGTATCCGGAAACAGTCCGGGTTCAGACCAAAATCGATTATTTAGTTTGTATGTGTTTTCTTCGATAAAAAGCTAAAGCATCAAGCTTCACGTGCCACCGAGCAACACGCAGACTGAAAGCAGGACTGGAACCACATGTGTGAATGGAGCGGAGTGACAGAGATTCCCCCTCCCTGGGCGTTCTGTATTGATTCTACTGGAGATCCTTTCCGGGGTTTCCATTTCTCACTGCTCCAATAAAGACAGCGAGAGAAACCCGTTCTGCGCTATCATGAGCCGACGATCTGAATTTCCAAAACGGGTTTCTCTCGGTGGACAAATTAATGTCGATTTGTGAGATAAAACACCGACGTTTCGACTAAACAAACAGCTCTTCGCTGACCTACTCGTGTAAATCTCATTTAACACTTAAAGTGACCCAATGCTGTTAGTATGCTTGAAACGCCGATCAACCAATCAAATGTTTATTTCCGGCCCATCACATTTGAGGACCGGATCTTTTTTTTTTTTTTTTTTTTAAAAATCCAAATCAGTAACATACTTGACAAAATTGTACTTGTAAGTTTGCATGAAAATATGGTTACTTATTTTACAAACGAACCGTGTAGTATGCATTAAAATGCAGATTGTTCTTATTTCATGTGAACATTTTGCATGGCTGGAGTAAATAGCCATAATACCAGACCTGTTTAATTCCAGTTTGAGCTTATGAAAAATGTCTATGTCAAGGCTCCTTAAAAGGAAGCATGTTAAACATGTCGTAATATACAAAGACCAAACTACCATATTTGGTAGGCTACATGTAATATGAGTCTGTAGTTAATACAGCCTCTCTTTAAGATAACTCTGTCTCACATACATCATTATACATGTAAACATGTCAGCAGTCACTTTTGTTAACAGGAAAACTAAAGCCACATTTTCAACAATTAACTGACTGATATTTTATAAAGATTAGATTTAAAACTACTACCACATGAAACAAAAAGTTCAAAGAAATAGGCATTTTGCTTGATATTAAAATAATATCATCATTAATAATAACACTTTGTTTACAAAGTTGTATTATTAGTAGTTTGTTTTCTTCAGTTAAAAGAGGAATAAAACACATACTTAACTTTTATTATTTCTTTAAACAAGGCGTGCCGTTTAATTTAGGTATTCATGGAGTAGAAGTGATCATTTAGCTGGGCTTGATTTAACCATCGACTAAAGGTACAGTAATATTAAAATCAGTTTTATAATGGCCAGACGCAATGAACGTTGTGAATGAATCTGGCAGTAAAGCATTTGCGCCATCTGCAGGCCAACAAGTGTCACTACACACTATACTGCAGTCAGTGCACTGTCGCAATGAAACATTTTAAAAGTCACCTTCCTCCTTTGCAACGGCAAACTGTATTCTCTATGCAAAGTCATTTTTGTATTGCACCTCCAACTACGGAAAAATCCCTAATACAATGACAACATAGTGTATTTTAAAAATGATTTATTTTTTAATACAGTGGCATACTGGAAATTGTGTTGAAAAGGGAACAAACTCTGCCACACGTGAATAGTTAATGACCAGTCAAAGCTGTGTTATAATGTCTAAAGAAAAAAAAAAAAAAAGTCTTCCGGCGTGCCATAATAAATCTATTAGTACAAAAATACATTTCAGGACACACAATGTAGCATCCAGTATCACAAATAAATGCATGGAACACATTTCAAGCACACCGTTTAAAAGAAACAGGTTTTGAGAATAGTTTACATCAAGCACTTTCTTTTGTAAATAAAGAATAAAAAGATGGTTATTATTAAAAACCGCTTACATTTAGTGTGTATCTGTAGAAAATGTGATATTATTACTGCCAAGTACACGTTCCAAGGCTCAAGGGTAGAACCAGAATACAAAGACAAACCGTTTGAATTTCATTCATCCTCTTTTATAAACGTTTTCCCCCTTTAAGTTTTATACAAAATAATAAAGACATACAAAAAAAGTCATTTACAAACCAAAAATGAAGGCAATATGCTAGCTTTATGTACAGCCAATTGATATCCGTCCTCCCATCTTTTATTTGTGTTTCTCTTTAAAAGTCATGTGCATAGCAGATAAAAAGAGAAAACCTGTTCTTAGACTTTACGCTGTTTACGTGTGCAACACCCATGTTTATTTGTACAGCGGGTTGACAAAAATGGCAGAAAGACAACTTCAGTTTCTTCATAATTTATCATTAGAACAACTTAGCAAAAAGAAACCAAAAAGGTTTTCGTTATTGAAAAAAGTGTGTCGTTTCAGATAAGGCATCACTGCTTTACATGGAGTGTTTGAGAGAGAGGGAGAAAGAGGGAGTAAGAGGGAGTGAGGAAGAATCTGGAAGAGAAAGAGGGGAGAGGAAAGAGCAGCAGTCTTCACACCTGAGTCAAAGCACATGCATAGATCTCGACACAGCAGGAATGTTCCAGTGCTCAAGTTCACAGGTCTGTGAGGAGGCTAGTGGTGTCTACAAAGGAGCCATTAAAAAAGGTGAGCCTTAAGTGACGTGTCCTTGGCTAGAAAACTTCATTCTGTATATTCTTCATATCCGACTCTTTCCTTAAAGCTCTTATCTAGCACTGATCCTGCACCTTGACATGATAAAAGTCAGGAAACGTGTCAGATGTACACTTCAACTGCTCGATTGAAAATCCTAAAACTAGAATTCGATATTCTAGAAAAGTTGCACTGTACATTATAATCATAACGTTATAGTGTGCATACTATATAAAGTGAAAATACATTTGCAGATTAATATAGTCTATACGTTTAAGTAGCCTAGGCTGAATGGAAGAACCTAATAAATCCTTTAAAAAATAAACACAAGTTGTGTGTCGCAAGATATTACAGTTGGCTTACAGTGTGAATATTAATTGGTCAGTGGCACAGAGCATGCAGTCCATCAATGGTTAATGTCTGTTTTTGTTATCCTCGAAAGCCTTTAAAAGCACTTAAAAAAGAAGTGAAAGATAAAGCAAACATGAAGAGGACGATGAGGAGATTAAAACAGCACTTCATAGAATGTAACCCTCCCTCCAGTCTCTGAGGTTACCGTAAACAAGCCAGAGCACAGTCAGGAGACCCTTCATTTAGTGTAGCATAGTGCGTAGCCTTCGTGTGTGTGTGTGTGTGTGTATGAGTATGTGTGTGTTCATAAGGGGGAAGGTCCTCTCTCTTTTAAACTGGTTCCACATTCAGTAAAGGGACCTGCTGTTGCCCTCCTCAGAAATGGTCAATAAGCACAGACACACAGTTGGCTCCAACCAGGTAGTTGGGATCTCCAGGGAGAGATTTGTTCTGCCAACTCTTAGGATCACCTGAATAAATAACAGAAAATGCAGATGAATATGATTGATGAATTGAGAGTAAGATCAATCATCGCGTTCAGAAGTTTGGAGTCAGTTTAATTTTTTTTTTAATGAAAGAAAGAAAAGAGACTTTTACATTGTTACATAAAAATATATATAAAATAAACGCTGTTCTTTTTAACCCTCTATTTAATAATCCTGAAATAATAGCACACAGCACTGTTTTCAACATTGCTAATAATTATTAGAATGATTTCTGAAGGATCATGTGACACTGAATTAGCAATGATGCTGAAATCTTTACCATCACGGGTGTAAATTACATTTGAAAATATATTCAAATAGAAAAGAGTTTATTTTAAATTGTAATAATATTTCACAGTATAATTGTTTTTACTGTATTTTAGATCCAATAAATGCAGCTTTGGTGAACATAAGAGACTTCTTTCAAAAACATTAAAAAAAAAATCTCGCCGACTCCAAACTTTTGAACAGTCGTGTATGCATTATACATCACGTATATGCAGTGACAGTTAATTAAACATTAAATTAAGCCACATGCATGCTTGTTTTCTAGTCAGATCCACGATTCTAAAGCCAACAAAACACTAACAAAAATGTGGCGTAAAACAAAACACACGTTTGGAGAAAAGTAAACAAAACTATAAACGAGGTGCATTATTTTTTAGCATATTTCAACAGCTGTATCAGTACAATATTGTGCAATTTTAGCAATTGTTCTCTTTGGTTTGCATGAGGGAAAGAGAGGAGCGTAGCGGGACGCTCCGAGATAAGACAGGCTCTCAGCATGCGTTATTTGTTCTGGTAGAGATAATCAGCAGAGCCAGAGCAATAACCAATAAGCTCATATCCCAAGGTGCTGTAATGCATAAGAACAAGGTTGTTTTTTCATTCATCAAGGTGAAGTGTGCAATTTCTGTACCACTAGCGGCACCAAACAGAGACGAGTCAAGTTTCAAACAAACAAACAAACATTATATGTTCTGTTTGGTGGTTTTATGGTGAATAAATTACACACTTTATCTTCAAAACCGATTGAAAACGATTAATTTTTTAGCTCATTTATAGAGGACCTCAGGATTTCAGTGCTCTTTTGCACTCTGCTGTGAACTCCATCAGAACAACTGTGTTAAAGTAGTTAGATAAACGCTCTCTTTCCAAGAGAGTGCAGGGGAATTTGCCTTGAACTTTGGACAAATGATGGCCTTGCTTTAAAATATGCAGATTAGAGGCAAAAGCCTGTAATGGTTTTGGATGAGGCAGGAATCTCCGATCTCTCCACTGCACATTCAGAACGAGAGGTTCATTAAAAGGTTAATACACGGTGGTCCGAGGTTTACCAATAAGAGTTATATAGAGACGAATGAGTGAAACAAGAGAGAGAGAAATTAAGACCCAGGGAAAAACATTTGCTGATCTCCATTAGCGGGACGAAGGCAATTCCAGCATCTCTGCATATTCAGACATTTGGGTGGCTGTGTGAGAATCAGTTCAATACACAAATAATATTATGAGTGAATTATGATTAATAGATGTGAATTCACATTGGCTAATTCATGAAATCATGAGACTCAAGTGAAGATGGCAAACAACCTATTTTGTCAATGTTCATCTGCAGATTTCTGATTATTTAACTAACCTCGAAGGAGAAATTGAGCGATTCAGTGCCTTGATCGAGAGAACACAAAGGCCTATGAAACGAATCTGCCCAGCGAAAACTACTCGTACTGAACAAAATGCAGAATTTGTTGGGCCCTGCAAAATACAAACCATCTGCCAAAACAAATTTACTTTCTCTAATGCAAAATATCCATTCAGTACAATATAATGGATATGTTGTCATTCACTAATGGAAAAATTATTTATTTTTAAAATATTTAATAATTTTTTTCTTAGTTATCACATCCAGTTCCTTTTATGAAAAATCTAAATGTGTAACATTTATTCCCTTATAGAATATACACTACCGTTCAAATGTTTAGGGTCAATTTGAAATAACTGTTTTCTGTTTCAGTACATTTTAAAATGTAATTTATTCCTGTGATGGCAAAGCTGAATTTTCAGCAGCCATTAGTCCAGTCGTCAGTCACATGATCCATTAGAAATGCTGAAAACAATTGTGCTACTTTAATACTTTTGTGGAAACATTTTACTTTGATGAATAGAAAGATATTTTGTATTATAAATGTATTTACTGTCGCTTTTGATCAATTTAATGCATCCTGTCTGAATAAAAATATGAAAGTATGACCCAAAACTTTTGAACAGTAGTGTATGTGCGCATGTATCCAAATACCTAGATGATGGAAATAATATAATTATTTTAATGTAGGGTGAATTATCACACCTGGTTTTAAAAGAGACACTTGGTTTAAATAGACCTTAAATAAACCACATAAATGAATGAGCAGACTGGAATTAGTGAGTCAGTGAGATAAGCTAAATGACTAAAATATTAGTCATATTTAGTGGTATAATAAAAAAAAGGTTAACAAATGACTGGTCATATGGAGGTGTGAATAAGAAAATGCATAATGAAAAAAAGGCCCACAACCAAACAAGTTGTCACAAAGCCATCCCAAACGACCCCAAAAAGGACAGAGAGAGGACAGCGTACCCGACGAGGAGTCGGAGGATTTTAGAGCAAAAGACCAACCATCAGGGGTCATAGACGCACAGTGAGGTAGGCGGAGCTCCACTGGCTTCAGGAACTTCAGACCGTGAGGACCACACATCACCAGAGGACTCAGCAGAGTTTCACCTGGAAATAAAAACTTGTTCCTTTAGCATTTGCTCTACACTCAAGCACACAACTGTATATGAACAGACAATGTTTCTCATAAAGCTACAAATTTAGTACTGATAAGCTCACTTGCATTTTGAGTACAGGTTAGTTCATGTATCAATAAAAAAATAATCTGTATCAAATTCTGGATTACCAGGTTTCTTTCACAGATCAGAAAACGACAAAAATGTCAGAATCTTCTGACCCCCGAGTTAAAAAGATGCGTGACTGACCTTTCTCTTTGTCCAGAGGTGGCAGGATGCTGTTATCCCGACACACTTTGAAGTAGATCTCTTGCTCCACACCATCAGGAATCGCTCCCTGAGGGATAATGATGCTCACCCCCGTCTCAATGGAACTCAGAACCCCGCCGTTACAGTTGAAGATGCCCCGCGCCGTCGCCACCACCGTGTGGCTGTCATCATCGTCGTCGTCCTCCAAAGCACTTGGGCTGGAAAGAGGAAAAATAAAATAAGATAAACCTACTTTTTGACTCCTCTGATCTTTAGTTCTTTATTGAAAAAATAAATCTAGCTATAGCAGAAAGGTAATCTTAATACTGAAACTATCAGTAGACAAATTTCTAGTTCTACTGATTGTGATAATGTTTTTCTGTTTTGTGTCCTACATTTACTTAATTTTTTACTTTTTTATTTTTTAAGTAATATCTAATTTACTTCATGTTATAGTTTTAGCGCGAAAAAAAAAAAAGTAAGCTTGACAGTTACGGAGCTAGTTTCTAGTGTACCTGACAGGTATTGCCTTGGGTACGGCGTTGATGTTGTTCTGCTGGTATTTCGGTTTCTGGTCCATGGTGCGGGTGAAGGTGTCCAGGCCGCTGTCATGGTCTGTCGACTGGGGTGAGCTCTGTGGTTTGGCTGTGGTACTGATAGGAACTTTCACATTATCTTTCTTATTTTGAGAGTCATTAGGCAAGAGGTTGTGGTTGAACTTGGGGCTGTCAAACTTGCGTTCGAAGGGCCTTGCAGAGGTGGTGTACGGCTTGGGCACAAAACGGTTGTAGCTGGACGTGGCAGTGCTGTTGGTCTTTGGAGGTTCACCGGTGCCGTTAACAGGAGATTTCTCTGGGAAGCTTTTCTGAGGCAGGTAAGTGCTCTGAACTTTGTCTTCATGACTGGGAGGCTTCACTTTGGGAGATCCGTGTGGGTCTAGCGGTGGGGTCACTGTGTGAGATAGGAAGATTATGTGTATGTGAATAAGTCTCTTATGTTCACCAAGGCTGCATTTATTTGATTAAAATACAGTAATATTGTGAAATATTATTACAATTTATAACTCAGTTCCATTTTAAAAATGTAATTCATTCTTGTGATGGCAAAGCTGAATTTTCAGCACCCTTACTCCAGTCTTCAGTGTCACATGATCCTTCAGAATCATTCTAATATGCTGATTTGGTGCTAAAGAAACAGTCCCTATTATTATCAATGTAGATTACCTGCAGGTTTAGGCAGGGTTGGGGGTGGGACAGCTGGGTTGGCCGGAGCAACAGGGTTGATCTTCTCCACTGACTCTGTCCTGTAGCAGACAGACAAACAAACAACGAAGTCTAGATTCAAACTTAAAGCCATATATTCTGTCATCATGTTTACTGCTATCAAATTTTATATTATAAATTCCAGGAAACATGATAATTTATGATAATGTACCTGGGGTAGTACCCTGGTTGGGTCTGGGGTTGGGCTGGCTTGATGGCAGGTGTCAGCTGTGCGGAGGGTTTGCTATCAAAGCTTCGGCGGTCGAAGTAAGACAGCTGTTTCCTGTAGTACTCCTCATCCTCATCAGGGTCATTGTTATTGGAGCGAATGATATCATCGGGCTGCTGTGGCTCTGGACATCTGACAGATTAAAGACGCATGTGTACCTTCAAATACTTTATGCATAGAATAGTTGCAGTATTAATTTCAATAAAAGTGGAGTAATATATTCAGTTGTGCTGAATAATATTTTTGTGGAAACCATGATAAAGGATTATTTGATGAATAGAAAGTTTAAGAAAAAAAACAGCATTTATTTGAAATAGAAATGTTTGTAAACATTGTAATGTTTTGGTTACAAAAGTGTTCTTTATGTAGACACAAATGATATTGTATTTGTGGCTGCAAATGTATTGATTTTAAGTGCTAGTTCATTACCTAAAGGCCTTCTCTTGGTCCAGGTTACTTAAAGAATTGGCTTTGGGCACAGAGGCAGCGCCAGGTTTAGGCACCATGTCCACAGGCTAAAGGAAGCAGAAAAATGTAACTTAATTATTCAGTCTGTAGAGTGTGTATTTAGTGAGAAGAAATACAGACCATGCCAACTCACCCGAATCCCAGAGTTTGCAGACTCTTTTGCTCTGTCCACAGACACGGATCGTTTGTTCTCAAATATCTTAACCCTCGTGAGCACGGACTGGGGCTTCATGGCTGGGTCTTCCTCTGCCTCGGCTGGAGGAGGAGGAAGTTCAGGTTCTGCTGTCGGTGAGAGGGACTCCGGTTTGGGAGGGGACACAGAGGTCTCCGAATTCATGTAGCCCCTCTGTGGTGGTTGAGCGTAGGAAGGTCTCTGGGAGGGGTCGTAGTACTGTTGTTTGGGGGGCTCAGGGGAGCGGGAGGTGGCTTGAGTGTGAGGAAGTGGTTCTTGGTTATACTGTGGCCGCGCAGGGGGTGGTTCGTCGTGTCGGATCGGTCCAGGGCTAGGTTTGCCATAACGAGGTCGACCCGTGTCGTGCCGCGTCTGAGGGTGACCATACATGTGGTCCAGACCATCCTCGTAGGGCATATGAGGGTCGTATCCAGAGGTGTGGTCATACGGAGCCCATTGCTCGTCGTACGGAGGCACGCTGTTTTCAAAATGTAGGTGAGGGTCAAAGTTACGAGCCTTTGATTCCATGTAGCCCCCATCATAGCGACTGGGCTGGTGGTCGTAATCTCTGTATGGCTTGTCTTCCTGGTAGAGGGGCTGCTGGGGGTTGTAGTTGGGCTGCATAAGGTTTTGGCTCACCTGCATCTGCTCATTGGTTCGGTAGATATCCTTCTTGTACATCTGTTGATAAAGCCAAAGCAGGAAAATTATGAACAAACTGTACAAAGAACTGTACATTAAACTCAAAACCACAGCAATCAATTGAATTGAATGAAACGACAGAAACCAGAAGTGAATAATATTCGGATTAAAAGTTGAAGAATGAAGCACAGAGTCAGCAGAGAGACCTGCAATAGAGGAAGACTCAGAGTGGGCAGTTATTGAACAGGTCAAATGGAGGCAGCCATTACACAGTTTCAGAGTTTAAGAAAGATAAAATGACTCATGACACGCCAAGCTGCAAAATCATTGGGGTAAAATCAGCCAGAAAAAGTCCCACTGAAAAAGAAATATACAAAAACAATTTGGTTCAAAAAATAAAATGTATTTTGAAAAGTAGCCTTTTAGGAACCATTTTTGGATTTTGTATAATAAAGCAGCATGACGCTGAAGCTGGGATCATTCGCCAGCTAGTGAAACGGTACGTAATGCGCTAGTTTATGATCGAATCAGAAAAGTAAATGCACTAGCGTGGTTTCTCGCAGCTCATAAGCAAACTTAAGACTCTGCTGAGACATTACATGTCACATCGATGTCACGTGTCTTTACGGGATCTTTACGGGTTGTGTGTGAACACACGCACAGATTCCAGAAAATCACTGGCAGTGTGAATGAACAAAAATCAAACAATCCCGGGACAAATCCTGGGACACATTATCCGTGTATTTTCCGGAATCACTGTGTGAAAGGGACTTAAGAAATACATGCTAGAACTTTCCAGTTTCTAAGCTATTTTATTGTTGAATCACAGAACAGTGTTGACAATACATTTCGGCGCTACTGAATGTTTCTGTGTGCGCGTGATCTGCCTGTGATGTGCAAGCTGCTCTCTCTATGTGTTACAATTCAGCAGCGGATTCGTTTAAAACAGCAATTAACACAATATGCTGTTTAAAACGAGCTTTCTCCCGATCAATTTTGAGCTTGCACATGGTATAATCACACATCTCTTGTGTTGCGCTCTCAGAGTATGCATTTATTTGTAATTTTAACTGTTGGAAACGGAGCGTAAAAGTGGACTTCAAAGATTTCTTATCCTGATGCGCCTCTATAGGCCATGATCAGCGACTAGTCGACATCAAGCTTAAAGCATCATGGCAGAGTATTAAAGTCGATTTGTCTGTGTAACCCCTATGAACTAAATGAATATAAATGTTTCAAAATATCAAATTATGATGAATAAATGTCAAGGATTGTTCCATTATAAAGCTATTTCAGGAGTCATAAAGGCAGCAGTTTTCACATAAATGTTATGATAAATGACAAATGTTTCTACAGGTTTAAATTAATATATATATTTAGTTTAATTTCAAGCCCCGCACAGAGCATGCAGGGGAGAAAAAAACTAAATATTGTGGCCACAAATTATGAATTAGTTCACTTTGGCCAAAATGTAACTACATTAACACAAGGCAATTAGTTTGTTTCTTAATTCCTGGCCATGATATGCATTTTATTCTGTAGTTTAATTAACTTTCTGCTGAAATACTTTTGTTGACTAAATTTAGATGACATTTTAGCATAAAATTGCTGAATTAAGTAATATGACGATGAAAAATGAAAGAATATATATATATAAAGAATACTTCTGTCAGAAGACAAAAACTGAAAAACTAAAAAAAAAACTACAAATGAACACTGTTGTAAAGAGCAAGGCTACCTTTCAAAGTCAATAGGAGGGGGGAAGATTCAAAGTTTTAAATCTAAATAAAGATCAATTTAATAATTAAATCAGTTTATCACATTCATTGCACCACTAGTATTTACTAACTCTACTTCAACAGGCAAAAAAAAAGAAAAATAAACCCATGCAAAAGTAAGAAAGCAACAGTGGGGACCTGGGCTTGCCCGAAGATTCATGAACTATATGATCTGATGCAGCAGGCCTCTGTCATACCCACTGTTGTTTATG
Source organism: Abramis brama (assembly GCF_963993115.1). Lineage (NCBI taxonomy): Eukaryota > Metazoa > Chordata > Actinopteri > Cypriniformes > Leuciscidae > Abramis > Abramis brama. The sequence continues at coordinate 25,474,586 of NC_139965.1, read as the reverse complement.
AACACACATACGCACAATCACAGATAGAGAACAGACGCTCTCATAAGCACACAGCGCACATGCAAGAGCTAGAGGAAAGCACCGCAGCACACAGGCAGGGCAGACGGCGATAAGAGAGGGCACCGGGCTCGGGCGTTAAGTGGGCCGGTTTCAGTCCAGAGCGGGGTGGCTAGTGAGGTACCTTGGACTCTGACCCGGGTTGTCCAGATTGGTTGGGGTCGGGAGACGGGGGTTGAGCTAGCTCAGGGGCAGGTGGGAAGAGAGAGCCAGCCTCTGGGCTGAAATCCCCCTGAGTGAGGGTGACCGGGAGATCCTTGGCACTCGGGGCCCCTACATTTACATGAACAGCAGGGGGCGCTGTCTCTGCCAGCGGCTCAGGCTGCGTGGGGAGAGCAGCCTCTGCTTTCTGTGAAGGTGTTCAAAAATGTTTAATACATGCGGTCAAACCTCACCACTGCACTTCAGCTGTGATTCTCTTCTTTCTCACCTGACACCTGTACTGTTCTATTAAGGGAATGTTCCAGATTCAATTGATGTTAAGCTCTATTGACAGCACCTGTATATAAATAATTTATCTTAATTGGCTGATATTGGATATTTGACCTTTGCTGTCATCTAATCTTTAAAAACACTAAGAATTGAATAACAATGTTAAATATAACATTTAGCAAATCTCAAAATAAATAGAATTATTTTTCAACCTGTACATTACAGTTTATTTTAGATGTTAGTGTTTTATTTATTTAGACAAAATAGTTTATCATTTTAATACTGCCCATTTAACAGTCATCTGAATTTCATAACAAATATGCATTACTTAATTATATGCGTATTACTGCTTGAATTTTAATAATGGTGCATTTCTAGTGACTACACTTTTATAGCATTTCAAGGCCTACTGCCCTTTCTCTGTTAGTGCCTTAACTGCTAAGAAATGCTGTCTACACAGCTTAACTTGTACTGAATTAGGAACATCCCACTAACATACAGAATAGGATGATTCTGGGAACCATGTCATGTAATAATTTGCAACTAAACAATGTTCTGTTTTTACTGTAAGTCTGATGTCAGTTTAATTCTACAGTACAGTACAATGTTTTGGCTCTTGTAATACAAGATCTAAGACACTTTTGATATCATGGTGGCCACTGGACCAATATAGATAAATACATTCACAGTTATATAGTTAACACAGTAATTCCATCATGCACATAATACTTTCTGGTAATGACATCATTTTGCATGACATATAAGGGGACAGCTAGACCACAAGGATGGGGCAATCGTTACACATTCTTAAAGATACAACGTCTTCACTTCCATCTCCATTGTGATCATATTGAGATAAGAGTCACAGCATCTACATGAAGTATAACAGCCGAGCCATATTTGTCACATACACACACACATTCACACAACTACACGCTCACAAATACATATAATAAATACGTGGCAACAATTACTTGGTCATTGTCACTTCTCTAGTACTGCAATGTACTACGGTTTTTAAAGCATTCCTCCATCAATAGCGCCGCTAGAACACTTTTCTCACGCACACCACGGCCTCCAGACAACAGGGAAGGCGTACGGCTCGTAGAAACGCTACCTGCTGAGGTGCAGGGGCCTTGAACCCTGCTGGGTCGATGCGGTTCAGCGGTTCAGGCTGGTACCCTCCATATCCAGGAGGTTCCTGGATGACGGGCAGGTCCTCCCGGACAGGCTCCGAGGAGCGTGTGATGGCGGGCTCGCTTGGAGGTCCAACTTCGTCGTTCAGGGTCTCGTCTAGTTCCTGGTCCGTGTAGGCTCCACCCTCTGTGTCAGTGTCCTCGTAGTCTGAGGTGTGACGGCTGTCCGTGCTGTACATACTGTACTCGCTACCAGGGGCGGACAGGTAGGACAGGCGGTCATCGTGAATGTCCAGATCATCGTCAGGTGCGCCGTCCGCCTACGGAGATTCAGAACACATGATGCAAAGAATTCATCAAGAGAGAGAGAGGAAGAGGAGAGAACAACATGAGAGGGTGAAAAAGAGATGAGAGGGTGAAACCGAAAAATGACATCATGTCGATGAAATGTGTAACATTGGGGAATCTCACAAAAATATATATTTTGCATTAAAAAAATAAAGCGTACATTTTAACAATATATTTAGGATAATTAGGCAAATTTTACAAAAATGTCAGCATTATTTTCAATTATTTATTCTCAATAATATTATTGTAATATCTCACAGAATTAGTTAGAATTACAATACTACCATACAATGCTTACAAAGGTAGTACTACAAATACTACAATGATCTATAAATACAATTTAAATAACATTACTGTAATAAGAACATGAGACCGTGTTATTATGGTATTATTTACATGGTATTATTTTATTAATTAATAAAATCTTTGAATTAGGTTTCATTTTTATATTTTCATTTTAACTTTAGTTTAAGTTTCTAAATGTCTAGTTTTATTTATTTATTTATTTTAGTACTTCAGCTTATTTTTTTTCAAAGGCATGGCAACATTTCTAATTTTTAAGTTTTTCATTAAATATTTATGTTCATATTATAACAGCAATTTTTAATAACAGCAATTTGAGAATGAGCATCTCTTTTTTTGGTTAATGCTAAAGAAACTTGGTTACACTTTATGTTAAGGTTTCCTTGTTACAGTGTAATTATACATTTAAGTACAGAGTGATATTGATTAACAACATGTACTTACTATAGTGTTAAGGTTAAGAATCTGTTTGGTTTAGGGTTAGTTGCATGTATACATAATTTTCTGTAATTACTAAAGTAAGTACACGTAACAAGGACACTATAAAATAAACTATTTCCTAAAACTTTTTCCTCACTATGATATTGAGAATTGAGGGGGTGCGCTTCATTTGTCATGAAATTTATTTTCACAAAGCATTAAAAAAAAAGGCTTTAAAAAACGTTTTAGATTAAAAAAAGACAGTTTCTGATCCAGGTTTCATAAGATTAACCTTATTATGGTGAAACATCACTAAAATAAAACTCAATCCACTGGGAAAAAGAACAGATGCTGATCAAAGAACCATACAGTGGTCAAATATAAGTGATGTGACCACAAGAACAGATGCATGGGAAACAAAAATAAATAATAAAATATGCTCTGTAAAAACAGAACCATGGACCCGGACAACCACGAATGAACCCTGTCCCTGAAACCTCATGCATCAGCTATTGAACTGAGTCACTGTGGAAAAGTTCAATGAAACTCACCTTGCCCTCTGAGACCCACACCAGCTGGTTCTGCTGCTGCTGAATGGTCTCCTTCAATCCTCCATACCAGCCATCATTCATGTTGTTCATGTTAATGGTGGCTAGAGGACAGTGACAGGAAGGAAGACATCAAATCACTCAAGAAAGAGTCCAGCTAAGTCTCTTTAAAAAAAATTAAAACAACAAAACTCCTCAATGTCTGTAGCATAAAACCACTCGCTTATATGCTCATTAATTCATCGAAAGATGGATCATTGATGGATTCTCTTTCTCTTTATGACTGAGCCAAGTGATCTTTTTGCCCAGTTACATTTACAAGCCTTTTATTCAAAGCGATTTACAAATGAGGAATGATACAGTAACACTGCAGCCTTTACTGAGCTCAGTCAGAAACACTGTGTGCCTTTCTTATTGCTTCCATAAAAGACTAAGATTTGAGATAGCAGATAGGCTGCTGAGTGAGACCCATCATGTAATTGAATGTGATGTATGGTTTTATGAATAATTATTCAAAGTTATTTCTGTCAACTACATATTTCAGTTTGAGTGCTGTGTGTGTCTGTGTTGATCAGACGAGACGTGATGGAGTATGACATGTCTGGGTTCATTTAAAATAAACTACTTATTTCATTATTTAAAAAAAAAAAGTAAACTAAGTTTAAGTAAACTATTTATTAGTTATTGATTAAGTAGACCTGCTGATGAAGAAGTGACAGGTACAAGAAAAGTAGCAAGAAAAGTACACACACACAAGAGAGAGAGTCGAGACAGAGAGATATCAGGGAAAATTAAGAGAATGAAAAGGAAAAGGGAAGTGAAGGTGCAGTTCAAGAAAAAAACGAATTATTTTGCACGGCCCCAGCCTAAGGATTGAAACCTTTTTTATGTGATGGCCATACAAAAAATATGGTTCTCTCTTCTCTGTGGTTCCAAAATCTGTTGTGGGTGTATTGGATGTCCTGGATGGGTGTGAGACTTCCAGGCCTAAAAAAATTTGTCCCAGTCCAGCCTTATCACTACCATCAGCAAACCAACCCTACGAGCCAGTACCATACTACCAGTACTACTGTACGGGAGTGAGACATGGTCTCCTAAAACAGATGAACAGAAACTCACTGTAACTGAAAGAGCAATGGAGTGAAGAATGCTCAAATTCACACGAAGAGATAAGATTACAAATAACTGTTTGCGGGATCAAGGGTGAAAGATCCGAGCACGGATGCAGCTAAGAAAAAGCACAGATGGGCTGGGCATGTAGCTCACTCAGACGCCCACTAACGCGATGGTCAGATTCCCTAAAGAAGAGTTTTTTGACAAAACCTGGATCCACACAGCCAGAGACAGACGCAGATGGAAGAAATGCTGTGACCTGCATCATCCACCGGAATGATTGATCACAGGCCAAATAAAGAATAAAGAATATATATAATGTTACTTCTATTAATACCATCAAGCTTAGGGTCTACGGCTAACATTAAAGAATACACAACCTCAAAAAACATCTGTGTTTACCTGTGAAGAGATGGTGGTTGTTCTTTCTCAGTTTGAGTGCACGCTCATGGAGTTTCCTAGCGCTCTTCCTGGACTCAGGACACAGTCTAGTCCTCATGGTCTTCACACCCTGCTTACTGTCAGGATTCAGGAACACCACGATAGGATACCACTGAGCATAATTCAGCCGATCCACTGCATTAGGAGTAATGTCTAACACTGCATGCTTGTCCTGCAGAAAACATACAAAAACACTCAAGAGACCGAGTCTCAAGAAAATGTGTTGTACCCACTGATCTATATAATGACTATATAATGTCATTCTATATAGATCAGTGGTTGTACCACAATCCACCAGCAGGAGGCAGTAGTGCCATTCAGAAAGATCCTGTGCCTTAAACAATTTTGCATGTGTTAAGTGTGTAAGAGAACTCACCCGGTCGATTATCTGTTTGATAGTGTGAAGGCGTATGATCCCTGAGCTGCGCTGGTCAGTGCCGGCATCTCTGGGTTCACTCTCTACACAAGAAAAAACATAATCCATACTAGCATACACATACACTTCCTGAGCTCCCTCTGATGCAGGACATCAGCATCTTCACTCCTCAATAGCATTCAGTGAGAAGGCAATTCAACATGGATGTGCGCATGCGCCCGCATACACAATATGAGCACCTGCAGACTGTTCAAAGGTCCCAAACGTGTAACATCAATGTGGTGCATTTTAATTAACTATAGATTTGCGAATATGAATATTCATTATATAAAGTGGAAGGAATAGGAACATCTGTACACCACAGTGACTAAGAAGGGGTCTGGAATGTCTGAAGAACGTTTGACATTACAGAGTGAAACCAGAAAGTCATTACATGGTGAAGTAAGTGTGCTTTAAACTTAAGGAGCCATTGGTGGCTCCTGACATTGGTAAATGATATAATGTGATAAGTTCACCCAAAAAATAAAATACTGTCAACATCCTAATGTTGTTCAAATCCAAAAGGTTTTTTCTCTCTCTTTCATACAGTAAAAGCCAATGGGGTCCAATGGTGAATAATTAATGACAATTTTTATTTTTGGGTGAACTACCCCTTTAAGACAGCATCTGTAGACCTACATCTGCATCCTTTACTATATCATGGTTCTGAAAAAGCAGCAACTACAGGAAGTCTTTTCAGCGAAAAAGAAAAAGAAAAAAGCCCAAAGTATCACAAAATAACACAGGAAGCAGGTGCTTGGGATGGGGGAAATCAATGAGCAATGTGCCTTTATCTCCTCTCAAGCATGACTGAAGGGTTGGGGAGGGGGGTTTGGAGCTGTCGATAGCATGAACACCTTAGATTATTTCTCATTACCATTTCAAGCAGTGTCGATTTGGTGTAACTAAAATAAGGGATGCCATAATAATGCACAGCCTCTAGTAACTATGGTTACTGATGGAGTGAGCTGATGTGACTACTGTATGCAACGTACTTTCCCTTCCATCTGGGTGCTGTGTCTCTGAAAAGCAAATACAGTCATACATGTTATGTAAATAAAGCCAGTGGCCACTCAAGGAATCAGTTTACAAGCTGAATTTTAAATGCGCTACTGACACTGGAGAGCAGGACAGCTGTAACTGCTCAAGTATGCTGCACAGGTAGGTGGATTAGAAAACTGAAGCGCTGTGTCTTATCAAGGGATGCGTGTTAATAAATGGACACTCACTTGCAAGCTCAAACAGGTCAGGCACCTCTCTCCCCAGTTTGTCTCGTGCCACGTCTGCGATTGGTCCGAAGATCACAACCGGTCTCAGGAACCCAGCTAAAACGACAGAGAAAAACATCTCTGCTTTAGTTTAAACAAAACAGAAATATAGCTATTTTCAGATTACTGAATGACCAATATTCAAATTTTACATGCATTTTAAAAATATGAGAATTTAGGCATCAGAATATTATAACAAAGTATTTACATTTAACATTTTTTAAAAATATTAATTTAAGTGAGCATTAGATGATGGACAAGGTTATTTAAATGTATGAATGAGCATGCACAATTATACACCAATATCAGCTGAAGTGTATACAATATTGATACTGATAAATAAAAAATATAGTATTACATTTTTAAAAAATCTTACATTTCGGCTGATATGAGCATATGAAACCGATATATTGTGCATCCTTATCTAACATGCATAAATACATACATACCCTCTCTAAGAACCACCCTTTCATAAGCAGGGAACTTGGTCTGAACAGGCTGAGCTGACAAATCTTCTCTACTCTTCCGCAGGTTCCTCTTTGAAGTACGTAGACCTCTGAATCTCCAGAAGTCAGCTCGGTCGCCGCCTGCAGTTTTGGGGAGTGTGTACTGTACGCTTGATAACTGCTCTGCCCTGAAGAGAAGATGGCAAAACAAGGTCAGCTTTAGTTAGAAGCAGTGTTGAGAGCAAGACATTATTAGTTAAGGAGAGTTACGTAATCAGTTGACTTAAAGTAACGCATTACTTTTAAATTTACAACAAAATATCGAACAACTTTTTCAAACAAGTAACGCAAGTAGCTTGGATTTCCGTTTATTGACTAATAAAACCTCTCTTGTCCCCATGTTGAGAGAAATCGGGAGTAAAGTTGCAGAAGCGCTGTGTGCGCTGTGTAATGTAATGTAAACATGATGGTTGTTGTAGTTCTATACTAAATGCGAGCGTGCATTAACTCATCTCACTTGCACAAAACAGATTCAGTATTCCTCAAAATGAATAAAAACAGTGAAATGCAAACTGCAAATGCAAAATGTTAACACAAATATGCTATATGTGTTTAATCTCACTTTATTAATCAATGTATTTGCTGCTAACCTTCATTGATCCAATTCAACCATATGGATAAGAAAAAAATACTTAGTAGTTAATTCCCTCTAGCATCACAAACTTGCATATAGTTAATCATGCATTACACAAGATAAAGAAAAAAAAAAAACAGTATTTTATAGTGATCTATATATGATCTACTAAACTGTGTACTATTTGGCTGGTTCTTTACTAAGTGGTTACCTGTTCTTGTTGGGAATGATGCCTCTTTCCACCTCCTGGTGGTTCTTCCCGATGCGGATGGCCAGCCAGGAGCCCAGTTTTCCGTTGTAGAGGGTGTCCACCACTCTGAACACCTCTCCCTTATTAAAGCTCAGTCCGTAAGGAGACTCTTTCTCATACTCAAAGTGTGTTCTGATGTAGAAGGAGTCGCCCACATCAGACTCCACTATTCGCCGGTACACTGGAAGACAGGATATAAATGAGATGGTTAATAGACGGTCATGAGGAACAGATTCATAATAACACTAAATATCTTTCTTAGTATGAATGACTGAATCTTACATAACTAAACAATAGGGCAAGTTATACAAGTATTTATTTAAGTGGTCATCATTACAAAATAAACCCAAACATGGTGATAATGACCCCAAAAGGAAGCAGAGGGGTCTTATGTCACCCTTAATAACCATCTGACTGCATTGCATCCCACTTATTACAGAAGTACTTACCAAAGAAATTTGGTTTTCAATTTGGAAATTCATTTTTTATGTGAGAAGAAAAAGGCTGGAGTTATATGAAACACAATAGTAGCACAGCGTGATAAATCAATGATCAGGCATTTTAGCAATTATTACTGAAAGATTTTTGATCACGGAAGACATTTGACCGCAAAATGCTGCAACTGACCAATCAGAATGAAATATTCTAGAGCAGTGGTTCTCGACAATGTTCGCGAAGGAGCATTGTCACATGTGTACTTTACTTCTCATTGATACTTCCTGATGTTTTAGACGACAATTACTCGGAGTCGCCCCCTGTCCTTTCAAAGAATACTACAATGGTGAGCACATCAAGTATATACGCCTCGTCAGTTTGGGGAGGTATGCGCGCAGTCAGCAGAGGCTCACGGTGTGGAGCCAGGTGAAAGTATAAACAAGGTTTATGGATCCTCAAGGAAACTTCCAGGAGTGCACAAATAAGTCTTCAAATTTAGTTAAAGTTACTTATTTATTAAATTACATAGTTATTTAGTAATTTAATAATAACATATTAATTGAAATGTACAAAAATAAAAAATAAATAGAGATGTAAAACAAACTAGCATTTTTTTTTTTGTTTAATAATTTTTATTACAAAAGAAGTACCAGATGTACATATTAACTTAGAATAGAGGGCTTTCGAATATTATTCGAGAACCATGTAATAAGTGATCATAGGCCAACATAATCAATACATGAAAGCCGTATCCATCTGCTTACCATCTTTCTTCTTCTGAGCCAGGATGGTGACCTCTTCACCTCTGGGAAGATCCAGCAGGAACAGTACTGCTTCCTCACGAATGATGTTTGCAAAGTCAACATTGTTAACCTACGAACAGTAGGGAGTGCAAGAAGAAAACAGGCTTTAGATCTCTGCGGTGCTGTAACTTAACAATACACTGTTTATTGACAGTGGAAAGAGAAATAAAGAGAAGCAGAGAGAGAAAAAAGAGCAAATCCACTTTTTCTGTGTTTCTACTTTATCTTAAAGTCACAATCTCAGGGAGAAAAAAAAAAGAGTTGAGGTAAAGTGGAGTCACCCTTGACAAAATGGAAAGGGAAAAACAATGAGCTGGGAGTCTCGCTGTGAGGCAGGGCCTGGAATCTAAGGAGTGTGTGTTTGTGAAGCAGGAACAGGAACTTTCATACACGCGTGTGTACGGACACTGTGACGACCTGCTCTGGGACTAGTGTGGGAGAGGCACAAAGCTGTCTATGTATAATTAAAATGTGCTCGGTGATAAACAAGCCTAAATGAGCCTGACTTAGACTCACTGTATTACACATAGCAACTGACAATAGTGTAAGACTACTGGAGGCTTGAGTTAAACAATGAGTGCCATTGTGCAGCCGAAGGCTAAACAAAGGAAAGCTGAAAACAGAGGAGAGACAGGCACTGAGTCAGAGCAGGAGTATGTCATGATTATTTTTGCCCACAGCCACAGGGGTCACACAGTGTCTTCATATTTTCCTGAGAAAAAGTGGGATGTTACACAGTGTTACAGTATAGAGATTAGTCAACAACAGATGTTCAGTAGCAAAACAATCAAACACGTGCTTTCTTAGGACTAGATTTCTCAGATATGATAAAGCATGCTACTGTATCTGCTAAATATGCGATGTTTACACAAGAAATGCCACTAGTTGCAATTAAAAAAACATCTTTTGTTAAAATTACACACACACACACACTTTAATTTGAACTATTAACCATTTAATTTTAACAAAAGATGAATTTTAATTTTTAACAAAAGTATACAGACTTCACCTGTAACCAAACAAATGCTAGGAGGGACAGGATATTATTAAGAGCATATTTATGGTCAAATTTAGTGCATGTTCTTTAAATTGATGCTAGATCCATGTTGTGAGACCTCACTATAAAGCTCTAAAAGATGTAAACGTAAAATAAGATCCTCACCCTGAGTATCTGGTCTCCCTCCTCCAGGCCTTCCTTAGCAGCAGGACTGTCCTCCAGCACACCAGCCACAAATATCCCCACATCATTTCCTCCTGCCAGCCTCAATCCTACGCTTTCTCCTTTCTTAAACTTCACCAGCTTCATACTAGGCCTGGTAAACAGAATAAAACTGGGTTAATTTTTCATGGACTTACATGGAATTGTTTGTGCTGTGTGTGGATTCAAATGATTTGCACCTGTGTATCTGTACGATAATACAGAAAGCTTACTTGGCTAGTAAATCACTAGAAAGGGCAAGTGGGAATATGACATGAGTACAGATTATGCAACACCACTGACCGAAGGATGCTGTCATCATGGGCGACACTGGGCACAGGGGCATCAGAGGGGCTGACTGGCAGATCAACATCAGGTTGCCCAGGTTGTGCATACACTGGTTTTGGCTCTAAACACATATCTCTGTTAGACTTTGATGATGATGTACATCAATAAACACACAGTTCTTTTACAACATACTCTTTGGTTATTAATCAGACCAAAAAGAACATGAAAAACCAGAGCAAAGCAAGGTCTGATCTGGGCATTCCAGATCAGGATGGAGTAAACAGCAGCAAAGTATAGAGAGACAACTAGGAGAGGACAGGTCTGATTTTCAGCAGTGGAAACATGGGAGTAGGAGGGCGAGGGAGACTGTGCAAAAAAAGAAAAGAAAAAAAGAAAATAACAGTACAAAAATAAAACTAAACAGTTTACACACTATTTGATAACAATTTTTGCCTCACTGTGAAATATAGTTGAAAAGTCATGTCAAAAACAGTATAACAGTATGAACTGCTTGAATTGTCTACTCAAAGCAATAATACCTGACTATCATGTTTGCAATCAGTCCGCAAACCAGACTGAATAGGTCAAATCAGTGGAAACTGATGCACTAATTACAGTGTTTGTAGTACTATGTAAAAGATACACAATTATGTGTTGTACTGTATTATTCTAGCTATTTTAGGAGTAATGTAAATGTTTAATTGTTTTTTACATTTTACTCATTAACAGTATGTTAATATTATATTTAAACAAACATAATATTGTAGTATTGGTTTGGTTGCTTGATCATTGTGTTAGGTAAATTATGTTCCATGTGCCTTTAACTCAGAAACCGAGTAAACATCTACAGAGCCCCACAACATGACAACAAAATATGTATATCATGGCCTCAAATTGACAATTCGTTCCCACAACTTACTAATACGTCAACATTTTTTACTTATTCGTTCCCTGAGTGAACAAATTAGTAAAAGGTGGCCACGATTTACTAAAACAAGAGAATGAATTCTTAATTTGTGGCCATGGCATATTTTTGTCTGCATCTCATGTGCAGGGCTCTGTAAACATCACATGGAAATGCAACATGAATTTACTTTGGACTAAAAAGAAAAAAAAACAGGGAGAGGTGACTTTGCCTTATTTAAGAAGTCTGCCACACGCCACTGGACTGGGAAGATAAGAGAGTGGAAGAGCAGAAGGAAAGACAGAAGACAGCTGAAAGTCTGGAGGTGAAAGTCCCGACCTGGCAGTGGAGGGATCTGTTTGTCTCCGGGCTGATCTGTAGACGGTGCCAGAAGTGCGTCCTCGGCCATCTTAACTGGAGTGGATACAGCCGCTGGTTTAGAGATGCGCTCCTCCTCACGACTCCTGTGGCTACAGACACACACAGCAGCACAGTCACAAACTGAGTCTGATCTGATCTCCGCTCATAAGCAGGGGTGTGAAGTAATGAATTACAAATACACACGTTACTGTAAAGGGACAGTTCACCCTAAAAATCTATTATTTACTCACCTCAAGTTGCTTCAAACCTGTATGAATATTTCAGGTTGAGAGCAACCTGAGGTGAGTAAATGATGACAGAATTTTAATTTTTGGGTGAACTGTCCCTTTAAATAGTTATCAAAAATGTTACTTTTTTCGAGTAGTTTAAAAATGGTGTACTTGTACTTTAGTACATAAGTGATGTAACTTGTATACTGATGTAACTGACATCAAGATATAGATGATAACTTATATAGTGATGTAACGGATACTTATACTCTGCTATTTTCCTTAAGTTTGTGGTCGTTATATTGTTTGTTTTCATTTTATTTTTATCCGCCAATGTGGCTAGGGAGAGAGAGTAATTGCATAAATAATTCACATTGCAAACTTTAACCAAGGCACAGTAACTGCTGTTAATTATGACTGCTGTGGAAGCACATCGTTAAAAATACCTGTATTAATTTTCTAATTTGAAGAAACATGTTACGGTAAATTTCTGATTTCTGCTAACTAGATGATCTGTATATCTACAGGGCCTGAAATTTGGTGCGAGGTTGCGGGTATTGCATACAATGTTAATAACTTCAGCAAGTGCCACGTTCATAATGCGGGAATTCCCACTCCCATTTATTTACTCGAACATATAGAGAGACGCAGGATCTGCACTGCCGCGTCACTCCATCACGCTCTGCAGCAGTCGGCAGCTCGTTGACTCCTGATGAGTGCGCAATGCATGCTGTGAAAAAGTGTGTTGAGGACATTCTAAACCTTAATGTGGAAAAAAAGCTTACTATGGCTTAATGTACTGAATTTGTAAGACTTTAATGGACTTTTTCTCTCAGTTAGAAATGGGACCAACTTTGTGTGTGTGTGATCCATTTCATACAATCGGCCTTCATTTAGAGAGTACATTTGAACAAAAACATTTTTCAAGAGCAACATTTTTAATTCCAGTACATTGTGAATGTTGCCAACGCATGTCTTTTTCTTTTCTTTTGAAAAAGTTTCTCAAGTGAAAATACTTCTATATTTAATGCACATTTTTCATTACAAATTATACTATCAGCATAACATTTTCAGTAAATGTAGCTATGTAAAAGAAAGGGAAGGGATGGGCAACTTCAGTCCTGGAGTGCTGCTGTCCAGCAGAATTTAGCTTCAACCCCTCATCAAAAACAAGCTAACCAATGGGTCTCATTCACTAATAATTGCGTTGATTATTTTGTATTTGTACGCACATTCACAACATGTTTGTACGTACATGAATCGTCCATGAATTTGTTCTTAACATCATTCTGATGTTAGTGAATTTGGAGTACTCTAAAGGATCGGCCATGTGCACAAGGTTAGTCATTTGCATAAAACACACCCAAGCAATCTCCATATAAGGGCTTTCCACACACGCTTTCCGCACAGCCTTTCGTCACGCTCGTCAAACTTGCCGCTGTTTGCAGATGCGCTCTCGCCCAATCCTCGAGCAAAATGTTTATGTTTATTTAGGCATAGGTGTGCCATTCTCACCAGTTCTCTAAATAAACATTTTTTATACAGACCCAGATTACAGAGCTCTGCTTTATTCAGAGAAACCTCGCAGCTGAAGCTATAACGCAGCTTTTCTTACTCTGTAACTGTATATGATGGAGTGTATTTAAGATTAAATTTGATTGTATTATTTAATAATTGGATTATATAATTTTATATATGGCTTATGTAATTAATTATAGTTATAGTATAATAGTTTAATTATACTATATATAGTATTCGTGTGGTTTCAGTTGTTACTATATTTTTTCGTACATTTTGAATACATTTTATTACGACATTTTGATGATTCGTGACTTGTTCTTAAAATTGTTTGTACACATAATTCACGCACAAATTTGTCTTTGGCTTAGTAAATGAGACCCGATGTCTTCTGGATTACTAAGGCTACAGGCAGATGAGTTTTTTCACATGGTCACATGAGAAATAATGTTACATATATAATTCACATTGCAATATATTATACATATATAAATAATCACTTTATTTGTCATTTAATTTAAAATAATACAAATATTCTATGTAATTATGCATTTAAGTTGAATTATGACATACATGCATAATATCAGACAAATCAAATTTAAAAGGTTGTTGTATATCAGTTTAAGGGATTCATCTTAAAGAAAAAAAAAGTTTTATTAATTATACAGGCCAATTAATAGATATTAGATATTAAATATTTTATTTCAAGGGATGTTCTGACGACAATACTATAATACTGAAAAATAATACTTTTGTGAATTTTTCGGGTTCCCACGCCTCCGAAATCCCAGTTAACCCCTGGTTACCAGTGACATTATTGGGCATCTGGGATTTTTGCAATGTTAGCATGTCTTTGGGACAAGTCAATAACAAATAAAGCACTTGCATTTGGTGACATTTCAGAAACTGTGCTTGTGAATTTGGTTATTATGTGTGGACATTTCTCAGAACATCAGACATTATATTTGCTCCACATGAATATGAGAATGTCCTCAGGAGAAAACAATGCTGAATGTAAACAAAAGAAAAGGATCACAAACAATGCTTGAAAAAAGCAGAGATAATGATTGCTCATTAGACAGCACCAGATGCCAGTGCTTTAGGTCAGACTGTATCATTTTTCTCTTGCTTAAAACTAGGACAGACACTAGAGCTTCTTTTAAAACTGTAAATTAACTCTTGCACAACTATTAGATATTTGAAATGCTTTGATGCATCACAAATACTCACTGTTGCACATTCAGACTTTTGGATTTTTACATTTACATTACATTTGATAATTTTGACAGACAAATAAAGCTGGAGAAGCATTTGATGAGTTCAGGATCTGGACGGCCCTCTAGAACTTTAGTCACATGGCTCTGGTTGGTACAGAATGACTCAGACAGGAAACAGACCACTCCCAAAATACTCATTTAGTCTTTGATGAATGCAATTAGCATTGTTATTAGCGGAATCAGTAAAAGCAAAGAGATTTCTACCAAGAATATAGAAATGAAAATGAAAAAGAGAACCCTTGTTAGATTGGCAGTGTACTTTGACTTATTGTACAATGTACAATTTATAATAGTCCTTTACGACTGTTGCTTGTCAGACTGTACGAACATGATCCCCGCTGTAAGCCATGTCACACTGTATGATCTCAGTTGTCATTAAATATCAGACTGTACAGCAGTTAAGACACGTTAAAAACAGACGGATAAAAAAAACTTATGCAGAGTTTTAAATCATCAATCCGTGACATGTTCAGTGACTGTGAGCTGCAATTAAATGCTGGATTGAAAAGGTGGCTAGCAAACTAAAACCGATCAGGGCTTATCTTGAAAAGAAAAACCAAAGACGATGTGTGTGGAGCAAGTGGTGGTTTGTTGTTGTCTCACTAATTGCATCATCAGGTTCTGCGCTCCTACTAGTTTTTGATTTGACAA
Source organism: Abramis brama (assembly GCF_963993115.1). Lineage (NCBI taxonomy): Eukaryota > Metazoa > Chordata > Actinopteri > Cypriniformes > Leuciscidae > Abramis > Abramis brama. The sequence continues at coordinate 25,459,111 of NC_139965.1, read as the reverse complement.
TTGTCGTAGGAGAAGTCACACTAAAGGACTGTGCATCAAATTTTCTGAAACTGATTCTGATTTCAGCAGAGATAAAATTTTATCGCAACGGCCGTCTGAGAACATGCCAAACTAGTGTTCATAGACTTCAGATTTTGGCCTAGGATCAGAAAAATTTTAGGATTCTCAAAATTTGTCTCAGACGGCCAAATCGTGGCCAAAAACATACAGTGTGAACCTGGCTTTAAATCTCTGACGCCCTGGACATGCACAAATATGCACTAACACACACAAAAAGCCTACATAAATCCCAGGCTCTCCTTTTGCTCTGTTGGTTTTCTCTGCACTAACACATCTATCACACACACAGGCTAAATCTCTGCTCACTTCATTCTGTATTTATTTCTCATGTGACCTATTACAATCTCACTGACATGTCTTTCCATTCCAATAAGGGCAATTTGTCTCCCTGCACATTTCAGAATAGAAATTGAACCCCTATATAAACAAACCCCTTTACACTATGCAAATAAATTATCATATATATTTTGTGTATAAAATTGTGTAAATGAACACTCATCTTGTTCTTGATGTAACTATTACATAGCAAAAAAGCCAATAAATTGATATCCCTATTCCAAGCAGAACATATGACACTATGGCACTGCATCCACTCCTTGTGCTTTGTTTCTTAATTATGAATAAATGCAGGTAAAGTTACTTTGCAAATTTGTCATATACAATAGGCTATGAACCTAAAAGACCTACAACATCACTAGGTTTGAGTCACCAAGAAATACAGACAGTTCATTACAAACACGATGATTATTACGCCATTCACAGCTGGATCCAACTTCAAGATTTGAGATTAATGAAAATATAAATAATAATTAATAAAAAAAATAGCCACATCTTGTTCTGAAATTAGGCAATAATATGGTACATTATTTTACACATAAAAATATATAATATACAAATATATACATACTAACTAATTATTTTATTTATTAATATTTAATTTGTTTTTGTTTTTTTTTACAGCCTTTTTATTCATTTTAATTTAATCCATTTAACTGACACATTTTAGGTTCACCTTTCTTTCCGCATGCATTTTAAATCACTTAATTCTACATGTCTGATTATTTCTTATTTCCTTTATTATGCTTATATAAAGCACTTTGAATTACCATTGTGTATGAAATGTGCTATCTAAATAAACTTGCCTACCCTAAACTAAGACAACACTGAATCAACACACTTAAGTGCTCTTGAGAAACTATGTGTAGAGGAGAGAAATTAAAAAGCTGATGGCTCAGACAGAGTGGATAGAGAGTATCTCTGTGACTTGTACTGTGAGGAAAAACCCATCTGGTGATACAAATTTCAGAGGGAATTGTGCCGTCTCTTGTGTGCCAAGGTTAATGAACACACATGCAGGAAAATTAATTCAGGCCCATTTCTGCATAACAGCCTTGACACCCACTGGCAGTTTCCACAAACACACACTCATACATACAGAGCTAGTTGCCTCTGCACTACCAGCTCAATGTGACAAAATGCATGCTGATTTCACTACAAGCACATATTAATGCACCACATCAAATGCATTAAAACCTAAACCGTCTATAAAGAACACCAGACCCACACAATATAAAACAAGACAAAATGCACAAAAAACATCAAATAAAAATAAACTAATATTCATGCACTCAGACTCCATCTACAAATACTATCCACTGTTTACACTGACTAGAGAGCACAGCACTTACAGCGGGAGCATTCTGGTGAGAAAAGAGCCCGTCAGCCTGTGTAGAGACAGAGCAGTTATTCAGTGGCGAGTGAGTGATGCATGGCTCTGAGATATTAACCTGGCTCACTGACAAACATGTTCATCATCATCCAAAATGCCTCTGAACCAAGCAGTAAATAGCCTTTTAGACCATCAGTTTTTAGTAAAACCCAAGAGCATTACCACTGTTAATCATCCATATAGTCAAGAGAGACAACAGTCAGTTTATATATTACGTACACTACTAGTCAAAAGTTTGGGGTTGGTAAGATTTTTAACTGTGAATTATTATTAGAATTTATAATAACTTTTATTTTAATCATTTTAAAATGCAATTTATTCCTGTGGTGGCAAAGGTGTATTTTCAGCTTCCGATTTCTGAAGGATCACGTGACACTGAAGACTATTCTAATATGCTGAATAAACATCTTTTAATATTATCAATGTTGAAAACAATTGTGCTGCTAAATATATTTGTGAAAATGTGACACTTTTTTCAGGATTCTTTGGTGAATAGAAAGTTCAATAGAACAGCATTTAAATAAAATACAGCTCTTTTGTAATTTTATAAATGTCTTTGCATCCTTGCTGAACAAAAGTATCAATTCCTTCCTTTAAAAATATTTGATTCTTGGTCACCCAAGGTTTTTTACTCATCTTAGGGAGTTTTTCTTGCCATTGTCGCCTTTGGCTTACTCGATGGGTTTCTTTAGGCACCTTACTATTCTTTGCAAAGCTGCTTTGGAACAATGTGAAATGTGCTAGAAAATGTTATTGACATGAAAACCGAATAGACTTTAGCTCTAGTACTTTCATATTCACTATCATTCAGAGGAGACTGATGAGTCTACTACTTGCCACTGTCTACAAGTGCAAAGTTAAGGCAGACTACATACATTACATACACACACACACAAAAAATTGCTACTAAATTCTGAAACATAAAAGGCATCAGTGTCTTGTTGAGGTGAGAGAGCCGATAATGAGGTGTAACCCGAGTTCAGATATTAAGTGAGACGCAGCTCTAGACAGACAGGTGGAGGATGTGTGGGGACGCGAGGTGTGAAATTTCATTAAAATGCAGCCTGCAGCAGTGTGGGGATGTGGGATGTAGAGAGCAGCTGCTTTAATGGCAGGAAGGATGGCATGTCTCCTGGGAAAGGATTGGTACCTTGTGGCATTGTCATCCTTTTCATCCCTTTGTCTTTACATACTAGCAGTTCATTTAAACACCATCTCGTGCCCTTTCTTTCTGATTCCACCTGTTTTACATACTCCACTTGTCCTCTCTCAAGATTTCCTCTGGCCCCCTTCCACCACTTGTACCACAGTGTTAACAGTATTACTACTGTTATTGATATAATGATGAAGTATAAAAGTGTAATTAATCCGATTTTCTATTTATTTAATCAAATTAGTACATGTAAAAAAATAACTTGCTGCCTTAATTTTTTTAAGTACAATCAACTTGGCCTGCTAAGACATTTCAACTTAAATTACTTTAAACTGACTTAAAATTAGCTGAATATTGTATAACTTAAAAAAAATAGTTTAAATTATTTTGATGAGTTGAAGCAATGTAAAAACATATGATGACTTATTTATATATGACTTATTGATCAATTTTTGGTAGATGTTACAAAAAGTGGATTGTTGCACAAAATAAAAACAATAAATTGAAAGTTTCAAGTTTGTTTGTTTGTTTTTTTTGCAACAATAACTGTAGTAAGTAACTAGTATTTAGATAGAAATTGTAATTATAGTACATTTCTGAAAAGGACTATTTTTTGCAAATACATTATATTAGGGGAGTCCAGACTACATGTGTACTTGTAGCTTATCCACATTGTGTGCCCACAATAGATGCTGGCACAGTCAACACACTTTATATCAGAGAAGCCCTAACCTATCAATAATTTTGGCCCTTCAAAACTTATTTTTTTACCTGCAGTTTCGGACAAATATTTTTGGTTCTTGAAATGTCGGTGCATTATTACATTGTATATATCATGGTACTTTATAATATTACTACATACCATAATATGTTATGAAACAAGCTTCATATCTTCCATGTATCCAAACTTTTGTGGCTTTTACTGGTCTGTAGCATCACAGAACAGTTATCCATATACAAACACACTGATTCGTGTCCTTCATTGTCTTCCTTGTACAAACACACACAACACTGAAAGAACCGTCAGACCACGCTGTCAACACTTCTCAGTGCACACGTCTAAAGTGCATGAGCTCAGCTCTACTGTAGTGTCAAACTGGGTTACAGTCAGCCAGCTCACTGCACCATGACCAACACTTACACTCTCTTGTGAGTGCAGCCAAAACTAAATAAATATTTCATGCAAAAAAAAAAAAAAAAAAAAGACAGGAGGTGTATTTGTTAAAGTAAGTGTGCAAATCAGACCCATCTGCTTCACTGATTATTCAGATTCATACAATTATTAATGACACTGGACACAAGCTCATGGGTGAGGAGGGAGGACACCCTGAAACCTGAGATCGACATTAACCAGAATGATGTAGCCTTACTGCTCTAGCTATACCGGAGGACCAAATGGTATATACTGATCTCCCTAAAATTAGGGAGCCGGGATGAGGATAAAAAGGGTGTGAATTAAGGGACTCGAGTGAAAAATAGTCCTTTATATACTTCAAGGGGTTTTATTTGGTTAATGTAAGCATTTCAGATGCCTCTTACCTGCCGTTGTTCATCTGCTGCGGAGAGTGGCCGGAGATGTCAGATGGCTCTGAGCGTTTGTCAGGGGAACGGGATCTACTGCGACGGGTGCGCTCATGGGAATGATCTGATGCCAGTGAATGAATTTCTGAAATGTCTGTTAAAACAAATCATGATTTTAAAGTATCAAGTTAGCCAAAGTTAACTTTCTTTTAGAAAATGGCAAAAATCCTGCCAAAAACAAGAAAAAGGGAAATAAAATGGACAAGAAAACCATGCAACAAACACAATACAAAATATAAAGTTGCATTTGACCTCAAGTCTAAACTTAGCAATTTCAGATCTACATGTTTAACACAGATAATCTCACCATCTCTGTCTGAATTAGCGGAGGGAATGCTATTGTCCAAATCTGGAATGTTGAGGAGTGTTGCCCTCTCATCTCTCTGCACCACCATCTTCAGCTTGCCTTTCGATCGCTCTATAAGTTTCTTTGCGTCTATCAAAGACAGGTTCTCAGTCACTGTGCCATTGATCTATATTGAGAGGAGAGAACACCATTTTCAAACACACTATGGATGCATACGTTTGGTATTTTGTAAAGTACAGTGTTAAATTCGTTGACAAATAATTTGTCATAATTTATCATCAACAACATTTTTTCATTGACGAAAACAAGGCTAAATAAAGGCTAAAAGTAAATAAAACCACTTTTGAATGACAAAAACTATAATGAAAATCTATTGACATTTTTGTCAATGAATAAAAACAAGAGGAAAATATTAGGGACGATTTAGGAAGCTTGAATTGTAATGTGCTGATCTACCCGGCGGGACATAATTTGGCATACACTTGCAGCATGTCTCATAAAATGTTACAAAATGTTAACGTGTGGGAGAAAGAGAAGGGCAGACATATGGATAAATCTGAAAAAGCATGATGATGCGAAAGAGAGCTCAATTCAGTCCGGTTTTCTGCACGCACACAGAAAGCCGCCTCTCACAGCGCAAGTGAATGTAAACATGTGTATCGGATGTGTATCAGTTTATTGGATCCGTGCATTTGGCTTAAAAGTGAAAACAGTCCAATAAACCTGCTGCTGTCCATTATTAATGTTAATCAAACAACAAAAGAAAAAGAGAAAATCACTCAATGTTCTTGACTGAATAACTTTAATAACTTTATTAAGGATTAATTTACATTTAATTTATACAAATAAATAGCCTATGTCTGCTTGAAAGAATGAAGAATGTTGCATGCAAGTTGAAATGCTTAATTGATGCATCAAAACTAACTTTAGCTGGACAACAACTTTATTCTAGAGCTGCTGTAAAGCCGAACAAACTCTGTTACTTTAATTTCCTATTATCACTGTAAAGCTGCTTCTATATTGACATATAAACAATCTATATTGTTAAAAGCACTATATAAATGAAGGTGACTTGACAAATTTAACTAAACCCATTTTTGTCAACTAAATCTACTGTAGATTTAGTCAACTAATATCTAATGATATTTACTTGACTAAAACTATAACCATTCAGATGACTAAAATATTACTAAAACTAAATAAAAATTTCCTGTCAAAATTAACTGGTAAAGTACTGCTTTAAAAGTGACCTGGTCAAATTACATCACAGATGAAGCACTTATCACTGTTGAGAAAGCCTGTTGTATAAATGAAGCATTTTTAAAATTCTAAATAATTAAAACAAACACACATATACACACACACACACTTAGTGCTTAGCTTAGCCCTGCAGATAGCAATAATAAAGCGACGTGACGTGTGGCCAAAAATGGAATTTGTGCCCTGCATTTCACCCATCCAAGTGCACACACACAGTAGTGAACACACACACACAGTAGTGAACACACACACACAGTAGTGAACACACACACACAGTAGTGAACACACACACACACACCGTGAACACACACCCGGAGCAGTGGGCAGAAGTTTTTGCTGCGGCGCCCGGGGAACGATTGGAGGTTAGGTGCCTTGCTCAAGGGCACTTCAGTTGTGGGTAATTAGAGTGGAAGAGAGCGCTGACACTCGAACCCGTGACCTTTGGGTTACAAGTCCGACTCTCTAACCATTAGGCCACAACTGCCTTTGACTAAACACATCATGTACTCTAACATTCAAAAGTTTGGGGTTGGCAAGATATTTTATTGTATTTGAGAAATCTCTTATGCTCACCAAGTCTGCATTTATTTGATCAATAATACAGTAGAAACATTTTATTTGAAATAGAAATCTTTTGTAACATTATAAATGTATTCAGTCACTTTTAATCAAGTTAATGCATCCTTGCTGAATAAAAGTATGGATTTCTTTCAACACACACACACACACACACACACACAAAAAGAAACTTACCCCAAACTTTTGAATGGTAGTGTATAGGCGGCAAAATAAATGTGCCGTCCGTGATTTTACATTTACAGAGCCTTGCAAGAAAACAGCACCGCTGGCAGTGCACTCTATGCCCTTCAGTTTCACTCCAGTGCTCTGTGGGATATGCTCTGCTCCACTCAGTAAGCACTAGACTCATTTAGCTGAGGACAGTTCATAAATTAACGTGGAAATGTCAAGCAATTCCCCCCATTAAACAACTAATAACTTGGTAACAAGCCAGCCAGCTGATACTTTTTAATATTCTTAATGTAGAAATGAAATTATAATTATGCAAACATTAATATTCTTAATGTAGAAATGAAATTATAATTATGCAAACATTAAGAAAGAGGGAAAGAGAGGTTTAACAAACATTACATTTTGAGTGTGCTTAAAGTTACTGTCCCTAAAGGTGCTTTAAGCTGAAAGATGTGACTGAAATAAACAAGCTGAGATATCACACTGATCTGCCCTAGTCTCAGTAAACAGACAATAATCAGTGGCCACGAACCACTGCCAGATTCTACATTTAGCCAATGAGAAGGCTTTTGAGGCGCTTTGTCTGTCAATTCTTCCACATGTCCACAGCAGGCAGTGCATATATAAGAAGAAAGCTGAGAGTGTGACAGATGAACTTGGAGTGGTTTTCATGACTTTAGATGAAGCCAAGTTCACAGTTTTTCATCTGTCAACAGCAATTTACACAGACAAACCTCCTAATAGGAACAGAAACACAAAGCAGGAAAATAAAGCATTCGTGAAGCTTTTCGAAGCAACAACACAAGTATTGGAACCAGTGACTACATGGCTATCCAGTTCCCTTCTTTTCCTATAACCATCTTTCTATGATCCTTCCCAGACATTGTTTCTCATACCTTTAGGACGACGTCTCCCTCTTGTATGTTGCCGTCACGGGCTGCGAGGCTCTCAGGAGAAATGTCCTTTACAAATATGTGGCTGGCCAGACGCAGACCATATTCTGCACACAACAGAAAATACACACATGAATGAACAATAACAGACATAATCTGACTACTGAGTAACTAACTACAGCATTGTTCTAGTCGAAAGCACCCGGTGGTTATTTGTGCCAGTAGACTAATCACAGCTATTAGCTAATGTACAACAGACTGTATTACACCTGTTTATACATTCTAGTGTGTCAACTTGCCAAATCCTCTGGTGAAGCCCTCAATAGCAATTAAGAGGTTTGTCCTCTAACTTTTAACAGTCTGTAGCTCCGCCCACCTTCATTCTTGCGGGACTTGACGAGTGTGACATTGGAAGGTCGCGGCGGGACGTTGGACGCAACTGATCGTCTGTCTGAGCGTGGGGAAATACTCCTCTCACGGGAATTACTATGGTCCCGCCTTCCGGTGCTGCTGCTGCGCTCGTTCCTTCTGCTCGTGCCTCCACTCGCTCCCCCTGCATGTGCTGCTGGACCTTCGTAATCATCCTCCTCAGTGTCATCCTCTTCCTCTCGCTCTGACATAGTCTCTCTGTCTCCCCCTCGACTTACTGGAATCTGCACCTTCCGCTTTCTGCGGATAGTCTGAACAGAGAATATATGAACATTAATAAGATGATTTTGTTATTTTTAACATATTAAAGGAGGTTATTACAACATATTTTAACATTAGCAAGAATAAAAGATATAAACCCTTATTACACAGCTCTCTGGAATACTTGAATCTGATCCAAAAATATCCAAAAGTAACACTATTATTGATAGTATTGTATAACTATCCATATTATTCGTATTCAAGAAACACTAAAGGACTAATTGAATTTTTTTTTAAATGTAGTTCTAAAGTGTCTATAGACTGACCAACAGCTCCTGTACGTACACAGAGACAAATACTCTGCAGTACTGCAGTTTGACTCCAAGCATTCCTCACTGATTAATATAAAGCTCAGTCAAGACAGATCACCTACACATCCTGCCTGCTTCAAGTTCTTCCATCTTCCATCACAGCCCACTACTCACATCTGAGGTCCAGATAAGACTCAAGTACTATAATTGTATAGTACTGATGCAATGTACGAGGGATGATGTTAACTTACAATTTTGGCATTCTTTCCACTTTTCCTCAGCTGCTGAACAGCATAGGCATGCTCCACATTGTCCATGGAGACAGCGTTTACCATCACCACTCTATCATTCTCCCTGTAGACAAAAATAAATATTTTTGTGAAGAAAAGAAAAATATAAATACTTGTGGTGCAACGATACACGTATTCGTACTGAACCGTTCATTCGGTTCGGTACGCATTACAAACCGAACGATTCGTTGGGCCATTTTTCGTAGCAGTCGCGCTGGCGCGACCACCACAACGCTGTCCAATATCAAATGGCAAACGTAATAAAAGCGGAACGAAACTGCACTATTCATTATTTTGTGCTTCACGGACCGTTATGAGTTTGGACCAATGTCAGTGCACCGCGAGCTTGATCAAGCTACACTGTTACTACACAGCGCTAAGATATCCAGTAAAGAGAGCATTCAAATTCACCACTGAAGTAATAACATCGCTGCGAGATCTAGTGAGAAGCTTTCTCCGTTATTAACAGTAGATCTCTATTAGATCAAACAGCGCTGACGTGGAAACCATGAGAAACATTGTGCCGTGAATGAACTAGTTATAGCCTTTAAGTCCACAGATAATGTAGTAACACTAAATCTAACCATGGAAGTTTGGCAGGAATAGTAAAATGCTTTCAAGAACGTCACACATCTTTTTCCAGCACTTCAAAACTCAAATATTATCCTATTTAAATGTTATTTTTAATGTGATGACCAAAACATAATTTTTTCATCCAAAGATTACCCCCATTTATAAAACTAAAAGTTTCAAGATTTAGGACATTTTATAAATATATATATATTTTTTAAGATATAATTTATTTTTTTATTTTTTTAAATCAAGGAAATTTCTCTGGCATTTCTTTCTTTTTGCTGTATCAAAAATGTACCGAACCGTGACACCACTGTGTTGTATCGAACCGAACCGAACCGTGAATTTTGTGAACCATTACACCCCTAATAAATACATATAAATAAAATATAAATAATATTTAAAAAATATATAAATAAATTAAATTTACATTTACACACAGACATTACACACACATATACACATATATATGTATATATATACACATATATATGTATGATATATAAACTTATCTTACTGTAAAAGGGTCTCTGCAGGTCCTCCTTTGAGCACATCTGAGATCACTATAGAGGTCTCTCCGCTCTGGAAATGAGGGTTGTCACGGCCCCCTGATATGGCGATTCCAAACCCAAAACCTGGTGCCTGCAAAGGACATGCACATACACACACACAGAGTGATTTCCTGGAACTTACAGCATATCTTTCAAAAATTAAATTACATTGGATAGAATGATGAAATCTATCATTTTATCATCTATCAAATCTATCAGATAGAATGATGAAAAAAGTGTGTGTGTGTGTGTGTGTGTGTGTGTGTGTGTGTGTGTACTGTCTGGCAGCTTTTCAATCTCCCAGGTGTCTGAAGCTCTGAGCTCTCAATCTTGCACTCAAGCAATCAAAAAGAAAGACAGATGAGAGTGAAAAGGTAGAGAATGACAGACAGACGCCAGACAGATGGCCAGAGCTCTGTTCAGAGCCTTTTCCTAATGTCACTGGGTGTCTTCACACACGCGTACTGGTCTGTTCTACCTCTCACTGCCATCCAAACCATCTGGCTTGTGAGTGTCCTCTAAACAAACAGCTATAAATCATATTAAGAGCCAGAGCAGGGGAGAAGCACATATGGGAGAAGAAGTGTCTTGTTTATTGTGTGTATTGTAACAGAGGCAGCCATGTAATACCGTTAGCCAGCTAAAGAGATTCCACCTATAATAAAGCCCCCAGTAAAAGGCTTAGTGCTCATACACCTGTTATCTTGTCTAGGATGTCAGCACATCAAAAAACGGGTTACAGAGGGACTGACTGAACTGAAGTATAATACAGACATCATGTTATGAAACCGATCCAAGATTTGCGTCCACGGTACTCTGACTCTTACAGATGTGGGGGGGGCTTAAAAATACTGTGCCCAAATGACTGTTGCATAATCTCTCACTCTTTCTCATACTCTGATTCAGATGTGTTTGAGTCTAGTAACATGCAGGATGAGGAAAAGGAACAGGAAGTGGAGCAGAGCAGAAATTTTGTCCTCTCACACACTACTTCCTGCCATCTGGGGGATCGGCTATTGTGTTATCAATGACCACACATCCTGTAACTAGCCATCCCAAAAGAGAAGAGAGAGGAGAGAGAGGAAAGAAAGACAAAAAGTAAAATGGGCTGCACTGATTTTAAAATTCCAAGCTAATAATTATTTTCAAGATAAATGGCTAGAATTAACATTAGAAACTACTTTGACTAAAAATATTTAATATAATAAAATAATAAATAAACTAAAATCAATCATTTTAAATAAATTAATTGAAAAATAATTTTAAGATTTGCTAAAGATTACATTTAACAGTGTTAAAGCATTAGATGATGTTGATCTACAACTATGCACACTTAAATTAATTTTGACTGATACTGAAAAACAAATTAAATAAAAATAATTGCTACTATTGCTTAACCAATAGGATACTGAAGCCTGACAATAGATAGAAAGATGAGGAGTGGTGAAGTAGAGGGGAAGAAAAATGCAGCACCAAGTGAGAGAGTTCAGTACTCACCCTGTGAAGAGTCACCGTGTGCTGTTCCCATATTACAGTTTCCTCCATGGTTGTGCTCTATGAGAAAGACAAAGAGAAAGCAGTCAGTTAGGACAAAGTCTAAGCACAGAGAATGAGTTTTTATCAGCAGGTATTTCTCCTCTTTGTCAATGGCAGGAGGTGATTTTACTCTGACCTCTATGAGCTACAGGAATTAAGCATATTTAACAAACCAGTTCTCTATGCTTGAACTAAATCTGTATATGTGTGCTGGTCTGAGTAAAGGCTGTCACAGGGCTAAACAGTGCTGCAAAGCTGACTATGGCCATGAGCGCCGAAGGCACACCACACACACCACACACACACACACCCACACACACACACAACTACAAACACTGGAAAAGCTATAAACAGAATCTGCTATCCTCATTTTAGCACAGGGGCATAAATGAGGCCTGTAAACTCAAAGTGCAAGCCAAGTTAGGTTCCTTTATCACTGAAATTTCATACAATTTTACAGCATGCTGATGCTCCTAATAAAAGCATGTGATTAAAGTCTGACACTATTAAGAAAAAATATAGGGCTGGCTGGGTATCGATACAGATGTCCCGATTTGATTCCGATTCGCAAGATCTCAATTTGATCTGATTCTCAATTCGATTTGAGATTTGAGATTTTCATTGGCCCCACCACAAAAAAAGGGGATGACATCTACTGGAGAAGACTAGTGAAAAGATTAACGTCAATCAGAGATTATTTTCAATGTTTGTGGAAATAAATAAATACGGTAAAAAAAAAAAGATTGATTTGTGGCTTTTGGGGATCGATATCGAATCGACCCCATTTTTAAAAAAATTTATATTTTTCCCCAGCCCTAATTACATGTGGGTTATAAGACAGGAGAAAACCCCATCAAATAGAACAGAATGACGTGATCACTATAAGAACACCTGACCAGAATGCCCCACTGTTCCTGACTGACCAATTAGATGACAGCTGTCCAACTCAAGCTTGAACATAAGAACATGTCTCTGCCTTAAATGCAAACATCATATAAACAAACTGCTACAAAATGAACAATCTGCCCTGGTACAATATAGATGAGACAGAGAGAAAGAGAGAGAGGGAGTGATAAAGACAAGGAGAGAAACAGCAGAAGGTATTTATTTATAGCTCTAACCCTGAGCTGAGGTGAATGGTTTGTGCTCCTGCTCCTTCACCCCTGTACTGTAGATGCCAGGCTGGATAAATTATTACAGTATGTCTGAGAGCTCCGAAACAGACTCTAGCTCTAATGGTGCACACTGTATTTGTCTCATTTGTAATGATCAAATTCTAATACATCACAAACAAATTCAAAGGTCTGAGACTACTAATGAATTTAAGTGAAATGCCTGCTATTTTGCCATGTCCTTCTAATTTATTACATTTTACTAACTGCAAATTATAATAGTAGAAAAATAAAAAAAGGAAAACATAAATAATAATAAATAAAACAACAATAGTATTTTTAAATAATGAGCGATAGCATCGGAAACTTGATCAAAATGAATTCTTTTTATTCAAAATTCTTCTCACATATGTCTCTTGAAAACAAAATGTACACATATAACAACAGTGGCTGTGTTTCTCATTGTTCGTCATTTTGATGGACAGTCATAAAAATTCAGTCTATTATCTACCTGTCTAAAAATATATTGTCACCCATCATTTTAATTATCATACTTTAATGATAAGACATTCGCTTTTGTTTTCATTCACATTTCATTTTTAATCATGAACTTACAGGACCAGCATAGGCATTAAAAAATATTAATGAAGAGAACAGATGAAAAGCGACTTTTAAATGTTCAACACCACATGACAAAGCAGATGAATGTATGTTTACGTTTTTGCAATTGTATGTAGCATTGACGAAAGCCACAGGATGCACAAAGACATCATAAACTGAGATCAAAGACGAAACAATACTAGATCATAGCTAACTTATATGCACACTTGCCACCAACTGGATAGGGGTGGAAATTACAGTTATATCTGTGTAATCTGTCAAAATGATGAACAGCCTTCAGATTCAGAGTCAATGACGGAAAATATTTGGTTAACATGACCACTGATATATCACATTCACATATAGCCTAAAGATTTCACAACAGAGCACTTAAGTCTCTGAATCCACCCCTAGTGTGCTTTACATTCCACTTAAACGTCTAGCATTTCTGCACTACAAACACAGTTTAACCCTCTGACCTGTTTACCACGCTGCTTAGCAAGCACTTCATTCATGGTCCTAATTGGGACAGGGTCAATATTCAGTTCATGCCCCCATTTCTACCCCTTTCTCAGACTTTATTGTGAGAGAATCTGACCCATTTGAAAGGCATCCACCTCCCACAATCTCACAGTGCCTCTTCTCCCCTCCTCTGACCCCTGTCCACAAATTCGTTTTATGTATCTGTAGGGTCAGAGGTGCTGGATTCATCGAACTGTAAGAGCCGACAGCAGGGGCCCCAACCATGAGAAAAATGCCCATGCAGTGAGCCATGTGACTGACAGAGACAGAGACAGGGAGAGAGAGACAGGGAGAGAGAGAGAGAGAGAGAGAGAGAGAGAGAGAGAGAGAGAGAGAGAGCCTAGGGGGTCCTGTCCTTGGTGGCGGATGAACAGCAGACTGTTCAGGCTTCAGAAGAATGGCGCCGTTACGCCTGCGTGAAAGCTGAGGCAATGTCAGGACTGGAAACAGTAAAGGCTGGAATACACTACATGACATTTGCCCAGATTTTTGCCCTGATTTACAGTCTGGATGAGCTGAAAGATTTCACAAAAAATCATGTATTGCATGATGGGCGCAGACTCAGATTTTTTAGCTTCAGATTATAAATCCATCCAGTTGGAGGATATAAAAAAAAAATATATATTTTGAGACGATTTTAGAACACATCGTTTCCATGAAAGGTCATGTAGTGCATTCCAGCCTTAAGCAACTTTAACAATTCTGGTTCTACTTAACTATTCCATTAATGAGTGTTTCAGCAATTTTGAGGAATTAAGAATGGACAATAGTTGAAGGGGGAAAAAAGTATTGCATTTACTACCCTCTGCAGCTAGTTGTCAAATGATTTCAATGACACACCATTCAGCAATAAGGTATAAGAGGCCAAACATGTTTATATACAAATATTATATGTGGGTGAGCGGCCAAAATGGCCGAAGCAGCATCAGCCACCTCTGGCTCAGTTTACACAAAAGACCAAACATTTAAGTCTCAGGCCATCCTTAAAAATATTTTGGTTTGCAGTAACAGCAAAAAAAAAGGGTCGGTAGGTAGGTCTATATTTTTATATATTTTTATATATATATATATATATATATATATATATAAAAAAAATATATATATATAAAAAAGTATATTTTTTGTATAAAAAAAAAAAAAAAAATCGGGGGTCGGAGAACATTTTTCACCGATGTCTAGGGGTTGTTCACACCAGGCCACTTCATGCGTTTTCTCAGATCGGATTGCAATCTGATTTATCAAAACGATTTCATTTACACCTGGTTACATATACAAATGTGTGTTGTTGTTTTTTTTGCGGATATAAATCCGATCTTCAATTCCCGCTATATGCAGATTTAATGGAGTGCACGTCACCGAAAGCAACAGTTATGAGATACATTATTTTATTGATCATCAGCTAAAATTTCTGAATCAAAGCCCGCAATAAGAGAAAGCGGAAACAGCCCTGGTAAGATCATTTCGTTTCTTTACATTTAATGAAGATGATTGTGTGTTAAGCGTCTGCGACTTACTTTCACTTTGATTTGCGATAGCACGTTGATGCTCAGCTTCTCATCTGCGGCGATACGTGTTGCAGTAGCGTCGTCATATCTGACTAAAACATGACATATTGCCTATAACACGCTCTCATATGTTTAATTTTTAATAAACCATATTCAACAACATATAAAAATGAAATAATCTTTAGAGTAAAGCCGCAGCCATCATTACCAAGCGCGAACCATTGACAGTGAATGAAACGAAGCGAACTTAGCCTACAGGCCATAGTGTGACATGCGTTAACCAATGGTGTAAACATAATCATAGATGACGCGCCACAGGTTTTTATTTAAAAGAAAGAACGTAGCTTATGTTTGTATGTAGGTCTAGGCAATTTATATTCACAATACTTAATAACTAATATTATTTTATTGCATTTGTATTAGTTGTTTGAAGAGTTAAAAAAAAAAATCGGTCGGTCTTAACGCATTTTACAACCGGCAAGTCGGTCGGACTAAAAGGGGAAAAAAAATAATAATTGGGTCGGTACTAAATTGACAGGGTCGGTCGGGTTACGGCAAACAAGAATATTTTTAAGGATGGCCTCAGATGAAACACCATATAAACACCCTCAGGGTTTCTAGTCTTCACTGGTCTATTCATGAAAGAGAGTTTACTCTCATGTTGTTCCAAACCCATAGGACTTTTGTACATTTTCAAAACACAAATCAAGACCTTGTTAATGAAACCTTAGAGAATAAAACTCAATGGTTCTCACGCATCAAACAAACATGTATATGAATAAAAGCCTAAATTAAATCTGTTCATTATATAAAGTGATTCTATCTCTTCAGAAAACATGGATTAAACTACTCGATTTATATGAATTACATTTACAATGTCTTCATGAACTTTTGAAGCAGAATTTTTTGTATAATAATGGTCCTTCAATCATTATGGTTTATTAAAAATATCTTAATTTGTGTTTCAAGACCAACAAAATGAGGGGTGAGTAATTGATGACAATTTACATTTTTGGGTGAACTATCCCCTTTTAACTCAAGGAATCTCATCCCTGCTGAGAAAACATAAGCCTATGGATATATGGAAGCTTATGGCCTATGTGTGTGGTCAGGTAACAGATGGGAGAGTCACTCCACAGTGCTAGAAGTCATTTATATGAGTCAGGCTAAGCACTTCTGATTCTCTAATCTAAAGAGATTATCATTTTATTATTCACAACATCACAGAGCTAAAAGTAAACAGACTATTCTGAAACCTGAGCTATGCGAAGCTTAACAGAGATAAGACCGGAGTCCTAAAACACTTCTTCAGAGGAACCTCTGCGGATATGAGCCATTTGAAATTAAAAGTCCACCACATTCCTGCAAAAATAAAGTTTTTGAATCTACATCAACACAAAAGTAGTCTAGTCCATGCAGAAGTAAATTATTTTTGCAGTCAAACTTCTCATTTGCAAGACAGAGTCTGAAACAGCCATGATCTAATAATTTCCAACAAGCAGCAGTAAACAATGAGTCTTTTTGTGTGCAAGAACGCCTGGGTATATTTATACATTCACGTTTATTCAGGCCTGAGGCCTTATAGTGCTGCGCCAAGAAACAAAGAGCAGGCATGGGCAGTCCCGCTCAGAGCCAAAGAATCGTTCTGCCGCTAAAGAGAGTCTTTGTTTCAAGCAGACCTCAGACCTGCCAGAAAGCGAGAAGGGGTTCAAAGAGACCAGATAGGCAGCTAATAGTGAGCTCTGACAGCCAGGTGAAACTGAGAGGCTTTCTAGTAGATCAGTGGCCATCTTTTCTGGGCCAACAGCTTTGCTAAAACAGGCAGGCAGCTTGAATCTCAGAGAGATTTCTCCCTGGTTCAATAAAACTGAAACGGAAAGCAACTGCTGGTTAACAGCAGCTTGGATTTTGATGGTGATAAGCGGTTTCGGGTGTTTGAGCCACACTCATAAATGTTAAATAATGAGTGTTTTGATCATTAGTGCACTCAGCACACACTAAAACAGCACAACTATAAATTACAGTCTAAATACAGGTTTCTGCAGCGTTTCAAACAATACTGGCTGGTTTTAAATGAGGTAGGGAGATCCACTAGTACCCGAGCGTGTAAACCGAATTCTCTCTCAAAGAGCATTCCAGCGAACTCATTCTCAGGCCTAGATCAAATAAATTCACGCTTATATTAACACAACACAGCCTGGCTTGCTTTCCTGTGAGAATTCTCAGCTTCAACCTGAACCACTAATCTATTATTGATGATGCAAAGGTCAGCATGATAAAAGACACACATGTGCATGAGCATTTTCCACATTAAAGCACTAATTACTAACTTCAAATAAAAAAAAATTAGGGCAAGACATGCTAGGTGAAATCTTGGCATCTTCTGAAACAATTTAGGAGTGACAGTTTTATTCTTGATTCCCTGCTAAAAATTAAAGCTAATTTCTCCTCAAATCTCCTGCCGGTTAAGGTGCTAAGTGCTAACCATGTCCTTTCTGCTTTGAACAGGAAATGAACCATTAGCCTTACTCTGGAACAAACCCAAACAGGATAACCTGGGCTAGAAACAGCTGAACACACCGGTGATTTGGTGAGGCCATAAACATCACCTGTAATACTGAATCTGTGTGGCTGTTTTAAGAAAGTGTTTATAAAGGAACAGCCGGCCGTTGACACCAGTGTGAGAACGGAGCCCTGATTGGAAAGGACAGGACGTAAACCAAGAGCTGGAATTTACTGCAGGAAGCACCTTCCTGTTTGCAGGGAGTATTTTCGACTTTAAAAGAAAACACCCAAGCAGCATAAAAGCAAAAACATGTTCACCATCTCATTTGTCATATTTATGTCAAAGAGTTCTCCTTTTGTAGATGCTATGTGTCTTATATGTGTCATTTACTTTTTCGAAACACAAACCTGAAAAGAGGGCTAAGGCATTTTGGCACAGGGCCTATGCCAGTAATTCCTGGAGTTCACTCAAGAGATTTTATGCTGAAATGTAGCCTACATATTCAATATTTTGACACAAATCAATGAAAACAGTTGTGCTGTTTTAGGAAGCCATGTTCTGTTTATTTCAGGATATTTTGATGAATAAAATGTTCAAAATAACAGCATTTATTTGAAATCGAACACTTTTGATCAATTTAATAAAATCTGATCAAGCTGTTTTGGATGTCCTCGATCTTATTAAAAAAATAGTTTGAACAGTTGTATCACCCAGCAGATTAATTAGTGTGCCAGGTTGAGCACAGACAAATCAAGGGAGCAAATCAAGAAAGTCAAGAAAGTGCAGAGAAGGTTGGTCCCTTTGAAAGGGCGGGCATACACCCCTCCTAATTCAGGGTGCGTGGGGCAGCCCGGCATCCTAAGGCTGGCATCTTGGGACTGCCCTGCATGATTCATACGTAGAAATTCTAATGCACTCACTACACTCAACTAAGCACCCTCAACTAGGTGCCAAGAGATTGTTTTACATCCAAGAGACTAACCCAGTTAAATCACGTCGGCTAACAAATGATGAAACATTTACGAACACGGGAAAAGTTTATCATTTGCAGATGTTTTTAAACCTTGCCTATTTAATCAGTTGAGTACAAGACGACGCGAAAGAGAACTTGCGCGCACTGTGTGATAGGGGTGTAAATCGGACTGTTCATCATTATACGATATGATATCGATTCTCTCAGCCAGCGATACGATATTTGCTGATACCTCAAAAAAGTCTGCAATACGATTACGATTCGATTCAGGGCTATATCAATTGATTTATCAATATTTAGATATTATGTGCCAAGTTTACACAACCAGTTACATTTTTATTAACTCACAAATGCAACCAAAATATATAACATGAATGTTTAATTAAACTCTTTGAAAATTGCACACCCTAATTGGGACATTTACAACAGAGGAGTTCAATTGCAAAAACAGACAACTCTGTTCTTGTTCATTTTCATAAATCATGATGTTTTTTATTGTGTATTCCACATATCAATCAAACTGCAGCTGGGTTCTTTTAAATAAGTAATAATAACGAAAAAAATACAGGTAACTTACAAAATGAATGTTCATTGAAAGTATGTTTTTTTCAATGTTTTTTAGCAAAAGCAGTCGTTTTTTTGGGCAAAAGCAGATAACTCCACATTTCATGTTTCAGAGTTACATACAGAGTTTTATTATATCATAGCAAAACCAAGTAATTGCTATGATATAATAAAACACTCGGTTAATCTTTGTAACATTAATCTCCTCAGATGACATAGACGCCCGAGTCCTGACAAACTTTGTTGTGATTACACACAATACAGGGAGCTTTTCCCTCACCACTGTAATGTGCTGCTTTAGCAAGGTTCCGTTTTCCTTTTACGCCCCGAAGAAGATATCACGGGTTCACCAAGTTCGTTGAAATGATTCATCCTCGATCACTTTTAGTCAACTTTGATGAAACTCCTCCCAGCTAGCGTGTCTTTTCGAAGTGACTAGCAGCCTTGTCACCTGACCTAAATACTGCACGCTGATTCGCTAAAAATTATTGGTTTATTGGACTTACTGGGTTGTGTTCACCAACAACAAGGGTGCTTGTCAGTTTCTGCTGTAAAACATGAACTCGCGATGCCTTGACAGTGGACAATACCGGCTTTTGTGACAACAGGGTTCAGTCAATTCTTGTCAGGCATCTATTTCAACTGAGGAGATCAATGTTACAAAGACCGGCAGACAGTATGGCGAGTAAACAAAAATGAAAAAAAGCGTAGACGGACGTTACGTGAGGATGTGGAGAGTGTCAAAATAAAGGTACCATATATCGATATTTTACGTGTGGCATCGTATCGTTAGACATTTGATCGATGCATCGATCCATATCGATGTATTGTTACACCCCTAGTGTGAGGGAAGTTTTGGTTTTCTGTGCGTGCACACACACACACACCCGAAGCGTGCACACACACACACACACCCGAAGCGTGCACACAGAAAGCCGCATCTCAGACAGAACTCTAAATTGAGTTTGCTTTCAAGTCCTCTTGTACTTAAAAGGACAAATTCACACAAAAATCAAGTCAGCATGCTCGTAGGCATAGTAAACATAGCTGAATATGTCTTAAATGAACACAAACAGTTGAGAAAGACAATGCATGTGTGCAGTATTAGTATACTGGATCTGTACATTACGCCTTAAAGTGACAGCAGCCTAATGTTCCTGCTGCAGACCGGTTTTTAATGTTAATCAAACAACAAAAGGCAAATAAATCACTCACTGCTCTTGACTGAATAATTTAATAAAGACTAACTTTAATAAAGATTAATCTAAATTTAATTTATGAAAGACTATGCAGTTATGACCTACCTCTACGCTGTTAGACCTACCCGAAAAAACTGAAAAGCACTGTTAATTGTATTTGTATCTTTGCTCTATTGTATTTATTTGTGCTATTACTTGTAGTTTGATTATTTGTTCTTATTTCTTTATTTTTATTTGACAGTAGTCCTTATTTTTCCTGAACATAGCATATAGCCTACCGTACCAAAACCGTGACCCTAAAAATGTGATACAAACCGCATAGTCATTTGAAAAAATAATAATTTGAACCGTTACACCCCTAGTTGACACGCATGCAATATGATCCGATCTGTGCTAGGCATCTAAAAAAACGTAATGGTTTAGTGTAAATCCAGCCTTAGTTACACAAGAGACCACCTTTACTGCAGCCCATCCTGCAAAGCTTAAAGAGTGATTGAGTCAATCTGAAGACTTCAAATGCTCTGAGCCACCACACACTGCAGATGTTTTCTGAGGACAAGCCTCTTCATTCCATTCACAAATTGATCTATTGTTTTCTTGATCTATTGATCTATTGTGAGAACATTCACAAATTCAGAATTTATAACCCATTTAGAGACAGAAGTGCAAACATCGTTTCATGTGGGATATGGCATAATCCTCTCTGCTGCAGAGTGTAACACTCACAGTTTGGCGGTAGTTGGTTGAATCAGGTTAATAAAGATCTGTGTGTCTCTCCATGCATTTCTTCATCTTGGCGCAGATCCATACAGACTGCAGCGGTGTGCTGTACACTTGCCCGTTTATGTAAATCCACACAGAAAGAGTCAGGTGGCCGGCTGTGGCGCGTGAGCACAGAGCCCGTTCCTCCAGCGTGCTAAAGATCCCTCATTAGAATGACAGACAGGAACTCCACATGTTCTTAGGATGGATGTACATTTGCGTCAGGCAGTGAGAGATGATATCCAGCTTTGTGAAAAGAAAAAATACCCTCTGCAGTAGTAGTTCCTTGCGGCTTCTTCCTCTGTACATGCAGTGTGTGTGTGTGTGTGTGTGTGTGAGAGAGAGATTGCATAAGGGAGGGAGAGAGAAACACACCCACAATGTGTGGTGGGGGTGTTAGTGATGGGGGAAATGAGACACCATTGCTCATGCTCAGCCCTGGACTGTGTGCAGTCGGCTAATTACAACTGCAAAACACACACATTTAGAAACCTGCAGCTTATTTATATTCACACTAGGGCTGTGCGATTAATCATAATTGATTTTCCTATTTTGATTTTGGCTTCCAACAATTATGAAAACAAGATAATAAAGGTAAATAGATTATGGTGCCGCTGCCGCATTCTGTCCAGCGCAACTTCCTTTCCTTCACAGCGGTGCGCTTTCGGTCCTCTCTAAAAGCCCAAACTTGTAAAAGTGTTGTAAAATTCAGTCTACTGTTGGTAAACTGCAAGATGTGTTTGATTTTAAAGAGTTATTAAAAGCGCATTAAACCACAAAAAAGACCCTGATCCCCAGGCGGCTTTCTGTGTGCAAGAAGTCGGAGCTGAACAAGGATAAACAAATGGGCTTCGGATACGTGCCTAAACGCGTACACACAAAAATGTCATGAATGTCAAAAGTGTGTTTTGGAGTGTTTACCTAAACAGTGGGTAATGTTCAAGAAAACGTACACAGCCGAGAAAGAAAACGTGTGTAACAGTATATTGGATTTGTGCATTAGCTCCCTAAAGTGACAGCAGCCTAATACTACTTCTACGGTTCGTCATTAACAATAATCAAACAACAAATGACAAAGGAAAATCACTGAATGATCTTGACTGAATTAAGTAGCTTTAATAAAGATTTGTCTATATTTAATGTATACAGTAAGACTATGCAGTGTTATTAGTTTTTCAGGAAGATGTAGGCTACTAAAAGTGGTATTCAGATAAGTAATAGCCTACAACAAATATTTTAATAATCTAGGCTAATGAAAGCCTTTTGTTGTAGGCTATTACTTATCTGAATACCACTTTTAGTAGCCTAAATCTTCCTGAAAAACTTAAAACACTGTTTATTTAATTTGTATTTTCATTCTGTTGTATTTATTTGTCCATTTTGTTTGTAATTAGTTTCTTTGTTCTTATTGTATTGCTGACTGTTTACATGTCTTATGTAATTGTTTTGAGGACCTTTTTCTTACAGTAGTTAACCTAATATTAGTTTTTGCTTAAGTATCGATAATTATGAAATTTCACTGATATTTAAAATTAGTCATACCGTGAAACAAGACCATGATCATATCGCCCACCAATAATTGTGCTAAATAGTCATGGTTTCAATAATCTATTGTGATTATGATTTGCTTCTATTTTAGAACACTTGATGATTATCTAATCAAAATAACAATATGTATTGTAGTGATAAAAAAGAACTGAAATTTGCCTTTCTGATTTGTTTATGTTTCTGTAGGCTACATGAACATATCAATGTTGAGAAAGCAATCACGTCACAAGCTTTAAATATGCAACTTCGCTGGCTAATGAATGCATAAACTTTACCAGCTGGATATAAACTAATGCAAATTGATGGTAACAATTGCGACATAAAACATTTGGGTGAGGTTTGCGTGTGTTTTTGTCACATTGTTTTAACTGTTTAAGGTAGCCACTAGGCTACTAATGTTAGTCCTCTCAGCCTCGACGGCAAACATACTTCTGTTCTTTCTCTGCTAATGCAGCATCTAGTCAACAAATTCATTACTTTATAATGATATGGCAATATGTACTTAAGTGTTCTGTATTCATACCGTTTCGCTGTCTGTGTTTTAAATGCTCATCTGAAGTGTCAGCGCTCTCCGTGAACGTAAACAACTCAGCCAGTGACAGTTTTTATTTGTCCTCTAGAGGCACTTAAGACATATCCGCCTAGGTTTACTAGGATACTCGCCAAGATGGACATTTTAACATAATTTTGTATGAAATTTTCCATTCAAGCACAAGACGATGTGAAAGTGAGCTTAATTTTTAATTGCGCACACAAAACTTCTCACACAGTGCGCGCAAATTATCTTTCACATCTTCTTGCGCTTGAATGTTTAAATTGGCAAGGCTTAAAAAAGCTTGCAAATTATAAACTTTCATGACGACCCAGCACTGGTCCGATCGGGACAGTGACAGTTCTCTCAACGAGCACTGCATGTACTCTCTCTTTCTCTCACTGTAAGTGCGCATGTGTGAGAGACAGCGACAGAGGGTGCACTCAGCCAAGCGACGGTGTGTAAAGCTCAGCAGACGATGAAATTATATGCGTAATACTTATTTTTTGCCTCTAACTCAATTAAAGATGACTGTGATCATAAAATTTACTAGCCATTGGCAAAATAAATTTTTAGTCGCCTCTATGAAATTTTGTCGCAAGTGATTTACTCGCATTGTAGAGGGTTGAACACGGACCAAAGACATCTAAAGCAACCAAAAACAGGACATGATGTCACAAGATGTG
The DNA here is from genome assembly GCF_963993115.1 of Abramis brama. Classification (NCBI taxonomy): domain Eukaryota; kingdom Metazoa; phylum Chordata; class Actinopteri; order Cypriniformes; family Leuciscidae; genus Abramis; species Abramis brama. The sequence continues at coordinate 25,434,978 of NC_139965.1, read as the reverse complement.
ACCCTAAAAAAGGACAGAATGCTCAAGCATACCCTTTTTTTTATAACCAATTGCAATACACTACTGTAAACCAAAGAGAATTTAGCCTAAGTGCTTTAAGAAATCCAAATTAAGTTTCTGCTTGATTTCAAACTGACCTGGCTTATCAACACCCTAAAGACAGATCTTACGCAATCCTAGTATCCATCAAACGCTTTCTCTAATATCCAAGCGGCCTAATAGTGTTGCCAACTTCACAAGCAGGTCTGACATCCTGAAAGTGAAAGTGACATGTGAAGGCCAAGTAATGTAACCCATACTCATAATTTAACCCTTCCAAGTGCACACACATTAGTAGTGAGTCGTGAACACACACACACACACACTGCAAACCGTGGACACACACATTCGGAGCAGTGGGCAGCCATTTTTGCTGTGGCACCCAGGGAGCAATTGGGGGTTAGGTGCCTTGCTTAAGGGCACCTCAGTCATTTCCTGCCTGTATTGAGAAGCGAACGCCAAACCTTTGGGTTACCAGCCTGACTCTCTAACCATTATGCCACAACTGTCCCCTTAATAATCCTAATAATTAGAGACGCACCGAAATTTTGGCCGCTGAAAATTTTTACTTTCATTTTAAGTAAAAAATTATAAAATTTTATACTGTATTTATCTATGCTTGTAATTTGTGTATTTGATCTTAACACATTCAGTATCATTAAAATGACTGAATTTCATTAAAACTACCACAATCAAGTTTATTCCCAGGATTAATAACAAATAGCCACCTATGACCATCAATTCACTCAATTGCTGTTAGTAATCCTGTGCTTCTGGGACATACCAACCATCCTCTATCACTGCAGCTGAAACCATGAGCTCCAGGATAACATGAGGACTAGGGCTGGGACGGTTACCGCATTACCGCAATACCGCGGTCACATGATGCCTACCGCGGGTCTGAGCTCGTCACCGTCATCACCGCAAAAAAAAAAAGAAAAAAAAGAAAAAAGAAAAAAATAAACACTGGCCTTCATGTGTTCACGTTGTGTCTAATGACATGGATTCATTGATTCTAATGACATGGATTGTGTCTAATAACATTGTGTCTTGCATGGATTCAAGGTTTTCTAAACAAAACTTATCAAAAGATGGAGCAAATCCGACCTTTCGCAAGTTCGCAAGTTGTTCCATGACACATAATAACATTCCATTCGTAGGCTATTGTCTATAACCCCTTATTTACACTCTGTGGCGCGTTACGGCTGCGACGTGGCTACCGGAGCTGATCGCGCCCACTCTAGTCAATGCTTGTGTTTACAACAGCCACGACGCGGCGCGTTTCAGAAGCGTCTCTCCGCGCCGCTTCGCTAAAGATAGGCGCCTAGTCCAAGCCGCACCGTAAATAAAAAAAAAGTAAAAGCAGGACCTCAGCTTTTAATTGCAAGTGCTTATTTAACAATTCTCTCACGTGAAGACCGCATTTGTCAACCCTCGCGGAGTCGCGGCAAGTGCACACTCACAGCACCAGAGAGTAATCTTGACAGCACTTGCAAGAAAATGGATAAGGCTACATAATCAAATTCACAAATATTACACCATTTAAACATTATTAAAAATACATAGGCTACTGAGTTACTAAAACAATATTTGTCAAAGAATACACTTGTTCACAGTTTGAACGTTCTTGTTTCCATTTGTTTAATTTCAAGATCTGAGGTGAATTATCCATTGTTGCTTTTACAGCTACAAAGCTGGAGCACTAAACGATATTCAAAGTCACATTGCATGCTTTTAACATTAAATAAAGCACATAAACACTACCTGAGATTATCATTGCCACACTTTGTTTGTTGTTCCAGCCGCAACGTCGCAGAAAAAAAAAACTGGGGGAGGGTGGGAAGGGGGGTTGAGGTTTAAAGCGGTTTACCGCAATACCGTGGGAATTTCTTGCTTTTCAACCGCGGTAAGAAAAAATCCATACCGTCCCAGCCCTAATGAGGACTACATGAAGCATCACATCGAAAAAAGTAGTGGTGTGCTGGTTAGCACTGCACATTAGCTCCAGCAGGTAGATGGCATAAGAACTAGTGCTGGGCAACAATAAACAATATAATATGTTGTTTTAATGTTTTTTTTTTACAAGCGATTATTTTTGAAGGGCTGAAATGCATATAACTGTGAACGGCATTTATGGTTCCATGTCTGTTGTCTTTTGCATTCACTAGTGAAGCAGGGTTTAGGATTGTGCACATTCTTGTGATGTCATTGGCCAATCAGCATTGTCAGGTCACTTCCCTTCAGTGACATCCTCTAAATTAGAGTAAAACAGACATAGAGACACTCATCAGGTGTTCAGATATTTGTTCATCTTTCTGCAATTTGCTGATGTGATCCTAAATAAAAGCATAGCTTCTCTAACCTATATTCACAATGATGGTTCAGCAGGATTAGTGTGCATTCTCTCTCCTGTGTTATTTTTAAAACATGCTAAGGTCACATGATATTTTTTCCCTTTTCCTCACAATCTGCTTTGGTCTCTGGGCCGTCTCTCTCTCTCTCTCTAAACAGGCACTAGCTTAGACAAGCACAAACACACACTCATATCACACTGGCACACATACACACAGCCCAAATCCAACTTAAAAGCAGTAATCCTTTAACAGTTGGATTCAGAGGGGCTCTGTGTCCATCTGTTCTGCAGACCTATGGTTCACTGTGCTGTCAGCTTCCTGTTCATTGTGCTAATGACGACATAGAACATCATGTCAACAATATAGTGTTAAAATATATGAAATGCAGAAAGAAAAAAAAACATTAAAAAATTGCTAACAAACAAATATATGCCAAGTCCTCAGCACAGACCCCATTTCAAGCCATTTACTCTGGTGACTTCTGAAAAGATGTATTCCAGAGAAACAGGAAGGTTAGTTTATGGAAATCTCAGAGAAGCTGTGACCCACAATTCCTTGTGATTATGTATTTAGTAGGAAAAAGAAAAGACTGTTCAAACCTTCAAAAACTAGTTTCTTTAGACTGACATCATATAAAGATGGCAAAGGTGTCCAATTTTAAAAAGACTATGAGAGAGCGAACAAAGAAAATCATTGTCCCATCTCCCACACTGCAGTTTTCAGTTCAGTTCTTTCCACCTACTTCAAATGAAGCACAAGACAGAAGGCACTAGTAAATAAATCTAAAGACGTAAATCTTAACAATCTGTCTACTTATACTCTGTTCTTCCTACTGACTCGGCTCAAATAGACACTATGTAGGTGTGAATCTCTGGCCTTAGAGACAGTAAGACTGAGTGGTGGTCTGGATAATTCACCCAAAAATGAAAACTCTAGCTTTTCCACTGTCGGGCCGAAATGGTTCTCATTTCGTAACTGTTCCATTCCGTGCCAATCCGGGCCAGCATGGGGCTGGTAACGGCCACTGTTTGGAATGTAATACAAACGCGTCAGTCGTGGCCTTGGTAACGCGACAGTTTACTGATGATATGAGATGTAAATAGCGACCACGTTATGGAGAATGATCAGCTATTGCTTTTAATTTTATTATTGCTTTGTTTACTTCAGTCAAATAGCGCGCTCAACTAGGGCTGTAGTACTCGAGTCCGGTCTTGGACTCGAGTCCGGACTCGAGACCGCTTTTCTATGGTCTCGGACTTGTCTCGGACTCGCTGGTATTCGGACTCGGACTTGTCTCGGTCGCGGCCACTGGTCTTGCCAAATATGGCTTTTGGTCTCGACCGAGTCCAGGTTTCTTTATTATGTTCCCAGTAATCACACATACGTCGCCGCGATATTAAAACAATATATTATTGGAGGGAAAGTGAAACACTGGCCACCTAATAACTATGGGCATTTCGGCTCTTTTTCGTGAGCCGGCTCGTTTCACTCAGCTCACTGAAAGAGCCGGCTCTTTTGACTCACAAACGGCTCTTTAAAAAATAAATGTTTAAATAAACTCGCTGAAAGTCCACCGCTAGTGCAACGTGAATATTCATATTTTTAATTGTCCATAACACCCCGAAAACTAGCCTGCTTGCCTTGCACATCTAATTAATGGGCAAAGTTTTCCGACTTTTTTTCTTACCTTTCTTTCTTTGCCTCCACGAGTGGTAGGCGCAATAAATGGCTGTTTTAAAATATAGCTAATATCGAAACAAAATAACCCAGCTCATAACTTGCAGGTTTGCTTAGTGGCTAACTTTTTTCATTTGATTGCTTCAGCCGCCACCCGCCCGAATTTAATTAAAATATTATTTTTCGTCACGTCATCCGCCCGATCCGCGGTTTATCCGCATCTCTTGTGTGTGTGTGTGTGTGTGTGTCTGTGAGTTGTCTCGGTCCTCCCTCATGCAGTTTAATTGGTTGACATCGCGTGTATGATTGACAGGAACAGAATGTAAGGCTGATCAGACAGTCGAAACGAATGTGTAGTGCTCCTTTAGGCCTGTATAATTATATTTTTTTTGTTGTTCTTTGAATTAGTCAATTATTTTAAATAAAATTAAAATTATTCATTATTACATAATGATTTAATTTCTATAGGCTAGCCTATATTTTTTAGCAGACTTTTTTTCCCCTGTCCTGGACTCGGTCTTGACTCGGACTCGAACCTTTTTGGACTCGGTCTTGACTCGGACTCGAACCTCTTTGGACTCGGTCTTGACTTGGACTCGAACCTCTTTGGACTCGGTCTTGACTTGGACTCGACTAGTCCTGGTCTTGGACTTGTCTTGGACTCGACAAAGGTGGTCTTGACTACAGCCCTACGCTCAACCAGCTACAGAGAAACTGGTAGCCAGGCAAAAGACAAGTGACCAATCCTGAGTGGCAACGTCACTTCACAGATTCTACCAGCACGGTTCGGCACGGTTAGCCAACACTGCTGAGAGTTCCGGGCTGAGAACGGATTGTAATCATGCCGTGCCGTACCAGGCTCAAGAGGAAACACAACTGGAACCGTTCCTTACCATTCTAAGAACCGTTCGGCTCAACGGTAGAAAAGCAGCTTGTCATCATTCTCTCACCTCATGTTGTTTCAAACTTTATAGACTTTCTTTCTTCAGCACTTATAAAAAATAAAAAAACTTCTCTGCATTTCTCCTCTTCTCTAGCTTGCTACCTAATCCAGTTGTCAAATAAACCTGGCATTGTATATTATTCTTGGCTCTTTGATGAATTGATTTTGTTCCTCTCTTATAAGTCGCGTTTGGATAAAATCATCTGCTAAATGCATAAATGCAAATGTAGAGCATAAAAGAAGTATTTTAAGAAATGTTTTTTTATCCATACAAATGGAAGTTAATGGGCCCCAAAACGGTTTGGATACCAACATTCTTCAAAACATCTTGTTTTGTGTTCCGAGGATTTGGTACAACATGAGGGTGAGTAAAAGATGGCAGAAATTAAATTTGCATTATCCCTTAAAAGTGCTGCTTCAGATTTTCAGGGACAAAACAAAGCATCATTGCACCCAAACAATAAAAGTGATCCCATAATCAATGGCAAAGTTGAAACACACTAGCCAAGATGTATTATATTATCCACAGGATGCTGAGGGGAACGACACAGAGAGGCAGAGAGACATCTAATCCGGTTAAGCAGTTCTTGACAATCAAAGTCTAAAAATAGCCTACAGCAGCCGTGAATGAGCTGGAGAAAGAAAGAAAGATAGAAAGAGAGAGTGAGACAGTAAACAGAAAGACAGGCCTATGGGGAAGGGGTTGTTACCACAGCCTCTGTCGTACTCCAAAAGCTTTCGAAATTAAGCATGCAGGATCAATGTCAGCCAATCAGAAGCAGGCACCTCCTGCAGAACAGCGTGCCAGCAGGGTTCTCGTGATGTCATAATATTAAGCGTAGCATAGTGCCTTTATCTGTTTCTCATGCTGGCTCCCAGTGGACGACGGAGCACCTTTCAGACAGCTACACATGTGAACCTCACAGAAAATATACTTTCATATCACAATATTACAGATTTGTCTTTGTCATTTGTCTTTGTCACAACTTTGTCATTCTTGTACAAAAACGCTGATGAATTTAAGACTAGAGGCAACAGTTTTATTCTGAGCCATGATCCTCGGCTGTGCCTTTACAACTCATATTCATTCATATGATTGTTTGAAGACCAATTAAAAGAGTTAAGGCTGATGTGTGTAGTTTCTGCATCACTATAGACCAGGGGTCTCCAACACTGCTCCTGGAGAGCTACCATCAAACTGAGTTCAGCTCCAACCCTACTCAAACACACCTGAAGCAAATCATCAAAGTGATCAGGCAGGGCTCCAGACTGTGACGAAATGGTCGCATTTTGCCATTTGACTATTTTTCCTGCAGGTGCAACCAGAATTTTGTTAGAGGTCGCGCTAGTGTTGTCCAACATCAATTGGCAAACGAAATGAAAACAGAACGAAACTATTTCATTTTCATTTGTGCTTCACAGACCATTTATTAGTTTGGATCAATAATAGACAGCACAAGCGCCACAAGCTACTCGTGAGTCGCGGTCCGATCTCGATCACACGACACTGTTACTCCACAGTGCTGGGAGATCCAGTGAAGAAATCCATTGAATTTGCCAAAGAAGAATTAATAACATTGCTTCAAGGTCTAGTGAGAAGCATTCAGATTCAGGCACAGAATTCTCTTTTATAAACCATAGATATCAGATCATACAGCACTGACGTGGAAACCAGGAGAAACATTTTGCCATGAATGAACAAGGTATAGAAGGCTTTAAGGCCACAAATCAGCAACATTTATCATGGATTTAATGTAGTAACACTAACTGGTATTGTGGCAGAAATACTCAAACGCTTACAAGTACTACACATCTTTTTACAGCACTTCAAAACACTAATATTATATTCAATAGTTTTAATGTGATGAACAAAACATTATTTGTTCATCCTTCAAAGATTCTCCCCATTTTTAAAGCTAAAAGTTTCAAGATGTAGGAAAACTCAACATTTGTTTAAAAAAAAAAAACATTAAATTACCATTGTAACCATTGAGAGCTTATAATTTCAGTAAGGGGCTACAGTACTCCTAGTTAAAAAAAGGTTTGTCTTGAGCCCTGTCAGGGTTACTTGAAAATTACAGGCAGGTGTATTGGAGTAGAGTTGAAATTGAAGAGCAAATTAAAATCAGAAGTGATTTGGAAAATGGATGGATGGATGATTCAGCTGCAGGCACCTATTTTCTAGCCATTGAGCGTATATCAGTTGTACACGTTATTGCGGTGCATTATGGAAATGAATGAGAACACACGATTAGAATCCACTATGGTTTCGGACACCACTGCAAATGGCTATCCCCTCAAATATGATTTCAGACACAGCCAAGGACCGACGTTGCCAATCCCTGACCGGATCTGTGTCTATCCGTTTTAATGACAGAATAAAGGCATAGAACCAGTTTATTTGGCACTTAAAGCATAGTTTTATATAATTAGTTTAGTAATACGGTTAATAAAATATATATTTTTAAAATCTTAAGATAAATACTTATGGACTTACAAATTGAGCTGCAAATAATAACGTCACACACTTATTTGAAAGTGTGGTTTTAACTACCACAGCAGACAGACTGACTGTTTGATGTGCAAAGAGTTAGTAGAAATAAAAATATAAAACCTCTAATCCTGTGCACTAGGATTAAAAAGTTAATCTCCACAACGTTTCTCTTAAAGGTCCTCACAACCTGAGAAAGGCTGTCCAGCAAACCACAAACATACAGGAGTACAGGAGAGGAGACTGACCTCCATCTCGCAACTTATGTGTCTGGCATCTTAAGAAAGCTTCCTGAATGATTTGCGCAATATGCCTAATGTGAACATTTTTGGTAGATCTACAAGCATCTGTAAAGTCTCGCTACACAAAGCCAGAGATAAGAGGCAAAGAACAAATAGGCATCTCAAGTGAAGCAAAACAGCATAAAATATTATCGACAACGTTGACGTAAAAAAATTGGCGACAAATATTTTTGATGTTGAATAGACTTGATCTCAAATGACCGAATTTAAGGGCCTGCAATAACATGGTATGACCAGTGGGACACTAAAGCGCAAAACTGTTATGCAGCCATCCTGGATGCAACCCAATAGAAGAAAACACAGAGCTTCGGAGTGCAAACAAAGCCAAACCAGTAGAGTGTGGGAAAGTTGAACATAACTACCAAAAAAAGGTGCCATATCCAGGACTGCCAATTCTCACGCATTCAGACTCACGCAATAGACACTGTTCTCATGCCACACTCGTCCATTTTCCAATGCAGTAAGGTTGTCAAAAGTACTGGTACTTCGGTACCAAGTCAGTACTGACATTTTTAAAATGTGACGATACCAGCATTTCTGTACTACAGGTAGTACAGAGTACCGTGTATATTCAGTACCCACTAATAGGCAGCTGCTTTCAGGCTCCAGACTAACTTTTTACTAGGACCACTGTAGAAGTTGTAGTAATCCGACAGTTAACTGATTGATTCACTGCATTTATACCCAGCAAAGCAACATAGTAAAATACGAATAGTATTTTTATATTTCGAAAAATTACAGATCGAATATTCGATTATTCGTGCACAGCCCTAATTTAAGTTAGTCAGAATCCACTCAAAACTGTAGTGTTTTTATTCAGCACAAGTTCTGCATGCTCACAAATCTAGGCTAAAAACAGATTATAAATACAATGTCAATAAGAGATTCATTTCACATCGTAGAGAGCTTCTTTGATTATAAAAGAGATTTTGTAATAGTGGAGCTTTGTGTACCTGTAAATGTTGTAATTGACATTTATATTTTTACTTTTATTAAGTTAAGGGATGCACCAATATGAACATATTGACTGATACCAATATAACCAATAAATCTTTATACTTGAAAGCTCAAAACTGATAAATTGGGGGGGGTTTTTGGTTATTTTTTTATTTTATTATGAGCCTGATTAAAAACAAAGTCTCGCCATTAAATGCCATGTCCCAAGCACTTCAACATAAACCAAACATACAGGATAGTAGCCTAGATTAAACCAATGGAAGTAAAAAAAATATATATATATTTTACACTCGTGGCCAATTTTATAAAAAAAAAAAAGATCCTTCAACATTATCCTTCAGAAATCATTCTAATATGCTGATTTGCTGCTCAAAAAACATTTCTGATTATTATCAATTTTGAAAACAGTTGTGCTGCTTAAAATTGTTGTGGAAACTAAGGGGTGTGCGTATCGACTAATTTGACAGTCGTTTAAACAGAAGTTTTGTAACTGACTAATCTAAAAGTAACAACCCCTCTAAAGACTTGTGTGTATATATGATCCATTTGAAAGACTTAATCTATGAATCAAACAGTCAAATCTCATAATAAATGCAGCTAAACACCGCACACTTGGCGAATAAAGCTCATTCTGATTCTGAAGCTGTTTTTGCAATCGGCATTTGCTTGCTTCGGCTATCACACCTATGTGCATGTGCTGAATATGGTTCAAGGCTCTAGTGGAATTATGCCCGTTTGAAATGGCACAGCTTATATAAAACGTTTCCGTTTTATTTCTAATTCAAAATACTCCCTAGGGGTGTGCCATATCATACCGTCCACGATAATACCGGTATAAATTTTTACTTGATAAAAAAGTGTCATATCGCGATATCAATGATATTACACCTGTCTGAGCGCGAGAGCAGCAAGTCAGCCTCCAATGACGATTTAGCAATTTCACAAAACAGTGTTCAGCGGTGCTGCCGACGCGCGTCTTCTCTCTCGCGTTTAGGAGTCGGGACATGACTGAATGGTCTCTTGCACAATCGGGCCATCAGTGCATCGTAACTATCCAGTAGGCTACTCGCGCGCTCTCTGAGAGATAGTTGCACTGCGTGCATACATAAAAGTACAGCTCGCGAGTAACAAAAGTTATTTTTCGCAGATTATATCGTTTTAATGGGGGGGAAAACGCAAAATTGTGTAAAACCTCCGGTCTTGGCAAGTATACTCGTAAACACAGTCGGTTATGTATAAAACGCACGTGACAGTGTGACAGACAGTATAATGAAAACAGCAATGTATCCGTGCACTAGCTGTAAAAATGACAGCAGCCATAGGCTATGTGTCTGTCATTAATGTTGTCGTCAAAACAACAAAAGATAGCTTTAATTGTAATGAATGAGAATTATTAGCCTGTGTATTTAATTTAGTCAGGAATCAGAACTAAAAGACTGTGTTAGACCTACACACATTTAACATTTAATTCAAAGATTGAAATCAAGCTTCCTTGTGTTGTGTAAACTCTTAACAACAAAATTACCACAATGTAAAAACACAATGAGTGAGCAAACATTTAGGTGAGATAAACATAAGAAAATTTTCACACAAAAAAAAAATGTCTATATCGTCATAAATATCATTATCGCAAATATTCTTGAAATATCGTGATATAATTTTGAGGCTATATCGCCCACCCCTAATACTCCCGCACCTCGTTTGTCTTTTGAGCGATCATTTCTGGTATGATAAAATGGGAAATCAGCAGCTGTGTTGACCCTCTCCACCTTTGTTCATGACCACTCCTCAAGCCCCAGTTGGCCCGCTTTTGACCAAGGTATTCGGCGGGCCAAAACCCCTGGCCGTTGACCCAGAGGAAGCCCAGACAAGGCCCGATCAAGCCACGGAAGTGACAGTGGAAACGTGACTGGCACATACTAGCACGCTTGCTTTTAGCCCAACAGTGGAAACACGGCTCATGACTAACTCAGTCCTCACCGCTTAGCATCTAACTGTCCGACTAACTGGTATGCGTTTAAACAAGCAAGACTCTCTGATAAAACCTTCTCTTTCCCAGCATTCAACCATTCAGCATCGAGCATGTGAGCATGCTTTATTGCTGAAGTTTTACAGGCAACCTCATAGCAAGGTCATCTGAACTCAACCAAACATCTCTGAGCTGACAGCACAGAGAATAGTCGGAACAGCGTGCAAACTCTTCAAGTATACTTTCCTGTATACTTACCAAAGTGTAAGACTTCCTCAAGAGCAGTTCACCCACCCCTAGAGTCAACAACCTACTAGTTTAAAGCATAATGGTAAAGATGTATGCATTGACTACATTATCTCTCTCTCACTCTGTCTCTCTCTCTATTTTATTTTAAGTTTGCAGTGGCAAAGAGCTGGCAGGTCAGGGACGATAACCAGGCCACAGATTCTGGCCTTGCCACAGGAGTTTTTAAATCAGCGCTGCACTGACCCAATGAGCTCTCACAGAGTTATCTGCCCAACACACACACAAAACCACAAGGCAGGAATGTGCTGATAAGAAGCCAAGGCCCTTCACACTCTCTTTTTCTATCATTCTCTCTCGGACTGGACTGTGATGATGTTTGTCTAAAAAACTGAATTCAAGTCCCCAATTTGTTTATCATTAAATGATGATAATTGGAGTTAAAATACTTAAATGAATGAAGCCAACATTCTAACCAACAATCCTGAAAATGAATGCTGAATATTAGAAGCAGAAACAGAAATTGCCAAGTATGTTTGCACACACAAGGAATTTGTTTTGGTGACAGAAGCTTCCAGTAGAGACAACAAAAGTACACAGACAGTAACAATAAAATAAAGAAATGTGAATAAGATATATAATATAATATAATATAATATAATATAATATAATATAATATAATATAATATAATATAATATAATATAATATAATATATAGACAAATTGGTACAGGGGAAATGGAATGAGAAGAGGTAGGGCACTGTTAAACAAATATAAGTGGTATTGCAGAGTTATCATTGCACATTGGGGAGAACATTTAACAGTTCATGAGGTAGAAACTTCTAGTAGAAACTAGAAACATTTATTGTGTCTGGCTGTTCTAGTGCTCAGTGCTCTGTAGCGCCAGCCAGACAGCAAAAGTTCAAAGAGAAGGTGGCTTGGATGTGAGGGCTCCAGAGTGATTTTCTGAGCCCTTTGTCTCTCTCTAGAAGCACCAATAATCCTCTCAGCAGTCTGAACTGTCCTTTTTAGTTTTCTGATATCTGATTTTGTAGCTGAGCCCAACCAGACAGTAATTGAAGTGCAGAAGGCAGACTCAATGATAGCGGAGTAGAACTGCATCATCAGCTCCTGTGGCAGGTTGAACAATGTGATTCAATGGGTCAATGTGATTGTCCCACTTCACATCCTGAGAGATGGTAGAGCCCAGGAAATGACTCCACTGCTGCCACAGTGCTGCTCATAATAGTAATGCTGGGGTGTTTCTCCTGAAGTCCACAATCAACTCAGTTTTGAGCATGTTCAGCTCCAAGCTGTTAAGACTGCACCAGACAGCCAGCTGTTCAACCTCCTGCCTGTATGCAGACGAGACCCATAGGCGTAATTTGCGGATGGGACATGTCCCATCCACTTTTTGCCAGGGTCGATATTGTCCCCACCACTTTATGAAACATCTCGCGACACAGGTGTACCTAATACAAATAAATAAAACATCTCCGGTTAACTAGCAGAAGAGCATTCATTTCGTTTGTTAAATAAGAGGCGATCTAGCGCTGAAATGTGTTTTTTAAATCAAGCTGATCACTCGTTGCCGCTGCTATCAGTGGCGCAGATACAGCGCTCTCTTGTGGCTCGCGCACACAGTCTTCATATGGATGCACGCTTCAATCTATCGCTTAACGCCGTTGAGGAGACTCTCTATTCGTTCCGGTGAAATCACAAAAGAAACTGCACACAAACGTGTCCCTGCTTGATATACAACCACTGATGAACATATTCAGGTTTTGATGAGGAAAAAAACCCGATACAAGTGCGGATTAGAACCCGTAACCTGACACGCTTGGCAAAAGTTCTACCACTAGAATTAAATTGCACAAGCAACCTTCGTGGATCTATGCATTTACTCACGTGAAAATTCTCAGCACTAACAATATATATTAGTAGATCTCATTAGATCTCACAAATTAAACCCAATGTACAATTGAACATCGTAATGTAATTTTTTCCCGAAAATCTTTATTGTACACATATATTGTACATATATCTGATTTAGCAAGGAGGTGTAAGACATAAATTTCCCCATTCTCACTAGCTGTTATCTATCAGAAAGCTGGAGGTCCACTGACAGACAGAGCTAGGGACAGAGAGCTGGGTTAGTTTGGTCTGGAGGATTGCTGGAATGATGGTTTTTAATGGCGAACTGAAGTCCACATACAGGATCCTCACATAAGTCCCTGGTTTGTCCAGGTGTTGCAGGATGTAGTGCAGTCCCATGTTGATTGTATCATCCACAAACTTGTTTGCTCGATAAGCAAACTGCAGGGGGTCCAGCAAGGGTCCTGTGATGTTTTTCAGGTAAGCAAACACCAGTCTCTCAAATGACTTCATGACCACAGATGTTAAGGCAACAGGTCTGTAGTCACTAAATCCAGCGATTTTGGGTTTATTTTGACTGGGGATGATGGTGGCACGTTTGAAGCAGGAAAGGACATCACATCTCCAGTGATCTGTTAAAGATCTGTGAGAAGATGAAGGCCAGCTGGTCAGCAAAGGTTTTTAGACAGGCTGGTGAAATACCGTCTGGGCCTGGTGCTTTCCTTGTCTTTTGTTTCCTAAAGACCGGACACACATCCTCTTCACTGATCCGAAGTGCAGGAGGGGAGAGGGGGTTTGCTGGAGGTGTTGATGGCTGTGCAGAGAGACCGTCAGAGACCAGGTTTTTTCAAACCTTCAATAAAACTCATTCAGGTCATCATCAGCCAGTTGTTGATTCGACACAGTGCTGGGGATAGTGTCATGTAATTGGAGATATCTTTCAGGCCTTTCCACACTGATGCAGGGTCCTTGGCTGAAAACTTTTTTCAGCTGTCCAGAGTAGTTTCTCGAAGTTTCTCTGATCTCCTTTGTCAATGTGTTGTTGACCTGATTATACAAGACTCTGTCCCCACTTCTGTAGGCATCTTCTTTTTTTGATGAAGCTGTTTGAGTTTTGCTGTGAACCATGGTTTGTTGTTGTATGTTAAACTAAGTCCTGTTAGGATTGCACATATCCTCACAGAAACTGATAAATGATGTTACAGAATCTGTGAGCTCATCCAGGCCCAGCTGGTATTAAAAGGAGGTGGTCTTATTTTTTAGATAATGTGTTGTGTTGCAACGTCCTTGTTCTGAGCTCTGTGTTGATGACCAAAACGAGGTTGTTCCCACATCTGAATTCCATAGCCAGAGTCTGTGATGCAACACACACACACACACACAAAACCACAATGATGTGTAACTGTACAACTACGGCCTCATTCAGCAGGGGGTGCCTTTGTCAGGGTGCGAGTAAGAGAGAGAGTGAAAGAAAAAGAAACAAAGGGAGGACAGGGGCAAAATGATGAGTGAGAGCGGAAAGAGGGGGATAAATAGGACACCTTGGTGCTGCTTATATCCCAGACCCACAGAAACCGCAGTCTCCCCGGACAGGCCTCCGAGCCGGGGGTCACGTGACCAGTCCGAGCTCACTCAAAGGAATTCCCAAGCTCTTACAGGCGGCATTCTGCACCACAATGCCTGTTCTGTGGCCAAAGATAGACAGCCAGAGAGTTAATGAGGTGCAGCTAACACTAGATTAATTCCCTTCACCACTACAGCATAATTAATATACAGGATTAATTAGGGCCTCCCCTGAATATAATGATATAGTCTATATGTACGAGTCCATATAATTATATACTGATAATATATAATAAGCATTATCCCTCAAATATTTACACCGTGAAATGCTAACCCTTTTCTGCTTAGAACAGCAGGCTGAGATCCTGGACTACTGTTCAAACGTTTTGGGTCATTCAAAGAAATTAACATTTTTATTCAGTGGGGATGTATTGAATTGACAAATAAAAATGACAGTAAAAGACATTTATAAAGAATTCTATTTCAAATAAATGCTGTTCAAATAAAACTTTCTATTCATCAAAGAATCCTGAAAAATGTATACATGGCATTGTATTTTACTAAAACTTTTCTGTAATTAAAAAGGCAACGCAATAATGAGTAAACTTTACTTTTTTAATTACCATTGAGACAAAAATAGCATGCAAGAAAATGGAGTTCCCCTTAGAACTGATGATCTTGAACCAAGAGCTGCAACATCTGAGGCCAGGGGTGGGATAATTTCCTTAACACAAAAAGTTTGTGAAGTTTGTCTCAACTCAACAAAAACTGTCTAGACTGAAGCAAAACAAAACCAGATTGCATAAAACTAGAGGACTCATTATAATACACTAAATCTGCAATGGAATGCCCGATGAGGCATATGCAATTATTTCCCTTTCTGTCTGAAATAAATATAATTTATTTATAATTATCAATTATTTATATCATTATGTATTTATGGATTTTACATTCATTTTATTCATTGTTCATTTATGTTTGTTAAATGAAACCTAGTTCGGTGTGGCCTAAATATGCTGAAATAATTACTTTGGATATTAAAATATGTTCTCAAAACTAGAGGTAAATCCCCTTAAGCATTAATTACACCTAGTTTTTAAGTATTTAATTTTGGGAAGATTATGTAAGTTACCTGATCATTCAGCTCACAAGTCAATGAAAATGTGGGGTGATTCTTAGACACAATGTAACATCAATGAAGAGAGAAAGATAATAGAGAAAGGCAATACCTGTTTTCAGTGTTTGAAAATAGCAGAAAAAAAGTTGTAGTACTTCATATTCAAGTCAAAATACAGGAAAAATACTGTTTATACTGATATACAAGACTCTCCTACAAATCTACAAAAATATAATAAAATTTCAATTAAAACAGCTCAAGAGAGAAGTCGAAAGTCAAATTAAGTCTGCTCACAGTCACAACAGTTTCTGCAATACTCTAGAACCACTGCTTAAAGCTTATGGGGCACAGCAAAAGTGAAGGAAATTGCTCAAGCATTATCTTCAAAACAGCCTTCTAGAGTTTCCCAGCTCCATAACAACAGACTAGATCTCAGCTAACCTGCTTTGTGCCGTGGACACAGCAAAGCTGAGATCAGTGGACCTGGGTCAGGGTCTGAGACGTCAGTGCTAATGGAAATCTGGACCGCCAACAGACACAGAGGAGCCAAGAAAAAACACCCACTAAAAACACAAACAGAGTTTACTAAGAGAGTTTTACAACTGAGTTTTTTCGTGTGGCAGTGAGCTCGTCACGTACAGTATCTTCAAAAGAGTGATCGCTCCCTTTCAGGGCCGTGCATTCGCATAAAAACCACAGCACCACTAATCCACTGACTCACACACACAAACCAAACCTCCAAAAGAAGACCATCATTATCCCAACACTCTCACACACTCCATTCCCACAAACACACCAAATCTAGCAGCGATCACTATCATTATGCACACACAATACAATAATAACAGACTATTATCAAATAAATACAGCCATCTCAGTCTCAGAGGTAAATAAATGCTGTGAGGTCTATAATCTCTTCAAGCTCAGTCTGCATTTAGCCATCGCTTAAACAACAATTATACAGGGGGCAATACCGTTGAAAATGATCCACCATATCAATGCGACTTACTCTATGGATATGTTCAGAAGACACAGAGCTAGACATGGACAGCAACTGTTTGAAATATTCAGCCATTTCAAGCTGAGGTAACATGAAGGAATTTGCCGTGCTGAGTGAGCGTCTGGGTCACTGTAGCCCACAATCTCCTGTAGTGCTCTGTATTATCATGGTTGAGAGAAGAAGACTCACTAAGACCCGACATGTGATTCAGATTAAAGCAGATTTTTTTGTATGTGCCCCATTCTCTCAGCCCGATTGGTGTATATCAAGTAGCGCTGATAGACGTGATGGAAAATCTCTGGGAAAAACAGAAAAGGGGTTGAAGGGTAAAACAGTTTATCATATCACGATAGATCCAATTTTAGGGCTGTCACGATTCCTCGATTAAATTTGAGTACGCAATTTTAAATGTAGAGTAACCGGCAAAATACCGGAAGTGGCGCATTCCACGGACGAGAATTATTAGACCGTTTTCTAAGGCTGCACAATGTATTAAAATCATTTAAAAGTCATACTATAGACATAGTGCTATTGTGAAATCACAAAGTCAAGTCAAGTCACCTTCATTTATATAGCCTAGCGCTTTCAACAATATAGATTGTTTCATATAGATTGTAAGGCATTGTTTCATGCCTTACAGCAGCTCTAGAATAAAGTTATTGTCCAGCTAAAGTTAGTTTTGACTGATTCACCTTTGACATATATGCCCTGAGGGGTTAATAAATAAATATGTGCTTTATTTACATGAGTGCAAGTTACGTGCGTCTCAGAATGGCTCCGTTCATTGTAAATGCTGCTCCACGTGATCTTTTATCATTTACATGCGTGCAGTGCGTCTCAAACTCCATCTCTGCATATGCTGTGAGTTTGGGTTACTTATAACGTTCATCTGGGAACACAATGTGCGCCATTTCATCAGATTTGTAAGGTGAAACATTTATAAACCTGCGCCAACACAACAGAATACATCAATATGTTTCTAAATATGCAAACTGTTCAGCGCGATTTCAAAATAGGCCTAAAAGTTTGACCCTCACTCTAAGTTTGCATGTTTTGATGCCCACATATTCATTGAAGAAATTACAGTGTCTGCAATATTAAAGATTAAGTGATTAATTAAATGTCATTTGGCCAATTTTAAACAAGGATTTGATCTGCTGTAAAGTGTAACAATCGCTAGGCCCTCTGCAGGCATTAGTAGTTATAACACATAATGTAAGTTGATTGTTTATGTATATTATATCATGTATTTTAAAACCATTTGATTACTTGCTTTTGATACTTTATTTGAACCAAATATTATTGCCTCATTATTATTATGTTTTTAAGTCACTTTTGTTCACTCTATTTTATTACCAGCCCAAAAAACTTGATGACTCGATTAATTTGTCAAAATAATCAACCGAGTCCTCGATTACCAAAATAATCTTTAGCGACAGCCCTAGATAAAACAACTTGATTTATTATGAAAAATCAAAAATAAATTTCACAAAACATTTTCCCCAATGGAAAAGACAATTTATTGAAACTAAGCAGCAAAAATATCTTGTTCGACAACCACAACTTACTGATGACATACAGATAATAAATACATTATCAAATGCCAGCCCACATTTACACACAAACAATGAAAACAGTGTTCAGAAACCGGTCTAATCACGATAATGCAATAGTACAAAGGTAATGCAATGGAAGTAGAATAGATATTACTCAAACCCCAGAAGAATTAACAAAAGTAAAATATGGGAGGACTCGCACTCTTTCTGACTCTGTGTAGCACCTACAGCTCTGCAAATCTTTCTGAAGGATCCGACTATCAGAAATGAGCAGCTGAAGTTTACTTTTAAAAAGCATTTTTAAAAATAATTTTAGTCAAGCCCATTTATGCAGCACATTTAAAAATAGTTATCAAAAACGTATTCAATTACTGTTATCACAACAATTTTACTAACTTAAGTGGACCTCAAGGGACAAAACTTAAGAAAAAAGCATACGACATGACCCCATTAAAAGCCTCTAAAGTCAATTTTATAAAAATAAAAACAGATTACACAGTAGGCTCCACTAACAGTTTTCATTGCAGAGTGATTAAGAGATAAACTTATCAATAAACTCAAGCAGCACACACCACACACACACTGCTGTGCCAATTTAATCATATACTTACACATCAAATATTTTTCCATTCATTGCATGTTCATTCATTTCATGTCCTCAAGTGATGAAGTATGAAGTCCTAACACACACACGTTTAAATAGTTGTCTAAATGGGGATATTACATGGATTTCTCTTGTTTTATGAATGCAATAACCTAGCCTTAACCCACATCCGAACCCTAACAGAAAACTTTCTGCACTTTTACAACTTAAAAAAACACTTTTATACAATTTTTACAAATGAGAAAGTCCTTGAAAGGAGGTTTTATCAGATTTAGCTCACTTCTGGGAGCAAATTTCTCCCTAAAATATAGTTAATATAGTAGGTGTATACACACACACACACACACACACACACACACAAACGCACACGTGTATACACTAGGGCTGGGCGATATGTAAAAAATATCTTATCGATAGTCGCCTTAAAAAATATTATGATATCCGACAACACTGCCGACATACACCGTAAACAACACACATCATGTTCCGTTCGGTGGCACTTTATCTAGGCTAATGATAGCCCGCCACAATTCAGTTAGTTTGATTTAATTATTGAAACGTTAAAGGTTTGTTTTACTTTTCTTAGTTTGTGCTTAAACTAACAGAAAACATCAGCTTTGCTGTTATGTTAGCATTGCTAATAATTTCCACACTGTTGTTATGGAATTTGTGTTTGTGAATTTCGTTTCGTGAGGACAATCAAATTTGTGTTTGAAATGAATTTCGTAGCTGATCATGTTGCCTAAAATTAGTATGTTCTGTTACAGCTGCCCCGCTGTGTACTGGACCACTCTTAAAATGCTGCATACTTACTGGCTACTATACAGAAACCGAAGAGATGACATGCAGAGGATCACACATAAACTTTAGCTTTCTCCTGTCACATGCAGTGAAGATCTAAGCCGTGTACAGGCTGCCTCAGACAGTTCCAGAACACTGAAAGCCCAGTGGGGAGGACTGAGGGGGGTGGGCTAACAGTGGGTGACAGTAGGGCACAGCCTAATTAAGTCCTCATTAGCTAAGCATTAAACTAAGAAGTGGAACTAAATGTGGAAATGACAACAAATTGGGCTTTCCTATTTATTTATACTTTTAAACACAGATATATATCACTCTCAAACATCATAAACAATCCATCATAACTGGTGACAGTAGAATGAGAGATAAGGGGCATCTAACATGCACTAACTGTAATATAACACTACTGCACTAAGATATAGGCCCTGTGGCGGAGGTGCACCAGGAGCCCAGTGCTGTGCCTCACCATGGGAACCGCTCAAGCTTTCCAACAACACAGGCACTTGAGTCTGATTGGCTCTGAGCGGCACACAGGACTCTGTAAACGGCACATTACACTGCCAGATTTTGGCGTTTACAGTTTTATCTTCAGACTTCTCGAGTTATAGACAAAGAAACAAACAGAGCAGAGAAAATTGTAACTGCATGCCTCCTCTTTTCTAGTATGTGTGGTACAGCAGTAAAGTGGAGATATGTTTGTCCTCTGATGATTAAAAAACCCATTCTGCAAGCTCTCAAAGAGGGCCAGAGGCTCCAGCAGTAATTAACATAACCTCTCCAGAACAGAAACGGAGGACAAGAGCTTTCTCTTGCTCGCTCTTTCTGCTTTGACTATGAATACAAGCTTGAGGGGCTTATTTATAGCATTAGGCCTAATACAAATCATTTCCTCTTGTATTTTCTGCATGGGACAGACAGACAGGTGATCAAGGCTGTATGTAGTGTTCCATATTAAATGCCTTAATTTTCATGCAAATGGGACACTAGATAAGTTGCTTCTAGATCTAATTAATATTTTCCCTGAAGTATAGACTGCTTATTTACTCAAGAACAGATATGGCATGGTGTCAATCAAAAAAGTCAGATACTGTCACAGAGGGTGTGAGAGTGAGACAGTCCAGTTTAACAAGAAGCTTTCTATGCAAGAACAACCTAACAATCAGTAACAAATGGTGACACGGTGATTCAAATGAAATGGTGAAATAAAAAAGATTTTTAATTCTGCTGTTAAACATGTAAAAAAGAAATTATGACTTCATTGTAATTTATTTCTCAATAAAAAATCTTCCCTGAATTTCCCTATATTAACTATAGGCCAGTCACGATAATCAATATATCGGCTTGTCGCACGAATGGCACGATATTTGGACCTCGATAATGTTTGGTGATGTAATATTTAATAGTTTTCGATAACATATTGCCCATTATGTTTACATAAAAATTTATGTCACCAACATTTTGCAGATCGCGCTGCCTGTCATCTTATCTGCTCTCCTCGTCGGAAGCTCAGGCAGCTCCTTCATACACAGAGTGTGTGCTTAAAATGTGCACCATTTCGCAGTGTCACATTTATTTGCACCAAATCAGTGGATTGCAGCTTTGAAACCAAGTGCATTTTGACTTATTCTTCCAAACTGTCTGTCTGTAGTTGTCAGGAAAACACTATAACTCCTCAAAGGACGCCTTTTCACCTGTCGATATTCACTCACAGGCTCAGCTAGCGTTAAGGCCGTTTCACAAGGTGCACACCTTTGCTTTACTGAGAAAATAAGGTCAAGGAAATATCTGTTTCTATTTATTGAAGTTTTTTTGTTTATTTATTCAGGACATTTAATTTTTTTGCCACTTCCAATTCCAGTATCTAAATATTCTTAAGAATTAAAGAGTTTGTTGTCATTTGAAAGTGTGTAGACCTACTTGCATTATTATGCTGTTATATTATGATTAGGCTATATAGTCATTAGAGGCATAAAATGGTTTTAAAATGACAATATCGTTTATCGCAATTATTTCTGTGACAATATAACACCCAACAAAAAGTAGTTATGACAGGCCTAGTTAAAACAAATGCATACTAAAAAAAAAAAAATTCCTATCAAAAGTAAAAGTCATAAAGAAGCCTTAAAGAGGAGCGGTGAGCAGTAGCCATGCAATACATGTGGTGTCGTTGAAGACACATAAAGGACTTTTGTCTCTGTAAGCTTTCTTAAAGCTTGAGCCACAGGTCACTATTGTGGGCTGTGCTGGAACCATTCAGCGATAAATAACTAATAATCCCAAACTGAGTATATAGTATAGAGTCCATTTACATTTCTCCAAAATACCTAATGAAAACATAATCATCCACATGAAGTCTCTGTATTTACAAAGAACGAACGAATGAAAGAACGAACAAAACAAACAACAGCAGATACAGAGACAAGACAATGTCTTACAGAGGAAACAAGGTCCCTGGGGAGGTCGAGCAAAACTTTAGGGCACAAAAAAAAGGTCATCCAGACAGATCCACACCTCAAAAAGACATGATAAATAGTTCCTCCTGGAAAAACATAGCCATGTCTTCTCAAGCACAGCTTTTGTAGTAGGTTTATTTAGGAATAAACAGTAATACTGACTAGAGGATCTAGTGATTAAAAATAACTTAAACTAAGGACTTTCTACCATAAATAGTTAGGCTACTAGTATTGTAATGCATAAACTTAAATATATTTAAACCAATTACCATTCAATTTTTTTAATTTTTTGAAAGAATTGAAGCAAGGGTGCAGTAAATTGATCAAAAGTGGCAGTGAAGACATTCACAAATGTTACAAAATATTTCCATTTTCATATGAATGCTCTTCTTTTGAACTCTCTATAGGCCTAATCCTGAATCACCGTTTCCACAAAAATATTAAGCAGAACTAGCCTACTGTTTTTGATCATGAGAAATGTTTCTTAAGCAGCAAATAAGCATAGAATGATTTCTGAAGGATCATGTGACACTGAAAACTGGAGTAATGATGCTTAAAATTCAACTTTGCATCACAGGAATAAAATACATTTCAAAATCGAAAACAGGTATTTTAAATTGTAATAATATTTAACAAGATGACTGTATTTACTGTATTTTTGATCTAATAAATCATAATAGGCTACATATGAAATGCTCTTAGTGCGAAATGTGGATATAATGTCAATACACACACCACTGCATTACATCATCACGTAACCATTTCACCTCATCAAGAGAAACTCACCAAACCTGAATAACTGAATGTCCTGAACACATTCCTGTTTTCATATGCGTCTCGCACAGTACAGTGGAACAGGAAGCCAACTCAAGAGCAGCATAAACACATACACAAACATAATGTACAGCATTGTACTTCGCGATGAGCCACGTTTAACACGTCTCTCTCATACAGAACCAAAAAAAAACACATGCAAATTCCTGCCCACAATTTTCAGACAACAAACATAAACTATCTACGTTTTGGATTCCCCTGTGTGCGGATTATCGACAGTTGGTCAACAATATTAGTTGGTCGACAATATTCAGTGACGCGAGAAAAGTTAACGTACTGCAATGAAAATGCAATAATTTCACAGCACTTCGACACAAGTAGCCTAAGTACT
The DNA here is from genome assembly GCF_963993115.1 of Abramis brama. Classification (NCBI taxonomy): domain Eukaryota; kingdom Metazoa; phylum Chordata; class Actinopteri; order Cypriniformes; family Leuciscidae; genus Abramis; species Abramis brama. The sequence continues at coordinate 25,411,869 of NC_139965.1, read as the reverse complement.
GGCAGAAAGCCATTTAAGTGCCATTTTTAATCAACAGGTTCCTAACGAATCGCAAACTCTTCCAGCGATCAATATTCACTTTAAACGCTTTTTAATTGTCCAATGATCTTAAAGGAACACAAATTGAGATGTTGTTAGTCACATAGTCAGAATGGCAGTCTTTCATCACATCTTTTCTCCATAATAATGAAAGTGAATAGTGTCTGAGTGAGACTGTCATTATACCTTTGGAGTTCCACCCCTTAAGATAGAAAGTCGCATATGTTTGAAACAACATGATGGCCAGTAAACGATGACAGCATTATCGGTGAACTATCCCTTTAAGATTCTGGCTTTCACGTGGATTAGAAGGAAAACAAGATACATTCGTGTGGAGAACTCGTCTTTCTCTACGTGTATTGCACCTTAAATGGGTCAGGTCTCGTATCCCGTCAAACTGCTCGGAAAAATCATTTCCTACCTTATTTATGGCAGCTTTAGCAGACATTTTGATGTCTTGTTGGCTCCCGGCGTAGCAAGTTGGAAGTCCTTAGTTTAAATTTCACTACACCGAAAGTTACACCCCAAATATCTTCCTCCTTCGTCCTGCCCAGCAGCCGCCACAGCGCCGGGCAAAGCGGGTTTATTTCTTCTGACCGCCAAAAGACATGTCAACACAACAGAAACCCAGCAGTCCAAAGTTCATCATCTATTATTGCGCGTGAAACTTCCGAAGCTACGCGAATACTCTGCCGAAAGGCTGTTTCTTTGAAAAACAAAAAGGAATCAAGAAAACCTTGCTGTTCTACAGTCGACCGCGCCAGACAGAGTTTAATAATATCGATTATGCGAAATGCGCAGGTCCCACAGCAGTAGAAGTTTGAAACGGATGAGCTCGATCCTCGCTTCTCTCCTCTCCCAGCAACAATCATGACATGTCTGACTGGGAGGGTCCATTACAGTTCTGCGGGGGTGGTGGGGTGGAAACCGGGACAGGGTGAGCCGCAATCCAAGATATGTCATTTTAACTCTGTATGTGTATGCAGCGGTTTAATGTGTTAATTTAACGAGTTGTGTGATAAATGTGTGATTATTTTACATCAAACAATAGATGCAAAAATAGAAACTAAAGGGTACGCCCCCGTGCCTGATCTTTTCGTTTTGACCGGGGAGCGGATGGGATGGAGAGAGGAAAGCAAGGTAAAGTGGAACACAGTTGTTGATCGCTGCTTTGTTTTTGGTGTTAGAAGTTTAAGGAGAAGTTATCTGTATTTTAACACAAAACATTTTTTGACATTAAAAAAAAAAGAATAATAAATGTTTTGACTGTTAAACAGTTATTTGTAACTAAGATTCCAAAATATTGGTATAGCCTAATGATTAATAAAATTGAAATAGAAATAAAATATAGGAATTAAGTGATTTTTAGTGACTCCGTAATGCAGTTCAAAAGCAACACCCTTATTAAACATACTAATAATACCTACCAAAACTTACACTTTCTTTTAGTTTTGTAGACTTATGAGATTGTGTGGTGTTTTTTTCGCCGATAACAAACCACTCAGGAAACCAAACGGGACATAATTGCTGCAATGCAAACTGCTTCCTGTGGTTTCCGGGCCCCCTCCCATAGGACAGGGCCTCAGAATGCTGTTTGTATTGTTTTGAAATCAGTATTATGGGCTGTACTTTTCACTGTAAAATGTCAGCTCATGTTTGCAACTGATAAAAAAAAAACTCACAAATGCACAATATATCACTATTTAAGAGTATAGCCTACTCAATCATTCAGTTGTCAGAGATAATACTTAATGCTTTAGGTCCCTGAAGTATTCCCGTAGTTCTGCAAACAAGAGAGTAAAATGGTTTAATCTTCAACACGCAATCTGTATGTAACAAAGGAAGCAAAATCTCCCTACTCTCCAGTTCTTGTAACCATCATTCAGATGGTAAAAATATAATTTCTGAAAGCCAAACCGAGGATAAAAAAAGATCCATTTAAACTCTGTACCGCAAATCAGACATATCAATATAGTTCAACACGTTTAAAATAATGGTTACCATGGCACTGGCACCAGCACAGTCAAAAAGACAAAACTGTAAAATTGTAATCTGAATAAACCAAATCTTACACTGAAGACACTGAACGCTGTGTTCCCATTATCGGCTAATGGTCATAAGGCCAGTCATTGTAGATGTAATTCCACAAATACTTGACAGACAGGTCCAGGGGAGAGGCTAAGGATATTTTGGATTAGTCATGCTGCAGGATAAATTCTTGTCATAGACCAGACCAGAGGGTTAAACTAAAAATAACTTGGTGTAAGAGGTCACATTCTCCCATAACTAGTCTTCAGGAATCAGAGGGGAAAACAAGTGAGTGATAGGAAAGAGCTATAAAACAATTAAGAAAAAATGACCAAAATAAGCCCACAAAGAAATTAAAAAACCTATACATTTATTATCAAAATTCTGCCGTCTCCACATAAAATTTAAACATATATATAGAAACACACTTTTATGAATTACCATGCGCTAAATGAAATTAAATGTTACAAGGGATGATGATGAAATATTTGCATGGGAGAAGCCATGAATGACTAGACCAGATATGACTTAAAATGAACACAAACACATCTAATTACCAGGCATCCTGACTATCACTGAACCCAAGAAACACATAAAAAACAACACAAAGAAATAGAATGATAAATACTGCCAACGAGGACAATCGCTCAGTCCTCCTCCATCGCATGTTACGATCCGCATCGAGCAGCGAGGATATCAGGATATTCAGCATGCTGTCTGTTAGCACAGGCAAATCAATCTCCGATTCCTGAAAACCTCAGAACGTCCCTTTCATGTCTTCAAAAACCCAAGTAAATGAGTTTAATGTAAGCCCCAGATGAAGAGGACTGCTATAGCTCGAACTGTAGAGTGAATGGTTCTGTGAGAATGGAGCAGAAAAAGAGAGTTAGTGACAGAAAAACACGTTTGAAGGCAGCATTGTCGTGCATGGTTACCCTAAACGGCTCTCGACACGGCGCAACCTGAGGCTTCGCATCAGCCGTAGAGCTCAGGTGCGCTCATGGAAGAGCAAGCACTTGGAAAACACTCCCATGGCCTTGGAAATCACACACACACACACACAAACAGCGTGAGGCATGCCAGTAGGCTTGCCTGCCAGTAGTTAGAGTCTAATGGACAGTGAAAAGTGCAGATCACATGCTCTGCTCCACCAATGCTCCTCTGAATATGCATATCTTGATATCAATGTAGGTGGATTGTAATCACAAAAATAAATTGTTAATCATTTTAAAGAATAAATCATTTTAAAATGTTAAAGTAAAATGTTTTATAACTGAAAAAAAATACATTTAACATGACAATAAATGTCATGTTTCTGTAAAATACTAAAAATGATAGTTTTTGGAATTAAAAATGTATGAAAGCATTACCATATAAAACATACAAAAATACAGTAACATTGTGAATTGTTATTACAATTATTAAAATAACTGTTTTCTATTGTAATAAATTTAAAAATGTAATTTATTCTTGTCATGGCAAAACTGAATTTTTAGCCGCATTACTCCAGTTTTCAGTGTCACGTGATCCTTCAGAAATCATTCTAATATGCTGATTTGCTGACAGGTGCTGTAACATCTCTTTGTATTATTATCAATGTTGTGCTGCTTAACATTCTTGTGGAAATGGTGATACTTTTTTCAGGATTCTTTAATAGACAGTTCAATGAACAGCATTTATTTGCATTCAATTTATTTATTTTTAATTTATAAAATAATTTCTTGAACAGAAATCTTTTGTAACATAAGTGTCTTCACTGTCACTTTTATCAATTTAATGCATCATTAAAAGCATTTATTTCTCTATTTTTTTTTATCTTACCACAAATGTTTGAATGGTATCATTGTCTCTTTTGTCAACCGTTTTCAACATAGATAATAATAATAAATGTTTCTGCTGCAAATCATTATTTGAATGATTTCTGAAGGATCATGCGACACTGAAGACTGGAGTAATGATGCTAAAAATTCAGGTGTGTCATCACAGGAATACACATTAATATACACAAGCATTATATAATGATTGTATATACAGCTACCTGTCAAAAGTTTGGATGCATTAAAATTTATCTTCATCCACAGTTGAAGAGAAGACTCTTATATGCTCACCAAGGTTGATATTACAATTTAAAAATAACTGTTTTCTATTTGAATGAATTTAAAAATTTATATATATAATGTACACCTACGATGACAATTTCAGACCCCTCCATGATTTCAAAATAGCAGGATAGCAAAATAGCAGGGTGTTCAAATACTTATTTTCCTCACTATATATATATATATATATATATATATATATATATATATATATATATATATATATATATATATATCGATGTTTTCAAACATCATATCTGTTAATTTTATTTAAATAGTTATATTTTTTATTCACTTTATTTTATCAGTCATGCACATTAGGGTGTTTTTTTATTACATATTATGTTACTTAGATAATGTATATTGTATTATTTTAGTGTGGTGTGTGTTGCCCTGATGATGTTGGTTCATGGAATGAACATAAATGTATAAATCATTGATGCAAATGCCAAAGGCCTTAAGATATGTTGCTTTACAGCAACTGCAACACTTCACAATCATAGGTCAGCTGAAGGAGTCTATTAGAATGAAGCACCATGGAGAAGTACAAACATAAAAATAGTTCAGAGCTGTACCTCTGCGAACAAAAACAACCAGGAACTGCCAACAGATGGGTCTGATACAGTGTTCTCTCTTATCTGTTCTTCTCTTGGCTATACTATGTTGACATCACAATTTTCTGTGCTTTCTTTTCATCAACATGCTTAGGATTGTACTCTTTTTCTTTTTTTTTCTTTTTTTGTAAAACATGCTCTAGGTGATCTATCCATAGGCTAGAGTAGTTTGGAGAGTAACACTATTTAATGTGCATGGGGGAGGGAAGAGAATAGAGGAGAAAATTATCCAGTTTCACTGTCTGTCTTCATCTGTGCTGAATTAAAACCCAATAGACCTTATCTAGTTTCTAGAGGCTTTATTTACTTTGGAAGTTCTTGCCTTAAAGTGCCCTGTTTCCACAGCTAACGAAAACCCTCTGGAGGTCAGGCGATGGACTCGGCTAAGATTGGAGGTCCTTCTGAGAGTCTCATACAAATCCAAACCACTAATTAAATAGTTACTCAACTAAGATTATTTAGAGTCAAATAAGGCATATAAATATACTTTATAATATAGTTTTATACTTGACACCCATCAAACAATACAATTTCAAGGCACTTTTTTCCCAGAAGAGATGCCGTGTGGAATGTTACTGTCAAAGTATCACAATTAGAATTAGATCTATGCATTTATTTCCATTCAAAGTGAAACTGGTAGAAAAAGAATAGGCTTAAAAGATTCCTTATCATATTGCTGCCTCTAGTGGACAACATTAATATCACAGCCATTATCTTTCAGTTGAAATGTCTGCTAGTTTATAATTTGGTGTTAACCCCCCCAAGCATCATAAATTCATGAAACTAAGCTTTCTGATTGCTCAGAATCACTTGGTCTCCATACGTACAACGTTTTGAGAAGTATGGACTTTGTACACCCCAGATATAGGCATAATAGTCATAACGGGCAACACTCATCAAATAATCAAAACGTAGCCTATCTGCTAAACAATTTAATGGATCTAAATTTATTTTGGTCTAGAGCAGATGTGTGTGAAGTTTAGAGAAGATCTAAGAAATGACCAAGGAGGAATTCAGAAGTTAGGTTTTCCACAATATTAGAATGGGATACATTTTAGATAAACATAAATATGAGATATACATCGTTAGGGCTTAAAGCAAGAATGAAAAGAAAAACAAGAATTTTGATTAAATCACTCACGGTGGTGGAGTTATTAGCAAAAACGTAAAGTAGCGTATTATAGCGTCACTTTGTGGCTGATTTTTACAAAAAATTGGTACACATCACACATAGGCTACTCGTTTTCACAAGATGAATGTATTAATTTTCATAACAGTAGGCCATTCGGATTTGACGTTATTAGCTGCTAAAATTTTATTGCTTGTTGGTGGCCATTTTTTTTAAGCCAAAAACAAGAAGAAAATCAGTACAAACACAATAATGGTTAAGTTCACAAAGCCCCAAGTGGCCTGTCCTTTTAAACCTGACGGTGGTCCCAAACAGCTATTCCACACAAAATATACCAACACACAGAGCAGCTATAAATCAAACACTGGCAGGAAACAAAATTGAGCTTTAGTTCATGGTGTGAGTCGCAGGGGAATGCAGCAGAGAGGAGATTGTTTATTCTGAGATTAAATGACCTCTGATGCATGGAGCAGTGGGACACTGAAATGGTGCTTTGCTGAAAATTACAAAAAGAATTAAAAGTGCATTGCAATTACATTACGTGACCCTTTCAGGAAAGACCCAGCTGACTTTGCCCAATGTATAAAACTTCATACGAGTGCATGCATGCTAGAAAAGGTAGCGCAATATAAAAAAAAATTATTCTACATTAAAATACATTATCAAATACAGCAACATGTTGTTCAATTAAAATACACCAAAAGACTATAAAAAAAAAAGGAAATTCCCCCAGTGTCAAAATTAAGTATGTAGGGAAAAGCCTTTGAAATTTTAATTCATAACAATGGATTCTTTTAAAAGGAGCTTAAATGAATAGAACAACAATGGTGGCTACTTCATGACCTTCACAACGGCAGCTTAATTGTTTGGTTCTAAAATTAGAAAACTTTTTTTACGTACTCAAATACTGTGGTTACAGGCCAGGCTGTGTCAGCCCAGAGAGACTAGCTGTCCTCCATTCAACCCACTGGGTCACGGCCAAATGTGCAAGTTTAGAGCTATTAGCCATAGCCACTGCCAGAACAACACACCTTCCGGTCTCATCAGTTACCAAAACCCTAGTTACAAAGCAGACTTGATGTAATAGGCTCAGACCATATAAGGCTGATGCTGCTCCTTTTATGATATTCAAAAGGTTAGTGCTGGAAAAATTCATCTGGAAAAACTTTTGGCATGTTTGGAATGACAATGACACTTTTTTCTTTTTTTACAGTGAACAATTAATTTAATATGTGCAGATTGAGATTTCAGAGATAGACATGTGACTTGTTTAGAGTCCATTGTTTTATGGACAAAGAATGGCCAAGATAGCAAACAATGCTCCTTTAATCGCACAAAGACATTTATTCAGTGTACCACGACAATCATAAATATATGACAAACAAACAGTCATTATTCTCAAACTCAAACAAACATTGATAGAAATTGCATTAATAGAGATAAACAACAGCTTAGTTTTGTCTTATTTTTGTCAAAGACATTTTTTCCACATTTACATGTGTAAATATAGACTCTACATTCCAAAAGCATTGTGATACTTTGATGAGTGAGACAGAGCTCAGCACACCCTGTACTTCAATAATTCACATCTCACACTTGGTTAGATCAGCCTATTTATAAAAAATCAAAAAGAGCTCTTTTTAAAATAATTCCACAGCTTATATAACTACTAAAAAAGGGAGGAGGTATCAAGGTTGACATTTTGTTCTTGGTATTATCAGACAGTGGCTGTAAATCCTGAAATAGTGCAATGATGTGACGTAAATTACAATAATTAACTTTTTATGAGTGATGAGTGTTCTGCTGTAGTGAAAATACAAAATGCATAATGCATGTTTCCTTTATATGGTGCCTATTTCTAGTGTCACTCATTTCTAGTGTCAGCATGTCACAAATGTGATGTGGTCCACAGAGGGATTCTAGAGAGGAAGCCAAGAATGTGTACATGTAAACATGCAAGCTCCCACATACATAATGCATGAAGCACACACATCGCTAAATTAATTGTAACTGTGACGCCGCCAATCAAATACAGTGTGTCTCTGTAGCACCACCCGTTTCCTCCCTCAGTATAGGCAGCCATAAGAGACTAATCTCCAAATTGCAGGACCAATATAGCAGCTTATTTACATTGTGCAACACACATAACAGTCCTATGCCATTCCTCACACTATTTTCCTTCACAGTCGTAGCACTGAATGTGCATTACAGTTTCTGACTGGTAGAAAGCTGCGTCATTAACTGCGAGTGTTTGTCTGGAAGACATATAGCTTGTTTGTCACTGCCCCAGGGGAAGAATATTCTTCCAAACAGCCTCGTACAGATGTGAACAAGCAACACCTTTAGGGGCCATTCACACAGAACTCGTTTTTGCATTCCACTGCGTTGCTTTTTCATTGTTTTTTCTATGTAAACATGCGCTCAGCAGACTTGAGCTTGTGTCTTTCGGCGTTCTAAAATACAGTGTTTAAGTTAAAAAAAGTTTTAAAAACACATCTCTAGACCAGGGGTTTTCAGTCTTTCAGATGCAACGGACCCCCAAATGTGATCATCCTCATGCAAGAGACCCCCATCCTAAAACAACCATATGTTTGTTTTTTTTGTACAAAGGGCCAATTTATATTGTAAAATAAATATTATAAACATACCTAAAATATTATTCTGAAAATATTTAGCTTCTATTAAGATGCATTATTAAAAACTGTTCTACTCATTATACCGTACGATTCATCATTATTTACTTGTTTATTTTTTAATCTATTTTTTTAATTAATTTAATCTTGTTTTTTTATCTATCATTTTATCTTGTTTTAATCTATTTATTTTTACATTTTTTACACTGTTTTCCCCTAGCAAAGTGGTGCACACGGTACTATCCAACCTCTGTTTGTGGACATGACATTTTGGCGTTATCTGTGCAAAAAAAAGAGCAAGAACAAAGGTTTGCCTGGATGCAACCATCTTAGTTTTCCAACCCGCATACTGTATTGTGGTCAACTCGAGTCTGATGTCATTCTCAGCTCCGACATCCCTCTTCCGAGGTTAATGGAAAGCAGCATTACTTTTCTGATAGTCTCTAATGCAATATGACATAGGAGTTATAGCTAGATTCAGCATAATATACAGAAAGCATTTCTGTAAATTTTAGAGATGTGCCTCAGCGAGATGAGACCCATGGCTCATTTTAACAGGTTTATGTATTGAAGTGAGAGGCCGTTCCATAAGATCAGCAGTTAAAATGTCAGATGTGCGGAGTCTTGCTTCTATAGGGAGCCATAAGTGGATCGCTGCAGAATTAAACCAGGCTACATGTGATAAGTTGTCTTTTTATGTCCATAAAGCCCTAATGGGTTCATTTAAACAGCACAAAGGAGAACATGCACATCAGTCAACAATACTATGAGTTCATCCACAGCTGCAGAGGTCTTTACATTTACATTAAGGGAAAATATTTTCATATGTGTGTGTATGTGTACGTAGGCCTACTGTACATACGCAAACACTTCAGATCACACAGAACGCACTTTTTGAGAAATTTCGATCGTTTTGAATTATTTTGAGAAGGAATTGATTTAGAAGCTTAAAAAGATTTGCTTGAGCTACCAGACTGACTTCTGTGACCGCTGCATGCAAGAATGACATATGTGCTTTTTTTGAATAAGTACTTACTGCGCAACCCTTAAAAAAAGTAAGTTCTATATACGTAGTATGAATGTGTGTTCCGAACGTTTACTACCTCCACGTGTCATTTACTTTCTCTCCTCTCCGGTGCCTATGGGATAACGTAAAGTGTGAATGTGCACTTCATTCAGGTACTTTTTGCCAACTGTTTTATAAATACGGACATACTACTCTTTTCACACAGTTACATATTGGGATGCTGCCCATGTCTCGAGACCCTGCGTTCTTTGGCATTCTGCTGTGCTGCATCTCACATTTTTGTGTGTAAACTGCAACTAACTGTTCTAGAGGTAACACACAACTACTGTAACCACTGCAATCGGTAAGCAGAAAGTGCAGCTCAAGGCTGTTGTAATACACAATGTGTTCCACACACTCACCTCTGCGTAAAGCCTGGCTACACTGTAACTGTATAAGCCTGTAGCGCTGCTATGAAATCCATTTTGCACAGTCTACAGCTCTTGTATCCAATCTTCACCAGTATTCAATTAATACTTGTTAAGGTTCAAATGTCATTTTCATAGGAGCATGAATTGCAACAGTTGTAACTCTTTTGGACAGTCATGCCTTAAGCCTCTAGCATTTACACCATTTTTTCCCAGTATGTAAGGATGTTGACAAATGGTTCAGGTTACCAACTGTACTGATGATATGCCTAGCAACTGCCACTGTGATGGCTTAACTATGACAACCACAGGCCAAGTTGTGCGGTGTTCACATTGCTTGGGATTAAAGTTTAAGCTTGTCTATAAACAATATCGTATTGTAATGCTATTGCAGTGTTTACACATAAATGTGATCAGCAAGATAAACATGTTTGTACTTAAAGAAGAAAGATCAGTAGTTCAACTGAAGGACAAATGTAGATATGATATTTTCATGTGACAATATCTTTCCTACAGCAGTTATCATATCTGTTTGTCATTTTGACTCTCTCTCCCCAGAACTTCCCAGGAAAGATTCATAATGTCCAGACATGAGGGAGGGAAGCAAGATATACATGGTCAAGGTCATCTGTGACGTAAATAATGACACATGACTGCAGATGCCCCTCAGCCTACATCACAAAATCACGATGCAGTCAGCATGAGAGATGAGACTAACTCGCTACCATCCACGATTCATTTGCTGCATTTTCAATAAAGGTTCCTGGACGCAGGCAAGTGCAAGCAAAAATTTATTTTGAGGTGAATACAGCCGAAAACATTTAATGCTGTCTACATAGAATAATTTAGTTCAAGTGTACACTTGAAAATGTTAATTATTTGTACTCATTTCAAGCATACATAAATGAAAGCCCTAACTTATAAGTATTGTTTGATATATTTACAATGAGTCCTCAAGAACAATTTCAAAGTAGAAAAACGTTTGAGTATGTTTCAAAGGTATAAAATTAAGTAAAATCTACTAACCTTTATGCATCTACTAACCTTTTTTTTCCCAGCATGAATAATTAATAAGACATAATTTGTTGCCATGCTGTAACTTGTTTTACGAAATATGAAGTTACTTTTCTAGTAAAATGACGTGTTCATGCTCAAAATGTATCAATTTATTGTCACAATGATCATGGTTTGTGTAGAAAGAGTTTGTGTGTATGGTTGCATCTCTTATTTTGTTCAAATTCTTTCACAGATTTGGCAACATTCAGCTCTTCATAACACTGAGCTTTTGAAATATGTGTCTTAAATGAAAGTCTATCATGTATGAGCATTCAATGTCTGTATACATTATGTATGTATGGTTAATTTAAATTAAGTGACATTTCATCAGATTTGTAAGGATTTAAGTTTGACAAATCACTTAAATACGTCAAAGAAGATTTCACTTAAATTTATACCATTAAAATTCACTCACACACACACTGGGTGCAAAAACTAAGCAAATTAAATCTGAAGTAAATCTTGCATGTTTTTTATCATAAATATAGCATAAATATCATTAAACATTCATGTTTGTACAAGGGAATTTATGAACTCATAACTCAAATGATTAGACACAAACTTCGAGTCTGAGGAGCACAATGTGTTCAAGTGATCATAAAGTTGGTCTGGCTGCACCTGGTTCTGTCAAGAAGAGAGGTCGTTCGGGCATTAAGCATGCCAAAGACAGAGAGTAAACACAGACCTGGCATCATGACAGACAGGGCTCTGCACACATTCAACTGCTAAAAGTCTCAAGCAGTTGTAAGCAAACAGAACCAGAGCACTGTTCGTCTCTGAGCACCACTAACACTGTATCCCGCTTTGAAAATAATCTGGTGGACTAATACCCCAATAATAGGATACATGAATTAACATCTTTAATCCCATCTCTAATAATACATAAAAGATTTCCTCTGTCACGCCATTTGTCATACTACAACAACAGGCATGTTAATATTAGGCATTCTCACTTTACAGCATTTTAACACAAGTGCCAGTACTTTTCACAGTACTGTAGCTTTGCAGGAAGGTTTCTTCAAGCATCTTGGAGACGTTCCCGCAGTTCTTCTGGATTTAGTCTGTCTCAGTTGTTTCTGTTTCTTCATGTAATCACAGACGGACTCGATGATGGTGAGATCAGATCATCCTGGCTGTTGTCAGATTTCTTGTGCATACAGAAATCTCACTGGATTATTACAAGTAATGGCAAGAAGTGATGGCATAACTGACTTAAAAACATTTTTGGGGGGGAGGGGAGGGAGGGGGGGGTGGACTACATATATGAAGACTTATATCCAGTCTTCAGTGTCACATGAGAAATTATTTTAATATGCTGATTAGGTGCTCAAGAAACATTTCTTATTATTATCAATGTTGAAAACGGTTGTGCTGGTTAATTTTTTTCGTGGAAACTTTAACTTTTTTATTCATCAAAAAAATCCTGAAAAAATTATATCAAAGAACAACTTTTACTGTATATGAAAAATAAAAAAAATTTAAAACATTTTTCATCAACTGAATGCATCCTTCCTAAATAAAAATATTAATTTATTTAAAAAAAACATTATTAAAGGGTTAGTTCACCCAAAAAAGAAAATTCTGTCAGTAATTACTCACCCTCATGTTGTTCCAACCCCGTAAGACCGTAGTGTTTTTGCGCAGCGCGTCAGTGTTGTACGTCACACGCATCACACACATGACCAGCTTCGGCCAATAGTGAGCCTACGTGGTGACGTGTAACACAGACGCGCTACGCAAAAACACTACGTGAACCAACTCGAGGCCCAGAGAGAAGGAAATGAATAGTGGAATAAAGTCGTTATTTTTGGTTTTTTTGCGCACAAAAAGTATTCTCGTCGCTTGATATACTTAAGATTGAGCCACTGTAGTCACTTGGACTATATTAACGATCTCTTTAATAATTTTTCTGGGCCAGCAAGTTTCAGTCACATAGAAGCCTATGGAGGAGTGATCCAGCTCTCAGATTTAATCAAAAATATCTTAATTTGTGTTCCGAAGATGAACGAAGGTCTTACGGGGTTGGAACAACATGAGGGTGAGTAATTACTGACAGAATTTTCATTTTTGGGTGAACTAACCCTTTAACACCAAACAATTAAACGGTGGAGTACATGCACAACCATTACCATGATGTCAAACAGGGAGATAAGCAAGCAGGGGAGGTAAGAAGGAGGTGAAATTTAGGTGTTGTCAAGTAAAATATAGTATGAGGAAAAGTAACGGGAAGATAAGCACTGAAAGGAAGAGAAAGAGGAAGCTGCATGGGCTTGTTAAGAGTTAGAAATGCCTAGAGCATTTTGTGATTTAAAGACTCCTCATCCATTCCACACTGACATCCCAGAGCTATGAGGTTCCTCATTCAGACACTCACTCAAGAGCTCCACAAAGTATTACCCAAATCAAGAAGAAAGAGAGTGAGAGGTCTTATAAATTCTCATCTTTGCAAGTGAACTGCTCCTTAAAGAGGTCGCAGTAAGAGTGATTGTGGGCACATGAGAGCAATTGGACTGCTTCTGTGTGCTGAATTGAGTTATGCTCCAATCAGAGCGGACTGTGAGGCAGGAGGTGAGCGCTAAATCTGATTCTTAAGAGGTGCTGAGGGGACTAGGTAACGTGATTCATGGTCTGATAATAATAATGCTCTGATAATGTCACCAGAGTCTGCCATGATAAAAATCCTACTTCGATCAGGCCTAGAGGTACTATCTCATCAATTCTGCTGGAATTCGCTCCATGCCAAAGCCAAAATGTAAACAGCCACAAACGGAGCATTTAAAGAAACAGCAATGTGATTGACAGCTCAGAGATAAAGGCACTCTCCATACTGATAGCCTAGAGCACAAGTAGGGGTGCACGATTAATTGAAATAAAATTGAAATCGCGATATGCTTTGATTTAATTAAATAACCATAGTCTGCATGTGCTGTGTCCATCAAAGTGAACAGACGTCACCGTCTTGTACATACTGCGAATGCATGTGACGGCTCTCGACATGGTGAATATTACTTCACACGAACCTAATCTGTGAGTTTGGATTGCTTCTTATGTCATTTAAAGTTGCAATGTAATGGGAAAATTTCAGTGACACTTTTTTCCTGATGTATATTATCCTAGTGTAATGGATTAACGAATAAAAGGAAAACTGTAGGGCAGTGACTTGGTGCATTCCATCGGTTTCATGCATTCCAAAAAGAAAAAAAAAGAAACATTATGCTTGGATGAATTATGAAAATAGATATTTCATTTCATGCCAAAAATGATGCACAACCAGCTTAACTGTTTTTACATGTCTGTAGTTTCAAACAGAGATTTACAGCATGTGGCCAAATTCATAATGAGAAGCGTATTATAAACTCGGCAGCTACACAGAAAATTAAAAGTCCTGGTTATAACAAAATAAAAGTTAAAGGGTTTAACGCATAATTGAGATATACTATATATTATATCATTATACAACATATAATACTACTGTCCAGTCAAAATGTAGTAAAAAAATATTATTATTAAATGTTAACATTTTATTTTAGATTTTCGATTTATATTTTGCAGCACGTAAAGCAAGTAATATATATATATAGAGAGAGTCACCGAGATAGCAGCTTGCTTATCCATCACATAAAATATGGTGTCTGGCACCAGTGCATGCTGGGACATGTTAATGTGTAAGCCTGGCCACTCTTGGTAATCTGCCCTCCGTAGTGGTGCCAGAATCAAGCCTCATCAGCTTTAGCGTTCAGTGGGAGACCACAAGTCCCACCAGTCAATTCTTACCACTAATGCTTTACACAACAGGTACTAATGCCAAGTGATTATCCTGTGCTGTTTTAGCACATTCACTGCTTGTAGAGGGAGAAAAGACCACAGAGGCAGTTGATCCACGTCTCTCTGAAAGGGGTCAGTCTGATGAGCTCAGCAGAACAGGGATCCCCCGGCTGAAAGGCTGTCTAAGCCCGGCACAGGGAGACGGGAGGGACCACTACTGTCTGGTGCTGATTTGGGAAGTGGAGGACTGAAATGCAGAGCTCACAGCTACAGTCTGACATAGAAAACTGAGAAACACTATTGTTAAAAAAAGAGAAGATCTAAGGTCTCACAATGTGTGGATGGGAGTAAAAGTAAAACGTGTAAATACAGTTTGTAGAAACCTGAGACATCGATATATGTGTTGCCCATGATAGAAGTCACACAATAGCACAATATTTTAAACGTAGGCCTACTTTTAATTAAACGATGTACACACTACCATTCAAAAGTTAATGGTCAGTATGATTTTTAAAATGTTTTTAAATAAGTATCTTGCAGCAAGGCTGCATTTACTTGCTGTAATATTGTGAAAATATTATTACATTTTAAAATAACAGTTACCTTCTATTTTATATTTTAAAATGCAATGTATGCCTGTGATGGAAGACTTTTCTTTCTCTTTTGGTCTTTCTCTCTCATAAATGCTCACACACATTCACTCTCTCCATTAAGCTCACACACTCAGGCTTAGGGGAAGGTCAACAGCTCAGGCTTCAGGGAAAGTCAGCTGCTGTGTGGGAGTTTCACTTTTTTGCCAATTTTTCTCAAAGTGTGACATTGAGTCATTACAGTCCCAAGAGTATGACTACTGACACAGCCTTACGGTACATGTCCACTGGTGCGGAAGAAGCCCGCTCAATAGTGCTCAGAATGCTAGAAGCCCGTGTCTGTGGGTTGGTCCGGAAAATATACAGCGAGTGTGTATAGTTTATGATTGCTGTCAGTACACACTGAACATAAATCATCATATGTAATACTGTTCAAACGTTTGGGGTCAGTAAGAGTTTTCTTTTAGATCAATACTTTTATTTCAAATAATTACTGCTCGTTTGAGCTTTCTATTCATTGAAGAATTGCGTGATACTGAAGACTGGAGTAATGATACTGAAAATTCCACTTTGAAAAACAGTTATTTTAATTCATTGTAATATTTCACATTAATACTGTTTTACAGTATTTCTGATCAAATAAATACATCCCTGGTGATCATGACCAATCTTACTGACCCCAAACTGTTGAACATTAGAGTACAACACTAATAGTTGTGCTTGCTTTATTTAGTGTGAGAGTTAGAGTAAAGTGTTACTGAACACTGGTGTGTGTGGAGCAGAAGTGTCAGATGGTGGAGCGCTTATGTGCTGCTGAGCAATTGCATGATGGATTGGGAAGAAGCAGAATGTGACTGAGAGAGCTACACCGCAGCTGTTAAGAGAGAGAGAGAGTCATGATTCTGTCTTCTCAATTCAATTCATGATGGAAGCACACTCAAATGTCCTATAGCCATTCACTGGTTGTGGTTAAAATCAGTGATGTCTAAAGAAATTCATCCCTTCAGCATGCCAGCATTTCTTCTCTTTCTTCTGCTATATCTTTAAGTTTTTATTTTTGTCTTAGTATCTAAATCCCTCCATTATTTATTAGTCATGGAGATCCAATCATGTGAAAAGTATATGCTCTTCACAGACAAAGTTTATTTGTCAAATGTGCAACAACACAGCAGCACTCTTCTATAAGACCATCATTTAAGAAGTTTTAGATATATAATGATATAATAATAGTAAATAAGTCTGTTAAAAAAGTCTATTTGATCATTCGCTACAGCACAGATTCAAATAAGAAGAGTGGTAAGAGTAAGAGTGAGTAATACTCTCTTAATTCCAAGCATATTTTAAAATGTATAACATGTTTCTGAAGGATCCTTACATGGTTTGGAAGTGTTCCCATCTGCTGGAAATGAGATGTTATGCATTCCAAAGGAAAGGAAATTCCATCACTTTTGGGAATGCGATGAAATTTGGCATAACACGTTAATTAATTACATATTTATGATGTTTATCCACTCATTTGGGCTGCAGTTTTAATAATACAGCACATAACTGCAGTTAATGTCTAAAACGTTTTGATTTTCAGGATGTAAAACCTTATGAAAACAATTTCTACATCCTGAGGAACTCAATGAATGTTTTAGGAGAAACAACAAAATAAAGCTTTTTTTGTTTACTCTTTTAAATATGTTTTCCTTTCACATGCATCCATAAAATATGAAGAATACATAATGCATATCTAGTGATTTATAATATAAACAAAAGGTGCATAAACATCAGTGAGTCTTTCCTCTTACATTCTTTGACATGTTGTTCTGCCTATCAACTATAAAGAGAGATTGACCCCTGTAGCCTAATGGGTAATGACAGGGGATTCTGCACACAGAGAGTGTGTGTGAGTCTGTTGCTTCGCAGCTTCGCAAATGCACCCTGACATCCACCAAGGCTGTGCCATAATTCAGATGACACAGCTGGTGATTGGTGCACTGGTATCGATTTAAAAACCAGCTGCTCTAAAATTAGAGTCTCCTCACATCTGTGACAGGGACAGGCACAATCAGCAGGGCATTCTGGACCCTGGACTCGTTTGACAGATTGTGGCCTAGTAGAGTGGAAGGCCATCATAACAGACACATTCCAAAGCACATTCCTCACAAAGCCTCACCCTTCATTTCATTAGACTGTGTGGAATGTCAAAGCACACAGGAGGTCTTCATTCTCCCCCCACACCGAGAAGAGAGGAAGAGAAAGAGTAGGAGAGAGAGGGAAACGGAAATGAAAAACACAAGGGGTCTTACTGCTGCCTTCAGGTCAAGGCACCTGTATAAATGCACAAGCTAAAAAACACAAGACACTATATGAGTATCAATCGTATCAAACTTAACAAACAAAGTCACTCACTCTGTAAAACGCTTATGAGAAGTTACAATCTTATTCATTTTCTCTATGAAGGAAGTTTGAAGATTTTTAATCATACCATACAAATTATATCAAATTACGTAGTTTAATTAGAGGCATAGTTTTCTGGAACAAAAAAAAATTAATGAATGAACAATTAGGTCATCAACATGAATCTTAAGCTGGTAAATGTACACTAAATACCACTAAAAACTAGAGTGTGTCGTA
Source organism: Abramis brama (assembly GCF_963993115.1). Taxonomy (NCBI): domain Eukaryota; kingdom Metazoa; phylum Chordata; class Actinopteri; order Cypriniformes; family Leuciscidae; genus Abramis; species Abramis brama. The sequence continues at coordinate 25,393,860 of NC_139965.1, read as the reverse complement.
ACTTATAAAAACAGAGTCAAAGAGTCAAATGCATCAGTAATACCTCCTTATGATTTAAATTTTAAAAAAGCATTTACTTGTCTTGAACATGGCGGTTGCTAAGTGGGAATACAGAGGTTGTTGGGGACATCATCACACCAAACAGGTAAACTCATCTACACGCTAGTCTGCTTTCACAGCCACATTGTGTTTCATAATCACACTCTTGCAAACTATTCTAACTCAAATTTTCAGGGGGAAATGTTTGGTCACACTTTAGATTAGAGTCCAATTCTTACTATTATCTATGACTTTTGCCTCAATAAACTACTGCTAATTACTGCTTATTAATAGTTAGTAAGGTAGTTGTTAAGTTTGGGGATTTTTGGGTAAGATTAAGGGATGTAGAATATGGTCATGCAGAATAAGGCAAATAAACAGCCAATATCCTAATAATATGCATGCTAATAAGCAACTAGTTAATAGTGAGAATTGGACACTAAACTAAAGTGTTACCCTTTTTTTTTATTTTTTTTTATAAAGACTAAAAGAGTTGTCGGTGGTGGTTATGTTGAAGACTGTGGTTTAGTTTGTTTATAGCCTATGTTTAGCTTTTTACCTCTGCCGAATGTATTTAGCTTCAAAGTTCTTAAAAGCCGTGCTAATATCATGTTGAACAAAACTAATCTTTAACAAAACAAATAAACTAACTTTCTAAACCAAAAGCCAAATGAAAAAAATCATATAGGGATTTTGGCGAGGGAACAAACTTCAGGGTTAGACTACATAAATACTTTATCACTGGAGCACTCTGATTTCACAGGCATACAATCATGCACAGTGATCCCACAAAGCAGGGTCAAACATTTATTAATTGAGTATATAATGGGTTAATCCATACCATAAGGCTTCTAGTCTTGCAGGGAAGACACGAAAAGAAAGCATCACTATGTACATATGTTTCTCTACATGCATACACACATGTGTAAAGGTTCACTGCAGCGCTCCGGTATGTTTGGACGGGCAGGTGGGCTCTCAGATGATCAATGGTATCACTGATTCGCAAGCAGCTGGTCAGAGAGGAAGAGCTTTAATCACCAACATTAATTAGCCTCTCCTTTCATCTTAGCCTGCTGGGCACTGGAACAACACTTTATCTTTTACGCTCTCATTTTATCTTCTCTGCTTCTTTCTGTCCTCTGGATCCCCCTACTCTTTCACTCGCACCTTTTGCAAGATGTTTGCTCCAACTCACTTATTAAAACCAGCTGTTGGTGTCATGATTCACTTCATTCCTGATAAGGGCGCGGCTCAGATATTCAAGTACTGGTGTGGTTGGGTGTCTCTCTTTTTTTTTTGCACACATCTCAGAAAAACCTCCTTTTTACTCTTCAGTACAACATCTGGGAATGATTACTAAGGGTCCATGATAAGAAAAACAAAGTAATCTCAGACATTGACCTACTTAATATTGGGATAAAACTGATAAATTTACTCAAAAACTAGTTACTAAACAAAGCATATTTAGAAGATATAAGGGGAGGTACCGACGTCAACAGCCGGGGGGGGTGGGGTGGTTGGGGGGAATCAGACATTTGCTGATTAACTGCACAGTACAAGAGCCAGACAGCTACATAAATCTGCACCCTTTCTCCTTTCCAACAGTCATCAATTCACTCCGCTGGTAGCTGTTAAATTTAATAAACATAAGCTGTAGGCTTTTTTGGTGGCAGACCACTTGCCAAACCTAAGGGAGAATATGAAGAGTTCAGATGCAAAAGCCTCTAAGTGCCATCTGAAATTTTCTTCTAGAATGATCATTTTTATCAAGCTCGTATTTAAGTTCAATAATTTCACTTAAATGGCAATGCAAATTACCTATTAGTTGTCATTTAAGTGAAATTACTTAAATATACAAGCTTTATAAAATTTTATAAAAAGCTTTACAAAATATATATATATATTATATATATATATATATATATATATATATATATATATATATATATATATATATTCACACACATATATACTGAAAATTGTAAGAATTTTTCAAATACTGTTTCAAATAAAAAAAAAATTAAATGTAGCCTTGGTGAGCATACAAAACATTTAAGTTTTTTAAAGTAAATATTAATTAACAAAATCTTACTGACCCCAAACTTTTGAATGGCACTGTATATATAACAATATGTACCTCATTCTGCTTTTTCACATCAAGAAACAGTTCTCTTGTTGTTCACTTACTTCTTCTGTGGAAGCACATTATCTACAGTACACAAAAATAAATAAATAAATAAGTAAAAATACTAAAATAAATAAATAAAACTAATTACAAATAAAAATAAAGTGTCTATTTACACCAAGTGCAAATAGCCTGTATTGTTGGCAGATGCTATTCACACTGACTTACACCAAACAATTGTCTGATTAAGCCAGACAAAATTACAAAAGAAATAGCAGGATCAGTGGCATGAAGAGCAAGATAAGTGCTGTTAGCTTTTGGTTGTAAGCTGACCCGAGTTTCCGAACTCATTCTTCTTTCTTTTCCTATCACATATCAGTTTAATATCAGGAGTTTATATTAAATAAAAATTAAGAAAATAGAAATAACGGGTGTAGAATAGTGGAAATAAAGTGTTTAACACATAGGGTTAGAGCTGGTCTTTAGGGACAGGGACAAGTAACCTCCCAATAAGGTGGCATCCATTTAAGATTTTGATAAACATAATCATATACCCTGTAAATATCTGTCAATATAATAATATTTAAGATTGAGGGATACCACACAGTAGCTTAAGAATCAGCCATTGTACAACCCCTATTAGATGACAAATGCGAATATTGCATCCGTCTCCCTAGATGTGTCCCCCATGGTGGTTACGATCCTGGCTATGATTACTGATTCAATCTGAAATCCAATGAGAGAAAGATCCCTGCATTGCCTGGAGACTGTCTCGCTCTACAGTAGTAATAGCTTACTGAATGAAAACATGGCAGGAGACAGTGTAGTGTAGTGTACACTTAATCCCACAGAACAGGGGAAGCAAACACTCTGAGGCATTAGCGGAGAGGAAGTTGAGTCGTGAGTGTTGACGGAACCATACCTGTTTGAGTAAGATAAATTATGTAGCTTGTAATATTTCCATTCAGAGAATGACGCAGTTTTGGAAAGAGGGAGAATAGGAATGTGAAGGCTGGAAGAAAGAGTCACACACAACTCTAATAGAGCTAAAACTTTTTCATTTTATGTCCTGCTTTTATAACGCTGGCTTAGAAATATAACTGCATAAACTGTGGGGCTTACTTATTTACATCTGGGTGGAGATGGATGCCAAAGAAGCTGTTTCATTAATTGAAGAAATCATGTTCACTACTAAAGTAATCTTGCTGAAAGCCTGACTCGTGACAAAAATCCACACGTACCACATTACTGCGCCTGCTGTCCAACTATATATACACACACACACGTCATTCTGCAGTTTGATGACATACAGTACAGGGCATGTTTCTGTCATATATCATAATTAACAAGCCTCTATTTCAGTATTTTAAAGTACCTTGGAAAATTGCAGCACATAAAGCTCAAGGGCACTAACTCAGAAATGTTCAATTGGAAGAGTTGCTTCAAACAGGCTACATAAATCCAGATAAAATGACTTTAAAAGATTGTGGTTGAGAAACCTCCATCTTATCAAAAAGAACATGGACTTCCCTTCACTTTCTGATTCACTTGCTATGCTTACTGTACACTGGAACTACAGTCTCTTATTTCCCTCTCTCCATACTTTACCAGCACATCTCTGCATGAGACAGAAAGTGAGAGGTGATGAGAGTGTGTGTGTGTGTGTGTGTGTGTGTGTGTATAGAGAGAGAACAATCTCCACTGGCAGCCACTGTAACATCAATTGGAGCTAATTAAATCATATGGCAAGTTATCTGCCAGGGCAAACTCAGCCCGTGCCACTCAAAGCCCAAGAGTAAGCGCAGTTTTGAGGTCCGCCCAAGCTTCATTAATGTTACTGCACACCAAGTGTGGTCTTCTCCACTACACGTTCCCCCATCAGGGAACAAGCACACTTCTATGCTGATTTAAAGCACGCAGCTCCACACAGCATGGCAGGCCTAATCAAATTAACAGGCTCTTTTTTATTGAGTGTTGCTCTCAAGGCGACCCCAAACAGATCAAAAGACATCACTGCACTCAAATACAGCAGTGAAGCACAATGAGTTGGAGTAGAGGAATGCGTTTAAACTCTTCTTTAAATGGTATGAAAGTATGCTTTGTGTAGTTTGGTCTCAACAGTTTGAGTGTAGATAGAGAAAGTGGTAAAACTCTGCCCTCTGCAGGATACTATGAGAAATACGGCCAAGCTGATTGAGCATCACATCACACTCATAAATAGCATCACATGTAGTCTTCTTAAGACAGATTATTTCATTATGTTGCATTAATAATCTAATGTTTTTATTTAACATCTTTAATGCACAACATTTATGTCTCATTTTGTGCCATTGTGTAAGGAAATATGGTTGGAATGACCTGCAAACATATCAAAGAGTGTTGGTCTTACGCTTGGATATGCCTAATATGATATCAAGGCATGTCATAAACATTTCTAGCCATAAAAAGTCATGTAAATTTATTTTAGATTATGTTAATCTCTTATTTTTAGGGTGTAAAAATATGCATTTTAAAGGGATATTCCACACAAAAATAAAATTGTCATTATTTTCTCACCCTTATGTAATTTCAAAACCCTATGACTTTCTTTTTTCTGCAGAACACAAAAGAATATGTTTTAAAGAATGTCGGTAACCAAACAGCTTCGGTTCCCATACATTTTTTTGTCTATGATGTAAACTGTTAGGTTACCAACATCCTTCAAAATGTATTTATTTTAGTCATACAGGTTTAGAACAACATAATGCTGAGTAAATGATGACACAATTAAAATTTTTGAGTAAACTAACCCTTTAAGGCATAAAACTGCAACCTTCCATCTGAGATAATTTGGCACCATGCAGTCATTTTACATTATAAAGTTGGCAACATCCAACTAACAAGTAATTCGCCACATATTTCCTTGCAAAAGCCGTTTTTTCCCCTGACTCTAAACATAATCACAACATTGTTTCTGTGAGCGTGTGTGTGATAATCATTAAACATGCATCCATTTTAAGCACAAAAATGGGGAGCGAGGAATAGTCTCTACGAGTTTAAGTACTAAACTCAGTGTAAATCAGACTCAAATTAATCATGATAGGCTCTAATAAATTACAGTGATTAGTCAATCCATTTCATTCAATCTGGCCAATAATAAGTGAAGCACAAATGCTACAGCATCGAATGACCTGTGACCTTCAATGTGACAGCATATTTTTCCCCATAATTGCTTTAGCGCTTGCTTAAGGGAATAGTCGATATCTGCTTGACTCTATATGGCTCTCCCTTCATCGGTTTTATTTCGTGTTCCTTTGTTCCTCCTCTTACACCTCTTTCTGTATCTAATTCACTCCCTCTCTGTCCTCTTGCACTCCCTCTCTCTCTCACACACACACAGAAGCATCCAATGACGTGCTCTGGCAGGAGATCACAGGACAGCGGCCAGTGTATTTACTGACTGAAGTAGGTCCAGACAGCAGCCCACTGGTCAGCTCAGCTCAGCCTCTTTAAAAGGTTTCCATTAGACCCCATCACTTCCTTTAAACTCCTCCGGAGCTTTCTGTCAGAAAGGGACCTAAGACAAACTCTTTCCTTATTTAATGGAATTTGGCCGAGGATGCATGAAGGCAATGCAGGAAGCATCCCGCCACAGGTAGAGGACAGAAATAGCAGCTCTGATCCTAATGGGGCACAGCAGAGGGGATGGACCATGATGAATCATGCCTGAGGGTGCATGGCTTCACTGGGTACAAAACACACAGCTCCAGACAAAGAAAAAAACACTGTTTGCTCATGAACACTACTAATCAAGCATATACTTTATAAACCCCTCCATGGCTAGTACATGATGTCCCAAAAACATTAATTTTTCTGCTCTTGCCACATTTTCAATCAATTTCTTTAAGTGTATAATTATTCATACTGACGTATATAAAACAAATACATGCCTAAAACGATCTTCCTTAATCAGGTCACTTTTTTCAAGTGTCATCCTCCTCTTTTATCCCTCTCATCCTGTGGTCAGCTCTTATGAGCATGAAACAGGAAACCCCAGGCCTCTGGAAAGCAGAAGGAATACACCTTGGGCACGTGTGAGTAAAAAGATTTAAGGTTAGGTGAGTTACTAGCACACAATTGTTCTCTCTAAAGGTGCTTGCACACTGAGTCCGAAATTTCCGCACGTTAAATAATAAATACGACCTCACGCTGTCAATCACGTACAGACTACCTCCGAAACTTTCGTCCCGTCATAAAAAAATTCGAATTGGGTTTGATTTTCAGCGTTTTTCGCATCCGTAGCAAGCATTTTGAGAGGTGTTTTGACAACTCAGAGCCACCGAATGACGAATACGAAAATTTCGGACTCAGTGTGTAAGGACCTTAAAGGGTTAGTTCACCCAAAAATGAAGATTTTGTCAGTAATTACTCACTCTCATGTTGTTCCAACCCCATAAGACTTTCGTTCATCTTCGGAACACAAATTAAGATATTTTTGATGAAATCTGAGAGCTGGCTCACTCCTTCATAGGCTGCTTGGTAATTGCATCTGCCGACCCAGAAAGTTAGTAAAGACATCGTTAAAATAGTCCAAGTGACTACAGTGGCTCAACCTTAAGTTTATCAAGAGCCGAGAATACTTTTTTTGCGCAAAAATCCCCAAAAATAACAACTTTATTCAACTCTTAATTTTCTTCTGTGGGCCTCTGACGTGAGTTCACGAGAGTAGAGGTGCGAGAACTGAGAAGATGACGCAGATGGGTGTTTAAAATGGTTCTAAAGCGTGCATTTCCGAATCGTGAGAAACCAATGAGAAAACGTAAAAGTGCCTTACCAACGCCGCAAAATGAATGGCTTACCTTTAACACTTTCCCATCAAATGATCGTGAGCGTCATCTTCTCAGTTCTCGCACATGCATCGTGACGCTCTCGTGAACTCACTCAGAGGCCCACACGGAATAAAATGAATAGTTGAATAAAGTCGTTATTTTAGTTTTTTCTGCCTACAAAAAATATTCTTGTCACTTGATTACTTAAGGTTGAGCCACTGTAGTCACTTGGACTATTTTAACGATGTCTTTACTAACTTTTCTGGGATGGCAGATATCAATTACCAAGCAGCCTATGAAGGAGTGAGCCAGCTCTCAGATTTCATCAAAATTATCTTAATTTGTGTTCCAAAGATGAACGAAAGTCTTACGGGGTTGGAACAACATGAGGGTGAGTAATTACTGACAGAATTCTCATTTTTGGATGAAGTAACCCTTTAAGAATCATTTATGAGGAAAATTTACAAAAACTATAAAGAAAATGTCCAACTCATTTCAGACTTAATTCAAAGAAGAAAAAAAAAAAAAAAAAAATGGGAAAAAAAGTATTAGTAGGCTATCCAATTATTACCAAAAAGCAAAAAAGCAAATATAAGAATATGAGAATATGGTCAGAGTCGGAGAATATTAAAAATAATGCCACAATGCTAAAATTATTAATGGACCCAAAAATAAGCTTCATTTTCTTGAATGGCAAAAAAAAAAAAAAAAAAAAAAAATCTTTTTGATTTTGAGTTGAAATATGACTTGGATATGTTGTGTCCATTTTTACCTACACAAAATCAAGGGGGAAAAAATATTGCAAGCAAACATTTTAGTCATAATGCTGAGGAAAGACTAAATAAATAAATAAATAATAAGTAAAGCAACAAACCTCAAAATATTTGCTACATCTACAGCTCACATTTCATTCACCTGCATGGTTGCTTTTTTTAAACCTCAAAACAGCCCTGTCATCCTCTCCTGGGGTCAGATATCACCCACACCAGTGGAGGTGTAAAAAGCTCCAAGGAGGAACGGATTTGTGAAGGTAAGTGATGCGGAATGCTTATTTTTGTTATTTGTCAGTCTCCTGTAAATAAGACATGCAGCATTCCCAGCCCAAAGCAGCTCAACTACTGTAGAACAGTCTTTCTCAGAATCAAGAGCTTATATGAATACACATGTACGCCTAAAGACATCCCCATCTTCAGAGCTGGCTGAAATGTGAATGGGAAAGATCTGATCTAGTATACACGGTGACGGTGTGTATCCGCTCTCTCCCTCACTCCCTTTCAGTCCTTATATCACTTTATCTACCCCCCACCCCCCTCCGTCTCTCATTCTCGTATGCTCTCTCCATTAAATAAAAAATTTCCCAAGAATCATTCCTCTTCTCCCCCTCTGCCATCAGCCAACTGTGTTTCCATAGCAACAGACTAAAAGACTTGAATCCTCCGGCTCACACGGAATCAGTGGTGGCAGGCGCATTTCAGGGGCGACTGAACCTGTTGGTGTTTGATGTTGCATGTGTGCAGTAAATGCAAGTGAAACTAAACCAATGCGCGCACATTGCCATAATGCAGCCTCACTGAGTGCATAATGACACGTAATGATATAATACATCATTTTGAGGAATGAAACACCAGGGTGGAAATGACATGTTGGTCTCACTGCTCTGTTTTCAAGGCATCCAGCAAACGGCTACATGTGCTTTGTCTATATTAATAAACTAACAGCATTTACTTTGAAAAGACATGCTCCACATAAAGATAATCATGGCACTGTAAATTCATGAGTTAGATAATCTATAATGACAGAAATCAATACAGAAGTATGGAAGGCAGCACACACACACACACACGGTAAAAATACACGCTACAAGACACATGTACACGCCTAATCCACTCAGCGACCTGCTCGCATACATAGAGCTTGTCGTAAATCAAAATTCCATCAATCGGCTCTGAGCTTTGATTTTTCCCCCGACCTTCTACATGTCCATGTAAAATGTATGACGGTTTGGAGTAATGGCACATCCTCAGGCACGTTTCTAAGCTTCATTTTACACATTCAAGACTCAATAAATGATCAGTGGCTCCACATACCTAATGTAATCCACTTATTTTATTAAAACCTAAAGAAAAAAATGCTTTTCATAAGAGCATGTAGTGAGCTTCATCTCAAAAGAACAGCATGTTCTACAGAGCAAGAATAGAGCATTTCTTATCTAGCCTTGTTATTCCCCGGCGTAAACAATAGTGTTTGTGCTAAAAGGGGTCTAAGCTTAAATATAGTTTTAGACTCAAATACGCAGCATGTCTCGGTTCCATCCGTACGTCCAAGATGTTTGTGCAGTGATGTGTATGTTTGAGTTTAGGGGCATTTAGGGTTTGTTCTGGTGGCAGGCAAAGACATAGAAGTAGGTGGTAGAGGGGGAGGGGTGATATCTGGCAGCACAACAGTTCACAATGACTGCGCTCTTCTTAGAGAGCAACATCTCTCCAGACACAGCAGATACTGTAGCACCTGCTTGTCCATGTGTGGCATATGCCTGGCAAAAGTGCATTAGCAGCTGATCTGGCGTGCTGAGATGATGTTGTTTGTTTTCTTGCTTGTTTATCTGTTGTGCTTATCGCATTAGAGCCACTGCAATGTGTAAGAGTTTGGATACTATTTTTATTGATTTTCAGTTCTGAAGAGGAAATTGGACACAGTTATTGAGATATTAAATATATGCTCTCTCCAAATACTGATTGAGTGGTGTGTATGCCGCGCCAGCGAAGTCCTTATTCACTGCTGGGAGTCTTTCATAACAAAATCAGCCATCAGACTAAATCATGCACATTGGATGATGACTGAACGTTGTGAGAATTTCAAAATCTTCAGAATAGATTTTTATTGGCCAAAATTTGACAGACAGAGAAAAGAGAAAGAAAGATATGCTTTTATTTGTTTCACTAATGAAAATAATTTAGAACAAAGCCAAAGCAAAATGAACCATATGCGCCTTTAAGCAACACACATGCTGCATTTTCCCTACTATATAGTATGTGAACAGTAAGCCAAAAAGAGTAGTTTGGAATACATAGCATTAAAAAAATCAGTAGGTGAAAAGTACCCGGATGACATACTACTTACGCTGAGATTCTGTTGTGCACATTCAATGGACACTTTACTATCTCATGAGGCCACGGGAGAGGATATATGAATGGGAGTGAAGCAACGCAATTGATGCTGGTAGGTCATGTGACAGTAATAACATGGAGGATGTAGTACTTCCAAATTTCCTCCATACTATTCATATTCATACCATATAGAACATACTTTTTTAACGGTCGTAAAGTACTTCAAAATTAAATGTAGTTGGCCTACCTACTCAGACAGTATGAAATTTTGGACACACCAACAGTGTTTTGTTTCTGAATAAATGATTTAATGAATAACAGCTAGCTACTTGTTTAATTCCTGAATGAATCAGTGTTTTTGAACAAATCAGTTGAGTGAATGATTCACTCAAAAACAGTTTCTTGTAGTCACCTACTGGTGTAACGATGTAACCTGCAGGCTTACCATCAGTCTGGATCACCTAAACACGGACAAATGGAGTGATACAAACTGAAAATCTAGAGCTATTTTAGGATTGTAAATATGTCTCAGTACATGATACTTAATGCAAACTTCAAAACAGTTATTATTAAAGCATGAAACCTGTGAGGAGAAATGTCTGATTACATTTGACAAAGCCAGAGAAGAGACTCAACCTCTCATGTCTCTCAGTGAGCATCCCAACCCGATCTCTTCCTCAGCCACAGTAGGCTGTTCTAAATTATTGATCCATGTTCTTTTGTCCCACATAATTCAGAAGCTATTTTGCATTTAAAGACAGATGAAGGAGTTGGTGGTTTGCTCTGAATAATTAATCATGGCCTCTAGCATATAATGATGCCAGCCATTGGAAACCTTTGCACATTTTTTGACCACATCTATGTAAAGATGTATATGTGTGTGTGTGTGTGTGTGTGTGTGTGTGTGTGTGTGTGTGTGTGTGTGTGTGTGTGTGTGTGTGTGTGTGTGTGTGTGCGTGTGTGTGTGCGTGCATGTGTACGTGTTTTTAACTTCATTTCCATATTTAGCTTTCATCCACTTAAAATTCTGCAGTCAAAACATCCAGGCCACCCTTGACATGAGGATGGTGATGTGTTGATCCCATGTGGAGGCTGTCTTTTGAAGTGATACATGATTGATGCCATAGACAGTGCTACCCTTACATCCAAATACTCTTATTTTTATCTCCTTTATCTCTCTCTCTCTCACACGCACACACAGAGAGAGAGAGAGAGAGAGAGAGAGAGAGAGAGAGAGAGAGAGAGAGAGAGAGAGAGAGAGAGAGAGAGAGAGAGACGCTACTTCTTTCTCACACAAATACTCCCGTCTTAGCTTCCCACAGTTTTTAATCTTCTTCAACTCTCTGATGACCGTTTGCAGTTTCATTACCTTTACACATCTCCCGTTGATTCTACATCACTGTCAAATTAGCTTGGCACACTCATCCCTATTCCTGCAAAGGGAATTTCCCTCTTTTCCATTAAGCTCAGGCCATAAGCCAAAATTCCCCACACACTTCTGACAAAAAAAAGTGATTTTCTTTTTAGTTAGAAATACTCTATTTGTCTTGAGGGAATACTACAAAGTAACTCTTTAGGGGTGGATAAAGTGGAACAGGAAGAGATTAGGCCATCAATGGAAGCCAATCAACAGTTCCCAGATGAACCTGTGAGGATATGCCAACAGAAAAGTCTCCCTTTAGAGAACTACACTACCGTTTAAAAGGTTTTGGATCTGTGAGATATTTTAAGTCTATAAGGCTACATTTATTTGATTAAAAATAGAGTAAAAAGTAATATTGTGAAATATTATTACAATTTATAATGCATTTCTATGTAATTTATTCCTGTGATGGCAAAGTTTAATTTTCCACAGTCATTACTCCAGTCCTTCAGAAATCATTCTAATAAACTAATTTGCTGCTCAAGAAACATTTTGTCTTCTTATCAATGGTGAATAAGACAGTTGTGCTGCTTAATATTTTTGTGGAAGCTATGATACATTTTTTTCAGAATTCTTTGATGAATAGGAAGTTTGCAACAACGTAGAAATCTTTACTGTGACTTTTGACCAATTTAATGCATACTTGCAAAATAAAAAGTATTAATTTCTTTCAACAACAAAAAAAGTAACAATCCCAAACTTTTGAACGACAATATATACAAAAAGACGTGATTTATCAAGCAATTCATGCTAATGGAGTGAGAAACAAAAAGCTGTTGCTTAAGGCATTTAACTGACTTCTATTCATGCTGGAAAATAAAAATCCTATTACCACACTCATTCATTCTCAGCATGTGTCACATCTCAGCATGTGTAGCATATGCTGCATAATGTATAAGATGATTCAGGGATGTTATGATCATAATATAGCATAATTTACTCTTTCAGTGAGAAAAGCTTAGTATTGATCTTTATCATCCAAATAAGTGCTCTTAGCCTGGTACGTGTGGCATATTCCCAATTCCATCATTAGCTTTATGATCGGTCATCTGTAGTTATTCACTTGAGCAGTCCTGGATTAGAGGCCAGACAGGCTTTAAATTTCCCTGGCCATCAGCCCCATCTACATCCTTCACATCAATAATGAATTAACTTATGTGAACTGGATTGAGACCATTTCTAAATTTAGCTATTATAAAGTCTCCTCACGTACAGGCTGCCGACTGTCACTTTAGGATTGCCCCTCTATCAGGACACTCACACACGTGTACAAATACACACAGGCACATACGGACCATCTATCTTGGTCGATGCAGCAATTACATGTCAACAGGAAAAAAATCACTCCAACAAAAGCGGTGGCAGTTGCCGAAGCTCAGGGGAGTAGAGGTTAATTACTCCACAAATGGCTAAAGCAAATGACTAAAGACTACATCAAGCACCCAGGTATCCCTAAGAGAATAGACAGAGTGGCCATCTGGATAAAGTATTGGTACGTCCTTTGTATGGGGGCTGCAGCCACCTGCCTTTCATCTTAGAATTTTAAATATCTTACAAATCTGTGGTAGTGTGATCTCTCTTCATGTGTACAGAAAGCAGTAGCTACAGTAAGCCATTTGAGGTTATTTTACTCAGAATCCTCCCTTTACCAGTCATTAAAAATGTCTCTCACCCGAACACTCTCCATTCCAGTGAATACCCATCCATCCATCTATTGATCCATCCATCCATCCATCCATCCATCCATCCATCCATCCATCCACCAATCTATCTACCCATCAACCTTGACTCTTCCAAGCTGGTAGAATGACCAGCCAATCTCAACCCGAGCTGCTAAGTCTTTAGCAATTTTCAAGAAACTGCTGAAGACACATCTTTTTCGTCAACACTTACTATTCTATATCTATTTAAAAAAATATATAATAATTGCTACGCATACTGTGCTAGAATAACTGGGTCTAGTCACAGCACTTGCATATTGTTGGTTTGATTGCTTCTATTGCTCTCCTCATTTGAGAATTTATCTGGATAAAAGCGTCTGCTAAATGATTAAATGTAAATGTAACCTACTTATCTACCTACCCACCCATCTATCTACCAGTGTACCTATACATCAACCTACCGACCTGTCTACCCCTCTATCTACTACCCCACCTGATCTATCTAGCTATCTGTCTACCATCTGCCTATCTGTATGTCTGTCTATTTATCCTTACCTACAGTACCTGACTATAAACATTTAAACTTCAGATCTTCATAGACATACTTCAAAACTTTCAAACATTAAAAAACTAGACAAACTTTGCTCTTGTAGTTAAAAATACATTCATATTAATTTCAGTTAGTTTTAATTCTACTTCCTAACATTCAAATTTAAAACACAACCTCACTACCTCAATTCAAATTCAGAAACTGAAAAGGCATTCTCAGTTAAATTCTGAATGATACCTGGTACAGCGTTTAAGTTAGTGTGTGTGTGTCTATTTTTCTGAGATAAAGAAGTCAGAGTCATAAATATGATCTAAAACTAATGTTTGTGTGGCAGCTCTTTTAAAACACTATATTGCAGTGCATTAGCCCAACGTTGGATTTCCAAAACTGGTGGTATTGCTGCCCTCCCCCTACACAACTGTCTTCTGTAAGTGCACATAAGATGACCAGGGCCAGGCAAGCGGCTTTCAGCTCACAGCAGATTCACAGGGATATCATGGCTTTTAGGGCTTGAATCAAGCGGCTTACCCGTTTAATTTGTGAGATTACTCTTCTAATTTTTCACTAAAACAAACCACTCAGCTCCGACATATGGAATGTTTTTAAGTTTTTCCAAGTGAACCCCTACTCAGATCTCATTGAACAATTGCCGGCTCTGGGTCACATGTATGACACTTTTACTGGCAGCTCGATTTAACTCATCTGTTAATGGTGTGGGATCTCACACATCCACACACACATGCAAATACAGCATGTTCACAAACACATACACACAGACATATGCCTCTGGTGCTAATAGCACCACTCCTCCACATCTCTGACGTCAGCAAGTTCTGCACATGCTCACGTGACTCACACTTTTGCTTTGCACATCACATGATCAAAGAGGTAATCTGATATCATCTGGCAGTTGGGAATATGAATGGGGACATGCCACCTACTGTGCTGCTGTCTGTCAGTCTGTGCTTCGGGGCAAAAGCATATAAAAGAAAATCTGTCCAATGCATTTTGTTCTGCTGCCTAATAAAATTTAAACAGCCTAATATGACACTCTGGGTCCTCAGGACTGTTATTCTTGGTGTCTGTAAACCCAACAGCATCATGATAATGTCTCTGCCAGTAAAGGAAGATAAAGATAACAGTGAATACACAGAAATGGACATCTACATATATTTTACACTATTTAGTAGTACAATGCAGGGCTACAAATGAACTCCACTCCACTGAAATGTCTATTGTTGTCTTGGATCAATAAAAGGTCTTAAGCTAAATGGACTAATCGTTACTAATTGATGTGGGCACAGTGCTGGTGACCTAAAGACGAATAAACACTGTAAACAATTCATGAGATTTGATGTCATGCAGACCTGATGGACTGGTGCAAGATAGTCAGCAAGAGTCAGTGAGCTGGTGGCCTGTTAATGGTGGCGAGGTCAGTTATGTCCAGAAGCCATTTTCCCCACTGCTCCATTTAATTTAGACATGTAGCCGTAAATTATAGAACGATGCGGTGCTTTGTTATGCTTTGTTCTGATACAAGTGAACATCTCAAATTGAATACAAAAACTAGACTCTTGTGTTAAGTAAATCTCAGGAGGAAAGAATAAGAAAGAATTTCCATCTACATCTACATTTCACAGCACCTCGGGACACGGAAACAGTGAGTACACTGACAACAGAGTCATGATCAAACACTTATATTTAGGTTAGTTAGGATGGATTATTTTAAGATTGCTTTATAGAAACAGTTTGCCCAAAAATAAATGTTCTGCCGTTATTTATTTACCTCTGTGTTGTTCCAAATCGTGTGCCTTTTTCTATTTTCTGAAGCACAAATAAGGAGAAATATATATAAAGATTGTCACTGGTGACTTTTTTTCCATATGATTACAAAGGCTTTCAAGCTTCAAAAAGCATGCAAAAGCATCCTAAAACAATCCTAAAAGTCATCCACATGCACTATATTCAAAGTTTTCTGAAGCGATATGGCAACTTTTTGTGGGGAACATTATTCACTGAATCCTAAATTGAAATTCCTTTCTCTATTTAGCATGCCCATGAAAGTTCATGAGAGAAGTAGCATTGCCTGGGTTGTTTTTTTTAATGAATCAGTTGATCCAGTTCACACGTTGGACTGATTCTCGCTGACTCGATCTGTTCACAGCTGTTTACAGCCCACGGATGGGGAGGAGTATCAGAAAATAACTACTTAAATTTCAGTCTGCACGTCTTCCAAAGCTTGCGTAAAACTTCAGAAGACTTAAACTTTGTGAACTATAGTCGTATGGACCACATATTTTATACTTTTATAGAGCTTTTTATAGAGCCTCAGTTCCCATTTTTTGTAATTGTCTTTTGTGTTCCTCAGAAAAAACAAAGTCATTCAGGTTTAGACATAGACTGTAAAAAATATGGACAAAGCGTCTGTGACGTCACCCATAGACTTTCTGAAGAACGGTTTTGAAGCCGTTTATGGGGGGTATGGGCGGCGCCATCTTGGAAAATCTTAGGAAATCCTAACCCCGCCCACCTTCTGGCCAATCCATATATGGGTAAAGGACGCGAGTCCGGTTATTCCAAGTACAGAACAGCGAGCGTCACTCAGCTCGCTCTGCTACTCCGGTTATCTCTGTATGTATATTTTAGGCAATGAAATATGTTATAAAACACCATACTAACTCTTTTCGTTTTCATTTAAAGAAATCTTAAACATTATAGCCACACAAATGTGGTTCAGGCAACGCGTATTGATTATATTCACTGCATATAACGTTTGCCTATTTATAACAAAACGAAATATAAAACACAAACCTGCCTCTTTTCGTTTACATATAATATAAAAATATTAAACATTTTAATATGGTCCAGGCAATATGTGCATTTGTACTAAACAACAGATGTTGCAGTAAACAACATTACAGATCATCTTCGTTGTATTAAAATTTAAAATGACAAAACTCAACCCAGTCTCTTTTTGTTAAATTTCAGTTTTATCAATATTAGCCATTATAAAAGTATAAGTAAATGGTACAAGAAGCTATACAAATAAAGCAAACAATTCAGTCAAACATACAAAGTCAGCGCTCGATCTAGTCTATACAACGGTAAAGTTAAATAGCTTATAAAGTTATGAAACTTCCCCTCAGCCAAAACAATTGCCCAGGGAACAAATTATAGATTCACGAGACCAAAAATCGCCCGTTAGATATACACAAGACGAATTATATCTCATGTTTAACCACTACAGAGACGCCAGAGTCAGCGGCAAACGTCAGAACGACTAGCCGAGGAAAGGCTGTACCAGGGGGGATACATGAGCGCAGAGCGCCCGGTGATCGTCTGGATCTCACAACCTGGATAAAATTTTCATAAATCTTTATAAATAAACCACAGATTTGAGCTTTAAACAACTACATTCTCGCCTGAAAAACTCTTAAAACTACATTTCATGAAACAGAAACAGTAGTATTATATTTCAACTGTATATTAAAAAAATGGCGCTTCTTATGTTATCATTCTCCTTGGCGCAGCCTATGCTCGTTATCAGCTGTCAATCAAGCTGTCAATCAAACTTAACCACGCTCTTATTTGTAATACATTTTATATCTAAATACGATCTAAACCAGGGTTCACCAATCTCGGTCCTGGACGGCCGCTGTCCCTGCAGAGTTTAGCTCCAACCAGCTCCAACACACCTGTTTGAAAGTTTCTAGTATGCCTAGTGAGACCTTGATTAGCTGGTTCAGGTGTGTTTAATTGGGGTTGGAGCTAAACTCTGCAGGACAGCGGCCCTCCAGGACCGAGATTGGTGAACCCTGATCTAAAAAAAAATTCACCCCCCTCACAGCTGTCAGGCACTCGGAACCTATCGAAAAATACAATAAAAGTCCATGGGACCAACCTGTAAAAACATGAATTTATGCTGTGAAAACTGACATTTTAACATGGGGTCTATGGACATTTGCTCCCTTTTGGGACCTGTATTGCAGTTTTTCGCACTTCCAGGTAGGCTTCATTTTTCAGATTAGAATGTTGCCCCTTGGGTTTAGAACGACATGAGGGTGAATAAATGAATTAACTGTTACTTTAAGTGTCACTTTGCCACAATTTAAATGAAATGCAGCATTATTTCAAGACAGATTTGGTTATGGTAACTTTAGGTTTCAAGATTACTTTTGAATATAGTGGAAAGTAAAAGATGCATTTGATCTGCGTGACAGTATCAAGATTACATAAATGCACATGAAAATCAGAAGCCCCCATCGCAATCCTTCTATAGTTTGCAAAATTCATAGAGCAAAATGGAGGCAATTGTAACTCAATTATTCCATCCCAAACAAGCTAAGCTGATGACACTTTCTCAGCACAGGCTCAATAGAAGTTCCCACTCCGCCTGTGAAAAACAAACGACTGAATGACATCATCTCTGCACGCACTGAAACGACTCACATTGCAGTCCAGGAGATCTATGCTGTCTAGGCTCTTGCTTCTGTGGATGCGGCCCTTTATCCTGCGCAGTGATGGTTTTCCCTGACTCGCAGCCGCAGCAGGTGCCGTCGCAGCAGAGGCAGCAGGGGCATCTGATCCAGGTGGAACCCTGCAGTGGACAGACATTAGCACATAATCAGTAAAAAGCAGTAAAATACATTTAGAATATTAAAAAAAGATTTATTTTTCAAATAAACACTGCTCTTTTGAACTTTCTATTCATGAAAATTTCCACAGAAAAATAAGCAGCACAACTGTTTTCAACATTGATAATGTTAAGATATGTTTCTTGAGCACCAAATCAACATATTAGAATGATTTCTGAAGGATCATGTGACACTGAACACTGGAACAATGAAGCTGAAAATTCAGCTTTGCCATCACCGAAAATAACCATGATATTAAAATACAATACATTTTAAGTCTAATATTTCACAATATTACTGTTTTACTGTATATTTTATCAAATAATGCAGCCTATGTGAGCATATCGTTCAAAAACCGATACACGATACAAAAATATTACCACAAACTTGTGAACAGTAGTGTGCATTTTATCAGGTCATGCATTCCCAAGGAATCAAACCACTTTAGTTTTGCTAGTCATGCACTGTTTGAGCTACTGTACAGGAATGCCTACCTAACTGCAAGTTATATAGTGTAGTCATAAGATTTCACAGTGTAAATTAGGCACATCTTCTGCAGTTTATTTGATGGTGCAAGAACTGTACACATCAGAGCTTAGGTGTCATCACTAGTCCCTGATTACCCTAATTCGCCCAACTAAAAGCAAAGCTTATCATAAAAGGTTCTTACGTAACTCTACTCTCACCACTAGGATAGCTTGACTGTTTTTTTTTGTTTTTTTAAATCTGTGTAAGACTCTGTATTAAACTCTGTATAATGTGCATGCATCAAAGATTTGAGAAATATTTCTCACACCCATATGGATATCTCTTCTCTCACAGGAGGTGTCCGCCAGCGTGAATTAGTGCAAGGAGCAATTAAACCCTCGGGACATATTGCTCATGATAGCTTTAATACTCCCATAAAAATCGCTGTCTCCATAATTAGTGGAGCTTGCTAAGGCAAGCATCACTATTGCTACTGATCATACTTAAGGTAAGGGATTTAAACAACCACTAATCCAAAGTATTACATTTTGGTGCGTAAGAGCATGCAGCACTGTTTGTGCAAACTGCTAAGGACATGAATGAGGTCTTATCAATGAGGAGTGTGCTATTACTTTTCCAAATGATCAGACTTACGATTTTTCCAAAAAATCAATATCTATTTTAGAGAACAAAATATCATAGAAAATATGAGTACCAATTCTCTCTCCTACTTTTTCTCTGTTTGGGCCAAAATCCATAGAGCTACTGTAAGCAGTTGATCCTGAGGGAAAAGCCAGAGGGAGATTTGTTTTAGTCCTGTCATTGGGTGATTTATGTAACCCCTGCGGCCTTTAGGAATGAGTATCACCTTCCAGTTTGATTTTCCTACTGCTGTCTCTTGTCAAACTATAGAGACAAGAGTGTCTGAAGTGCACACACACCATGAGAACAGGAGAATATCATTATGAAATCCTTAAAACTGCTCCAGAGTAAAGCGCCACAAAAAATAAAGCATTGAGGATCCATGTTGTTCACGAGTCTATGGATGCCTTTCAGTAAAATAAAGACAAATGTTTTCTTGAACTGCATTTATTTGATTTATGACCATCTGATTGGCTTTTCTCCATTTTATTACATAAATGAGTTTAAACAATACTACTACTAGATATTTATACAGTATATATATTATATATTATATATATATTACATATTTAATATTTACATTTTTGTTCAGTTGTTCAGCTTTACCATTATTGAAATACATTTAAATTTGAAATAAAATTAAAAATTAAAAAAAATTGGTCTCTCTACATGTGGGCCAGATGTTGTTAAAGTGGTTCTTGAACAGAAAAAACTAAACCCAACACTAAACCCAAACAAACAGGCCACTGCAATTGTGGATTTCACGATCTATCTTCTCTATAGCCAGCTTCTTTTCCTAAAGGCCAGAAAGGTGGAGTGACAGAGGTCCTGCTGTCCGTTTCCTCTCATTTTTACATGGTGGTCTGGCTGATACACGTGCCGTCTTGCTCCCTGGCAAAGCATGCTCAACAATTCATTTCCCAAACCAGAGAGCAGTCTGGCCAAAGTGAGAGCCTTGGATCCCATTTGCTGCTGTGAATCCCTCTGATTGGCAGGCAGAGCACCAGAGCTGGGCTTCTCTCCTGTGACCTCCACACTGCCCACGATCCCTAGAGGATTTGCACTAAACCCAAGAGCACCACATTCAATCTGGACCAGCTTCTGTTGCCACCAAGCTCACTCTCTCCCTTTTCTCATCTCTCTCTCTCTCTCTCTCTCTCACACACACACACACAAACAAACACACTTTCTCTGTCATTCTGGGGACTCATTCACACACTGTAGGCAGAAGCTTAAACCTTCTGCAGTACAAGAGTGGAAGAATTTAACTACAATAATTCATAATGGATTCACATACAGTAACACAAGTATAGCACCGTGTCTACACCAGATGTTAGCGGTGCAATGCGAAATCAGTGACACGGCACAACAAATTCCTGACAGTAAACTAATGCCTAGTTCGACTTCTGATGCATTTCAAGCAAACAAATTTCTTCTGACACGAAGAACAAATGGATTTACAGTGGTCGCTTTGTTGCGTCCAGTGTGGACAGCTTCTTCCTGCTTCGGTGTAGACATGGTGTAACTGTTTAGAAAACCAATCAAACTACTACTTCAAAGATAAAAAATAGCATTGAAAATGTTTCTCTATAATATCTGTTACGGTATAATAAAATGTATAAAAATTTAGCTTTCGTACAATGACATACAAAACCTAATCATTTAATTTTGGAAACATATTGTCTTATAATTTCAGAAATAGGTCTGCATTAATAGGTCTGTATATAGCTGAAAAGATATTTAGCTGTCTTTATATTTTAGAAATTCCTGGGGGTCCCTGGCATTAAAAAATTCAAAAAACTCAGATTCACATGGAAGTGGAACCTTTTATCACTTGTTGCTTTATAACGTCTGGTTACGACAAGGTGCAAAGTAACACAAGACCAGGGAGCAAATCCCCAAACAGGAGTAGTATTGGGTAAAAATACACCGTAAAATGCTGAGCATTTATCACACGCTTTGGGGCTCTAACATTACGGTGCAAAGTGAAAAATGTCTAAGCTGCGGCTGCTGAAGTGTCCTTTCCTTGGCCCTTAAGAGTAATGCACTAAAATATTAAGCAGTCTGCCCTGTTTATCCACCCCTCTCAACTTCACAGCAAACAGAGCATTTCCGTCAAAAGGAAAAACACTCCTCACGACAACTCAAAGAGGTGAGCTTCATGAATGTTGCATGAAGTCTTGCCTAGAAATAGCAATTCTTCTAGCTCAGTGTTTTAACAGGTCACTGGCACTGGGAGATCTGGCAAACACTGATTACTGTACCACACACATACACTGAATATTATATATTTGTTTATGTCTGTATATAGTAAATCTTTTATAATATGAATTTTGTATTTAAATTAACTAACTAATTAATTAATTAATTAAAATAATGTGTTAAATGTGTAATTTTTTTATTTTAATTCATATATTATTTAATATATTCTCACAAATACATTTAAAGGGGTGGTTGATTATGATTTCACTTTCTAACTTTAGTTAGTGTGCAATGTTGCTTTTTGAGCATAAACAACATCTGCAAATTTACAACGCTCAAAGTTCAAAGCAAAGGGAGATATTTGCTTTTAAAGAAATCGTTTTTTCAGGACTACAACAAACGGCTGGTAGGGACTACACCACATTCCTCCTGGGTTAGTGACATCACAAACCCTAAAATTTACATAAACCCCGCCCCCGGAACATGATTTATAGATTATCAAGACAGAAAAATGACACAAGCTCCGCCCTCTGTGCCGGGAGCAGCAGCTCATTTGCATTTAAAGGGACAGACACAAAACGGTGCATTTTTGCTAGCCCTCAAAAAGTCACAATTTTATCATGCTATATACAAATATCTGTGGGGTATGTTGAGCTAAAACTTCACATACACACTCTGGGGACATCAGAGACTTATTTTACATCTTGTGAAAAGGACATTACACCACCCCTTTAAATGTATAATATATATTTTAATAAGAAAAATTACTACATATAATATCATATACATACAATTAATAATCGTATGAAAAGTATTATAAATTATAACTATCTTAATCTTTTATTTAAATATGTAATAATTTATGAATAAATAATATACATTTGCTAAAAGTAAACAAATCAGTTGTATGTATATCCGACATGAATCAACACAGGACGCTTACATGTTATGAGATGAAACTAAATCTGACTGGCTCATAGTCAATATCAATATATTGTTACAGAATCATATTTATAGTCATATGTGTACATTTAAAATAGCCCACTGCCCAGGATGTGCGATAACTCATGTAATGCGGAACATGCTCCAACAGAAGCCATGTGCTCATGTGAGGGTTCAGCGTAAACAGATAACCTAGCAAGGCCACACTGCATGACATTGCATGGTCGGAAGAGACCTTGCACAATGTAGATCCATTACTCAGTTCAGTGATTGTGACACCTTGTTAGGATATATTCATTCAGTAGGATGCCAAGGTGAGGGCAAGGAGCTTTGATGTATTTGTATCAGAACAGCACATGATGTACACAGCACCTGATATGAGCGAATACAAGACGGCGCTTGGGTGTGTGCTGGTCGCGAGCTGAGAAAATTAAGGCTAAACTGCATTACTTAGGGGCCGTTTCCACAATATTTAGGGAGCCTGAAAACACAAACTTTTGAAAAAGGGATTCAAAGTGCAAGTTTATGAAAACGATACTGTTATCGTCTTTGTGTGTACTACAAAAACACATATTTGTGAAAACAGTGACATCGTGCGCATGCGTATTACGCGTTCAGTTTTCCCTTACAAAGTGACATCGCCAACTACTGGCCTGCCAGCATAATACAGCATTTTTAGTCATTTTCGCGAATTGGTGTGTGTGAACGGGGATCATTTTGACAACGTTGTCATCTGTATACGAAAAACGCAAAGGAAAAATGTTTGCGTTTTTAGTACATTGTTGTCAAGTAAACATACCCTAAGACAAGAGAGTGTCCTGAGGATACTAACAGTCATCAAATCTTTCTCAGATGAAAGCAGACAAGTGAGACTCAAGTGTCCGAGTCCAGTTTCAGGTCCAATAAAACAGCGAAAGAGCACTGACTAACCTCATCATATCTGTCTGATATTCTCTGCATTTTCTATGTAAAATTTGCAAGGCTGCTACATAGGCTACTTTCAAGTATATAGACATATTTACACACTATGAAATTACATTAAGAAATTAAAATGACTGGATTTTATACTGGCATTTTACTAAAGCCAAAACTAATGATTCAAATATAATCTAAAAATGATTTATCAATAAGTGTACATTGTCCTTTCTTCAAGTATATATATTTATATATTTTTTTGTATATTATAAAAGAGAAATTTGGTATTTCTATACATTCAATCTATTAGTTCTCCACAAAACCATATGTAAATTAAGGTTGTTTCAATTCATAAATGATAATAAAAAAATATATTTTTTCTCTCAAATTTTCCAGAGACCCCAGCACTCCCTTAAATCTCCCTGGGGGTCCGGTTTGAAAACCCCTGGTACTGATTGGTTTTTAATGTTTTTTTGTTTTATTTTATTATTATTTATTTAAAGGTGCACTGTGTAAATTTTAGCGGCATCTAGTGGTGAGGTTGCGAATTGCACCCAACAGAAGTTACGGTGGCCGAACAGGAAAAGATGGCATTGTCTGAGACAGCAGAGAGTAGCCAGTTGCGGTTTCTGTACAAAGATAAATTAAGAAATTATGTTTACTTAATTATTCAGTAAAATTATATGTTATTGCGAAAATTATTGTTACTTGTTCATCATTGTGTCAGTGTTTTATTTGCTGACTTTAGCTAGCTTCTTTGCACGAAGAACAACATAGTGACGAAACATGCTTGTTCGTTTATGGCTACTGTAGAAACATGGTGGTGTAAAATGGCTATTTCAGTGTAAGGGGTGTATGTAGATAGACATGGCTCATTCTAAGGTACCAAACACATAACGGTTCATTATGTAAGGTCTTTATACACCACTGAAAACATAGTTATGTATAGGATATTGCATTTCTGTCAACAGATCCTCCTAAATATTACACAATGCACCTTTAAGCAATGTCCCAGCATTCAGGGGCTCAGTAACAAGGTGTTTCCTAACAGTCTCATGTGACATTGTGCTCTATAGCCATTCCTGGCACGAAGAGCTGTAGGCTTTCTGCAGAGCAATCAAGTGCTACTTACCAAAGACATCAAGGGTCAAAGTAAATCTGCAAATGCATCTAAATTCTTAAAACTTGACACCTCAGTCTTTGGTGAACCTCCTTTACTGACTTCAAGAGAAGCAACTCAAGCGAAGGAAGCGCCTTGGAACTTCTGCACAGAGATCATGATCTAAACAAAGAAGAAGAGATACAGACTCAGCACATGGCATTAGTCTAAGTAGGCCTTCTGTAATGATTCCTCCTCTTTACCCGTCGTTCAGAGATTAATCTGCAACACTGATCCCTGAATACCATTAACACTGCACAGGTTCATGTGGCCTAGACAAACAGGACATTATGTCTTTCACCATTCTTTGCCCTTCAGGACTTGACATTAAAGGTTGTATCAGTGATTTCAGGCCCAAATTTTTTTTATCACATTCATCTAATCTTTCCTAACTATCCGCTAGCAGCCCGCCCCATAAGCATGCCGTCAAAAAAACGCGTCTCTGTAGGCAGCCTAGGCTCTGAGATCTGCACACAAAAACAATTAGGTTCACCAACCACTCAAAACCAAAACAAACAGTGTTCCAACCAATCACCGACAGGGGGTGGGTGTTGTGAGGTTTTGTGCTCGTGCACGGCTGCACGCGAAGTCGGAGCTGAAGAAGAAGTTGGCTCAAAACCTCACAACACCCTCCCCCTGTCGGTGATTGGTTGGAACACTATTTGTTTTGGTCCTGAGTGGTTGGTGAAACCAATTGTTTTTGTGTGCAGATCTCAGAGCCTAGGCTGCCTACAGAGACGCGTTTTTTGACGGCATGCTTATGGGGCGGGCAGCTAGCGGATTGTTAGGAAAGATTAGATGAATGTGCTAAAAAAAATTTGGGGCCTGAAATCACTGATACAACCTTTAAAGTTAACGATTGTCCGCTTGTCCGGGATAAGTAGATTTTTTGAAGGGACAAGTAAAAGAGAATTTTACTTGCCCGACCGGACAAGTAGCCTGATTAAAACATTAAATTAAGACATAAAATTAAGTCACTTACATTTTAGATGCAATATTGGCTGTTTTTGTTCTGTTTCAGCAGCAAAAATAGTTCCAAACAAAAATCACAGCGCATCTCATAGGAACACTCAACCGTGTTTTCATTACTGAATGATTCAGCATTCTGAAAGAATCGGTTGAGTCAAAGATTCAATGACCCATTCATAAACATCCGTCTCATTCTTGAATGAATCAGCCGTTTGAACGAATCGTTTGAATGAATCAATGACTCACTCATTAAGTGCCGCCACCTACTGGCGCTTTCGTGTTATGTTTAAAAGTAGTATCATTCTTTCACGTTTCTTATTTGTATATTTAAAACAATTTCATCTCATTATTTAATGCAATTAAAATTTAGGAATTTAAAATGAAAGATGAAGCATACATTTAATAAGATTGGGGGAGGGGATACCCTTTAAAGGTGCAGATATTACAATATGCAGATTTAAATATATCAAAGCCGATTGAACACTGATGAGAATATTGCTTCAGAATAAATTATATTTAACACACACACACAAAAAAAATCTGGACAAGCAACTTTTTTACTCGGACAAGTGAATGACAGATTTACTTGTCCGAAGGACAAGCACATGAAAAGGCTTAATGTCGAGCCCTGCCCTCTCTCTGCCTTCTTTAAGATGACCATGTAAACATGAAAACTAGATTAATACCACCAAAGAGTTTTAGAAAGTAAAAATACCAAGCAAGAAACATTACAGCATGTATACAATTTTAAGCATGTGAAAATCTGTGTGTTTGTGTGGGTGGTCACATTGATGGGATAACTGTAAATAATCTTAGCAGTGGACCTTTGACATGAGATGACCAGGAGAAGAACAGGAAGCGACATGCTGATTAGGTAGGCCAGACAGCTTTGACAGATGGAGAGATTAGGGATATAGACGTGTATCAAACATGACAGTACGACGGTCACAGGCCCATGCTTAGTGTCTCCCACCGTCCACCCATCCTGACTGCTAGAGCAGTACACAAACACGACCTGGCACTCGCACCTAAAGCAAAATATTCGTCTATCCACAATTTTTTATCAAATAAAGAAGGCAAAATCATAAGGACAAACAGCACTGATGTGGAGAAGAACAATTTACATTAATTCACTTGCCAGGTACTTTTACTCAAAAGCAACTTATAGTACGTTAAAGGTATACTTTTTGTCTCTGGGGATCAAACTCATGTATAATAGTATATTTAAAGGATTAAATACATGTCACAAATCACCCTTGGCCAAGCAAAAAATGCGGGGGGAAAAACTTGTTACTGACCCCACATTTTTGGATGGTAGAGTACATGCTAGACAGTTGTTTAGTCTGAATTCACAAAATCTGACTGGTATATGGAAAGATTAATTATTAGTTTAGTCCGACTAAAATTTCTGAAGATCATGTAAATTTACTTTGTTTCTGTGGAACGTCTTACATGATAGAGGCCTGCAGAACAGTGTTATAGAAGCAGGACACTTTCTGCTGTTATGACTAAACATTGCCCTCAGGTTGCTTGTTCAGCTTGGTGAACAACTGCATTATGTTTTTATCCTGCAGGTCAATATGGTGAGTACTATGAGTCAACCCAGCTGAAAGCAGATCTCTGACTCAAGGATCAGAGGGGTCATCCTTGTCTAGGCCAGCCCACAAGGTGCAAAAACTCTAAGGCCGTATGTTATCATCCCTCCCTGCGGGCAGGTTTCATAAAGGAGTCATGACTAAGAAGGTAAATGTCTGAAAGTCATAAAGTAGGACGCAGTGTTGTGCTGTAGAACTAAACAGAATGAATTTACGAGTAAAACATAATGGCTAAAAGAGAACAGAGAGAAAAAATTCGTCACACTGACTTCACAACGTAAAGGTAACTGTGCATTAACATTTTGTCAAAAAAACAGCTGTGAGTAAAGTTTGCTACCACTCCTCTATAACATCCCCATCCACATTCCCCATTTCCCGCTCTTTTTCTGCTCTACCCAATAGATAAATGCCAATTCACCACCACCTTCGAGCAGAATCTTCCCTACAACCCCTCAAACGATACTCCACATGAGGAGGCCGTGGGAGGCAGAGGAGCAAGAGCCGTAAGGCAGGGATGAGGCAGACATGAGTCAGTAAACCCAGTGTAATCTGTCTCTCACAGTGCCATAAAGCATCTGAAAGGAGATTACAATCTCACGGCAGAGTGGAAACATGTGTGTGTCAAAAACAAACAGAAACAGCTATTTTACCCTGACCAAACGTCTATAAGACAACGACAACAGTGAGGAGTTGGAGAGCAATCAGTGTCATTCAGTGCTGAGATTCTCTGTTGTGTCTACTGCAGGAAACTGAAACTCAGTGTTTGACACTAAATCTATTTTGTTTATGTGCACCCTAAAGTTCAGTCTGTCTAAAAAGCAATAAAATGCCACTTGCAGTCAGACTGAAATTGTACCAGTCCAGTGTGAATGACGAAAATGAGTATTTTGTGTTTCTTTGTAACACGGGATAGTCTAAAGCTACATTCATTGTTTAATGTAAAAGGGGTCCTGGGTTTAAACTTTAACAGTTTGTTCCTTAGGGGGGAAAAAGTCTTGCTTTTGAGTTTCAAGCTACTTAAAGGATGGCTGAATCAAATTTAGACAAGCAAATTTGCAAATTTGTTTCAGACAAACGTTTTTGTATATTATATGATTTATATATTATTTATATTAATATATTTATTTATTTATGTATATGTATATATATATATATATATATATATATATATATATATATATATATATATATATATATATTTTTTATTTTATTTCATTTTTTTAAGTTGCACTCTGCTCAAAACTGTGAGGGGCCACGTGCCCTCTCAGTTTGGGGCATGATGTTTCTGGGTGATTTCATGCATCATTAAGCAGGTGGGAGAACAATGGCTTGCAAGATGCAACAGACAGACATCTGGGAGGGTGCAATTCAACGGTCGCCTACCACTGTCAACACGTTCGTTTACCGTCCGCACGGTATGAGAAGGAAGCAGCAGAGGGCCAATAACCGTGACTTGGCTGGTTGGACAGATGCCTCCATCATGCCAATAATATAATGTAATTCTGATGAAAAGCCCTTCTCCTTTACCAGTGCACACAACTGCTGTGCTGATGGGGAGGTGGGGCTGCCAACTCATAACACCCCGTGAGTCTTTTGAGGAGACCACAAATGACAAAATAAAAACACACACAAATCGTGTAAAAAAAATAGAATTAGAATTATTATAAATTAGAATTAGAATACATACATACATACATACATACATACATACATACATACATATATATATATGATGAAACCGATAACATAAATGCAGGATGAAATCCCATTTTCTTGATCACCTCACAGTATTCACCTCCCTCACATTCATCAATATTAAGTTCACATAACATTTTAGAACCAACAGTAAATAATAAAAGTGGGTGTGCATAACACACAAAACATGGTTTAATCTGAATTTTCTGTGTCATAGAGGACCAGATATGAGGAATCACAATCCACTGGTTCTGATGCCAGCAGGTGTTCCAATGGAACAGAAATGTTCTGGATCTTTAAAAAATATTAAGTAACTACAAATCAAAATAAGTAAAATATAACATAAAAATAGAAAGGTCTGTATATATTATGAGCTCAACACTAACCAGCTTCCACCTCCATTCAACCAGCCAACACAAACATCATTTGGATAATGAACACATACCGCTGTAAAATCTATCTAATGTCTATAATTTTGTTTTTTCCATTTGGTAGAATGTTACAAATGCACTAAGAGGTAATTGTTAAATGGATTTGAGTGGCTGCACCCATGTGATTAATAAGCTGTCTGAGTGCATTCAGTGTGGAGGCATTGGGAGAATGAAAATTAAAAAATAACCAAGCCCAAAGCAAAGGAAAAGATCCTTACAAAAACATTCAATTATTTTACATAATGATTAGCATCTCCAACTCAATTATTCAGCATCCAACAACATTATTTATAGGTCCATATGTAAGCTTTTGTTATAACAGTGAAGAAATTATTCAATCACTAGTGTGCGAAAAGAGAGAGAGAGAGAGAGAGAGAGAGAGAGAGAGAGGGTTACAGCGCATCAACATATCAATGAGACAAAAATAAAAGTCATATGTACAGAAAAAAAAACAATCAGAGACAAGAAATGAAAAAAAAAAACCATGAGAAAAAAGACAGCAAAAACTCACTTTGGCAAACAAAAGAGAGCATAACAGCTGTAAAGCTCAGTGCACGTCACACTTCACTCTCCTCCCATTCCACACTCACTCACTCACTCACTTCTCAAACTGTTCAGTTTATACTCACCACAGCTGTCTCTTCGGAGGGATGCAGTCGTCTTTGTTGGAGGCTGTCACTCCCATGGCCATCTGCATCACTGTTATATATTTCTGGTACTTCATATTGTCCACCACTACCGCCACGAAACCAACATAGGTGAGCTTGCGCGCGTCTATTCCCTGGCATCCGCCTGCGCTGGGTCCACGTCTGTCACTTTCAGAGCGCCATTTCCAGTGTTGAGGGACTGACAAGGAAAACACTCCTCAAGAAGCGCGACAAAAGGTACCATGCCGCTAGGACCCATGTCTGTTGTGACTCTGTAATCTCATTAGTGCTCTGAATAGCCGACTAATCCATACAGTGTTGGTCAGGAGCGACACATTGTTTCTGCGCGCTCCTCGCGAAGCACTTTCTGTTCTGAAAACAATCAGAGAGAAACTCTGACAGAAGCCAGTGGCAAGTGACAGCAGCTGAGCGTTTGTGTGTGAGGTAGGAGAGAGGAAAAGTGTGCATGTATATACGCACAAAAAAAAGAGAGAGACGAGGGAGAGGGAGGGAGAGAAAGAGAGACGCGCACATGCTCGTGGAGAGCAAGAGTGGGGGTGAGAAGCAAAGAGAGGCAGACAGTGAGAGAGCGTGCATGGAGCTCTCTCAGATGGCACGGCAATAGATTTTCAGAGAATCTAAACATAATGTGAGGTGATTTACAGAACATCGTGGTTCATCCAGCTCACAAAAAGGTCTGAATGCAAATGAGATCAAAATTGAGCATCCTCTGATTTGGGCTTTGTGACCGGTGATTACCTAATGGAAGAGGGGGATGGGAGACAGGAATAGGAGAGAGGGAGACGTGAAGAAGGGGAGAGAAGGCACAATGAATGTTTTAATCCCGAACACATGCACATAACTGTCAGTAAACAAATTCGATACACAGATTAAATATTGTTCAGCCAAAAGCATCTGAATGCAACGGTGCTATTTTAATCCACATAAAACATCATTCAACCCAAAGTGACAATCTAAACAAGAGCCTTTACAATGACTACCTGATGACCTTTTTCATTCTCAATCTGCTTAAGTAACCCTCATCTGATCCCGCAGAGGTCTAAATGGCAGCCGTTGTTAGCCTGACCACCGGCTGCATTAATGGAGTTAAAGGTCAGACTTAATTAGAATGGGCACTTTGCCACTAGACAAGAGAATGTTATTAGCCATATGCTTTCTAGGTAACTACAACATACAAAAGGATCAGTTGTAAGTGCCTTTGATTTCTTAATTAAGCAATTTTTTGTCATTCAGAAGACCCTTTTTGTTTACAGGACACTGATTGCAGGGACAGTCGCCTTATTAACTGCATCTGAGTGCTTTGTGCAGGAGCAATCTTAGTAACTGCTCTCCGTATCTTGGTTACACCCACGCGGGCCTGAACCGGTGCTCGGTCTGAAGGACACCCAGATCCTTAACCTTTAGGCCACAGCACTAATTGAGACAGGGGATTGGGAGTGGGGACTCTACACTTAAAATGGCTTGGAATGAAGAAATGGAAAGTGAATTGAGTGATTAGCACATCCATTGTAATTACAAAGGGACGTTCTTATTGAAGAGAGATTCATTGATTATTATAATGGACCTCTTGGGTGTGCAGAACAACTACCTAACTACAAGCTATACAGAGTAAAACGGTATGAAATGTGACCAGGCAGAGGTTTGAGAGCGCACCAATGCCTCAATCCCACAGGAGTGCCCATTAACCTTTTTGGGTTAAACATGACTAAGAGAGATGCGCTTTAGTGAGGTCAAACACCAGGACACATGGAAAAATTTCACTGAGATTATGTGGAACAAAAGAGAGACCACCTGAGACTATTACGATATTCTTGATATTTTCATTCAAGATATTTTGCAGTATACTTTTTTTTAGTAAAAGAAAGCACATTAATATCGGTCTCGACTCTCAGCACTTTTTCTCCCTAACAGACCTGAAAATAATATGAGCACATTCTCCCCAGCAATTACATGCATCTACACTATTGAATTGAGCCTCACTAGTGAATCATATCAGGTCATACTAAATATAGCATCTACAATATTGTATATGAGTCATACTAAAAGACGTGTTAAGTACATCAGATATATATTTTAAAGAAAAAAAACAGGACTATATTAACAAAATAATGTTTAATAATATAAATATGCATGTCTGTTTCATCCATGTAAAACTTTAATTTATTTTACTAGTGCAGTGCCCGTGCAAAATCAGTTTTTGTGTGTGTTTTTAGTAATTGTTGGTTTGGTGTGTTTGAGTGCTCATTGTTACAATTACACAGCAAAAGTTCAGTGACATTTTTATTTGTGCATGGTAGAAAGCAAATACTGATACTGACATAATGACATACAATAAATATGGAAAACTGAACTACATGGTTGCAAAACAATTTATAATGGTGATATTAGGTGACGTACAGTATTTGGGTATCTGTGTACAGGTAGCAGGATTTTAGATTAGATGAGATTAGATTTACATTAGTTTCAACTTTGTTGTCATTTTGCAGATTACAATTATATTAGAGACAATGAAAGGCAGTTAGCGCCTAACCAGAAGTGCAAAAATGCAAAAAGTGCAATGTGAACAGTATAGACAGGTAGTGCAGTATAAACAGTATATGACATATAGTGCAGTGTAGACAGTAGTATACAGTTAATGAAGTGGTATGGTAAGAGGAGAGTTAACCTCGTTTAAGCCTGCATAGCCTACATGAGCTATCCTGTTGAATAGGCAGGGCAACTATTTAACATAGCATATTCAACATCACATAGTTATAGGCTAACTTCAGCACGCATGACACAGTAATAACTTAGCATTGAGACCAGGCTAAGAGCAAACAGTTTGTGAATAGGCTACTACAAATGATGGCCGTGAAAGAGACTGTGAACGCATTGAATAGGATATGTTTAGTTGGTGAATAGCATAGGCTACTATTACACAGTAGCGGTAACATTAAGCGCACCAGAATAAAATATAATATTCAGAAGTAAACAATGTAGCTGACTTACAGATTCAGTTAACATCCACAAATGAATAAGCGCAACGATTTAGGGAGCAGGCTACACAGTGAACTCTGAGAAAACACTACATAAGCTCCGTTGCTTTCTTCGACCCTCTCTGTCTCTGGTCCTGCGCTGTGCTCACTCAGTGTGAGAGGGGGAGTGGCCAGCTGTGCTCACTCAGTGTGTAGTGTGAGAGGGGGAGTGGCCAGCTGTGCTCACTCAGTGTGAGAGGGGGAGTGGCCAGCTGTGCTCACTCAGTGTGTAGTGTGAGAGGGGGAGTGGCCAGCTGTGCTCACTCAGTGTGCAGTGTGAGAGGGGGAGTGGCCAGCTGTGCTCACTCAGTGTGTAGTGTGAGAGGGGGAGTGGCCAGCTGTGCTCACTCAGTGTGAGAGGGGGAGTGGCCAGCTGTGCTCACTCAGTGTGTAGTGTGAGAGGGGGAGTGGCCAGCTGTGCTCACTCAGTGTGCAGTGTGAGAGGGGGAGTGGCCAGCTGTGCTCAGTGTCAGTGTGAGAGGGGGAGTGGCCAGCTGTGCTCACTCAGTGTGCAGTGTGAGAGGGGGAGTGGCCAGCTGTGCTCACTCAGTGTGTAGTGTGAGAGGGGGAGTGGCCAGCTGTGCTCACTCAGTGTGCAGTGTGAGATGGGGAGTGGCCAGCTGTGCTCACTCAGTGTCAGTGTGAGAGGGGGAGTGGCCAGCTGTGCTCACTCAGTGTGAGAGGGGGAGTGGCCAGCTGTGCTCACTCAGTGTCAGTGTGAGAGGGGGAGTGGCCAGCTGTGCTCACTCAGTGTGCAGTGTGAGAGGGGGAGTGGCCAGCGGCTAGAGCGACAAAAGCCCATGTGTGCTATATATTTAACGATATATTTCGCATTTCTAATCCAAACAATGTCAAACTTGGCACTGCACTTACTCGTGCCCGTAGCAAGTCACCTGTCAAGCTTGAAATCCATCAGACTAATGGTTCGAGAGATATGCGAATAACAGACACACATGTCTAGCACTTTTTTACATTTTGTTAACATGTTTGTAGAATGTTTCAATACAGTGCTAGCACGAATTAGTGTTACAATAGAGGGTGCAGCAGTCTTTTATTAAACAAAAACAAACTCAAATCTTTACCAAACGGATTCTCAGGATCAGGAACAAGAAAAAGAACAAGATCGGGAACAGAACAACCAACAACATGCAACGTTAAGAACTGACAAAGAACAAGACAGAACACAGAACTTTTAAATAGACAGAACTGAAGAGCAAATTAACAAGATACACCTGAACTGAACTAACAATCAATCAAACACTATAGAAACAAACAGGCAGGGTCGGAGGAAGATAGAACTGAACTGACTAATAGATAAACTAATCCGCAGACCAGAACAGAAATCAGGTTCTCATATGTAAGAAGGGGGGGGGCTTCATGGACAAATCACTGTTTTAGCACATAGCTAAAATGCACTAGCATGTTTTAACAAGTTGCTAGCATTAATTATCATGTTGCCAACGTGTTTAAACATGCTGCTACCATGAATTAGCATGTTTTATCACAATGCTATCATATTTTAGTTTCTAACACAAATTAACATGTTGTAAACATGTTTTCATGTGAATTAGCATGTTGTTAGCATGGTTTAACATATTGCTAACATGAATTTAAATGTTTTAACACTACTATGAATTAGCATGTTATTAGCATGAATTATCAGATTGCTAACATATTTTAGCACGCTGCTAGCATTAATTAATTGAGCTGCTAGCGTGTTCTTAGTGGTTGCTAGGGTGTTGCTAGTGCATTGTTAGGTGGTTGCTAGGATGTTCTGAGTGGTTGCCATGGGATTGTTAGGTGGCTGCTAGATGTTTGGGTGGTTGCTAGGTTGCTAGGGTGTTCTGGGTGGTTGCAATGGTGTTGCTAAGCAGTTGCTAGGTGTCATAGGTAGTTGCTAGGTATTTTCTATGTTATATCAGTACACTGTCCAAAGTCAATCGAGGCCAACTCCAATTTACTATGGTGTTTTGATGCTGAGGTATGGATTTTCATGTTCCTTTATGGTTGCTAAGGTGATCTGGATGGTTGCTATTGTGAGCTAAGCTCTCATATAGGGTTATACTTGTAGACTGGTTGTCAAGCCAACATAATAATAATAATAATAATAGAGAGGGGTGTATGAAAATTTGATCTTTTACAAAAAATAATGAAAAAGATCAGTGAGGAGTCCGGGGATCTTATCTGCACGGAAACTGAATTTAATGTCTTTGATGACATATGACAGCAGAAACAGAACAAAAGCAAATGCATTAAAGGCATGTAGGAATCACATGACCAACAGGCAAGTCCATCCTGATCAGAGAGCATGAAGGTCAGTTAGAAAGTGACGTGTCAGCAACTTGCATGTCCTGAGGTCTCTACTAAAAGAAAGAAAATAGACTTTTCTGTCTCTTTTATTCTGTTTCTCGGCAGGTCCTCGAGACACTTCAGATCAAGGCTTTAAAAATGGAGAACTGGATAATGACTGGTCTAATCTATTCATGAGCTATGCAGATGAGTAAAACACTATGCATTTAAACACATACTCTACTCATATTCACACATCTACATGCACACAGAAAGTGCAAATAAATTCAGATAAATGTTCAAAAACCATCGCGGGACACGTTTCATTTACTAAATTTAGAAACAAAGTCTTGGAAATGCATGTTATGCTCATCATCCTCAGTTCAGTCGGTCTAATCCGTTCTAATTACAATAATAAACACTGCATAATTCATGTTGCACTGTCCTTTTTGCAATACATAATTTATATATGTTTAATAAATTTGAGTACAGAGCTGACACTTGTGTCCCAGCCAATTATCATCTTTAAAAGTGTGCGGGACTCGCTAAAGAACTACTTAATACTTTATAATGTCATTTAAAAAAGGTCATACAATCGAAGTGACACTTTCTCATCTCACACTACATTTTTGTGTGTTTCCTCTCTCAAATGTGTTTTAATGTGTGCTGCAATGGTCTTTCACCAGCAAGTAGGGGTCTGGGCAGCAGAAGTAGCCCAAGGTCAGGAGAGGTGGTTACTAAAATACAACACCAGACAGCCACAGCAGGTTTTCCTATTAAAACCTCACACCTTTCAGTCACAGATGACAGTGAGGTGCTTAACTGAGGAGATGGCGACTGGCAAGCTGAGCAGAGGACTCGCATTGATTAAAGCTGGCATTTAAAAACTACTTGTCGTAGTTTGTCCCTGCTTTGAGGATCACCGGATGGGTTTAAGATGGAGATTTCCCAAGGGGGGAAACGTGTTGATTATCCCCGGCCATAAGTTACACCCTCAACTGGCCGGCGGACACAATTAATCACATGACCCACTGCAGCGAGATTAACTCGGAAGCCTTGGACTACAGCCCCTTCCATTAAATCACAGAGGGAAATCTAACAGAGACGGCCAATGATACGAGCGGACACAGAGACTAATAAGGAGATGAATGCAGCAATACAGGGAGAGAAAATCAAACAAACAAATAAACAGACAGATGCCCTTATTAGGCAGATTCATTCAAGTCAGGCAATAGAGACGGACGGTGCCGTCCACCAGCAGCTTGTTGTCAGACCTGTTACAGCAGTAAAGAACCCTCACACAACAACCCCCTCATAATTGCCATGACAACATAACGCCAGGCAATCACCCGTTCTCTCAGGGCATGACATTTAATACTAACATGCATGAACACGATACACACATACACAGAAAAAAAAAAAAATACACTTATGCTGGGGAATCTATCCACAAATAAAGCTTTTTTACATGCCAGCCATTTTGGCAGCTGGCACACTTGTGATATGAAATATGCACAAAGTGATCTAATATGCATGTAAACAAGCTTTCTTTGGAATAACCCACTTTCTGTTCTTCTTCCTCCTTTCACCTCACTTAAACTCTGAGGCTTTCCCACACATGAGCCGATACCTCCAGAGGCCTCGGGAAATGTTGGCATTATGGAGGGGTTCGATGAGGTCGAGACCCCCTTGTGCAGTCATAGTCCTACTAGTATCTCTAAAAGCTGGCTGAGGGGTCCATCGGACCCATGCTGGTTGATAACATTTACTGTTAGAGCAGGAAATGGACAGATCCAAGACAGACTTAGACTGATTATTGCAAATATATATTAGAACACTGTTAAATAGCTACTCACAGTGCTGTCTGCCCTAGGCATACATGTAGTTGGCAATGCATCACATACTGAGGGTGTGGTTTAGCACAAAGAAAACAAATCCCAGTTCACATTGTTGCCTGTTCATTTCAAAGAGAAAAATGAAGAGAAACATATCTCAACTTTGGGTATTACTATTTTTAGACACAAACAAAAGAACAAAGAAACAAATATGCCAAAAAGCTGTTGTTCCACTTCAACTTTTCCACACAAATAAAAAATAAATAATAAACAACAACCCAGAACTGTTTTTTTACACATATCAAAAATGTGTTTAAAATAGATAAATAACGTTGATAATTTGATGTTTTTCAAAGTCTCTTATGCAAACCAAGGCTGATTTTTTTTTAATACAGTAATAACTGTAATATTGTGGAATTTGAACACAATTTAAAATAAGTTTTAATATGTAAATTAAAACTTATTATTACATGGCTTGGTTGAATTCCAATGTAGAATGCGGTCTGTTATTTCTTGATAACAGACCGCTGCGAAGTGTAACACACCGCCATGAAAAACAGAGCGTTGTTATGGACGCGGAACGCGGAACTATTTTCTTTAGCGGAAGCAATACAATCGTTTTTAAATCAATAAACTCCTTTTTAAATCAATATTTTGTGTCAAATTATTTATTTATTTTGTAGGTAGCCATGTAACAACCCCTTCAGGCTGACAGGGTTGTTATTCACTATAACAACCTCCTCGCTATAGCCTACATTATCCCTTACATAATATTTTAAAATGTAATTTATTCCTGTGATTGAGCTGAATTTTCAGCATCATTAGTCCAGTCTTCAGTGTCACATGATCCTTCAGAAATCATTCTAATATGCTCCTAGCAGGCACACAGCGTCATAAGACGTTGATATTTGGTTAATTTTTGGTCGCGGCGTCGGGTGACCAAAATTAAAAATATTAATCAATATATTATTCTTTTTAGGTTGTGTTGTAAAGTGACGAAATTCCAACATCTTGTTGACGTCATAATGGTGACGTCCACACAACATCAAATTCTAACATCATTAGATGCTGATATTTTGTTGTTTTTAGGTTGTGTTGTAAAGTAACCAAAATCCAACGTTGAGCCAACATCTCAAGCCAACGTCATACTGACGTCAAACACTGACATTTAGTCATGAGGTATGGTGACCAAAACCCAACGTCTCCTTGACATCATAATGGTTACGTCCACACAACGTCAAATTCTAACATCATTAGACGTTGAAGCCCTGTTTTCAAATATGTGCTGATGTTGCCAACTCTTTGCACAATTATTATTACAGACTAGTGATATCACTTAATTAAGTGTGTGATCCCAAACATTGCTTTTGGTACCATCTAATAGTGATATATTGCTCAGTCAGTTGTTTTTTTATTCTTCTCTCTTTTTTTGTGTACAATACATACTCACAACAGACACAAGTAAATGTTAATGATTTTTCTATATGTTCACATTCCTACTGCCCTTTAGCATCAACACCAGGAAGGTTTTAGATTTTGAAATTACGTGATATCAGTTGAGTTGCCAGAAGATAAATGTTGGATGTTGACGTCAGTCTGACGTCGGGTTCTGGCGTCAACTCGATTTTCATTTCCAACCAAAATCCAACGTCGGACAGACGTTGGATGTTGACGTCAGTCTGATGTCATATTGACGTCCGGTGCCTGCTGGGCTGATTTTCTGCTTTCTTATTATCAATGCTAAAAACAGTTGTGCAACTTAATATTTTTCTACAAGTAAAAAAGCTTCGAAACATTGTTTATATAATATGCTTATATTGCTTCCTGTCATCTGTTTATATAATAATACACACTATATATGATACTCACAGCAGTTAAATACATCAGAACATGAACATCAGATTCTAATTAGTATAACTTGAAATATCATTTGTTATTTACCTGCACTCTCTTTCTTCCGAGTATTGGGGCCCTTGGGACGCTTCAGTACATTTCAAACATACATAGCCTCATGTATGCAGGAGGGACTTGCAGTCACCGAGGGCTAAAAGAAATAAACAGGGGTCGAGGTCTTTGGCTAAGAGCTCAGTACAAGTTGAGTCAGGAGGCAGGACTGGAGAAGTGATTTATGACAGTTGTCCAGAGGGCAGGGAAAAGGCAGAGGACAGATGAAGCAGGTGAGGGGGGAGGGCCAGACAGGAAGGGTGCTGTGGCATTTCATAGCGGGCAGAAACAGAAGGGCAGTGAGGCATGAGGCCGCAGCAGTCCCACTCTGCCTCCTGCATCTCTCACTTACACACTCTTTCATCAACTCTCCTGTCACCTCTTCTCTTCAGTCATTAGTGCCCCACACTGAGGAAAGTGCTGACGGCTCCCGGGGTCTGACAGTTCTGGGGGAACTCAAACATATGATCACCTGAACTTTCTGTACTAAGCCGAGCTATCCCACACCAGAAACCACTACATTAACTGGATCACAGAGATGCATGCAAAGTGAACAATAAAAATCATAAATTACATTATTATAATAAAATTAATACATTTTGTGATTACATTATATACTTCATATAAACATTTCTTTTTTTCAATTTTATATTAAGTTATTACAGTACATTACTTAATTAAAGGTAGCATAAAAGCTGTGTCTTTTCTTCCCTATTGTGACATATCCGACTGAAAAGGCTTCTCGAACAAGAAAAATGTAGGGCGGATTTTGTCTGTCTGTAATTGATTGGATTGTTGTGGTTTGCTATTGCTGTGATGTCATGTGAGTCCCGTCCTCGTCATCATTTGTATAACTTTAAGTTCTTCTCTTTCTCTCCTACTGTTTTTTTTCTTCCTTTTTCTTTTACTGTATTTTTCTAATTCTACGGCACTTTGGTTCAATGTTGGTTGGTTTTTAATGTTTTTTATAAATGAACTTGAACATGAATCAGAGGAGAGAAGTTGCTGAAATAGGGAGGGGACGCTGTTGTGATTAAAGATTAATCAGAACAGATGTGCACAAATAAATCATTTATAATAAATACCACAATCTTTTTGATTTATCAAAATCTTTTTTAATTTTTAATTTTGATTTCATGGTGTCCACACACATTTTTTTTACTTAAAATAATAAATAGTAATTGTGAAAAAGTAACGTGTGACTCTGGTCACATGGGACAATTTTTTTAAATTGAGATTTATACATCATCTGAATTGACCATTGATGTATGGTTCCATTGATGTATGGTTCCATTGATCTATGGTTAGGATATGACAGTATTTGGCCGAGATACAACTATTTGAAAAACTGGAATCTGAGGGTGCAAAAAAATCGAAACGTTGAGAAAAATCTCCTTTAAAGTTGTCCATATATGTTCGCAATTGTGCTGCATTCACTCCCAAAAATAAATGTTTTATATATTTACGGTAGGAAATTTACAAAATATTATCATGGAACATTTTACTTAATATCCTAATGATTTTTGGCATAAAAGAAAAATCGATAATGTTGACCCATACAATGTATTGTTGGCTACTGCCACAAATATACCCGTGCTACATGGGACTGGTTTTGTCATCCAAAGGTCACATACATTTATACAAAAAAAGACAAAGCAAGAAGTGAGGTGTGCACCAAGACATTCTTAAGCTTATACGGGCTGGAATAGCGCCTTCGCCTTAACAAGGGGGTCGTCAGAATCTGACAGTGTTTCCATGGTGATGAGGAGAATGGATTTTCAGCTCTTCCAGAGGAAATTTTCTCTGGAAAGCTCAGTTTTTTTTACAAAGAGTGGCAGAGAGACATAAATAGAGATTGACAGAGATATAAGAAAATGTGATTATGTCAGTTGCAAATGCCTAGTGTGTGTGTATATGCTTGCATGTGAGTCCATTAGAATTCAAGCATGTGCACTTAGTCAATTTCAATCAATGGATAAATAATGGTCTGAGAACAAAATGGAAAAATGGTTCTACTAATGTGCTACTGACGAAGAGACTTTCAAGGGTCATGTTGTTGCCATGGCATCAGGACACTAGCTGAAGGCAAAAAAAGGAGACGGTATATGAGCATACAAATCTCTCCTACATATTTTTTTTTCCAATTCTTAAAGTAATAGTTCACCCTTAAAATTCTGTCATAATGTCGTTCCAAACTTGTATGACTTACTTTCTACACGAGATATTTTGAAGAATAATCGGTAAACAAACAATTTTGGTAAACATTGACTTTCATTGTGTGAGAAATTTCTTTAAATATCTTCATCAGAATTTTCCTTTTTGAGTGAACTATCCCTTTAACTAGAGGGTGAGATCAATGTTGTAACATGAATTTTAATGCTAACCAAACTGAATCCCTATCACACATGACCTTAAATCTTAGTGTAAAATATAATATAATATAATCCATTTTAAGGTAAAAAGTTACCTTAAAGGTTGGGTGGTTTACAGTTAAATTTTTTATCATGATAAATTACTTTTAATGACAGATCTGGGATCATCCACAGGTTCTCACACACGCTTTTCATTTCAAGTAAATGTAATTACCACAATAAATTCTTTCTTTTCTTTTTTTTTTTACCACCCACCCTAGTGTTGTGGGAGGTTTTTAAAAACAGCACACTTTGTGCTTGATATTAATTTACAGAGTTGAAGGGTAAGAGTTGGTTTCTAAATTATATTACCTTGTAGCAGATATATGAGAACATTACGTCAAGAAACATGGTGCAAAACTAGAATCACAGACACAACACTCCTTGATCTCCCTATACTTCAAGGGAACATTTGAGAGCAAATTCTAAAGTATCTGCTGTACACTCATATCAGTTAGAGTTATCAGTACTATCTGTGACAACTTTATAAACTTTATAAAAAGAGATGGAAGTAGAAGCACAGTTTTCCACTCTTATATTTTGGCTAACACATTTGTTTAAAATCTAGTCCACTTTTCAGCCACATCAAACAGCTTCCTTTTTCCATTATGCAAGGCCAAGCTATTTAAATTTATGTAATAAAATTTTTGTTCTTCAGGAGCTTCCTTTGTTTGAAACTTAACGCTGAGCAATGACGTTTGTGTGTGCGTTTCACTGCGATTAATTTAGCATCCTCCCTTTGTTTATTTTAGCTGTTTACAGCATCAGACCTGGTTCTGAATGAATGCCAGTGCCAGGCGCGGGAAGGAGAGGGTATGTTTCTGCTGCACCAGCCACTTCTGCATTGGCTTATCAAGGTCAGCCAATAAGCCGAGAGCCAGAGCCTGTGGAGGAAGAAACCTGAACCAGCACAGCGTCACAGCACGGCGCACACAAATCACGGCAATCCGACTTGGTCCGTAACTACAGGAGATAGGTGACAGTGCCCTGTTTCAAAACTTAATTCTTTGACTGGTTTAAAAGGAGGGTCTTTTTGGCTGATGTTAAACTTTTTGAGAGTGCCCAGTTTCAGGCCCAGTTTCACAGACAAGGCTTAGATTAAGCCAGTAAAATACAGCCTGTGCTGTGGTAAACATAACTTGAAAATACTTTGTTTTGTTCTGCACACTCACACCCCAAACTTTCTTATCTAGTTACTTATTAAAAGCATACATTTCCAAAAAGAAACATAAATGGTTTGTGTGTATTGACGTCATCCCTGCATGACACCAGACACGACTACTGCTGCATCTCAATTCAGAGGATGCTTTTTTTTTTTTTTTGCACACAGTCATTTTTATTTTGGGTTAACTACATTTTGTCGCTATCCATGATACAATACATATTGTTGCATTTTTGTATTGCGATATATTGTGACTAATGCCTGGTTTGTGAGATGTTTTACCAAGACACTAGGCTTATAAACATAACCTTACAGGTAAGGTAGGCAATTTTTCAGAGAGGCTAGCAATAGCAAGATAGATTTGAAAGCATTAGATCCCACCCTCCCTTTAGAGTGCTCCCCAAAGCCACGCCTCCTGCAAAACACATGAACGCGTACAGCAGGGAGCAAAGCATCACGAGAGACAGTGTTAAACTACCTCATGTCTCAAAGCACATAACATTACAATAATAATGGGTGTAAATAACTTAAAGAGCACTGACCTGTATCACCTGACTGCTGTGGGTTCATTTTGGCATTGATAGTGTTGCTTTTGAAACACATAAGTTCAAGTCACGAACTGCTCCGAGTATAATGTCATGGTTTTTCATCTCATACAAATTACAGTGGTTATGGCGTGGCCGTGGACGCAGAATAAGCTAGTTGTTTTGGTTCAGGAGGAACTGTAAAAGGTGGCTGCTGTTTTGGTTGCGCTGCTCGGTGACTGACGTCTGTCTACAACTCTGCATAGCATGAAATGAGCTGATGACGTATGATGTCTGAACAAGCAGGGTGCGTGGAGGTATGGAGATACATATGTTAACAGGCAGGTAGGACATTGCATCGTTGCCCTCGGACCGAATGCAATAATTGGGCGAACATTCTATGGTCCTACACCTTCCACAGACATATAAATACATTTAGACCACTTAAATTAGTGGTTGCTATCAGAATGTGAAGAGAATTTCAACCAGCATAACAAAAAAAAAATCTGGAACAAATCCCCTACCCTGCCTTTAAGTAGGAAGAACATTGAGTTTCCACCAACAGCTTGGAATTATGTGCATAAAATGCAGAATCTTTTTAATCAGCCATTTTTGAGTAGCTTTATGAGCTCTTCTGTGCATTTAGGTAGACAATCCAAAACCTGTTACATAATTAAATAATTTCATAACATCTCTGTGGCCTTTTCTGAAATGCTGCTTTAAAGCATGCACTCTCAAATGTTTGCCTGTGTGGTTGGATCGATAAGGCTGATTAAAGCCCAAGCCACATCAATGCACACATGAGACCTATCAATAATCTCACTTCCAGTAAGGCAGAACTACTATAGAGACGTGGGGGGAGTGGGCACACTGGGAGGAGGCACACTGAAATTTTTAAGCTTAAGGGAGCTGGAATGAAATGATATGAGGCCCCAATCCATCACAGCCCACTCTTGATTTGACCTAGCCAGAATGTTATCAAATTACTTTTTTTTATGAAGTAAACAGACCTAAATCCCAGGCTGGAACAAAAGACTAAATAAAGAGTGCTAGAAGTGCATAAAGTCATTTGAAGTATCTGGAACTAAAGATATGGTATTAGTAGGAACGCACAATATGTAACGGTAAATCAGTTATCAGTCGATGTTAGCAATTTTGTACATTTTATTGGTATTGCTAAATCAATTGAGGATTTAAATATACATGCTAATTTCCTCTATTTTTATATTTAGATATAATTGTGTAATCATCTAAAAAGCAACTAAAAGTTAAACTTTAAAAACACGTATAATAAATAAAAAAAAGTAAAGTGCCATAGCATCTGACTAAAAAAAAAAAAGGCTTGGAATGACAAATCAGTTTGTCCAAAGAACTCATTACATAAGCTGTTCAGCTGATTTCACATGTAAAGTGGAACTTTAAAGATTTAAGATGGGTGAAACAAGCTGGATCCTTGAAAAAATCTCTAGTTGTGAGATTAGAAGGTACAGATTCATAAATATTTGTCACCCACCTCTATTCTTTGTACTTACTCGCATTCACGATTAATACAAAATCTGGCAGCACCACTGGCCCAAGTGAGCTCACACTCAGCAAATATACAGCAACAGACTCCTTGGCAGTCTATTCAAGGACATCCCATTAACAAACGCAAGGGTTTGACTGACAAGTTGTTGATCCAATCGCAAACGTCCCTAGGAGTCTCTGGC
Organism: Abramis brama; assembly: GCF_963993115.1. NCBI lineage: Eukaryota > Metazoa > Chordata > Actinopteri > Cypriniformes > Leuciscidae > Abramis > Abramis brama. The sequence goes on along the minus strand of NC_139965.1, from coordinate 25,348,939 downwards.
GGTTTTCCCCACAGTCTCTGAGTCACTTGCAGATTTCACAAACATGGCCTCTCAGCCAGCATCAGTCAGGAACTATTTAGTGGTGCTCTGAAAAATCTCATTGGTTTGTCCCCTAACGGCCAGGAGTGGAAAGGGTAACCTAATGCAGGCTGACAGTCCTCTTCTCACCGTACACACTTTTTCCTTCTTTTTCTTCCGTCTAAGGTGCTTTACACTAGAGCTTTTGATGTGGTTTGTAGTCAATCTGAAGACAGTTTGGTTCGTTCAGTTAGTGTGAAAGCTTTCTCCCAAAGAAAGCTTTCAATGATGCCAACTTACTGTGATTCAGAGCCAAATAATACAATGGCTGCATCTTAATTTGCAATCGTATGCAGAATTAGGATTAGTGCCTCTCAAATCACAATGCATTGTAAATAATACGCAAAAGGTTCCCACTACACTATTTCTGGTTTTGAAAGTTTGCATCTCTGCATGCTGTATGGATTAATATCAGCAATAAAATACTTTCTTTTTTTTTCTCAGTAAAATGGTGAAGAATGTAAGGCCGAAGCTGTAGTAGGTATAAGTTGTTTTATTATTATTGCTTTATTTCAAATTTACTGAGAAAGTGTTTTCAATGTAACTTCTCACTAAGATACCAAACCCCAAAGATGATGATAATCTTATCCTAAAAGAACAACACATGTATGTGTCTTCAGTTGTGTCATAGACATTTAGCCTATCTTTACAATCTTACTTCATGATCCACTTTTAAATGTGTGATTCTGTTCACTTTTCTTTATATGCCAGTAAGAGCTGAAAATGACGTGGCTATTTGTAAAGGTTGAAGAGTCAGAGAATTCTAATAAAGTAAATATTTAATAATTAAATATTTATTCGATATTCAAAGACTTGTTTAAAAGATATAAATGTGTATTTGGTGAACATTGAGGGTATACTATAAAGTATTAGCTGTAGCTTTTCTGTTACTAATAATTGAAATGCAAACGCTACAATGCTTTTTCAAATACCACTTACTGTCTTCAACATCTCTGTCTAATAATACATTAGAACTCTTAAACAAAGACAGAAAACTAATGAAGTTGGACAATGGGAACAGGAATGGGCACCGCCGCTCTCTGCGCTGTCAAAAAAAGTCCCACTTTTGACACTTATCGGCCAAACAAAACAAAAAAACATATTGGGCGATATTTAAAAAAAAAAAAAGTCAAATATCAGCCAATATATTAGTCTTGCTGATATATTATATTACACTACTGTCTTCAGGAATATATCCTAAAACGCTGTTTCTCTAATATAGGAGTCAACAGTAAACCTGGACAGATTATCATAATGAGAGAGTCTTTTTCTATGCAAGGTTTTGTAGAAAATATTTAGGGCAGGCAAATTAATTATGCAAGTATTTAGCTCATGGTAAAACAAAAATAAATGATGCACCCTCTTGTACTCCTGAATCTTCTTAACAGCCTTTAAGTATGCTCTAAACCCAAACACTGAGAACAAGCATGTGTCTATGTAAACAGAGATACTGAATAAATAGAGAACTCAATCTCAGACTAAAGTGTTCAGACTGCCAAGTCAGAGCTGGAATCTTAAACTGTAAAACTGTTGAAGGGATGATGTGAGATCAAAGCGCTGGAAACCAGAGCACCATATACAGTAAGAGCTGGATTAAAGGAACAATATGAATTGAGCAGAAGAGTGTTTGGTGCATGTTTGGACAAGACTGCAGCTGTTTAATGAGGCCAAAATGAAACAGACCCTACACTTGAGCACAAACTGAGAGAAAGCAGATAGTGATAAACAATCTGACAGAGCACTATCTGCCTGCTTGCCAGAATACAGGAAGATGAGGATTTTGGATAATGCCAGAATAGTCTAGTACTATAAATGTAACCTTAAGCATGCCTTTTATTCTTTTCATATTTAATCAGTCGGTGTTCTAGACCAACAGCAATAGCTTTGTCTTATCTGTTTAATTCAAATGTTATGAGTAATATCATGAAAGTTATCATTGTGCTAACCAATAGCAGTGTCTGGTGAATGCAAGCTAAAGAATTCAGATTCACCCAATACACAAACAGTACAATGGGTACAATGCTTTTACATCATCAGTTACCTCAAGTGGTCGACCGATAATAAACATTTAACCTTGAACCCAAACTCTGACGTGAGCTGGACTGGCAGAATGAAACAGCCTATGAAGGAGTGAGCCAGCTCTCAGATTTCATCAAAAATATCTTAATTTGTGTTCCAAAGATGAACGAAAGTCTTACGGGTTTGGAACAACATGAGGGTGAGCAATTACTGACAGAATTTTCATTTTTGGGTGAACTAACCCTTTAAGTAGTTGCAATCTAAAGTATAAATCTGTTTATTTCACAAGATATCTTTTTTTTAACAAGTTTGTTTCATATTAGTTTTTAAATGATTTATTTCTAAAATTGTAAATATAATGTAAAATAAAAAATAATTAATTTCAGCACTTTATGCATGTGTTTTTACTATCTTTAAATTAAATAATGTTATATGTATCAGCTTTATATCAGCCATCGGCCACCCTGCTCTCTAAGATATCGGCAATTTAAAAAATCAATATCGGTCGACCACTAATCATTCGCTTAATGGCTGGAGAAGTATGGCCGTGGTCTTCCCACCATCTGCACCAGACCTGACAAGGGCTCTCAGATCCTCAGGTGCAATAACTACAGTAGCAAGTAACGGGTTTTCCTCTTAAATGGTCAAAATACAACATCAACATTTTAAGCAGTGAAAAGAACGGTAAAATTCATATAGTAAAACTCTATAGACAGTAAACCCAGTGTGATGTTGCTTGAATGTATTTTACATAAAGTGTGATTCTGTAAACATTCATTTTGTATAGACACTAAAATCTACAACATCAACATATTGTGCTGATAGCATAAAAAAACTATTTTATAGGCTATATAAACAATATTAGAGAGTGTTTTGTGAGGTATCTTTTGAGGTTCATAGAATAATGAACTTTGAACTATTAGAACTAGCATATTGAAATTTGGTCAACAGTGTCACTAAAGTTACAAATTAACGTTACAAAAGATTTCTATATTCAAATAACTTTCTATTCCTCAAAGAATCCTGAAAAAAATATAGTGGTTTCCACAAAAAATATTAAGCACCACATCTTCTGAACATGTCCTAAAATCCAACCATTTTGGACTATCGTTAACAATACTTTACAGAAGGTGCTGGGGTACAATATCCCAAAGGAATGTAAAGTTATGTTTCTCGGAAACATCACAGAAAGTGTGCGGAAGGAGGACCTTTATTTATCCAAGATTTTATTATCTGCGGCCCGAAAGGCTATTACTAGACTTTGGCTCAAATCGAGCATCCCAGATCAACAGCAATGGACAAGTTTAATTCAAAGCATTTTTATAATGGAAAAATTAACCTACACTATAAGGTTAAGAGAATCATCATTTAAGGAAAAATGGAGAAAATGGACCCATTTTCTGGCCCTAGAGAATGCATAACTCTTCTTCCCAATACAACTGTACACTGAGTGTTAATTTTGTATGATTCTTGGGTTGCTGGTAAACTTGTGCAAAAGTTGGTAGAAGTATTGTATATGTAAGGTTTATTGATCAGTGATTTCGATGATCACAGTTTTACTTATTTTTGTATCAATTGTACTAGATGCCTCCTCCTTAGCTTCCTTTGATTTTGTTCAATGTATGTTTCCTTTTTTGTTGTTGTTGTCATAAAACTCCAATAAAAATGAAAGTATAAATATATATATATATATATATATATATATATATATATATATATATATATATATATATATTATATATATATTAAGCAGCACAACTGTTAGCAACATTTATAATAATCAGAAATGTTTCTTGAGGAGCAAATCAGTGTATTAGAATGATTTCTGAAGGATCATGTGACACTGAAGACTGGAGTAATGATGCTGAAAATTCAGCTTTACCATCACAGGAAAAAATTACATTTTAAAATATATTAGAATATATTTTAAATTGTTATATTACAAATATTTTGATCAAATGCAGCCTTGTTGAGCATAATCTATAAGAGACTTCATTCAAAAACATTAAACCAGACAGACATATTTGGGGTACAATTGTCTAAAACTATAATTGATTAAATGCCTAAAGTAGAATAGTAGAATATCTGTGAACTAAAATGATCATATTAACTGCTTGCTTTTCACTGAGCCACCGTTCACCAAACGCTATGAAATAAATGAGAATGTGTTAGAATTACACTCATCTTCTTAAAAGGACATTTATTTTAGTACTCTTCCACCGAAAGAGCTGGATACAAGCGAAATTACACTGAAAAGGAAGGCAAAAGATGACACTTCAAACGTGAAGCTGAGAGGGAAAAAAAGAACAATCCTGCAATTGCCTTAATCCAGAGACACCTGCCATGAAAAGGGGCCCTTTGAAGTCATTAGCAGAGCTAGACAAGACATTGCATTTACATTTGAAACAAAAAGGCTGATTGGCTGACAGCCTACTCATATAAAGCTCAGCCGAAAATGCTAGCCAGTACAGAATGATAATGTCTACTTTATCACACCAAACAAACAATAAAATCCACATGCAGGGGGTGGTTGTGCCATTTACAGACTGGCATCAAACTCTAGCGACAGGTCGTGTGATGAAAGCAACAAGGCAAGGTAAAATCTCAGCTGCTTAAAAAATAAAAAGCTTGGTTGTGGATCTCATGACTGAGCAGTCACAGTGCAGCAGGATCTGGTGCTGCAGAGCTAAACTGGCCTAATTAGAGCTCAGGACATCCGCACACTAATCCCCCACACACCCCATCATCCTCACGGCTTTCATCTGTCCATGTGGACGGCTCCGCCAATCCAATAAGCATGTGTGGGCTATATTATGGACAGTAATGTAATGTACAGTAGTAACATGTAATGTGATCTTAAACAATTAGGTGGGCGTTGAGGAGACAGCTTTAAGGCACTACAGTATGGCTACAAGTTTGTTATATACTGTATACATACATACACACTCAACCAGTTGGTCAATTTTAACATGATAGCATCACGCAGTTGCTGCATATTTTTTGGCTGCACATCCATGACCTGAATCTTACGTTCCACCACATCACAAATGTGCTCTATTGGATTGAGATCTGTTGACTGTAGTGAACTCATTGTCATGTTCAAGAAGCCAGTTTGAGATGATTTGAGCTTTGTGACATGGTGCGTTTGAAGTAGCTGTTAGCCATCAGAAGCTGTTAGCTATCAGAAGATCGAGTACACTGTGGTCATAAAGGGATGGACATGGTCGGCACCAATGCTCAGGTAGGCTGTGGCATTTAAACGATGCTCAATTGGTACTAATCTTTTGTATTTTTTTTACCAAATATTGGTATCTTGCCCAAAGTGTGGCAAGATAATACCCTCCACACTATTACACCACCAACACCAGCCTGAACTATTGATACAAGGCAGGATGGATCCATGCGTTCATTTTGTTTATGCGCCAAATTCTAACCCTATCTGAATGTTACAGCAGAAATCGAGACTCATCCGACCAGTCAACGTTTTTCCGATCTTTTACTGTCCAGTTATGGTGCACACAGAAAATGTTTTTATCTTTAGGGGTACAACAGCTTGTCACTGGGGCAGTAACTTTAAAATGACATCTTTGTACCTTATTTTTTACTCCTAAAAGGTGCATATTAGTATCTTAGAGTACAAATAGGTACCTTAAGGTACTGCTTCTATGAACCTTTTTGTGGTAAAAAAAAGGTACAAAGATGTCATTTTAAGGGTACTGCCCCAGTGACAAGCTGTTGTACCCCTAAAGATAAAATTTTTACACCTTTTTTTTCTTTTTTTTAACACCTCTGAGCCCGTGCAAACTGTGAATTAGCCTGAGTTTCCTGTTCTTCGCTGACAGGAGTGTCACCCGGTTTGGTCTTCTGCTGCTGTAGCCCTTCTGCTTCAAGGTTCAACATGTTTTGTGTTCAGAGATGCTCTTCTGCAGACCTCGGTTGTAACAAGTGGTTATTTGAGTTACTGTTGCATTTCTATCAGCTCAAACCAGTCTGGCTGTTCTCTGACCTCTGGCACCAGCAAGGCATTTTCACTCACAGAACTGCCACTTTTTGGATCATTCTCTGTAGACAAGCAATTCCCGCACACTATCGTAACTTGCAAAGAAGTAATATTTATTCACACAACGTTTCGGTCACACGACCTTCATCAGGAGTGATGAAGGTCGTGTGACCGAAACGTTGTGTGAATAAATATTACTTCTTTGCAAGTTACGATAGTGTGCGGGAATTGCTTGTCTATTGAAACGATCCACCTGGTCTTATTATCCTACGCACCTATTACCTGCAGGTGTGCGATGGAGCTTGTTTACTAATTGGATCATTCTCTGTAAAATGTGAAAATCCCAATTTCTGAAATACTCAGACCAGCCCGTCTGGCACCAACAACCATGCCAAGATCAAAGTCACTTAAATCACCTTTCTACCCCATTCTGATGCTCAGTTTTAACTTCAGCAGATCATCTTGATCATGTCTACATGCCTAAATTAAGTTGCTGTCATGTGACTGACTGATTAGATATTTACATTAATGAGCAGTGGAACAGGTGTACCTAATAAAGTGGCCGGTCATTGTATCTAATCATTGTAGGTCATTGTATCTAATCTAAAATTAAATAGATAATGCAAAGATCTATTTTCCATGCAAGCATGCTGTTGTTGTTGTTGTTGTTATTGTTGTCATGTGCATATACAGTAACAAACATTTGCTGTTCTTTTTCTAACAAAATAGTATGGTATTACAGTATTAGGCTACAGTATATCACCCATTTATAAGTTAACAGCCACGACATAAAAATAATTATCGCCTTATTGGTATAGGCCAGAATTTCATCACTCGTTTTGAGAGGTTGTTCTGATAAATTGTTTGTATCTGATGGGAAAAAAAATCAATTAAATGATGAATGCTGGAATATAAACAGGTTATTGCAGTCTCATCTAAAAATGTATATGATGACGAATCCTCAAGGCCATCTTTAGCCATGTTTGAGTTATACAATTGTCACTCCAGACCTCACCTTGACCTGTCTATTCTATATTATCCTATCAATGCTATTGTCAGATGCCAAGAAAACAATGTTAGATACCCCAATCAGAATATGTATTATGATCCTACTATGCTAGTGCATGTTTTCCTTTTTTAATCTACTGTACGTAAGATCATGTGCAGTATTTATCATTGGAAAAAGCATGTTATAATAATGACTTGCTTAATCCAACAAAACAACAACAAAATAAGAAGAGAACATTATGAGATCCATCAATGATATAACCTTTGTAGCAATCACTACATTCATAACAACAACATTTGTTATTCTGGGGTCTTCAAATGTTCATCTCTCCATATAAACAACATGAGGGGAAACATAGCTGCCATATCCTGCAAGCTGAATTCTGTTTAAATTCAGCACATCTGTAAATCTCTCTGTCTGTCCAGTTGTATATGCTTGTAATGTTTTATGCATAGTCTCAGCAAAATGTTCTTTGTACCGCTTGTAAAAGTTTGTTACCCATTCGAAACCCCCACAGCTTCAACAAAGCTGTGTACCAGGGTGATGAAGTTATATTTTAGTATATCTTCCTCTCTCTAATTTTAGATTTTGCTGTCAGGGTGCTGTTAGTCAATTAAAGAAAATAAAGTAGTTTTGCTACTACTTGATGTAGTCTTGATGTCTTTGTCCTCTCTGATGTTGTACTTCAGTTTGCTCCTCTCAGCCAAGAATAGACTACTTGAAAATCTATTTAATGGCTCTCTAGATTATGCCTTAGTTTAAAATGGCTACATTAAACTATAATGCAATGTCACTATATAAAAAATATCCTTAAATACATGCAAACTAGAAGAGAAACCTACACGGTCTGCTCTATCTGATAATAGAAAGCACAAGATAATGTTCTCTCTCTATAAATAATGCAGATTATGGAAATGTTGTGTTATCACAAACATGAGCATTGAACCATATAATGCAGATATAATTGTGTGATAGTTTGTCCTTTGCCTGATTTAATGTTTAATCTAACATATTTTGCAGGATATAAAATTGCTGTAATAGTATGAGAGACTTCTTTAAACATACTATGTCTTACCGACCCTAAACTTTTGAGTATATACGCGCACACACACACACATGCTGTTCACTACTATGGTATATGGACAACTACTAGGCTATAAGCTTTGTATTTAGGGGCAGTATTCAGAGTAAAACCAAAAATATGCAAAAATACAAATGCAACAAACAATGAATTAACTCCGTCCTTATAATACCACCAGCAGTAGATTTGTCTCCAAACATTTAGGATATGTACACTCTTTAAATGATGGTTCTTTATTGGCATCTATGGTTCCATGAAGAAACTTTTATATCCATGGAACCTGGATTTCCTGGAACCAATTAAAAATTGAAATAATAATTTTTCCCACTATAAAGAGCCTTGTGTAGAATGGAAATTCTACACAAGGCTCTTTATAGTGGGAAAAATTATTATTTCAATTTTTTTTAATGTTTTTCACAATAAGAAAGAAATATTATTTTAAGAACTGTTCACTAAAAGGGAACCCAAAATGGTTCTACTGTATCTAGAGTGTAGTATCATATAGTGGCCTATTCTGGCTGCTTTGAAAAACAAGCCAGCTTTTGATTGTTAACATTATGGTATACACACTTATGAAAAGTTGAAAGAAATATACTATTAAAAACAGCAACACTCTTACTGGCTTAAACATAGATGCTATAATGCATTGTAGTTTTCAGTAAAAAAAATAATGTTGTTGTGTGTGTGTTTTTTTACCCTATCATAACCTTTGTGACGGAGGCATCTCATCTCAGCAGGAATCCACAATTACCCAGAAAATAACACTATCCTTTCCTTCAACTGTATAGTTGTCTTTTTTTTAATGGCCTCCTGGAGACATAAAACACAAGACTACATGACAGTACTGTCCACTAAAACAGGAAGCAATTTAGCTTCAGTGTGTGCCAACAGCAGCCAACTCCACATAAATTACTGACCTGTGGGCAAACCTCTTGTTGATATAAAGCATAGAATGACAGACACTTCCACAATATCACTAACAAAAGCATGTATAGATTACTTATATGTGTTCCTCAAAACATGTTTAGATCACCACAAAATAACTAAGTCCTGTTTATGAATGAGAACAGCATGCATTTGTTTACAGTAATGATTAAAATAATCTTGTGATGATGTTTCATTTTTGATTTCTGGTGCACTATCAGCATATTTTAATAGTCTCCACAAGGTCAGATACTGTGTTTCTCTCTGTGCTGTGAATACAAATTAAGATATAGAGGCCACTTTGGACATGTCTTACATTTGCAGTACGAAATAAACTGGCTGTCAATATGACATTAAGCAATCGTCAGAGCGAGCAGATTAAATGTATTTAACTGTAGTATAGCTTTCGTACCACAATTAAATTAAAGTGTAAAATCATGTGTGCCCACATAAAACTGTCAGCAGACACGTGGGGAAATAACCGCAACAACAACAAAAAAACTCAGCTTACCTAAAACATAGTTGACATGTAATTAAGTACCAGCCTGCACAGCCGAATACGATCAATAACAAGTGCTTGATTCCTGACACTTGATCAACAGTTTTTACCATTAAGTTGAATCAGCTCCGGTTGATCAACTTTTTGGAGGGCAGGATAACTGCTACTTCTTAGTTCTAGGCAGGCCTGAGTGAGCACGGCACGGAGTCCATCCTCATTAATTACGCCGTTCTAGTACCATCTAGTGGACAAGAGCGTGTACTACACTATTTTAGCATTCTCGCATAGTAAATTACAGCCAGTGAAGAAACTAATAACCTAGGAGAGCTCTCCTGCAAGCTTCTATCAAGACGACAATATTTTAATCGATTTTTTAATTTTTTTTCTCATTTAAAAATACTTAAAGCCTAAAAACTGCGAGGAATATATATATTTTTTACAACAATAGTAGTAGTAGCCTAGTAGTGGTGGTGATAATGATAATAATAATAATAATAATAATATGTAATTGTTGCAATATACTATCAATGGAAATAATATGAGTACTTCAATATGTCGTCAAAAGTCATTCTTTAGTGATGGGAAACCCGACTCAGAAACCCGCGCAAATCAAATTAAAAAACGATTCAATGATTCTTTTACGTCATATTGTAACTACGTCATCGCTCTAAATTATATATTTATTGGCTATTGACTATTAAAGTTCGCCTTTAATCCTTCCTTCAGCAGTCATATCCTCGGTTCACTTTAAATGCTCTGTCGTCACTTCTCTTCTCATTACGAATCAGACCGGTTTTTGTGAACAGATTCGTTCACCAATCGGATATCGCTCGTCAAGGCCTGAGGCGATCTGTGTTAGCTATTTAAAAATATTTAACGCTTGTCCGTTATAGGTTGTGAACGTTTTATTATTTTTCCCCTGTTCATTTTTCAGAACTTTTCTACTTTACTAACCACTTGTTTGGTTCAGGAAAACTTTAATGATTTTAATTTGAACGTCGTCACATTCGAGGTCTGAAGAAGGATCATCGCAACATCGAGGCCTTCGATTAGCTTCTGTGCAAACTGAAGAGACAAACACCTCCGCATAAGCATGTTTAAAGACAAAACGGCATGGTTCTCCAGCAGTGTTGGAAAGGGGGTAACCAGCTTCTGGGGTGGGTGAGATGAGCATTTGGTTATATGCTTCTAAAATAACTCAATTAAAGAAATGAACGAATCTATTAATGAATATTTTGTAATAAGTCATCTGATTTTATATCAGGTTTTAACTTGAAATATGAGTACATTATATACTTGTCTATATTCTTTTAGTTTCTGAAGGGGGAGCTCTTTCTTCCTGGAAAACAGCAGATTACCTCTTCAGTAATGATGCCTCTTCTGAAGACACTAAAAGGTCTATTTAGTTTAACGTTACTGTGCAAATCTTGTCTCAGGGTAATTTGGTCATACTTCTAAAGAAGCTTTAAAAGTAACAGAATATGCATGGATTGTGTATTTTTAATTTAATGCAAAGAAAAGTGGTTATCACTCGCATCTGTGGCAGAGAGACCAGCCTATAGAATGTAATTTAATCCAAATCTACTGTACCCTAAACCCCTGAAATGCATGAAAAACAAGTTTTACCTGATTTCTTTCTTTCTTCTTTTTTTAGGGTATATCGCAGTGAGGACTATATAAAGAACAGGGCGACAGTTTTCCACAGCAATTTCCTGTCAGCATGTAAACCTCGCCAGAGTGTCAAATCTGTGCCTCTTGGCCACTACGTACTGCCTCCAGACTCCATCCAGAATGGTGAGCTGTTCATTATTTTTAGTGACGAGATCCAATGTAAAGAATGAAATGAGTCGTTGCTACATTTAATATTTCATAATTAATGTTCCAATTTCTCTTTAGAAATGAGAGTGCTAATTGGAAGGTTCATTTGGGAAACGGATGAACAGGTAGGAGAACACGCTGTAGTTAAACCTGTGCCCGGCTATTCTTCGTTGTCTTTGTTAGCTTCTCAGTTGTTATTTATTAAAGGTGATGTGTGAAGAACAAAAAACAACCAAAACGTCTGAAGACAGTCTATCCGATGAGACTGAAGATCCACCAGTGAGAGAGAAGAACAGGTATGCATTAACTCAACATTTAATTATATCTGAATTTAATATAGAATTTGGGCAGAATGCATTAATTCATTGTAGTGAATTTCATTTTTAAATACATCCAGTAGTTAAAGACACACAACTGATGTCTAGATATTACTTTCACTACCACAGCCCTTTATCTGTATAAAAACCTGGTGTAACCTCATGTTCATGTTATCTATTAGCCAGGAAGATTACCAGTCTGTTGCATCACCGAACAAAGTGTGTTCATGCTGTGAGATGCGGCAGTATCCTGTAAACAACATGATCTCGGGTAATTAATTAACAGATAAAACTGACACCCTACAAATGTTCTCACATTTAGAAACTGTTTATTGTTCTGTCTCTTTTTCAGGATATGCTCATGTCGACCAAATGAAGAAGTATTTAGGGGAACTTTATGATTTTCTTCCCTCCCTCCATGGTCATAATGTTTCGAGATCTAATGATGTGACACCTCCTTATTGTCACAAAGAAATGTAATATAACGTGCCTTGTTTAAATCCACTTCTTTGTTCTATATATGTTTCACTGACAAAAGTATTTAATGCAACTGGATGTTCATTCTCAGTTTCTGCTCATCTCATATTAAACTGCTTCTTCAGTAAATCACACTTTTCCCAGCAATATGAAATCCAGTCCCTGTACGTGAACAGAGGTGATTTGACATAGGTTACAGAGAATAGCAATAGTAATATTAACAAATAAAAGTGCATATACTTGAAACAAAGTGTGTCTGTTTATTTTCTGTTAATGGTTAAATACCTTCCAGTGAGGTGGTCTATCCATTAAAGGATTTTCTCTGAGGTCAAGTTTTATAAGTCTGCTGAAACCAGGGATTAGGTAATCCTCCAGTGATCTGATGCTGTTAAATTTAATAGACAGGATCTGCAGATTTGCCATGTCTGGAAACAGATGTAAAAAAATTGCACATGAGCAACAAAAAAAGGAAAACAGGGATTTACACCTAATATCCAGTACCAATAATAATGAGAGAGTGAATAAATATAGTAATTTCATTAAGTGGGAAGTTTCTAACCTGTTAGTTCAGTAGGGATGTGTGTAAAACAGTTCTTGTCCAGATTCATGAAGACCAGAGACTGTAAGTGATTCACCTCTTCTGGGAGGTCTTGAAGTTTATTATCGGCTAAGTTTAACCACTGTAAACTGCTGAGGGATCCAAATTTTGAAGGCAGGTGTGCAATTGTATTATTATGGAGCCCAAGTTTCTGTAACTTGCTGAGTTTACCAATAGATAATGGTATGGAGATGAGACCACATCCAGCAGCCCAGAGCTCTCTCAGTTCTCTCAGGTCCCCTACTTCTTCTGGGAGAACAGATAGTGGGTTGTGGTTTACACCCAGGTAAGTCAGGTGTTTCAGTGATCCAATGTTGCTAGGAAGAACGGTCAGCTGGTTTCTATCCAGTGTCAGTTCTTCAAGCTTTTCCAGGTGCAGAATCTAACAGGGGATGGACATGGTAGACACCTTAGACATGATTTCTGCTTGCATTATTATTATTATATGATATGTACAGTGCGACGAATTCATTCACTTTGCGAGTAGCTACTTTGTAAAACACCGTACATAAGTTATGGGATAAATGGCGTAACAGTTACCTCGTCTGGTGGTAAAATGAGCTGATTGTTGTTCAGAAACAGTTTTTTCAAGGTAACGAGTCTCGAAACGCCAGGTGGCAAAACAACTAGACCCCGGTGACTCATGTTCAGACTCTCCTGTTGTTTGTTGATACATTCCAGTACCATATCCTCTCCGTTCATTGTGTTTAATTTGCCAAAAACACATACTGAATAGAGTAGGCGCATCACCATAGCAACAGACAACTTCCGGCATTTCTGGAACTGGGGGACTGAATGGAAATAAATGTGAGATTCAAAAATTAACGCAAGAAAAGACGAGGCAGATCTGTCCATATTTGTATAGTTAATTTGTATTTATTGACATTTTAAGAACAATGTTAAAATGCAGAAACTAGCTTTTCCTCTCCATTATTTTGTGCAGAATGCGCACAGATTGCACAGCGCGCAGTTTTGATGTTATTGAATGACCTGCTGAGAAAACAGGAAGAAGTGGGATGGCCGTAAGGGGCATAGAGACATTTAAGTAGGATCCCATTCGGCCGCTCCAGACACGTCGGCGCGCCCGCCATTTTGGAACGGTCAGCGTATCTTCACTCACAATAAGCATCAATTATGCTACAACATTGCGCAGATTTTGGCTGTAAAAACCACCAAGATTTAAATTCCCGAAAAAATGGGTTAACCTTTTACAGATAAAAATGTGTTAGTTTGTGATTTTATATGTAGCAACTCAATATTACAGGGGTTTAAATTATGGTAACTTTTAGTGCTGTGTTAGCTGACGCCTTCCTCTTGTTGTATTGTGTTAGTTGAGCAAAATCATCTGCTGAAGTCTGTTACAGATATAGATATTCATACATGCGCACCGTACTGTGGTGGTTGCAGACGGCGCACTGTCAACTTTCTATTTGACCGGCTTTGACCGTTTCAATATGGCGGACGACCCATTGAAACCGGAGGTTTCTATGTCTATATTTCTATGTGTGTCAGTTCGTGTGTGAGTGAACGGGTGCATGATCCGTACAGGAGTCAAATAATAAGTATATCAACTGTGAGAACACGCGTTGTCGGGAGTTTGTCAGTTGTTCTGTACTTATATGAGATAAAAACATGGATAAAGACAACCTCTCCGTTGTTCTGCACTCTAAAGGAGATCTCAGACTGGTATGAAATTTCATGCGTTTTAGTGAAGATCTTGCAACCCTTGAACTCTGATTGCATTTGGAATTAATAATAGCAGACTTCTCTGTATCTTTAACAGGAACAGCGTCCGATCCCGGAGCCAGGACCAAATGGTAGGCTATAGATTTGTGATTAAGCAATATTTCTAAATGCTTTTCAATGGTGATAAACATTTTAGTATTCATATTTACCCATTTTCCGGGCTTCTTTTTTGAAGACGCGTTACTTCAGATGCACTCAGTGGGCATTTGTGGATCAGATGTGCACTATTGGCAGAACGGGCGCATCGGGGACTATGTGTTGAAACAGCCCATGATTCTGGGACATGAAGCCTCTGGTCGTGTGGTGAAAGTGGGATCTGCTGTGACTCACCTCAAAGCAGGTTAGTTCTGGGTTTGCCTTAGTTTGTGAGATAATGGTCTGGTTTCACATACAGGGCTTAGATTAAGCCAGGATTAGGTTTTAGTTAAATTAGGGCATTTAAGTAGCTTTTATAAACATGCATTAGAAAGAACATTACTGTTGTGCATCCTGAGAAAAAACAAAGGCACTGACATATTCTAAGTTACTGTATGTGTAAGTTGCTTTCAGTAAAACAGCTAAAACATGCATTTTAATCTGGGACTAAGTTTAAGCCTTGTCTGTGAAACCAGGGGTAGGCTATAACAGTTAAACTTGGATTAAGTGTGTCTTTCATTTTTGTAACCAGGAGACAGAGTTGCAGTTGAGCCTGGAGTTCCTCGTGAAGTAGATGAGTTCTTTAAATCTGGACACTACAACCTCTCTCCCAGCATATTCTTCTGTGCCACTCCTCCAGATGATGGAAACCTGTGCAGATACTACAAACACAACGCTAGCTTCTGCTACAAGTCAGATCACTATTTCTGGACTAATTATAAGTCCATGGTCCTTTAATTCTATGCATAATAATCATATGGTTGTGTGCATGCAGACTTCCCGATAATTTGACTTATGAGGAGGGAGCCCTGATTGAGCCCCTGTCAGTGGGCATTCATGCCTGCAGGAGGGCAGGAGTTACTCTTGGAAGCTCAGTGTTTGTCTGTGGTGCAGGTCAGTCACTATCTCTAATGTTTGCACATATTTATGCAACTGTTACATATTAACTAGTCAATCAGTGTAATGACCTCTGACTTCTGGGGTTCTGCCACTTTTCTAGTGTGTCAGCACTGTAAAATAATTATTGCTTATTAATCTAATATCACAGAAACATTTTTTTTAGAAATGTTATCTTTGTAACATGACTTTTGAGATATGTAACTGGTTATAGCAATCAATGACTATGTTTGTATATATGTGTGTGTGACTATGTGTGTGTGTGTTTTCACCAACATAGGACCAATTGGACTAGTTTCTTTGTTGGCGGCCAAAGCCATGGGTGCTTCACAAGTAATAATAAGTGGTAATGTATATATTCTTCACTATGCATAAAAAGTAATAATGTATGAATAAATTGTGCATATAAAATACATTTTTAATCTGTATTTGTAGACTTGTCCTCTGATCGGCTTGGCAAAGCTAAAGAGATCGGAGCAGACTTCCTGCTTCTTGTGAAAAAAGAGGATACACCTCAGGACATGGCCAAAAAAGTGGAGGGAATGCTGGGTTGCATGCCTCAAATCAGCATTGAATGCACTGGAGTGCAGAACAGCATTCAAACAGCCATCTATGTAAGTTTGATTACAAAAAAATAAAGCCATACAGCTTTCACATTATTGGAGTGTCCATTTTGCTGTCAAATTTGTTTGAGTGTTTAGACATGCCCAAAAGGATTGATCATACTTAGACCTTCTTGTGCTGATGATGATGTTTTTGTCTAGGCTACTCGTTCAGGAGGAGTGGTGGTGTTGGTTGGGCTTGGTGCTGAGATGACCACCATACCTCTTCTCAATGCAGCACTCAGAGAAGTTGACATCAGAGGTGTATTCCGTTACTGTAATACGTAAGTAGGATCACTAAGGCTAGAGATGTACTTATGACTGTATCAGCGGTTTGAGTATAATGTAGATCAAAATATAAAAAAATGTGCACACTTTTACCCATGACACCTCATTGTTTTTTCAGCTGGCCGGTGGCCATTTCTATGTTGGCGTCTAAGAAGGTGAACGTCAAACCCCTGGTCACCCACCGTTTCCCGCTGGAGCAGGCTGTGCAGGCCTTTGAGACCACCCGTCAGGGTCTTGGGGTTAAAGTCATGTTAAAATGTGACAAGAATGACCAGAACCCGTGAGATCAACCACTAGACCCACATCTGATTATTGCTTTGCTACAGTCACTTCAATACATTTTGTTTAATCCTGCTAGTTTTGAGAGTAACTTCACTATCTAGTCTCAGGTACAGCAGTCACAGGAATTCAGTCTTCACAGTGGATGTAATTATGTATCATTTAAATGTAATTTATGAATCTAGCATGTTACTTTAGTCAAATAAATATAAATAAACATTTTATAGAATCATGAAAAGTGTTCATTTATTTGTATGTAACATTGTCAGAGTGCAGTTTTTAATGGCATATCATAATAGCAGGTCATTTTTACAATTTAATTACCTTAAATCTTTTTCACAAACAATGCATCTTATCTTTACCTAAGATTTATTGTACTAACTTGATTGTCTGTGTAATTACTTTAAGGAAAGTATGTGAGCTCTTTTTATATTTGTAATCATTTTATTTTTGTTTGTATATTTTGTCAATATGTAATTTGGGCATAATAAGTAGGAGTTCTGCAAGTAGTCCACAACTGGCCATCTTAATCAGTGAATATATGGAGGAAAACTCATTTATACACCATTGATGTACGTTTCATTTATTTTAATTACATTGCATGATCCATTCTGTAAACTAACAGAACCTATCAGTTGTTCTATACGTGCATACTGTATGTGAATAAAATGGATAAAACCTCTCTTTGGTCGTGCACTCTAAAGGAGAGCTCAGATTGCAATGACATTTCATGAATTTTAGTTGAAGATTTTGCAACCCTCGAACTCTGATTGCACTTGCAATTTATACTGTATTTGCAGACTTTTCTGTATCTTTAACAGGAACAGCGTCCGATTCCTGAGATGGGACCAAATGGTATTGGTTTGTGACTTAGCAATATTTCCAAATACACAATGGTGATTAGCACTTTAATATTGGATCTCTATTGAAGACGTGTTACTTCAGATGCACTCTGGGGGTATTTGTGGATCAGATGTGCACATGTGGCAGAACGGGGCCATTGGAGACTATCATTTTGTATTCAACAGGGGACAGAGTTGCAGTTGAGCCTGGAGTTCCTTGAGAAATAGATGAGTTCTTTAAACCTGGACACTACAACCTCTCTCCCAGCATATTCTTTTGTGCATGTCCTCCGGACGATGGGACCCTGTGCAGAGACTACAAACACAACGTTAGCTTCTGCTACAAGTCAGATCACTATTACTGAACAAATTAAATAATGAAAGAGAGAGAGAGAGAGTCCATGGTCCTTCAATATGAGTAATAATAATCATATATACTGTGTGCAGGCTTCAGAGGGAGCCTTGATTGAGCCCCTGTCAGTGGGCATTTATGCCTGCAGTCTGTTTGTCTGCAGTGCAGGTCAGCCATCTCTGTATTGCACATGTTTATGTAACTGTTACACATTAACCAATCTGTAATGACCTCTGACTTCTTGGCCACTTTTCTATAGTGTGTCAGCACTGTAAAACAATTGTTGCTTATTAATTTAATATCACTGTAAGCATGCTTCATTTTTAGAAATGTCATCTCTGTAACATGACTTTTGAGATATGACTCATAATAGACTATGTTTGTATTAACATAGGACCAATTGGACTTGTGTCTTTATTGGTGGCCAAAGCAATGGGTGCCTCACAAGTAATAAAAAGTGTCATCTCATATTAAACTGCTTCTTCAGTAAATCACACTTTTCCCAGCAATATGAAATCCAGTCCCTGTACGTGAACAGAGGTGATTTGACATAGGTTACAGAGAATAGCAATAGTAATATTAACAAATAAAAGTGTATATACTTGAAACAAAGTGTGTCTGTTTATTTTCTGTTAATGGTTAATTACCTTCCAGTGAGGTGGTCTATCCATTAAAGGATTTTCTCTGAGGTCAAGTTTTATAAGTCTGCTGAAACCAGGGATTAGGTAATCCTCCAGTGATCTGATGCTGTTAAATTTAATAGACAGGATCTGCAGATTTGCCATGTCTGGAAACAGATGTAAAAAAATTGCACATGAGCAACAAAAAAAGGAAAACAGGGATTTACACCTAATATCCATTACCGATAATAATGAGAGTGAATAAATATAGTAATTTCATTAAGTGGGAAGTTTCTAACCTGTTAGTTCAGTAGGGATGTGTGTAAAACAGTTCTTGTCCAGATTCATGAAGACCAGAGACTGTAAGTGATTCACCTCTTCTGGGAGGTCTTGAAGTTTATTATCGGCTAAGTTTAACCACTGTAAACTGCTGAGGGATCCAAATTTTGAAGGCAGGTGTGCAATTGTATTATTATGGAGCCCAAGTTTCTGTAACTTGCTGAGTTTACCAATAGATAATGGTATGGAGATGAGACCACATCCAGCAGCCCAGAGCTCTCTCAGTTCTCTCAGGTCCCCTATTTCTTCTGGGAGAACAGATAGTGGGTTGTGGTTTACACCCAGGTAAGTCAGGTGTTTCAGTGATCCAATGTTGCTAGGAAGAACGGTCAGCTGGTTTCTATCCAGTGTCAGTTCTTCAAGCTTTTCCAGGTGCAGAATCTAACAGGGGATGGACATGGTAGACACCTTAGACATGATTTCTGCTTGCATTATTATTATTATATGATATGTACAGTGCGACGAATTCATTCACTTTGCGAGTAGCTACTTTGTAAAACACCGTACATAAGTTATGGGATAAATGGCGTACCTCGTCTGGTGGTAAAATGAGCTGATTGTTGTTCAGAAACAGTTTTTTCAAGGTAACGAGTCTCGAAACGCCAGGTGGCAAAACAACTAGACCCCGGTGACTCATGTTCAGACTCTCCTGTTGTTTGTTGATACATTCCAGTACCATATCCTCTCCGTTCATTGTGTTTAATTTGCCAAAAAACACATACTGAATAGAGTAGGCGCATCACCATAGTAACAGACAACTTCCGGCATTTCTGGAACTGGGACTGAATGGAAATAAATGTGAGATTCAAAAATTAACGCAAGAAAAGACGAGGCAGATCTGTCCATATTTGTATAGTTAATTTGTATTTATTGACATTTTAAGAACAATGTTAAAATGCAGAAACTAGCTTTTCCTCTCCATTATTTTGTGCAGAATGCGCACAGATTGCACAGCGCGCAGTTTTGATGTTATTGAATGACCTGCTGAGAAAACAGGAAGAAGTGGGATGGCCGTAAGGGGCATAGAGACATTTAAGTAGGATCCCATTCGGCCGCTCCAGACACGTCGGCGCGCCCGCCATTTTGGAACGGTCAGCGTATCTTCACTCACAATAAGCATCAATTATGCTACAACATTGCGCAGATTTTGGCTGTAAAAACCACCAAGATTTAAATTCCCGAAAAAATGGGTTAACCTTTTACAGGTAAAAATGTGTTAGTTTTTGTTTTTATATGTAGAAACTCAATATTACAGGGGTTTAAATTATGGTAACTTTTAGTGCTGTGTTAGCTGACGCCTTCCTCTTGTTGTATTGTGTTAGTTGAGCAAAATCATCTGCTGAAGTCTGTTACAGATATAGATATTCATACATGCGCACCGTACTGTGGTGGTTGCAGACGGCGCACTGTCAACTTTCTATTTGACCGGCTTTGACCGTTTCAATATGGCGGACGACCCATTGAAACCGGAGGTTTCTATGTCTATATTTCTATGTGTGTCAGTTCGTGTGTGAGTGAACGGGTGCATGATCCGTATCCGTACAGGAGTCAAATAATAAGTATATCAACTGTGAGAACACGCGTTGACGGGAGTTTGTCAGTTGTTCTGTACTTATATGAGATAAAAACATGGATAAAGACAACCTCTCCGTTGTTCTGCACTCTAAAGGAGATCTCAGACTGGTATGAAATTTCATGCGTTTTAGTGAAGATCTTGCAACCCTTGAACTCTGATTGCATTTGGAATTAATAATAGCAGACTTCTCTGTATCTTTAACAGGAACAGCGTCCGATCCCGGAGCCAGGACCAAATGGTAGGTTATAGATTTGTGATTAAGCAATATTTCTAAATGCTTTTCAATGGTGATAAACATTTTAGTATTCATATTTACCCATTTTCCGGGCTTCTTTTTTGAAGACGCGTTACTTCAGATGCACTCAGTGGGCATTTGTGGATCAGATGTGCACTATTGGCAGAACGGGCGCATCGGGGACTATGTGTTGAAACAGCCCATGATTCTGGGACATGAAGCCTCTGGTCGTGTGGTGAAAGTGGGATCTGCTGTGACTCACCTCAAAGCAGGTTAGTTCTGGGTTTGCCTTAGTTTGTGAGATAATGGTCTGGTTTCACATACAGGGCTTAGATTAAGCCAGGATTAGGTTTTAGTTAAATTAGGGCATTTAAGTAGCTTTTATAAACATGCATTAGAAAGAACATTACTGTTGTGCATCCTGAGAAAAAACAAAGGCACTGACATATTCTAAGTTACTGTATGTGTAAGTTGCTTTCAGTAAAACAGCTAAAACATGCATTTTAATCTGGGACTAAGTTTAAGCCTTGTCTGTGAAACCAGGGGTAGGCTATAACAGTTAAACTTGGATTAAGTGTGTCTTTCATTTTTGTAACCAGGAGACAGAGTTGCAGTTGAGCCTGGAGTTCCTCGTGAAGTAGATGAGTTCTTTAAATCTGGACACTACAACCTCTCTCCCAGCATATTCTTCTGTGCCACTCCTCCAGATGATGGAAACCTGTGCAGATACTACAAACACAACGCTAGCTTCTGCTACAAGTCAGATCACTATTTCTGGACGAATTATAAGTCCATGGTCCTTTAATTCTATGCATAATAATCATATGGTTGTGTGCATGCAGACTTCCCGATAATTTGACTTATGAGGAGGGAGCCCTGATTGAGCCCCTGTCAGTGGGCATTCATGCCTGCAGGAGGGCAGGAGTTACTCTTGGAAGCTCAGTGTTTGTCTGTGGTGCAGGTCAGTCACTATCTCTAATGTTTGCACATATTTATGCAACTGTTACATATTAACTAGTCAATCAGTGTAATGACCTCTGACTTCTGGGGTTCTGCCACTTTTCTAGTGTGTCAGCACTGTAAAATAATTATTGCTTATTAATCTAATATCACAGAAACATTTTTTTTAGAAATGTTATCTTTGTAACATGACTTTTGAGATATGTAACTGGTTATAGCAATCAAAGACTATGTTTGTATATATGTGTGTGTGACTATGTGTGTGTGTGTGTTTTCACCAACATAGGACCAATTGGACTAGTTTCTTTGTTGGCGGCCAAAGCCATGGGTGCTTCACAAGTAATAATAAGTGGTAATGTATATATTCTTCACTATGCATAAAAAGTAATAATGTATGAATAAATTGTGCATATAAAATACATTTTTAATCTGTATTTGTAGACTTGTCCTCTGATCGGCTTGGCAAAGCTAAAGAGATCGGAGCAGACTTCCTGCTTCTTGTGAAAAAAGAGGATACACCTCAGGACATGGCCAAAAAAGTGGAGGGAATGCTGGGTTGCATGCCTCAAATCAGCATTGAATGCACTGGAGTGCAGAACAGCATTCAAACAGCCATCTATGTAAGTTTGATTACAAAAAAATAAAGCCATACAGCTTTCACATTATTGGAGTGTCCATTTTGCTGTCAAATTTGTTTGAGTGTTTAGACATGCCCAAAAGGATTGATCATACTTAGACCTTCTTGTGCTGATGATGATGTTTTTGTCTAGGCTACTCGTTCAGGAGGAGTGGTGGTGTTGGTTGGGCTTGGTGCTGAGATGACCACCATACCTCTTCTCAATGCAGCACTCAGAGAAGTTGACATCAGAGGTGTATTCCGTTACTGTAATACGTAAGTAGGATCACTAAGGCTAGAGATGTACTTATGACTGTATCAGCGGTTTGAGTATAATGTAGATCAAAATATAAAAAAATGTGCACACTTTTACCCATGACACCTCATTGTTTTTTCAGCTGGCCGGTGGCCATTTCTATGTTGGCGTCTAAGAAGGTGAACGTCAAACCCCTGGTCACCCACCGTTTCCCGCTGGAGCAGGCTGTGCAGGCCTTTGAGACCACCCGTCAGGGTCTTGGGGTTAAAGTCATGTTAAAATGTGACAAGAATGACCAGAACCCGTGAGATCAACCACTAGACCCACATCTGATTATTGCTTTGCTACAGTCACTTCAATACATTTTGTTTAATCCTGCTAGTTTTGAGAGTAACTTCACTATCTAGTCTCAGGTACAGCAGTCACAGGAATTCAGTCTTCACAGTGGATGTAATTATGTATCATTTAAATGTAATTTATGAATCTAGCATGTTACTTTAGTCAAATAAATATAAATAAACATTTTATAGAATCATGAAAAGTGTTCATTTATTTGTATGTAACATTGTCAGAGTGCAGTTTTTAATGGCATATCATAATAGCAGGTCATTTTTACAATTTAATTACCTTAAATCTTTTTCACAAACAATGCATCTTATCTTTACCTAAGATTTATTGTACTAACTTGATTGTCTGTGTAATTACTTTAAGGAAAGTATGTGAGCTCTTTTTATATTTGTAATCATTTTATTTTTGTTTGTATATTTTGTCAATATGTAATTTGGGCATAATAAGTAGGAGTTCTGCAAGTAGTCCACAACTGGCCATCTTAATCAGTGAATATATGGAGGAAAACTCATTTATACACCATTGATGTACGTTTCATTTATTTTAATTACATTGCATGATCCATTCTGTAAACTAACAGAACCTATCAGTTGTTCTATACGTGCATACTGTATGTGAATAAAATGGATAAAACCTCTCTTTGGTCGTGCACTCTAAAGGAGAGCTCAGATTGCAATGACATTTCATGAATTTTAGTTGAAGATTTTGCAACCCTCGAACTCTGATTGCACTTGCAATTTATACTGTATTTGCAGACTTTTCTGTATCTTTAACAGGAACAGCGTCCGATTCCTGAGATGGGACCAAATGGTATTGGTTTGTGACTTAGCAATATTTCCAAATACACAATGGTGATTAGCACTTTAATATTGGATCTCTATTGAAGACGTGTTACTTCAGATGCACTCTGTGGGTATTTGTGGATCAGATGTGCACATGTGGCAGAACGGGGCCATTGGAGACTATCATTTTGTATTCAACAGGGGACAGAGTTGCAGTTGAGCCTGGAGTTCCTTGAGAAATAGATGAGTTCTTTAAACCTGGACACTACAACCTCTCTCCCAGCATATTCTTTTGTGCATGTCCTCCGGACGATGGGACCCTGTGCAGAGACTACAAACACAACGTTAGCTTCTGCTACAAGTCAGATCACTATTACTGAACAAATTAAATAATGAAAGAGAGAGAGAGAGAGTCCATGGTCCTTCAATATGAGTAATAATAATCATATATACTGTGTGCAGGCTTCAGAGGGAGCCTTGATTGAGCCCCTGTCAGTGGGCATTTATGCCTGCAGTCTGTTTGTCTGCAGTGCAGGTCAGCCATCTCTATTGCACATGTTTATGTAACTGTTACACATTAACCAATCTGTAATGACCTCTGACTTCTTGGCCACTTTTCTATAGTGTGTCAGCACTGTAAAACAATTGTTGCTTATTAATTTAATATCACTGTAAGCATGCTTCATTTTTAGAAATGTCATCTCTGTAACATGACTTTTGAGATATGACTCATAATAGACTATGTTTTTATTAACATAGGACCAATTGGACTTGTGTCTTTATTGGTGGCCAAAGCAATGGGTGCCTCACAAGTAATAAAAAGTGGTAAGTATCCAATATATGATATAAAATGAACTCATATTATATACCGATGAGCCAAAACATTATGACCACATGCATAATATGCTGTTGTTCTTCCGCGTGCTACCAAAACAGCTCTGACCCGCCGAGGCATGGACTCTGAATGTGTCCTGTGGGGTCTGGCACCACGACCAGCAGCAGATCCTTCAAGTCCTGTAGGTTGTGAGGTGGAGCCACTGTGGATCGAACTTGTTGGTCCAGCACATCCCACAGATGCTCGATTGGATTGAGGTCTGTAGAATTTGGAGGCCAGAGCAACACCTTGAATCGTGTCTTTATCATGTTCCTCAAACCATTCCTGAACAATGTGTGCAGTCTGACAGGGCGCATTATCCTGCTGAAAGAGGTCACTTCCAGCAGGGAACACCATTGTCATGAAGGGCTGTACCTGGTCTGCAACAATGGTAGGTGGTACGTGTCAAATGTACATCCTTGAATGGCTGGATGCAGGGTTTCCCAGCAGAACACTGCCCAGAGCATCACACTCCCTCCCCCGGTTAGTCATCGTCCCAAAGTGCATCATGGTTCAAAGAAAAAGAAAATGTGGCTCATCGGACCAGGCGACCTTCATCCACTGCTCAAAGGTCCAGTTCTGATTCTTGTGTGCCCATTGTAGGCGCTTTCGATGGTGGACAGGGGTCGTCATATGCTCTTTGATTGGTCTGCGGCTACGAAGCCCCCTATGCAGCAGAGTGCAATGCATTGTGTTGTGACACATGCCTCCATCATTACAATTTTCTGACTTGTGCCACAGTAGACCTTACGTTGGCTCGAACCGGATAGGGTAGCATTTGTTGCCCTCGTGCACTGAAGAGCTTTGGGTGCCCAACTCCCTGTCGCAGGTTTGTGGTTTGTTCCTCCTCGGACCACTGTTGGAAAATTCTCACCACTGCTGACCGGGACCTACCCACAAGCCTTGCCGTTTCAGAGCTACTCTGACCCAGTCGCCTTGCCACAACAATAAGGCCCTTGTCAAAGTCTCTCAGATCTTTATTCCTGCCCATTTCTCCTGCATCCAACATGCTGATTACGAGAACTGATTGTTTACCATCTAATCTACCAAACATTAATATGTGGCCACGTTAGGAGATGATCATTAATATTTGCTTTATTGTGTTAGAAAACACAATTATATCTTTATATATAATACAGATTATTCTTTTCACGTTTATATTTGTTTGTGCAGGGAACTGAGATGTATTGAAATATTATACTCAGACCTTTTTGTGCTGATGATGGTGTTTTTGTCTAGGCTGCTCGTTCAGGAGGCGTGGCTGGTGGTGTTGGCTGGGTTTGGTCCACTGAGATGACCTTGGTACTGAGATGCTGTTTTTAAACAGCTAATCTTTACAAATGATATCTCTGCATTAAACGGTATATATTTTAATTATGCTCATAGTGTGTTTTTGCCAGTGTTCATGAAAGCGTTGTAGTGCATTTTAATAACCTCTAGGGGGAGCAGTGATCTGCAAAATTGGAGAACGGTAATAAAAACCCACACACACTTTAATGAATATCCTGTCTCACAATCTTGCTATAAAGCTTGGCAATGCCTCTTTAATCTCCCCTAAGATCAGTTAAAGGAGTTTTACTATTGAGTGTTTTCTTCCCTTATTCTTTTCTTGACTATGTCAAAGCCTGGAAATCTGAGCTGGCTGAACTGATTTCCAACTGTGAGACTCAAATCTATGCTCATTAGGGCCATAATATGAGGCGAGGGAGCTATTTAAAAGTTTTGGAAGTTGGCAGCTGTTCGAGGCGGTTGGCATGGATTTCGACTCAAGCCTCCAGGTTGTATGACCCACTCAGGCTTCATTACTTTAAGCAATTCTTTATTTCCCAAATACATAGCAAAACTGCCAGAGAATCAAGGTAAAACAACATGAAGGGCTTATGTAACACTTTATTGTTATTTTGCCATAGTGTCATTTTAAGATGCATGCAGACAGGTATTCATGTTCATGTATTATTAGTTGTTTCACAATTCATCTTCAAAAGCTTTCTTACACGGCGGTAAGGCTTTTGGTCACAGTGTCTTTTTATTTTCCCAAGGCCAAAGCCTCACAAAGATAAAATGGGACTAACAGTGATTCCTACATGGACACAGTACTAAACCAGGTTAAACGTTTATGTACAGACATTCTAATACTGCTTAAGGAAGTGGACACACTATTAACAACACTATTACATTCACCACTGACTCAAATGAGTTGCAGCTGTGCATACACAAAAAAAAAAAAAAAACACACTTAAAAAATAAACTCTTACATTTCATACAATGTTTTTGTGTTTGAAACAAAATTCATTTACAGCATGGCAAGAGAATGTTTGATTATTACAGCATGGGAGAAGTCCAGAAACTGTTTACACACTGTATTTTACAAAAGATTTGCTCACTTGCTCACATGTAAAAAAAACGACTCAAAATTTGCTCAGTCTTTAATGCCCACTAGATGACATTTATCCGTTGAAGGCTGGCGATGTGGAACGATTCTCTTCTGTTGATAAAGTCCCCGCTGATACTAGTCAGTCTTGCAAAGTTCACTGTACGATGAGTCTGGATTACACCTGTACTTCTTGAGCATTTTTTAAATGTGTCATGCCACATAATTATTTGCTGCTGTAAGTTCACTTATGTTAATGTAGGGGGCATGTACTGGTTTAGTGCGCATTTGAATGAATTTAAAATTCAATGACACCTGAAATGGATCACGTATAATGTCCAATACCTTGTTTATAATAATAAAAAAAGTCTTATTAACAGAAACAAACATTCTGGAATGGTAACTAGGCGTGATGTTTTGGGCTTCTACTGTCTGGACTTCTCTCTCTGGCTTTTCCATTCCTTTCTGATATTGATATAATGATTACATATTTACAAAACAAACTTGCATCTCTCTAACTATGTCCACACATACATAAATGTAAATAAATTAAACAAGAATAGCATCAAAATAAAATGTACAAAGCCCCCCCCCCTTACATTATGAAGAAAGGACTTAAGATGCATCGACTCCATCTTCATCTTCATCTTCATCTGACTATGCACGCACCCCGAGAGCAGACATTACACATCAACAGAATCCACACTATGCAGAAATGACACACCATATCTCTTAAGTAATGTTAGCAGACAGCAAGAGTGATGGAAGTTATTTTTGGTGAAGATAAAAAGAGAAAGGTGACTGCTGCATTCAAACATTTGCCAGTGCCCGGGGTTGTGCATCTCAGCCAAGTCCAACTCAGATCATATATACATAGGAGTCTCCTGACCAGTTAAGAGTCTAAACATGGCGGCTGGCATAGTCTTCATGTGGATCTGTTTCAAGTAAAAGGAGATCTTTTTACTACAAAAACATAATATAATATATAATATAATATTATATAATTAGTGCTAACATAAAAATGTGTTTATATAATGTGTTTATATATATATATATATATATATATACAGTATATATATAATATTATATGTATGTGTGTATATATATACACACACAGACACACACACACATCTATAATATATATATATATATATATATAATATAAACAAATATTATTTAAACAAACTTTGCTTAGATGCAGTTTATCGTGATTAATCGATTTGACAGCACTATATATAATATAGTATAATATAATAATACTATTCTACTAAATACTTAACACAATATTATTCAACACTATTTAATATATGCACTACCAATCAAAGGTCTAGTGTCAGTTAAGACATTTTTTTTAAAGAGGGTGACACTTTTATTCAGCAAGGATGCATTAAATTGATCAAAAGTGACAGTAAAGACATTTAGGCTATGTTACAAAAAAATCTAATAAATGCTGTCCTTTCTTTCTATGCATCAAAGAATCCTGGATCACGGTTTCCACTAAAATATCAAGCAGCACAACTGTTTTCAACATTGATAATAAGAAATGTTTCTTGAGGATCATGTGACACTGAACACTGGAGTAATGATGCTGAAAATTCTGCTTTGCCATCACAGTAATAAATTACGTTTTAAAATAGATTAAAATAGAAAACAGTTCTTTTAAATTGTAATAATAATTCACAATATTACCGTTTTTACTGTATTTTGATCAAATAAATACAGCCTTGGTGGGCATAAGAGACTTCTTTCAAAAACATAAAAAAATCTTACCAACTGCAAACTTTTGAACGGTAGTGTATGTATAGTTCTCACCTCGCCGACAGAATTGGAGAGAGCTTGGACGATCTTCTCGTGTGCCGTGGCAACGACACTTTGGCCGTTTATCTCAATAATACGATGACCAACCCGCACGCCTCCTCTCTCTGCGATCCCTCCACGCATTAGACTGCAGATCTAAGGAGCACAAAACAAAAGTTGCACTCAAAAGTAGCAATTATACTTCAGTACTGTATTTCAGACCCGTTCCTCTATCCCTCCATACTCACAATGCCATTCTGCACACTGAAACCCAGCTGGTACTTGAGGTCTGGTCTCTTAATGAGAACTGTGGTTACAGGAGGGCAGCTAACGATGTTCAACTTCACCTGCACCTGATTTTTCAGGCCCTTATGGAAATAAACAAAACATGTGATTATATAACTCAGTACCAATCACACCAGATGCACTGTATTATTGCATTGGGATTATAACAACAGAAAATCAAGATTCGCAACCACTTTATTGATTGTCCTGTGGTCTTTTAGCAGCCCTAAACCAGAGACCCTTAATAACCAGCTACTCAGAATAACACAGATGGATTCATGGGCAAGCCAAGATTCAGCCCACTGCGCACTGTGACAGCCCGACCCCTCTGCACACCTTGATGATTCCCTGACAGGTGGCGAGAGGCAGCCCCACCAGGCTGGTGTTGTTGATTGACATGATCTGGTCACCGATGCTGAGCTTCCCAGAACGGGCGGCAGGGCCTCCATTCATCATGTTGGCCAGGATGACGGTGGGCAGAATAGAGCCCCAGCCAGACTCCACAATAACTATGCCCAGAATCTCCCCCTTCTGCTTCTCCAGCTGCAACTGTGGGGAGAGAGAGAGAGAGAGAGAGAGAGAGAGAGAGAGAGAGAGAGAGAGAGAGAGAGAGAGAGAGAGAGAGAGCGAGAGAGAGAGAGGCATAGGCAAGGGATTGTAGTTGATTGTCAATAAAAGGCCATAAAAAGACAAAGCAATTAAGGAAACAATTTTACTCAGTTGATAACATGAGACTGACAGCATCAGGGTTCAAAATAGCACAACCTCTACCTCTAATGTACTTTATGTGCTCAAAGGAAATTATAATTAAGGAAAATGTAGTTATTTGATGCACTGGTCCCATGGTCATAACCCAAAAAATATATATATATAAAATGGTGTCAATGGCATTTGTTCATGTACAAATAATCTATATACTTCTGTTTAAAAGTTTGGGGTTGGTAAGAATATTTGATGTTTTTGAAAGAAGTCCCTTCTCTTCACCAAGGCTGCATTTATTTGATTAAAAATAAATTTAAACTGTAATATTGCGAAACGATGTTGTGAAATTTGTTTTCTATTTAAAAATGTAATTTATTCAACATATTTAAAGCTGAATTTTCAGCAGTCATTACTGGAGTCTTCAGTGTCGCATGATCTTTCAGAAATCCTTCTAATATGCTGATTTTGAGCTTAAGAAACATTTATTTTTGTGGAAACTTTGATAGATTTTTTTTATTATTTTCTATGATGTCAATTTAATGCATCCTTGATGAATAAAATTATTAATTTCTTAAAGAAGAACATTTTAATGATAGTGAATATTATATAATTGTTAGAGAACTTCAATATCTGATTCAGCATCTGATTATTTATTGGACATTGGGATTTTAATCACTGTAATTTTGTCTTGTCTGTAAGACTGGCTTCTTTATATGACAATAGAGTGAGCTATCAAATGGATGGGACTTTGCAACAGACTGTCAATAACTGAAAGTGTTGAAAAATGCAGTTTGGAATTTAGTCGGACCGACACACGAAAAACAACAACAAACGTGTGTAGCCAATCAGCATTAGGGGGCTTATGACGGTGGAGGTGAGAGAACGAGCTTTAGGACCCGTGTTAATATTAGAAAAGCTTTCCAGCGATGGAGAGAGCTAAGCAAGAAGGCCTGAAAACAGTCACGGAGGTTGCTTTGATTCCGCTCCACACGTGAGTAACACTGGGATTGAGTATCATTGTTTGTCTGGAGCTGCTGTGCAGTTGGCTACTAACAACGAACTCTTGTTTGTAATTACTATTATGTACTGTATGTTCATTTTTGGCGCTTGCCATTCGTTCATCATCTGATAAACAGACATCCACTCTCGGATTGCGTGCGTAACGGAGGCCAGCTAGTGAGAGTCGCGCTGACGACTGCTAGAGAATGCGGTGTTTAGCGTTATGGTTAGTGCATTCCGGTTCTAGGCTGACTCGGTGGTTAGGATTGGCGGGTGAGTTTTGGAGGCGGAGCAATGAAGAGAGGGGTGTGTTTGTTTGGGTTGATTTCAAATATCAACAATGTCCAACAGCTTACCCCACCTTTAATAGCCGTTTCAGAAGCAACTTTTGGGATCAACATTGTAGACAACTAAATTTATCTGAGCTGAGCACACATTTTTCTATTAAGTGATATCTTCTGAAAAGCACCGGTCTCCACCGTATATAAACGCACAGCAACACTATGCTAAATCCTTTATATAAGCCATTATATAAGCAAAACATTTAAGTTCACCATCAGTTGCTTTAGAAACTAGTACAAATGTTACCAATGATTTCCTTGTGCGTTTGTTTTTTCAACAAACTAAAGTGTTTAACATTTGTGCTGCTGTCCGTCATCACTGTTCTCTGCTTTCTAGTAATCCCACTTGTATTGACCAGAAAACCAGCAGTGTCAGGTCAGCTATGTATTACACAGAGAGAGCACTTAATAGAGAAGAAAGTGTCAGGCAGCTGACCTCTTTGCAGTTATCAGAGTTTGAGAAGTGGATGAGGTCATCATTATACATCTCCTGTGTGTTGATGATGTCGCTGTACTCTTTCTGGCTCAGGTCCTCTGGGTTGATCCCATTGGCTCTGAGGAATTCCTGGTAGGCCACGCTGAATGCCTGACCAATGGACTGTGCTATGAGCTGGGCCTGGATTTGTTGGAGAAGAAAACCAGGTGAAAACAACTGCAAAAATCAATTAACCTGTGTGTACATTTGTCATTAATTATAAATGGGTTACATGCGAGAGGTAAACAGAACTAAATCTACTTTACACATAGGGCCCTATCTTGCACCCAGCGCAACTGACTTTGTACAACGATGCATATATCATTCCTATTTTGCACCCGACGCACAGCGGACTTTTCCCTCGACAGACGCACGTCGGTAAATTAGGGAATGAACTTGCGCTCCCGGGGGCGCTTCAGCGAAAAGAGCGCGGTGTGTTCCGGCGCAAACGTTCCCTGGTGCTATTTTGCAGTTCCAGAAAACAATTCCGCCACAGACCAGGAAAAACCGTCTAAAGTCAGTGGCGCGTTTTCAGTGACGCGTTCAGATGCTATTTTAAGGGCGCATGCTTGGCCATAATCAATGTAGCGTGTGCACAACGCATATACACTTTGCTTCTCTCATCTACACAGACACACAGCAAGTTTGCAAACCATACATAATTACAAGGAAAAATATTTCACATGAGGGAAATCATTGTGGTGTCCATGAAGATGTGAAAAAACAGGCATAAATCTAGCTTACACATTTACCCAAATTTTTATACGCCTGTTTAACTGAAGCTTATTTGGGTGGGTTTCTCCCATCCCCATACAATGTCACTTCTCTGTGTTTTACGGCCCTGACGAGAACGTCGTCTCCTCGGCTGTGAACCGCTCCTGGCGTGCGCCTGGCAAATCCGCCGTTATAATAGCAATCCACCATGGAACAAGCGCGCCTGCTTTTAAAGGGAATGTTAGATGTCGCTCTGATTGGTTTATTTCACGTTACGCCCAAACCACACCTATGAGTAATGTAGCTATTCAGACCAACCCATTTTAGATTTGTGTTGGGCACAAGAGCCATTTATCCCGCCGGTATAATACTGTAGCAACAGTGCCCGAGATCCACCCACAAAGTTACTTGCGTTTCGCGTTTGATACTTGCGTTTCAGATCGTTAAAATAGTGCCCATGTTCTTTTATTATGAGCCTCTTAAACAAAAAAGCAAGTTAAGTCACATTTACTTATATAGGGCTTTATACAATACAGATTCTTTTAATAATAAACAGAACAATAACAGTGTTGAAATTCATCAGTTATAATTAAATTTCAGCCATAAAGCAGCTCTAAAGAAGACAATAGTGTCATTACTCATCTCAAATTAGGTTAATGCTGATTAAATTTAGTTCAATAACAGTGTTAATGTTGCAAAGTTCGTCAGTAATAAAACTCATTTAAACTATAAAGCATTTCTACAGAAGATTATAGTGTCATTACCCAGCTCAGTTCTGTTCAAATTTTGTTCTCATCTGATAGTGTCAGTGCAGTCAAATCAATAATATTACTGAATATTAATTGTATTTAAAACTCCAACTGAGCAAGTCAAATGCAACAGCAGCAAGGAACCAAAGCACCATCAGGTGACAGCAGTGGAGAAAAACCTTGTGAGAAACCAGGCTTATTCAGGAGGCTGTTCTCCTCTGGCCTAAAAGAACATTAGTTGTTCTGAATACAAGCTTCTGTGCCTTTTGTATACATCTATACACTGCAGATCAATGCACCAAATGAACACTGTGTCATTTTTTCACTCCATTGATTTGATGTTTTGTGAATCTGCTCAATCATAGTGTATCATTGTACATCGATTTCACACTTTATAACAGGGTTTTTTTTTTTTTTACGGTTTCCATAACTGCCAGCTGTCGTCTCTGAAGCCACGGAGGTGCTACAGTTAGTGCTCACTGTGAAATGTGAATACACTGGGCTATTTCAAGACCTGCAACCTTATTCAAATCTTAATGAATAATCTTCTGTGGAAGTAGAAAAGTAGCTGGATAAAGTCTATTATATCGAATGCTAAAGAGGTGCAGTGGAAAAGAGGCTCACTCCCTTTGCTAATGATTGTGGCTGTTTTCTAATGCCAAGCCACGGTTTCTGATTAAACAGTTCCCCTCAGGCGACGTGTGCAGGTAAGGGGTCATCCCATTAATAATCTAACATCCCAACGTGTGTGCAGGCTTTGATTTGCACAGAAAAAATGGCTGCTTCAGGAGAACTGAACATCTAAATCAGCCATGATAATAACAAAAAGAAAAACACACCAATGGACCCCAGAGGAGAAATGGAGCAAAGTTATCAAAGTTCACACTTTTGTTTTTAGGATAACAACTTGTATGATATGATAAAATGTGTAATTATTGTACTCTGTAGATAATGGAAATGTGATATGAAAAATAGGTTTAGTAAAAATAAAGAAGTGCAAGCCTCTATAAATGACTCATTTGTGGGTGCGCACATAGACACGCACACACTTATTGGCTGAAACATCAAAGAGTGTAATTAGACAGCATGAGTGAGGAACAACTGCAATGCAGAGGAGAGAAAAGTAGGTCCATTAGAACAGGATTATGTAAAGCTGCAGCCAGGGTTACATTTGAGGCTATTATCTGAACCTCAGGTGAATCTGTATGTGAGCTTCAGCTGAATAACGGCTCCCATTCCATACATCCACTACCGTTCAAAAGTTTGAGTTTTTTTTAGAAAATAATATTTTAATTCAGCAAGGATGCATTAAATTGATCAAAAGTGTCAGTAAGGACATTTATATTGTTAAAAAAGATTTCTATTTAAAATAATTGCTTTTGTTTTGAACTTTTTATTCATCAAATATTCCAGAAGAAAGAAAACTGGAGGAATTCAGCGTTTCCGACATACAGTAGGAATAAACTACATAATTATTTTATTAGAAATCACTTATAAATGATAAAAAATATATTTCACAGAATAACTGTTTTTACTGTATTTTGATCAAACAATTGCAGCCTTGACTAAGAGACTTCTTTCAAAAACATTCAATGAAAAATCTTGACCCCAAACTTTTAAACGGTAATGTATATACAAATCAAATGGAAGTTTGGAAACTTTTACATTTAAGAATAACACTAAAGCTGCATGTATGCTGGCCACATGTGCTCTGTTTTCCCTTCACCATCTGGTCCGACTCACCCATAAAAAATAAATAAGTAAAGTATACATTTATTTATATAAAAAAAAGTCATATTTAGGCACAATTTATTAAGTGAACATAATTTATTTTTGTCCAAACTTTGGACTGGTATAAAAAAGGAAAGCCACACTCACATCTTCGGACTCAAAGACATGGCATATCATTTTGTACTGCTTCTTGGCCTCAGAAGCTCCAGGGGTCGTCTCGATGCAGTCCTGTGAAGCGGTGCGTGGCATGCGGCGTCTTGCCATCAGAACCACGATGTTCCCGATGTCAGCAATGTATGAGATGGTGCGCAAAGCATTATCCATCATGGTCTCCTACGAAACAACCAAGAGAGTAACCACAATCACTTCTTAGCATGCTGTGGCGGCACGTCCCAACAAATCACACGTCAAATGTTGATGGACCCCATTGACATCCATAGTATTTATTTTCTACTATGGAAGTCAATGGGGTCCATCAACTGTCTGGTTACCGGCATTCTTCAAAATATCTTCCTTTGTGCTCAGCAGAAGAAAGAAATTCATACAGGTTTGAAACAACTTGAGGGTGAGTAAATGATGACAGAATTTTCATTTTTAAGTGAACTATTCCTTTAAGGCTGTGTTTTAATCCCATTTAGCAGCTTAGTTATCATTTTGCAGACTTTCTTATCCCAATGGGCATTATATTTTCTTAGCAATCTGGGGTTAAACATGCACAGTGGGTTTCCGGAACGCTCCTATTCATGAATCTCCCCCTCAGGAAGATCTGTTTGAAGCTCCAAGCTTACAGCCTTGGGTTAACCCAGATTTTTAAACAGTAAGCCACGGCCATCCCTGCTCAGGAAAGGGGAAATGAGTCTTGACCTTGAAGTTGTATTCACTAAAATATCTCTTAGATGCTGTTCTGTTTGAGACACAGCACAAAAAAAGCATGAATGGCACTCATTTGTACAAAAGAATATGTAATACATCATCAGATAGCTGAAATAATTAATGATCCAGAGCACAGAGGAAATTCATGCAGAATTTTGATTCAGTGAACACAAAGGTCATGTGTGGGGGTTTCAATTTCATTTTTCATTTTAGTGCAGCACTTCTTTAGATTATAGGACCATAATATGTGACATGTTTACTTCAAAGCCTCTATGAAACAGATTGTGAAACACAGTTCTAGGATAATTTATTATAAATAACCTCTTCTTTCAACTTAATGCACATATTTTACAGCTAGCAGATATATGATACCCTGAAAAAAGCTTCCTCTGTTATTCACTAATAATACCCAGGTTACATGAAGGAAATACCAGTGCTTGCAAAGAAGGAAAAGAATAGTGTTTAAGGTAATGTTTTAGGTTCTTTGGTTCTGTGTTATGGAAATTTTGCATCTGAGATGCTTTATCATTGTCGTTTTGTTTTTTGGTTGGCTGTGCACTAGAATTCACAAAGTCATTATAAACAAAAGCAAAAACTTCCCTTTTTCAGGATACTGTATTTAAAGATTCTTTTGTAAAATCCAAATAAGCTTTACATATATTTATCGGAAATTGTTTAAACAACGTTTTTCATGCGTGTTCAATAAACCATAAGAAATTATTGCACATGCATCTTTAAGATACTAACAGTTTACAGGCGATAGACAATAAAAGTCACAGTTACAATAACTTAGGACACTAAAGAGACCGTTCTATTGACAGAAAAGTAAGACAGAAAAAACAGCTGATCATCCTTGCAGTGCCAAACCTCGTGTAACCATGTGTCCCACCAGACGTGTTTGAGAACTTGCAAGTGCCTTGGTGGAAGAGTGGAGTAATATCTCAAACAAGAACTGGCAAATCTGGTGCAGTCCATGAGGATGAGATGCACTGTAGTACTCAAAACAGCTTAAAAACAGAAACTTAATTCTAAGTTTCAGACGTATAGGGTACTTTGAATGTTTAAGGAGTACCTTGCAGGCACTGTAATGAATCTGTTACAGCCAATAAAGACTCAGTGTGAGATGTGACAGGCAGGGTGAGGACTGACACTGCATTGCAGCACATAATGAAATGTCCATGCCAGCCTGCCCACTCACTGCTGTTCAGTAAGAACTCATACACATAAATGCAGCAACATAGCTGTTACTCAGTATCAGGGCAATAAATGTACCATTAAATGCCGCAGAGCATGTATACTCTTCCTTCTGTTTATAGTACCACTAGAGTGAAAAAGGAGGAGCTGTTGATCGTATACTGCATGTGTAAAATGTGCAGCTGGAGATTAAGTACAAAGCTTATAGCCATCATTAAGCTCTCCATCAATAACAAAACGCACATCCCTTCTCTCAATGGATGCACATTGCGTGTTTTATGTCAGTTATGTAACAAAAAGTTATGTAATATAAAATATCTGAATAAAAAAGCGCTCTCTTCACATAAATATTTCACCATTCTAAAAAAGATGTATCTCCTTTTTTCAAAATATCATTTATAATGTAATGTCTTGAGAACTTCTCTGTCTTCATATTTTGCACACACACACACATACATATATATATATATATATATATATATATATATATATATATACTTGAATATATATATATACTATTTGGACTAAATGCACTGTAATCTTTATATATATAATTGTATACAATATAATATATTTTAACAATATATTCATGGACTTTTCACAAATTAAAAGTGATTTTTTTTTTTATAAAATAATATTTCAAGGGAGAAAGAAAACAAATGCTCAGAAACTACAAGATCCAATTTCAGCATATCAAAATATACCCTGCATTACTTAGTGTAAAAAGTCTACATCAAAGAAAAGAAATACAACCCCAGAGTCAAGATCATTTGCAAATGGTCCCCAAACTTTTTAAAAATAGAACATAATCTCAGTTAAAATTTTAAGAATTTATAAAAAAGAATTATTTAAAAAAATCTGATATTAATAATGAAGAAAATAAGCAACAGTGAAATGAAACCTGTATAGGCTACATATTTTGCTTCAGGGCTATTGTGATCATATTTTATGGGCTTATTTAATTAGCTTTTTATGAAAAGCATCCAAGTGTTACAATTAATTTAGCTGTCAGTTAATGATTTAAACTAATGTGCTTCTATTTACTCCTATTTTATAGTGTGGTCTTTTTCAGATTTTATTTCGATACCTGTAGCTCTAGGCAGCTGCATGAACTCACCTGGGTGTCTGCATTGAGCACTTTGATCCTTTGAGTTGAGATGAAAAGATCCACCTCCGTCAAAGTCTGAGCATCTCCCTCTGGGCTCTGCTGACAAAAAAAAAAAGAAAAAAAAGAAGAAGAAAAAAGAACAAAACTGTGAAAAACTGCCCCCTACCTACAAGAGGTCACCAATGTATCAATGCCATAATTCACAATGGCTCATGAAAAGCCCTAAGGAAAAGGCACAAACTCACAAGCCCCTAATGAAAGTATGTTATGCTTCATAAATCATGCACTAGTATAAGTTTGTCCACATGGGAGGGGAGCCCAGAGCAGTGCTTAACCTCAGTAAATTGCAGCATTAATAGTCCAGATGGGAAACAATATGGTATGCTCAGGGGCAAAGAACATATGGATTGAAAATGTGAAACTGCATTGCTCATTGATAACCTGTCCAATTAATAATTGATTACTGCTGGGCAATGGTGGCACGTACTCACAATCAAAACTGTTGAAAACATTTTTTCTTTTTAAACTCTTCAAAGCCTATTAGTGAGAAACACAGTGAGGTAATCAGGCCAAGAGACAAATAATAACTGGGTATACAGCCTCCTGTTATAAGTAGAAGCCATGCAGAGGTTTGAAGTAATGAGATGATTGACAAAAGAGAGCAAAGTGAAGGAGAGAGAGAGAGCGAGACCCATTCGGTGCAGTGAGTGAGGTGATGCAATGACAGACGTAAGTAAAATAACACAATGGACACACTTAACCAGCTGTCAGGCTGTCTCAGAGTGCCAATTATTTACCTGTCAGCACATTTCTGCTCAGATTCTTACTTTTGTTTTGTGCTACTGCAATGAGAACTTGGTTCTACACAAGGATGCTTATAGCTACTTTTTTTTTTTATAGGGTTAAAAGTGCAGTCTGTGTAAAATGGCTTTGAAATTTTTGACTCCATACTGTATCTTCAAAGGTTCATATGCTTCAGTCGCAGCCCAGAAGAGGCTGGTTCGCCAATAGTTAGTTAGACTGCGGTCATGAAGAGGCCCTCACAGATCCCAGACAGCCCGATCTAAAGCTTCGCTCCACATGGTATGAACCAGCACTTATGACAACTACACAGATGATGGACACAGTCATGGAGTGGATGGTAAAAAAAAGGCAAGTTCTTTCTTCTATCGCTCTCTTTGTTTTTACACACCGCCTTTTTCTTGATTTTGGCTGCCTTCTGTACCCTCTGGGAGACGTTCAGGACAGTACAGGGGTCGTCACACACGGGAGCAGCAAAAAGGCATGAAGGTAAAAAAAACATTAAAAAACAGGCAAAAACATATAAACAACCAAACACAAAGTCTGCATGCCACGTATGGCATGTGTGTTCTTTGTACACAAACACAAACAAACCCAGAATGCAGCAACATTTCCCCTTCACACACATACATACGGATAGCAAATCATAGGACATGCAGATATGGGTTTAATAACTGTTACACTGAAAGCCAAAAAATACAGAAGGTTTAAATTATTTTATCTATTGAAATTTCTCAGCAGCAGGATAAGAAAAAAATGTCTATTTGTACCTAAATAGATATTTTAGCCCTCTTATAACACAAGCAGTCATTACTTTCAATAAATGTCAAATTGTTATAGTTGTGTGATTCATCACTGACACTGGATTCATTGTCAGAATCTCACAACAAAGGCAGACACCTCAGTTTATTAACCTGTCATTTATTATGACTGCAGGGAGAACAACAGCTGTCATAGTGGACCTGACTGGATACAATGTTTTCTACTGTGCAACCGTTACAACGAAACGGACAACGAAATTAGAGAAAAATGATGGTAATTAAGCAACTTTAATAACAACATACCATAATAACATGGCAAGATATTATAATGCACTAACAATGTTTTTTTGAGGAAGGAAAATCTAGAAAGAATATGATTGTTTTAAATCACTTGGTTTAATTTTGCACTTTCTGGTCAACTGAAATGTTATTTTCACTGACTGAAAATATATGTTATGATTTTAGTCTTATTTATATACTATTATAGTATTTATTATTTTGAATCATCTTTTATCATTTTGAATTATCTTTTTTCAAATATTACATGACACATCATGAATATGAAGGAGGTTTTATGCATGTTTTAATGCATTAAGTGTCAACCGCTCAGTTATGACATTTTTTATGCAATTATGACATTGTTTGAGATGTCTTTGTTATGACAACTTGACATAAACCAATATATCATAACCTGTCATAAATGTGTCATAAACATGACATAGCAGATTAATTATCAAACTTAAGAAACTACTTAGCTTTATGGGTTACCATTACATTAAAATGTCATGTGGTTGGTTTTGACATTGGCTGTCATGAGGCCATTATAACTGTGTCATGAATATATTTCTGACCACTTTTTTCCAGTATTCCAGTATTAGTTATAAAATAATTTGACAGTATTAACACTTAATGACATTTTAATGACAAATTCAATTTGTACCACTGGAAAAAAAAAGTGGTCAGTAATATAATGTAATGTTAACCCATAAAGCTAAGTAGTTTCTTAAGTTTGATGATTAATCTGCTATGTCATGTTTATGACATATTTATGACAGGTTATGTTGTCTTGGTAATGTCAAGTTGTCATGAAAAAGACACTGACAGGTTATGATGTATTGGTTTATGTCAAGTTGTCATAACAAAGACATCTCAAACAATGTCATCTTTGCATTAAAAATGACAATTGAGCGAATGACACTTAATGACAGTTGTCATAAACATGCATAAAACCTCCTTCATATTATGAAGGTGCCATGTCAGTCTTATGCACACCCCTTCAAGTAAAGTGTTACCGTTTGTTTCAGTAATTTTGTTACGTGCTTATTATTTTTTTAAAATATATTTCTAATTTTTTATTTCAGTCTTATTTTTTGGACTTTAGTACTTCAAACTTATTTTAGTTAGTTGCCAAGGCAACATTTCTAATTTTCGTTTTTTTCGCTTTTTAAGTTTAAGTTCTTCATCTAATATTTATATTCTATTTTTGTCATGTTTCTGTGTCTTGTCATGTGATTATTCCGTTTGTCATGTGATCCTGCCATGTGTCTTGTCATTGGTTAACAGTTTGATCATTGTTCACAGGTGTCCCTTGTCTTGTAATTAGTCTGTGTATTTAAGCCCTCATGTTTGCCATGTGTCTTTGTCAAGTATTGTTTCCTGTAGATCACTTTGTGTAAGTCTATATTCATGTCTTCATTTTGAGTTTTCATGCCACGCCATGTTTTTGTTTCTTGTTTGTA
Organism: Abramis brama; assembly: GCF_963993115.1. Lineage (NCBI taxonomy): Eukaryota > Metazoa > Chordata > Actinopteri > Cypriniformes > Leuciscidae > Abramis > Abramis brama. The sequence goes on along the minus strand of NC_139965.1, from coordinate 25,307,732 downwards.
ATAAACTGCACTTGGGTTCTCTACCACTTGCCTCCAGTGGATCTGTTACAATTTTATTTCAGCTTTACTTAAATTAAAAAACGTAATATTTTAATCTAAACAATAACAATGCTGATGCCATCTTAGTCAGAATAAAACTGACTAAAATTAATGAATATGACTAGGATATTTTCACTGAAAGACAAAAACTATGACTACAATTATTTTCATTTAATTTCAAATTAAAGCTCTCTACAAAACATTAAGCAATTCCAAGTAATATAAAGCCTAATTGAATTATAAGAGTAAATTTGTCTAGAATGAACATACAATTTCAACATAAAGAAGAGTGATAAGGTTAGAAAGAGGTCAAAATTGTCCTGTAATACACTTTTAAGAGCCCACACATTATGAGTCTGTCTGATAGTGTGTAAGCAGCTTGAATGCACACATCAACACAAGCATTCTACATTCTGATCCCATTCAAGTCTCTCTCTACAGACTTCTTCCACCTGACTGGGAGCATGATCCTTTGAACTGCTCTCATCTCTTTCTTACTGAGCACGTATCATGTGCACGACTACTCCTTTACTGTCATTTTGGCTGCCAACATGCCTCATCCTCCATTGGCAGACGAGAGAGAGAGAGAGAGAAATGAGGAGATAAATCAACAGCAGAGCTTGAAAGTAAAGGGGAAATGAGACGGTGAACGTGTGGGCGATGAATGTTGCATAAATACTGCATCAATCTGGAGGCTACATGGACATACTTCAATAAAACATTAGGCATCTTTCCTACGATTCTTGCCTAAAACAAAAGAAATGGCTACATCCTGCTTTCTTGGCCAGCATGAAAAAGAATGTGCTGCAATTATGTTGGCTTAAGTACTACTGTTATTATTCAGAAAATATGTGAGATACTAGAGACAGACTGAGGTATGGCAAGTGTTTCTCCTCCACAACCCCATCAAGTACCCCTACATCGACTCCAAATCTATATGAAAAATATCACATGAGCGAAATCAAACGATAATCAGAACTTATACATGTACAACAGGCCAATGGCAGAACATTTGTAAGATTAAACCGAATTAAGTGAGGGTAAAACTATTATAATTACCATGGAATTGCATCATGTTCAGTGTTTGCATATGCTGTGTGTTCTGATCTTGAACTTTGAAATAACATATTTCAAATCAGGAATAAATTCAGACACTGATGGTACCATATTGTGCTTCTTTGGCTTCTTCTCACACAAACAACAATAACACTATAAATTTTAGGCTGGTCCAGGTAATGCACATTCAAGAGTAAACAACAGAAAAAAAACAGATGTGACCTTTTTAACTCTAAAGTGGAAACTATAGCCACCATACGGAGCTTCACAATTTCTCCCATTCAATTTTATATGAGTAGACCGTGTCCTCCCTTCTGGGTGTGCGTACACCCGGTTGGAAATCACTACTTTAGAAATGCGACGAGAAAAACACTGTCCTCAGGCGCTGCACTGACAAACTGCGCACTCAGCTGTGGACAGACACATTATCATCTGCAGAGAGGAAGAGCAGATGTGTGAGTGCATGAATGTCGAGTTGTGTGTGTGTGTGAGCGAGGTACCGAAAGGAAGATGGAGAAAGAGAGGAAAAGGAAGGAAGATTGTGCAGCTCATCTCAACTTTTAAGAATCTATAGCCACATAATAATAGCAAGGATAGAGAGGAGAAGGAGAGAGTGTGTTGCCATGGTTTCATTTTGAATGGCTTTTAATGGAGGCTGGCAAGAAAAATGACCGGCATGGCCCTTGGAAGAGGGAACAGAAGGAGGTCTGAGATCACTGGTAGCCGGGGTAGACACTGAAGCTGCGTTCTGAATTACAAGGTCCCTACGCAGTGTTCACTCAGCAAGAAATATCTGTAGAACTTCAGTTCACTTGACAAAAATTATGCTCTACAGGGCCTACGAACACAGATAACACTTGACAACTTGTGAAAATTATTATATTAATATTATTTTATTCAGCAATAAGTACAATGCTAGGTTTATATTTCAAATAAATGCTTCTATTCATCAAAGAATCCTGAAAAAAAGTATGGAGGTTTCCCCGAAAATATTAAGCAGCACATCAAGTTTCAACATTGATAATGATAAGAAATGTTGAAAATTCAGCTTTGCCATCACAGGAATAAATGACATTTTAAATATCTATATCAAAATAGAAAACGGTTATTTTTAAATTATAATATTTCACAATATGGTGGTTTTTACAGTATTTTGATCGAACAAAGTTTAGTTTTGGTGAGCATAAGAGGCTTCTTAAAAAAAAAAAAATTATATATATATATATACAATTTTATAATTTGTCATATTTGAAACTCCTGCATTTAGTGACTAGAATATTCATTTAAATTAAAGACTGTCATGTTTAACATATAAAACTAATTTTGGTTAATTTGCACTATATGTCTTCTTGATTGTGTCATATATTTTGTGCATATTAAACTTATGCACAAAAGCCTATAATGTCCATGTCTGAGGGGAATTAAACTGCATGAAACTTTCAGAGCTCCAACTCCTTGATTTTTGTGAAGATAAATAATGTCTGATCGATAAATTTCCTTCTCCACAATATATAGTGATATATCAATGAATATTGGTAATACATACACCCTATGATTTGAAATCTTACTTAAAGGGGTGGTATAATGCCATTTTCACAAGATGTAAAATAAGTCTTTGATGTCCCCAGAGTGTGTATGTGAAGTTTTAGCTCAAAATACCCCACAGATATTTTTATCTAGCATGTTAAATTTGTCACTTTTTGAGGGTGAGCAAAAACGCAGTTTTTGTGTGTGTCCCTTTAAATGCAAATGAGCTGCTGCTCCCAGCACAGCGGGCGGAGCTTCAACAGCTTGTGTCCTTTGACCTCACACAGACATGCACTGAAAATTTAAAAAACTTTTAGCCTTTAATGTTCAAACCAAGTCAGACAAAGATGGAGAGACTCAAGAAGAGTGACAACATGTAGAAGCAACAGGACATTTCTGAATGGTTAGCTGATGAATTTATGTAGCTTATGTGTAGATATCTTCAAGTCATTGATTAGCATATTCTGTCATGATAATCTATATATCGCGTTCCCGGGGGCAGGGTTTATGTACATTTTTAGGGTTTGTGATTGTGTAGTCCCTACCAGTCGTTTGTTGTAGCAATTCTTTAAAAGAGCAATTTCTTTAAAAGAGAATATCTCCCTTTGCTTTGAACTTTGAGTGTTGTAACTTTGCAGATGTTGTTTATTCTCAAACAGCAACATTACACACTAACTAAAGTTAGAAAAGTGAAATCATAAACAACCACCCCTTTAAGATTGCTTGAAGATCAGACTTCACAGGACTCTATACTGGCCAATTGGAACATACTGTACCCTGAGAAAGTTCTTTCTATGGGGTCTTTAATCAGAGAGAGAGACTGACCAGACAGGTGTACTTCGTTGTGTGATTGTGAATGAAAGAGAGACCTGTATACAGAACCTCTGTATTACACAGATTCAAGTGAGTGATCCTGCCTTTTTGAGGCACATTCCCAGTCCTTCATTCCCACCATGGGTCTGTGTGAATGTGCACTCAGCTGACAAATTGTGTGTACTGTACTGTATTGTCTGTTGGTGTGTGTGCCTGTCCTTGCCACAGGTATGTGTTTCTAAATGTGGAGCAGCTTAGAGGGCCACTGTGGAGTATCTCATGTAAAATTAACTGCCAGCTGTTGACCAGGAGGACTGCAATGAAGCATCACTGCAGTTAAAACAACAGTCTTTTCCTAAAATAACATACAATACAAGAGGGAGCAATGTAAACTAGGGATTAAAGACTACTGCTTTGTAAGGATAAGGAATGCAATACTCTGTACCACATTTCAAAGCATTAAAAGGTCATTTCTATCTCAAAGTTTGATGTCTCACCAGCCTAAAAAAAAGCACCATGGTATTGCTTTTTTGGACATGGTAATGCAAGATAATACAATGTTTTTATTTGAAGTATGTGCCATATAAATACCTTTGTCACATGAATATGAATATGATAATCATTCTGAACCAAGTATTACCATCTGATACCATCAAAGTACAATGTATCCATAGGACCAGACAGCAGTGATTTCACACTTCACAGATGCTCCTGTCATGAACAAACAAGTATACTTAGCCAAAAGTTGCATATTTCTGATGCATTCAAATTTCGCGGCTCTACAGCATGTTTTCATTTCTTATATTCAGATGCACTACTCTAGAACTGCTCCTGTCCTGAAAAAAATAAATTGAAGTATATCAAGCATGAGTGGAGCCAGGCAGTCTGAAACTGATTGAGACACATCGTGCACAGCATATTTTTGTTAGGGTGGCATCTTCTCACAGTGCTTGTGTGGATTCCCATTGCTTAGTGCTGAAAGGCATAAAACATCTAATACAGGGCTAACAACAAGTCCATTAACTCCTGCTCCAGTGCAATGGAGTGCCAATCATGGCTAATTATTAACAGCAAAATAAATAGATGTGGGTAAACTAAAGATTCATCCTGGCAATATGAATCCTCTTCTGTTTGTTGATAATGATAATTAGACAATATTTTGCTGAGTGTGTTTTTGAGCAGGTACCTTATCTGGTTTTAGGCCTGTTGTGGACAGCTGACTCCCGAAGCTTTTAATTTTCTTATTCTGGGCGGTGGAAATGGCAGGGCATTTCTACCTTCATATATTTACATGTAATTACATTTTTAAATATGAAATTAAAACCTCCAACAGTGTTCATTCATTCAAACAATTTGTTCAAAATGGATGATTCATTCAGAAACAAAGCAAGTGTCTTTATGTGAATGTGTTATTGAATCATTCACTCAAACGATTGGCTCAAAAACTTACTTTTCTGTTTTGCTCTGAGACATACAACGGTTCTGCTCTTGCTTTTTTTGGAACTATTTTCATTGGCATTCTAACTGCATTCTAATCACACTGCATGCTACATCACACAGTGGGCTTTCTCGAGGTGTGTTTTTGTTTGGTTGTTGCAAAGTGAGTGATGACATACTCGATAATGTCAGCTTGCACATTGTAAAAGCAACACTTAAAATTTATCATATAATGCATATCACATACCACTACTGCTAATGCAAGAAAAGAGATGGCATTAATAAATACATAATTGTACACAGAACTTTGTCTTTTGTTGTTGTCTATTTTTAATTGTTGCTGGAGAAGATCATTATCCAAAGTGCTTTGGGGGAAACAATTCCCAGTTTGATTGCGCCACGTGTTCTCTTAAAACACAATAAATTCACTTGAATTTTCCATGTAACATGGCAACAGGAGGGCTTTCTACGTTAACCAGTTGGGAGGAAGAGGGATTACACTCCTACACCACGGAAAATAATCCTATAACTACTGATTAGTCAACAAGTCCTGGGGTGTAAACAAACAAATCTCATCTCATCTAATTCTCCACAGAGAAATCTGCATTAGCTTCATCCAAACTGCTTCGCTTGAGAGCCACGCCAAAATAAAATGTAAAAATAGAGGTTCAAGGTTTCTGTACCTTGACCCGGCTCACTGCCTCCTGGGCCTGCATCATCCTGATGTTTTTCGATGGATTTCTCTCTGACAGAAGCTGAGTGGACCCGAGGTAGTTGGCGGCAAAGATAATCCCATCAATGAGGTCCTCAGGCTCACATGGGCCTGGCACTGTTAGAAGGGAAGCATTGAGAATTCATTATTAAAGCTATTTGTTGTGTTGCCACCTCCTCTGTAGACCACCTCACAGTGACTGATAAGGCATATGAGCGTGAGCTTATCAGGAAGAAAAGTTGCATGCAGATGTTGTGTGTATGAAAGTGTGTGTGAATATATGTGTTCTTCTCAATTCCATCCCACAGTGAGTGCTGATAAAATTTTACCGCAGACACTGAAATGCGGGAACGAAGGTAGCCACATGAGGAAAACCAGGGTGTGTGGCGTGTTTTCTGTTTGTGTGATATGGAAATGTCGATGACAGTGACACCCACCAAGGGATACATTATTCTGCCATCATTCAGGCACAAGATTTAAATGTGACAGAACTCTATCCATTTAATAGAAAGCAGAATTTGTTCCCAAAAATGACAGCAGCAATAAATCTTTGGCTGCCATAAACCAAAAATAAGATGTGGTCAATCGATTGTTCTGCTTTTCCAGAACTCTCTTTCGCTTCCTGCAACAGTCTGTAAGTACTTCTCTAGCTAAGCATCTACTGCATGTGCCCTTATATTAGCAAACATGACTATTCTAATTACGGTCTCACCACTGTAACCCGTTAAAACAGCTTACAATTCTGCCTGCATTTCACCATGTAAATCCACTGAGACATAATTCATTCTTCAGCGCGGCTCTCTAATCCCCATGCTCTGAGTTGGTTTAGTGAATTTGATTTGTTTTTGAGTTGATTTAATTCTGATAGAATACAAGTTTTGGGAGCATATTATCAAATGCAGAAAAAATAAAAGACAGGAGATGCTCGCTTACCATCCACAAAGCTGGGAAATGAGGCCGTCTTCTTTGCTGGCTAAGAAACAGAGAAACAGTGTTTAATGTATGAAGGGAGATGAAACGTCCTTACAACATACAGCATGCTTATAAAGTATTTACCTTTTATAAGAAAAACATAATCTCTAGTTTAACTTCAGGAGGTAGCAACAAGTGTCTTAATGAGTGAGTCATGGAACAATTTATTTAAACGAAACAAAAGATTGTCTTTATAAGCGAGTCATTGAATCATTCAATCAAACGATTTGTTTAAAAGTAGCATAACATAAAGTACTATTCTTACTATTTCAAATACTATACTATATCCTGCTATTTCAAATTCAGCAACTGTTTATGAGTCATTGAATTACTCACTCAAACTATTGTATTGTTTGAGAACGGTTCCACATGTGGCTTTGTTTGCCAACATACAAACATACAAAGTAACTGGCAATATTTAGTGGAAATAATATCAGGTCTGAATATCAGCAGGACTGTGTGGCACTCAGTTGTATTCGGAGCATGATTGTGTGATTTGACTTAATTAAATAATCATAACTTAAAAGTGCAGTGTGTACATTTTAGCGGCATCTAGTGTTGAGGTTGCGAATTGCACCCAACAGAAGTTACGGTGGCCGACAGGAAAATATGGCGTCGTCTGAGACAGCAGAGAGTAGCCAGTTAAGCAATGAGGTTTCTTTACAAAGACAAATTAAGAAATTATGTTTACTTAATTATTCAGTAAAACGATATGTTATTGCGAATATTATTGTTACTTGTTCATCATTGTGTCAGTGTTTTATTTGCTGACGTTAGCTAGCTTCTTTGCACGAAGAACAACATAGTGACGAAACGCGCTCTGTAGTAGTTTGTTCGTTTAGGGCTACTGTCGAAACATGTCGGCGCAAAATGGCTATTTCAACGTAAGGGGGCCGCGGTGTATGTAGATAGAAATGGCTCATTCTAAGGTAATAAAAACATAACGATTCATTATGTAAGGTCTTTATACACCACTGAAAACATAGTTATGCATATGATATTGCATTTCTGTCAACAGATCCTCCTAAATATTATACAATGCACCTTTGATATGCATATAATATGGTTATCACAAAATTTTTGCCATCCAGACCAGAGTATAGTCAATGAGCCCAGGAAAAAAATATATATATAACATAAATAAATTACCTAAAACTCAGAATCAAATGGATGATCACAATACAAAATCCTGTCATTCATTCTGAAGTGGCTCTTTGCAGGACTGTGCCGAGCACTGTATGCCACAGACACACTGTTAGACAGAGTAATAGCCATCATTTTACTACAGAGCTATCCAAATGGAGGTTATGCTTCAAGAGGCTTTCATTAAATGCAATCTAAGAACTCAAAAGCTCCCTCAGCCCAGGTAATTAAATGTTTTCAGAGGAAGTAAGGCAAGACTGAATACTGCTTTACATGACATAAGAAGATAGTTGCATCCCAATGCAAATGATGTGTACAAACAGAATTCCCTTGGGTGAATACTTAGTGGATAATTATTAGCATTAGGCTTTGACTTATTGGGCGAGTGTTCCCTAACTTGCAAAATAACATATGTACAAAAAAACGAATAAATTAAATAATAATAAATAAATAAAAAGAACAGCTCAGACATTTTTAAGAAGGTTTAACAATGAATATTCTTGACACTCATGTATGAAGGACTAAAAATGACAGAACGAAAAATAAATAAATAAATAAATAAAAGTAGAAATAAATAAATAAATGCAGAAATAATAGTGAAAATAAATACATTTTGGTAATATAAATGGCTATTTCTGTATTTTTACATGTATTTATTTATTTATTTATGCATTTCTATATGTATTTATTTATGTATTTATACATTTATTTATATATTTATGTATTTATATATTTATTTATATATTTATATGTATTTATTTCTACATTTATTTATTTCTACATTTATTTATTTCTACATTTATTTATTTCTGTATTTCCACATTTCTACATTTATTTATTTCTGTATTTCCACATTTCTACATTTATTTTTCCCTGCGCCTGTATGCTAATTGCCTATGGCTAAGCCACGCCCCCTCTCAACATTCGGTAACAGGCGCTATGGCAGCTGTCACAGTAGGAGACATTTCACAGGAGGCAATTGATGATTTTTTGGAGACATAAAGATTATATATCATCTCGAAGTCACCAAAAGGGCCTTAAACTATGCATTGGAGGGTTATATTAATAATTGTATTGTTGAGAAGGTCGATAAGCTTCAGCTCCAGACAAAGATTTACAGTTCACAGTGTAAACCTTATAGTTTGGTGCTATTTCGCTTCAAACGCTCGCTTTATACGCGCGTCCTATTCGCTTTGGATTCAAAATGTTCAAGCGTCGAACTAGACGCGATACGCGCGAATTTGACGCTCTATTCGCGTTTGGTGTGAGCGCAGAATAATGAACAGGCTGCGATGTCAAGATTGCTGGAATGTGTGTGTGTGCGTGTGTGTCAGAGAGAGAGGCGCGGGCGCGATCGAACAGTGGAAACATAAAAACATACTCAATTTTGTTCATACAGGACATCATTAAAACTGCAAAGTGTTTAGCCTACTTATATTTGTGTAAAACACAACATTATGCTTTTGTCAAACTGTAACCTACAACTGTCACCCAACCAAAATCACACACACACACACACACAGACACACACACACACACACACACACACACACACACACGCTGTTTAAAAGCCAAAATGACAAGAAAAAACATAAAAACGAATGAAAACTGACTAACTGCAATGCATTTCAATGGACGTGGAAGCAGAGAATGTCCGAGTGTATTGGGTTAGCTGTGCGCACTGTGATTGGCTCATCGCGTTTGGGGGCGTGGCTTAGCCATAGGTCAATTAGCATACATGCGCAGGGAAAAATAAATGTAGAAATGTGGAAATACAGAAATAAATAAATGTAGAAATGTGGAAATACAGAAATAAATAAATGTAGAAATGTGGAAATACAGAAATAAATAAATGTAGAAATGTGGAAATGTAGAAATAAATAAATGTAGAAATAAATACATATATAAATATATAAATAAATAAATAAATATATATATACATAAATATATAAATAAATGTATAAATACATAAATAAATACATATAGAAATGCATAAATAAATAAATAAATACATGTAAAAATACAGAAATAGCCATTTATATTACCAAAATGTATTTATTTTCACTATTATTTCTGCATTTATTTATTTATTTCTACTTTTATTTATTTATTTATTTATTTTTCGTTCTGTCATTTTTAGTCCTTCATACTCATGACCCTAATTCACAAATTTTATTTGGCTGTCTCACTACCTCCTACATGTGAAACTTTCATAAAGGCATTTTTTATACCAAAAAAAAGGGCACCAAAAACAAGAACATTCAAAAGCTTGTGTTGAGAATGATCTAAAAATGACCTTGGCAGGTTGCTTGGTAGCACTATAAAACATGTTTTAAACACCTATTTGGTGGTTTTGAGTAGCTGCCCAGACGATGTCTCATTTTATGGCTCTTGCATTCAGTGTGCAAGGCTCTTATGGAGGTTACATTAATACATAAAAAATGTAGAGAAGCAGTCGAACAGGCAGCTCAAGGCTGAACTCGCCTCAGTCTATGTAAATACAGTAGAACCAGGGCAGGAAAGGGCAAAGCCAATTATTTTACTATATCAACACATGGGGGAGGATGGTGACAAGCTAGTGCAACAGCTTAGATATGCTGGAAAAAAAACATAAATTGTCTAAGAAAAAAAGCGTGAAAAAAATAAGACAACAGGCTGACATTGACTAGAACAGCTCTGATGGAAAGAAATATGTGGTAATTATGTGGGGTGCAAAGTCTGCATGCTGTCACATATCGATTGGTTAATGTGTTCTATGATTATAGGCTCACCTCAGTGACATTGTTGTTCTCCAGTGGTCCATTGAGATCAGACCGCTGCTGCTTCCTTGGCTGTTCTGCACTATTAGACACCTAGAGAGAATTTAAATTGAGAGAAATGAGTGAAAAATGAGTGGAGAGTGAAATGTGACATTTAAAAAAAAACAGATGATGGGTTGCAGACAGCATTGAACAGCATTAACAATTTGATGCTATCCAAAAAGCCAACATGAACAAATTAGACAGTACAATGAACACAATGTATTGAAACACTTTGGTAAAATGAACAGATGTTGTCTTTAACTGAAAATGCACAGTGCTTAAAAAAGACACTTTTGATATTTGTCTATCTGCAGGGAAGTTAAAGTCTCAAATGAGCACTCTGTCTACTGCACATAGGGACATTATTACTTGATGAAATTAATTTGTTGCCTGACAGGATAAAATGTAATCTCCTCATTGCCCAAAGGCAATAAAGAAGCAGGAGGGTAATAGAACTTCACAAGACATTCACTGGACCAATGAGGCAATCTGACTAAATCTCACCCCTTCACCTAATTCCAGAAAATATCTAAGAAAACATCATTTTTCAAACTCGATTCGAATTTTTAAAAATTCCATTAGAAAGCCAGCACCTCTTCTCATTTTTCAGCAAACCAAACTACTATTTGGCATAATGCATGGATATCATTGTTTGTCTTTATTGCTTGCTTAGTGACTTTAGTCAGAGGTTTCTAGCAATGAGCCAGTTTTTCATTTTGGGGTTGTTCAAGCAGATAAGAAAAAAACACCCACACAATGTACCTGAGTGAGCATAATGGGATGGAATCTAAAAAGCTTCTCAAGGTAATGTATTCTAGCAGGGTGGAAATGTGTTTATTCCTGAATATTAACAAATGGCTGCACATATAAAAGTCATTTGGGGATTTCAAGAAATTGCTTTTGATCAGGGTCCCCTTCATGTCTGGGTTATGAGACGGTTCCAATATCTGCCAGATGATTTTCTTTCATCCTTTTCAACTTGCTGCTCAAACTGAATGCTTTCGCCTTGAAATGAGCAAGTAAATGGTAATAACGGCATATTTTCTATAATTGTCTTTGGATCTACCCCCAAAATTATGCATAAATACATTTACATCACATTAAAGAATACATTCTGAGCCATCTCCAAATATCACATTTTATGCATCAGCTCTAAAGAGCATAAAATAGTAGATTATTTCTCATTGTTCAGCTGTCAAGATATTGAGGTTCAATCTTGACTTGGCATAAATAAGGATTAGTTTTGTTTACTTAAATGCCACTTGCATTTAAATGAGGGTTGTCAACATTCACATTAATATTTAACTATAATAATGAATATGCATATTTCAGAGTGACCTTTAGGGATTATATTTCTTATTAGATTAAAATAAGTAACATTTATTATTACATTAATATTTCTGACTGTTTAACTATTTAAAAGGATGCAGAAGACTTTCCGAGTTTTGAAGCATGGTACAAAAATCAATCAATCAATCAATCAATCAATCAATCAACATTTTTAAATGTATTAAAATAGAAAATAATATTAAAATAGAAATTAATATTAATATAAATATTAATAATATTTCACAATATTAATCTCTTTTTTTGTATTTTTGATCAAATATTTGCAGCCTCGGTGAGCATAAGAGACTGCTTTTAAAAACATTAAAGAATTGTACCAACCCCACACACTTGTGGACGGTAGTGTACATCACAGAGCAGCTGCCTTCAGAAAGACACTAATAAGAGATAATGGTAACACTTTACAATAAGGTTCATTTAGTTAACATTAGTTAACTACCTTAGTTAACATGAACTAAGAATGAACAATACTTCTTCAGCATTTATTAATCTTAGTTAATATTAATTTCAACATTTACTAATACGTTATTATAATCAAAGGTTGTATTTGTTAACATTAGTTAATTTACTGTGAACTAAAATGAACAAACAATGAATGAACACCGGTATTTTTATTAACTAACATTAACAAAGATTAATAAATACTGTAACAAATGTATTGCTCATTGTTAGTTCATGATAGTAAATATATTAACTAATGTTAACTAATGAACCTTATTGTAAAGTGTTACCGAGATAATGTATTTCATCATTTATTCCATCCACAGAATATTAGTTTGAGATAAATTGAATACATTGAATAAATTGCTAAATAAACTGAATACAAATTATCTATGTTTTAATAGATCGTATTGCTTTCATATTTACGGAGCTGATTTATTCTGTTTTAACTGACCATGTATTTAATTTAATAAGCTGCAACAGATAGATGCATTTACAGCTTGCTATGCAAATCCACCTACCTGCTCTCTCACTTGGTCCTGCGTCCATCTCTGTCTGTCCTCTGGTGTGTGAGGTCGTACCTTATAGTTCCTCTGGAGCTCAGAATTGTGTCTGGTAGGGGGGATGTTGAGGGATTTGGGTCTGCCGTCATGACGGTGAGGCTGAGGGTATGGGGCAGGGGCAGGTTCGGGTTTGGAGCGTGTCTCTGGCTGGTACCCGCTTGGTGCTGGATCAGGTGCCAGCTCCTCCGGGCTCTGATCAGTGCCACTGCTAAGACTGCCCATACTCATGCTCATCTTAATCTCAGCCACTATCTGATCAATATCCTCCTCCGCCTCCTCTCCCGTCTCCCCCTCTGTGCCTTTATGCCCCCGGTACGTTGACCTGTGCATAGAGTTTCCATTGTCCTCTGTGGCATAGCAGTCACCTGTGTAGCCATCTCTGTCTTGCCCCACCTGCAGTTCTTCCTCCTGATCAGGGCAGTAGCCATCACTCCCCTCAAAATCCTGCACATCCTGATCTTCAACAGGAGGTGGAATCTGGTCCTGTTGGGGATCCGGATAGTGTTGGTGGTGGTGATCGAGGACAGGTTCGGGTCTGCCGTCGTACAGCTGCTGGTCAGAGTCCTGCTCGAGTACTTCGCAACGCACCTCTCCATCACCATGTGCATTGTCCTCTACCCATTCTTCAACCACTTCCTGGCACTCCTCTGTGTCCGGAGGTGGCTCCATGTGACCGTCCGGATGTCTGTATTCTGGGTCGTTACAGTCCATTCCCTCCAGGTAGCTGTCATCCTCAGGACAATAGCGGATATAATATGTCACGCCTTCATCCTCTTCCGGTAGCCCTTCATCAAAATCGTCCTCTTCTTCATCAGACGTATTGTTGACGTAGTCTGAGCTAGAGTCTCCATCCAGACTGTCCGGGTGGCTGTGGTATTCTCTATGGCCATGGTCTGGAGTGGTGGGTGTGGTCGGTCGGCTGTCTGTCAAATCTGCCTCTTCTTGGTGGTAGGAGTGTTGGGACTCCTCAGGTTCCCCATGGTCTTCATACTCCTCTTCGGGGTGCTCAGGGTTGGGGTACGGGGCTGGGCAGGAGTGTGGAGCTGAAGCGTGAGGCTCTGTGGCCATGCTGCTGTTGGTCCCTGGCCTCTTTCTCTGAGCCATTGAGAACCACTCACAGGCCGATCATCACTGGAAACCTCAATCCTGCAAAACAAAAACATGTGGATAATAAGTTTAACAACATTAACCATAACCACCACTTAAATTGCATAAAACAGTCAATTTAATAAAGGTAGGTTGACAACTAAACCCTGACAATCAACATAAAGCAGGTGGAAATTCACATTAAGATTTGCCGGACCCTTATTTTCCAGCAATCAACTTCTTATAACATATCTGAGCAACCAATGTAAATCTATGACAATATATGAAATGTTTTTTTATGGCTCAAATAGTAGAGTGTGGCGTTAAAAGGGGGTGGGTTCGATTCCCAGGGAACACAATAATAAACACTGTGTAGATAAAAATAAAAATGTTCGTCACTTTAAAAAAAGGCATATACCAAATGTATACACTATCTTTGAAAGGATTTTTACAGGTACAACATTTTTTTACGCAATTAATACTTGTATTCAGCAAGGATACATTAAATTGATCAAAAGTAATAAAGACATTTGTAATATTACAAAATATTTCTATTTCAAATAAATTTGGTTCTTTTGATCTTTCTATTCAACAAAAATTCTTAAAAAAAAATGTATCATGGATCATGTATCATATTAAGCGGAACAAGTGATTTCTGAAGGATCATGTGACACTGAAGACTGGAGTAACGATGCTGAAAATTCAACTTTGCCATTACAGAAATACATTCTATTTTAAAACATATTAAAATAGAAAACAGTTCATGATAATATTGTGATAATATTTCACAATATTATTGTTTTTACTAAATTTGATGAAATAAATGCAAACTTCTTTCAAAAACATTAAAGTCTTAACAACCCCAAACTTTGGAAAGGTAGTGTATACATGTAGAAAGAATTACAGTTCAAAACCAAGCATTTTGCCAAAAGAGCTGTGCTCTTATGGGAACACTGTTTCCAATGAAGCCCTCATAGTTGTACAACAGTCTAAAGAACACGCACAGGTCTTCATGTGTGATACTAGTTGTGCTGTAACACAGCCACATATTCAAGCACTGTTGAGGTGTATTGATCTCTGAGTGGAGGCACAATCTCTTCTCAGCACCTGATCAATTTCAGTCATCCAGTAACTAATGCTCATTCCACATTCACTCCAGCACCATCACTGAACCGCTCCAGCTGAGAAGAACAACAGCTATTTCAGTCAATGATCAATGTTGAAAATAATGTATGCTTAATATTTTTGTATAATTTGTGATACATAAATACAATATTTTTTCGTAACAAATCTTTACTAGTCACTTTGATCAATTTGTCCTTGAATAAAAGTTTTTTTTTTTTTTTTTACTTACTAACTTAAAACTTTTGAATTTTTCTTTTATGACGGGCAGTAAAATATTGGCAGAAAAAATAGTAAAAAATAGTAAAAAATAGCAGATAGTAAAAAAATCATTGTTATGCAGTGCAAAAAGCAGCAACAAGAGCATGGTGTCAAAAATAAATGTAATGCCTTTTTGTAGAAAAATACATGTCTTTTTGCTGGCTTTTCAAAATGTTTAAGATCTTGACATCTTGGGACACTTGGATATTCTGGGATAAATCTCATATACCTAAATTGCATTTTGAAAGGATATGAACATTACAGAAACAATGGTTGAAGTTTTCTGTCAGATGCTTGTTAGAGTAGGCAAGACAAATTTCACCAAAATAAAAAAGCAATTAGATGTCAGTGTTCAGAGATAAATCATGACAATAGCGGTTGTACAGAGGCAGCATAATCACACACAAAATGTGAAACTCAAATCAAACATACATAGGTATTGGTGTAAATCTTGTTCTAGTGATGCACCGATGTGAAAATTGTGGCCGATACCGATAACCGATATTAATATTGCTGTTATGGCCGATACCGATATTTACCGATGTCGATATATCTCTGTATAGAAAACACATTTTTATGATAATCAAATAAAAATCTATTTTCCAAAACACACATGCATTATATTGCATTGCATATAATGTGTGCTGGTCAACTTGTCTAAAATTAAGAAACCCCTAGAAAACAGTATAAAAAAAAAACATAGGAACATTGTGTATAGGATAGGCTACTTAATTTATTATTCCAATATCCAAATATGATACTAAAAAATACCACAGGGAAAAGGGCTTCTATTTGTGACGTGCTGTCTTTGCGTTTGAACATTGCACATTTTAAACAGGACAGCACACGCATTAACTGAATAAATGTTAGCCAATACAAACATATTTATAGAAAACAGTTGACAATGAATAGACAGGAGTCCAATAATAGCATAACGAATCACTTATTCTAAAAATAATAACAAGTAGGCTATAAGACGAATCCGACATATGGGCTGTGTTAACAGTAAAACGTCCGTCATTTAACGAATTTTAAAAACACGGATGGATAATACAAAATGCTTTCTGACAGAAAAAAACCCAAGCAAGAACAAAATTTAAACTTAGCCCGCCAATTTTTCATTTTACAATGATCTTCTCTCTCTGTGTGTGTGCGTCTGTGTTTGTGAGAGAGAGAGCTCGCGCAGCACTGATACAATGGTAGCCTACTTTTTAATCCATAGGCCTAAGTAACGAACGCGCTAGTTTTCATACAAAATAAATATGTAACATAATTAGGCTACTTTAGTTATTATTAACACAATAACGTAACACATGAAGGCTACGTTTCTCAACACTGAGAATGAATAAATAAACGCCTGTTTCTCCACTCTTATCAGTAATCCACAAATCACACGTGCTGTCACTTTTGAGAAAAATCAAATTCGAACGGGTATCAAATATCAAGCAATATATTAAAATATCTACGAGTCAAAAAACGATCAGTCAAAAATGAAGAGGAAAAAAACATACAAGTCGCACTGGACTGCGTTAACAATGTTACGGACGGGACAGTTCTCCGTTATGGACGTGAGCGCTCTGAAAGCGGCACTAAAAGACTGCTTTAAAACTTTCACAGAGACCTCAAACAGAAAGCACAAAGCCTGTATTTAAATTTAATTTCGTTTTGTATTAATTGTATCTTAATTTTGATCAATGTTTCATCAACCAATTGCCTGGATTTAAATATAGCAGAAAATATTTAATCAGGACACGGAGACGACGGTGCGTGAACCTGGAGCGCGTCTCATAAATGAAACGAAACCTACCTGCTTCACAGACCTGAGACATATATAGAAAGCTTGAAATGTCTATTTTTAAACAGAACAATTCAAAAAGAAAGAAAACAGACTATTCTCTGCTTATGTCATCTGTATGAAATGTGTATTTCTCTCAGGCGCGTTCACTACTGCAAAGATCGCGAGTCAGCATCATCAACTTCATCTTAAACTTCACACGTCAAATATCGGCCTGTTCACATCAGCCATATTTTGATATCGGAACGATACCGATGTGTAAAAAAATGACCATATCGGCCGATATTATATCGGCGGCTGATATATCGTGCACCACCATCTTGTTCACTCACACACACACACACACACACACACACACAATGCTATGTTGCTGTCTGTCAGATGCCAGCAACAACAGCTCAAGGAGAGACTTTTATTGCTGCTTTCCCTTTTGTTGTTCATCCTTTCTCCCTGCCTTTAATTATGCCTTCCATCACCAGTCATTACAACAACTAATTATCATTGTGCTTCTGCTCCTCTAATCTTACTCTGAGTGAGTGAGTGTGTGTGTGTGTGTGTCTGTGAGGGGGTGACACTACATGAATTTGTCGACTTATAGAACCTTTCATTGTCTACACACATGCAGAAGCTTTTAATGAAGCCTTGATTTTTTTTATGTCTTCACACACTAGCATATCCAACCCTTATTAAATACATCATCATAGCTAAACCCTGTCTGACTGATCATTTCACACCTCTTAGAAAAACACCTCTTTGAGAAAATCACACAGTGTGCTCTGCACCTGTTATCGAGGAGCATATAGTACACACTAAATTATGCACTAAATGCAGCACCCTCCCAAGGGCATCCCTGACCTTTCACCTCTTTGTTCAGTCACAAGCCACACCCATGAATAATCTCTGGAGTGTGGTTAACCACATTTATCACACACACACACACACACACACACACACACACACATAGTGTACATATCATTTCCATTTACTGAAGCTGAATACATTACCATGTCAATGACCAGACTGTCAGGAAAGATGCACAAGAAATCAATCTCGTCTGCCCGGAACAATCGGGACCACATTCATTTATGCACAACATATTTAATACGAAACTTAAGGGCATGAAAGCACCACAGCAGACAATAAACTAAAACTCAACCAGGCAGACCAAATGGTATTGCAGATTTATTTAACTATTTAAATCCCTGGACTAAAAATGTTATTCAATAAAATGCTACTAATCCATGCAGCTATCGACTTTCATTTTATAAATAAAAAATAAATAAAAAAAACAGTAACACTTTAAGGTCCAAAATATTTGTATGTGTTTTTTCGTATTCGTCATTCGGTGGCTCTGAATTGTCAAAACACCTCTCAAAATGCTTGCTACGGATGCGAAAAATGCAGAAAATCTACCCGATCCGAATTTTTTTATGACGGACGAAAGTTTCGGAGGCAGTGCGTAAATGTGATTGACACAACGTGAAGTCGTATTTATTTTTTAACGTGCTCAAATTTCGGACTCAGTGTGCAAGAACCTTGAGGTTCCATTAGTTAACACGAACTAACAATGAAAAATACTTAATTAATTTCAGGTAATGTCAATTTCAACATTTACTAATACATTATTCATTTTTTTTTTAAATCAAATACATTTATTAAAATTAAAGTTGTATCTGTTAATATTGGTGATCCTGAGCTAACATGAACTAACAATTAACAATTGAATTTTTATTAACTAACGTAAACAAAAATTATTCATTTTGAAATGCATTGTTCATTGCTCTAGTTAATGTTAGTTAATGCATTAAATAATGTTAACTAATGAGACCTTATTGTAAAGTGTTACCCAAAAAACTAAATAATAATTTCACTTAATATTATCACTATACAGTATTTTGCAAAGGCTTCTGCTTTATTGGCCAGTGGTGTGCAGCAACCAAGACACACACTGGAGCTGTGCTATACCACACACACCTGGCAGTACATGGCTACATTTAGCATGGGGGTAAAACCCTGCAAAATACTTTTTTTTTGTTAATTGGCCACAGAACTTTTTAGCTGAAAATTGCTGTGGACTCCTGCAGATACCTTTACAACCTCTGACTAGATCAGACAAATCAAATGGCTATTAAATGCCTTTTTAGTCCCATGCACAAATGACCTTTAGTCCTTTGCACAAATGACCAGAGCTGGACGAACACTCTGAGTTTATTTAATAAGGCTTAAATGCCCCAAAAAAACAAAAACAAAAAAATCTGAAGAGAAGTTATTTTTAACCCATAGTTACCATTACCTCTCTGTGCCATTTTGACATAAAATTGCATTAAAACAATTAGTGAATTGCAAATAGAACACGTCATTATGAGGTCGTGTGACTGTAGCATACATTCTACATTTAGACAGTAAATTGTACATTAATAACAACAGTGTCTTTAAGACGCAGTTCATTCTTTCAGTTAAAATATACCTTTATTAAATAGTTTAACCTTGCTATAATGCATTCCACTGTAATTGTATTGAGTACCCAAAAGCTAATATAAAAATATGACACTGGAACTTTAGTTTGGATCCTAGAGGAAAGAATTCACAAAATCAATTCTATGATGAATTCAAGATCCATTGTTAAAAAAAATAAAAATAAAAAAATCTAACTAATACAAAACCTAGAGACAAATGCAAGAGGAAACAAGCACCTATGCAATCAGACTTTTGATTCAGAACATTATAGTTACTGAGATAAAGCCTTTGTGACAACTAGCCCCGGTGTTCTCTACACTAAATTATATCACATGACCTAAACAAGCGTTCATTTAACATTATCATGATTAAAACAAAAAAATAACTACAGAAAAAACACACAATGCAGAAACAATATGGGAATATTGCGCATGTCTGAGATGTTTTGTCAAAGATACATTCATTTATTGGTTTCCAGGAAGCTAGTGACCTACTATGTCGCATCAGTATGATGCATGATTTCAATTCAACAGCCACCGAAGCCATGCATTTTCAGTAGAGGTTTCAGCATTACCATTACATAACCATTACAGCACAAGCATCCTTTCATGCTTAAAACACCAGTCAAACCTGCTGTTCTCAACAGCAAAAGCTTGAGTTGCACCGCAAGGGTCCTCCCAGTATGAATGTTTTTAAGATTTAACAATCCATATGAGGTGTTTCAAAATGGTCGTATTTAAAGTGTTAGTTCGCCCAAAAATGAAAATTACCTCATAATATACTCACCCTCAAGACATGGGTGTATGTGACTTTCTTCTTTCAGCCAAACACAGTCAGAGATATATTACAACATATCCTGGCTCTTCCTAGTTTTATGGGAGTGAATAGAGCCTGAGTTTTTAAAGCTCCAAAAAGCGCATCCATCCATCATGAAATGTAACCCATACGGCTCCAGCGAAGTGATGCATTTTTTAAGAAAAATCTAAATTTGTATAACTTTATAAACTATAATCACTGGCTTCCGATAACGGCCATACACGAGTCGAGTACCTTCCGAAGAGTGACCTCTGACCCGACCCGCAGAGGATAGAGCAAAACAAAAGACCGGCCATGAATTAGAAGCCTAAAACAGGAATTTTTAAAGAGAAATGTCGGAGGAGCTTGAGTTTGTTGTCCAGCCCTGTTTGTTTGAACCGCTAGAGGCGTCTACTCTCTAAGGTTGCGCTACTCCTATCCTATGTCATACGTCATACGTCGGGTCACTCTTCCGCTGGAACTAGACTGACATACGGCCATTACCGGAAGCCAGTCATTCTAGTTTATAAAGTTATAAATACAGATATTTTTCTTACAAAAACGCATCACTTCGCTTCAGAAGGCCTTTATTAACCCCCTGGAGCCGTATGGATTACTTTTATGATGGATGGATGTGCTTTTTGGAGCTTTAAAAACTTATATTACCATTATAAAGCTTGGAAGAGCCAGGATTTTTTTTTTTTTATATAACTCCGATTGTGTTTGAAAGAAGAAAGTCATATACACCTAGGATCGATTGTGTTTGAAAGAAGAAAGTCATATACACCTAGGATGGCTTGTGGGTGAGTAAATTATGGGATCATCTTTGGGTGAACTAACCCTGTGAACTAACACGGCCCACAATGTCATAAGCAGGCTTCCAAATAGTAGTGCCTCAGATGCATGCAACTTAGACTTAATAGTTTTGTGCCAAGCAAAACAGCCAAAAAACAAATTTGCTGACCAGCAAAATGCTGTTTCATTTCAAATGAGCAGCTGTAAACACCAGATAGATTTGGTTACAAAACAGGAAGGGGTTAAACAAGCCTACACGCTGTGCTAATTATCTCCTGGAGATTTTCCAAACATCCTTTTAACAGCTTTAACAGAGCTAATGTGACTGTTAGTCTACTTTATGCGATGCTGTACTGACCTACACAGAACAAAGGATAATTGCGTGGATTCAGTTGACATGCTGACAATGTGAAAATTGGGTATCACAGTTGGACACAAGACAGATATGCCATAAGAATTCCAATAAATAAACCATTTGCATTTTCATCTGGAACAAACCCTGTTGGTGACACATTAACAGTGAACATTGAGCTTGTTATCTGAAGCATTTTAATACCCCTGATGATATAACACAATGGTCAAAACAAAGGTGCTCTGGTAATCCCAATACATGATTTGCCGGGTTTCTCTGCTAATGACAGTGTGGACGAGAAGGTTACTGCTGACAGGGGTCCTCATTACTGAAATCATAGAAGCAGAGGGAACTCTGGGTAGAAGTCCAAAGGGTCTAGCACAGACAAACATTAATCTGTTCTTGTCCTTGGAGGTGTGAGCTACAGAATTGAATTTCATGGACTAAGGAGTTTAAGCAACCAGAGAGAGTAACAGTGATATAGTGGTATTGAGGAGAGTGTCCAGTGTGCACTCACAGATCGCAGCTCAGAATGGGAGACAGGACCATTTCATTTGCCCCACATTTTGTTGAGACATTTTTAATCAAAATTAAATACAAAATACGAGTATTTATTTTTGGGATTATTTTTATTGTAACATTGTAGGATACTATTGTCTGAAACATTTATCACTGCATAGTTGATATTGTTTCACACAATAAATAGTAAACAGTATATAGTATATACTGTAAGATCCAGTCTGCTAGTATTCAGAAAAAGAGGTTTACGAGTTTTTGGGATATTTCTACTGATGTATACGGGACATGTGTTGTGCCCATTTATTGTGCTTTTAATAATTCTGCTCAGCCTCAGTAATGTAGTTAACTCATTAATTCTCATTTATCTAATTGACCACCACACAGATGATTGCAAAAATAGCAAAATGTTGGCTTGGAGATAGGACTATATCATAATTGTCGATTATTCCCTTTAAATTGTAATTGCAATTATTAATTACGATTATCACAATTTACATTGAATGATGTTTTAAATATCTTTATACCAATGGTTCTCAACTCGTTTGGCCATGAGACCCACATTTCCCCATGGTCATCAAGCCGTGACCCACTTTTTTAGGAATTATATATATATATATATATATATATATAGCCTTATTATAATAAATTTGTTAACACAAAATTGTTGACACACACACAAGTACTGTCTCCCTTCACTTAACATACACATAAATTGTAAGAATATAACTAATACTGATAAATAAAAGATATTAAATATCAGTCCCAAACTAGTTTTTGTTAATTCAATGTTGCTATGAGCCACCACTGATGAATAATGAACATCATAGGCTACCTGCATGCAAATTCTTCTCAGCGAACTCACGACGTGCCAGTAACGTGATTTATTGGTATTTTACTTTTATTTTGTGACTTACTAATTTACAACGTAACGACGTTCCATGTTTGTAGTTTCTTTTGCGCTTTATATATAGTGAAGCGATATACAGAGCGCAAAACTAGCGCAGTATAACAGCTGACAGGAAAGTCTGTTTTTCTGAGGTGAGAGACTTTTTATTTCAGCTTGTTAAGTCACAAGTAGTTCCTATTGTGCTGGGTTCTCTGAAGTAGTCGTGATTCCCCTCTCACAACACGCTCTAAACACACCTCTTAAGCACACAGAATAATTTAAGTGCTTATTTTGTTGTAATCGCAGCTTTGAGCGATTATGTAATCGTGGCATCCGTAATCGTAATTAGAAATTCGATTAAATGTGCAACCCTACTAAGAGACTATTATTTCATCTGTCCGTATATTGATTTCATTTGGTGTTTATGGGAAAATGTCTACTCTTTGCTCCCAAAATTGTTTCTATTCAAAAGTAAAACTAAACATCTTCCCAGAATTCCTACACCAAAGCATTCATCTGAATATCGGAATGCTACAAGCCAGTGATCGACTGCTATACTTTCACCTACTTCTCAACCATCTCTTCATACCATCAGAAAAAAGGAATTAGGACACGAGCTACACATCTCTGAGCGCAGGACAGACTGTGAATGAATCCATTTGAAGCTCAGAGGTGATGAGAACTGAGATGAGTTCAATTTCCACAGTGCAATTCTTCATCCCCCAGTTCCTCCTGCATGTCTGGGCATTTCACAGGCGCCTTCACAACCAGCGGTGTATTTCAGCGTAGGAACAGAGGAGTGATGCCTGGAACAGGCATAGTGGTGTGCTGCCTCCTGTAAACAGGCTTATTTATTTCTAAAATGAGCTACAGGTTTAACTCACAGTGGGACACTTTTCTTGTTTCCTTGACAAATGTCTCTACTCTTTCACACAACGGAGGTGAGTGAAGAGATGAGAGAATTGAATTCTTCCTTGCCATCCTTACAAAGGAGAGATGTGCAGCTAAGCAACACTGCCTGCTTCCCCGCTGCTTTCACTACTGTCCAAAACAATGGCTGTTCCTTATCTACGGTATAAGAGACGGTCATTGTTTATCTGGTGCTGAGACAGCAGATACAGCCAGAGCCTTACGGTTTTACACATCTCACTAGCTATCTGCTGTATACAAAGAACACACATTAAGTGCTTATCATTGAGACAAGACAAAGAAATGCGCCAAAATGTGTTTGTGAGCATCTCCACACACACACACACACACACAAAAATCATCTTCACAAGAGAGTTGAGCATAAACAGCAGTGAATCCAGCATCAGTGAGGCTTAATCCTCTTTACTCTTTTGGACTCTGGTTAGCCAATGGGATGCTTATGCCTTTTAATGACTTGCTTTATCAAGCGTGGCTTGAGTCATTAAAGATGTGAAAGAAAGTCAGCCAGAAAAATTAGACTTGCGCCGAATAAATTCATGCTACACTTCAATTCTCGAGTCTGTTCATTTCTGCCAGGGCATGAGCCGAACAGCCACAATATTTGGTATATGAAATGTCATCGTATTAACCAAAAACACTGAACTATTGGAATACCGTGAATTTTCATACAGTATGTATGTCGCTGTATGTATGTAAATACCATGGTACAATGGTTTTCAAACTTTGTAAAAGTCTCTTGTCTCGTGTTTTGTGTGCGCTTGCTTTATGTTTTCATTGGCCAGGCGCTCTTGTGTTATTGTGTCTATGTAGCATGCGGCTCTTGTTTTCATCAGCCGCATGCTTTTGTGTTATGTTTTGTGTGAACATACGGCTTGTGAGTGTTCTCACGGGCTGCCTGTTCCTGTCTTGTTTTGTTTGAGCACATGGCTTGTGATTGTGTTCGCTGGCCATGTGCTTGTGTTTTTGTTTTGTTTGTTGAGAGCACATGGCACAATGAAACAAACATGACAAGCTCTCCAGTCTATTGTCTTAACCCCGCCCATATTGTTATCTGATTATAGAGAGCCTAAGTCCCTCCCCTCCGCTTCCGGCTCATGGGACCTTATGTCGGAAAAAATATGTATGGTAGTCAATGGCGAGAGACAACTTATCTTTTTATTCCGTCTGAACTGTGCCCTGAATTACACATATGATGTTTGTCAATTTAAAAGATAATTATGAAAGTCAAGAAAGTCGCAGTTTGTCATAAAACAGAAGAGTAACATTTAGTTTTATGTGAAAATCGCTCAATGAACTACATCTCTCGTCTCGCACTATGTACGTCACCAACAGTCTGTGTGCAGTCTGGTACAAAACACTCAGGCATGACGGCGTAACGTTACGATTATAACGCAAGACTGTAGAAAAAAATGACAGACGTTAGCTTCAGTAAAGTTAGCTTCATTCATTGAGAGAAAAGGTATGACGTCACATGTGCGCCTTTTGAGTTTGTAGTCTTTGTAATTACGCATTTTCACAGTCTTATACCTCAACAGTTTTACATCAAACTGCGACTTTCTTGACTTTAAAATGTATCTTTTAAATTGACAAACATCATATGTGTAATTCAGGTCACAATTCAAACGAGATCAAAATATTTGTTGTCTCTCGCCATTGACTACCATACAATATTTTTCCGAATTAAGGTCCCATGGTGTTCCAACGGAAGGGGAGGGACTTAGGCTCTCTATAGCGTGTATGCAGACATCACTTTCCCGCCGGAACACGCCCCCCTCAGCCGGACTGAGTGGCAAAAGAGCCTGCTGCGTGACTGGGGTTAATTGGGGAAACTGCGAAAACGCAAGTAAAACAAACGATTATCAGTTCAAACTAAAGGTTGGACTCGATATAGTGTTCCTTACAACTTACCAAAGATCCAGTGATCCATGGATATTGAAATGCAGCCAGGAATCGTGTTTCCTGACATTTATATGTGCCTGATTTCGACGCCGGGGAAATATCATAAAGCAAATTTGCCTGTGAAAGCTTTATATAAATACAATGGGTATAGGTCTAAATCCATGTGATCAGTCATATCAATGTTATATATCATCATATCATCCAGCCTTAAAACTTTATTTAAAAATGTCCAATTATGCAGAATATACAATGGTAAATATTGAATTGATGAGTTATGACAATATGACAATACAATATATAGGGTATGATTTTACCCCTAAATTCAGCATATTGACACAAAATGATAACTGCAAATCCACCTTTTGCTGCCCAGAGTCCAGTTGTTTCTATGAACTGCAGCTATTTGCTTCTCTGTTCTGTAGCTTTCGAGAGTCTGTAAAAATATACCTCAGATTTCTTGTAAAATCTAGTTATACAGTCAATCGCAAAGCTCTTTCCTGTTTTAGATGTTTTTTGTGTGTTTTTCGCGGCATTCATGCTGACATCACATCTGACATACCCTCTATTGGTTCCTTTCCCTTGTTACCCTCCTCGTTTGCTGCCCTATTTATTCTCCTTGTGTTTTCAGTCCTGCGCCAGTTCATTGTCATTTGCACCCCTTGTGTCCTGCCCGGTCATATATAGTCCTGTCTTGCCCAGCCTTGTGCCTTGCTGGTTTGTTTTCCCCCACAGGGTAGTTTTGTTTGTCCATTGTTTCTGCATCTTGAGTCCTCACCTCATCCCTCAACCCCAACCCTGACATCGTAACAAAACACAGGTGAAGAAAAAGCAGAAACAAGCGATAGAAGCATTGCTTATGCACGAGTAAAATAATGTGATCATCAAACATTAAACCGCATATAAATCAAATCTGCCTAATGTTACTGAATGAAAAGTCAACTCGGGAAGAGGTACAGGACTGTGCAAGCTTTGGGGGTGTTGATGGGAGCGATCTACTTGAACCCAATTCGGATGTAGTCTTTGACAAAAAATAAAACTGTAGTCTTTGTTCAAAATGTGGCTTTTTTATGAAACTTACCCACATTCAAGTGATGATAAAAAATAATGTATGATGCTAGAATTTGTTGTTGTTTGATTGTTTAAAAGCAGAGGCTGTTCTTTCTTTTGATATAGGCCAATTGCATGTTCAGATATGCATACAACAATATATTCTGGGGGCCATGACATTTTTGTGACAATTTATCAAAAACGCTGGTGCTGACTGGCAACTAAAACAATCTGTTGTGGAAAGGGTTAAAAAAAAGAGTGTTCTTATCTTTTTCTTGAGATTGTTCTAAAGGCAAACCTTAAGAAGAATTTGAATTCTTAAAAAGAATAAAACAATTAAAATGACTGCAAAAAGCCTCTAAAACCTCCATCTTGTCTTAAATACCCAAAGATAAAATGATTAATGAATTTGGTGGTTTGTTTCAGATATTAAGCATTATAACATAACACTACCTCATATAGTACATATTACTATTGCTAGAGATGTGCACAAGTACTCTGAAGTTAATTAATATTATAATTATGACAATTTTGGCAGCATTATGATTATTACCGCAATCAGGCAGTGCATAAAAACAGCCTTTGAGGTTTTTTTCCCGTTCAGTTGATTACAGAGTCTTCGGCAAGAACCGCCATACAATCAGATAACACTAAAGCTTGTTCTTAAGAAAATAGGCCTATTTGATCATTTCTCAAGAATTGCACTAAGAAACATTCTTACGAACCTAGGAGAGAACCTAGCTTTTCTCTCAGGAAGATTTTGGTAAATCTGGCCCCAGTACTATGATGATTAAGTACTTTTTTGTAAAGGAAAGATATTAGTGGTCCAATGGTGAAATCACTTAATTTTATATAAGAATATATTTTTTTTGAGTGCAAAAAACTGAAAGATAGCATAAAGGTCAGAAAAAAGTTCTTAAAGCAAGACACGGGGGATCCATTGTGAACATACTGATAGAAAAACTTCCTCTTTTCAAGAGGATAGGCAGAAAGCCTGCTGTGCAGCCGCTCTTGCCAGCTGTATTCTGAATCAAAGTCTTCCATGTAGGATACAGAGGCGCAGCATGTGTGAACATGTGTGCATCAAAACTGCCTGAATCACCTTCATTACAACTCACCTCGTCTCCCACTCCCAAACGCTTTCCTTTCTCATTTTCAACCACAGGTTTGGTAGGCTAAGACTTCAGATTCACCTCTAACTCTAAGCTAAGTGAAAGAGAACTGGGGAACATTGTGAATGAATGTGAAGATTACAATCACACCCTGTCTGAGAGGACAGCTTCACAATGTCTTCATCATGTCTGTTCATAAGCCATTATTAAAACTTAGTTCACCAGCATGTTCTTTTAATCTGTTGGCACCTTATTAAATATGAGGGTTTAGTCATATGCACTAACGCACTTCATATTCACACGACAAATGGTTGTTCTGATTAATCGTGTTTACTTCCTTTTCAACTGTAGAATATTGTTGCACCTTATACTTCATCTTTCAAAAATAAGACTTGAATCTATGATGAAATTTGAAGACAGACATTAGAGAAAATATTAGAAACCCCTCCCTGCAGAGTGGTACTCTGGGGTTTTGCTTTGTGCTTCACTATTCTGACTTTCATTGCAAGAAGAAAACACAGTTTTCTCATTGAGATTCTAGGTGTGTGCTCGTCTGTCTCTCACTCGCTGCAGGGAGGGGAACACTTATTTCCTGGACTTACGCTACCTCAAACCTCCACCAACCAAGGCCAGACCACCAGTCCAGCCTCCTCTTCAAATCACCACGGCAACACTCTTTTGTTTGAGACCACCGCCAGCATTCATAGCCCTGAATAATGGCTAAATGGTGGGCATCGTGGTGGTGGGTCAAAACATGGTCCAAATGCATTGCAACAGTGTGTGGCTGAGAAAGATAATGCAAGAACACAGTATTCTTAAATCATGTGCTAGATATTCTAGAGTTTTAAAACAAATAGATTGCCAAACAATGAAAACTGAGTCATTTATTCACCCTCATGTTGTTCCCAACCTGTATGCTCCGGTTTCTTACATATGGGTTTGGACTATTCCTTTAAAAACCTATTCGAAATAGCTTAATAATGATCTTCTGTTATTCTAAATCATTTTAAAAACATAAGAAGAACATTTTTCTTGGGGGGGGATGGGGGGGTTTGGACTATTCCTTTAAAATAGCTAAACTGTTTATTATTACAAAGATACTGTAAAAAAAGAAAACATGATAATACATGCATGAACAGGGAGAATGTGTTTAAGGAAGATTCAGGAGGAAATGGGTTAGCGTGTTACAGTATAATTAAGCCCCCCAAGGGCAACATGATAATGAAAAAGCTGTGTGACTGTGATTGGGTTCAGCTAAACTACACTCACTTTAATGCCCCACCCTCTCTCTCACTCTCTCACTCTCTCACTGTGTGTGTGTATCTATCACCCCTGAAAGCCCACAAGCAAATAACCTGCTAATAATTGCTGTTATAACTGTAAATGTTCACACCAACATGTCACACCAAATGAACGAAAATAGGCAACCATATGAAAACAGACTTTAAAAAAAACAAAAACAAAATAACAACAACAACAATAATAATAATTATAATAAATGCCCCAAGAATTTATATGAGAAAACATAAAAACATAATGAAGCTATACCTAAAACAGCTCTCTGATCAGAAGTGCTAGAAGAAAGTACGATAGATCCTGAGAATTAAAATCAGGCTAAAATCAGCTCATTTAGCCTTTTAAACTTTCTTCAAAATTATATAACCAATACAATCACACACCTAATACGACACCGAAAACCAGTGTATATTCATATATCTCTTCATTGTCCTTATGTGAGCTACTTAAGCACCTGCAGTTTTAGAAAGACATCAAAGTGTTTAGACCCTCTTTAGTTTCAAAATATCATCTTTTTTGTTCCATGGTGGAAAGAAATTCATGCAGGTTCGGGACAATATGAGGGCGAGTAAATTACAGAATTTTTCACTTTCCCTTTAAGTCAGCAGGAGCCACTGTGCAGAGCACATAACAGTTGTTACATGACAAACATTTAACACCATGTCATATTAACACAGGAAGTGATGCAGAACTGAAATATGCATTTACAGATGTTTTATATATACAATATAGAATCATATCAAACCGTCCATACTATTATTCTACATACTGTAGTGACTCCTGTAAACATGTTCAGTTGGGCTATAGTTTCCAGTATACAGGTACATACATGTGACAAGAGAAGTCTTGCTTTCTCCACTATAACGGCTCCCTATTTCTAGCAAGCAAGTGAACACCTGCCCACACAATACACACTTTGCTTTAAGCGTTTGGTGTGAGGGGCGGATCATATTCCACCAACCAACCACCCAGAACACCCTAGAAAATTGTACTAAAAACAACCTAGAAACCACCCACAACATCCTCTGTCCAGGCAAAAAAGTTCTGACGTATACTGGCGGACACACACAAACATGCTCATAATCTTCTCCTAACCCACAGACAAGCAGCACAACTCACAGATGGTATAGGAAACATTGGATATTGAATTGTGTGTTTCTCTCTTTTAACACCTGCTGAGTGTCTGGCTCAGTCACTCATCAGCAAAACTGACCAGCGGGCAACAATGCTGGCCAGTCCAGCGCTGTCCACACCACCTTCAGTGCCATGCCTGCGAGCACAGCGCAGGGGGGTGCCGCAGATGTCCTCAAATATGACAATGAATAGAGAAGCAAGAGCCAATGAAAAAATGAAAGAGTGGAAAGACATCTTGGCAGGGAATGGTGGTGCTGCTTGAGTTGACTCTGAGTGAGTGAGTGGGTGAGTCAGTCAGTCAGTGAGTCAGAGATTGAGTGAGTGAGTGAGTGAACCGGGACGTTTCACTGTTTGTATCACTCTGCTTGCCTGTGTTCACAGCATTATAAAGTATGAAAGTATGAGAGTTTTTGCATGGAGCGAGGAGCATGTTATTTGAAAGTCTGATCATCTGTGTTTTCACTCAGTTCTCTCACCAGTGAACAGGGAGAAGGAGATGGAAAACTCAAAGAGGAGTGGAGTCGAGCCGGCTTCTTTTATTGTTTTTTTGTTGTTCGTATTTCATTAGACCAAATTTGTCTGAAACACAAGTTACTTGATGTATGAACTTCTTGTTCATTTTAAATAATAATTTTACTACACATTATTTATAATATAATTTAATATAAAATGTAACATTTGTAGAATGTACACATTCTGAGAAACATACAGTTCAGTGTACTATGTTACTATGAAGGAATTTTCCATACTGGTGTTTTACCCATATTTTTAATTACACATTGCATTGTGTTTTGTTCTAGATTTAAGTTATAACTTTGCACAAAAATAAATACAATTCTTTAGAATGTATATTATATACAATAACTATTCTAAATACTTTTATAAAATAAAAATGCATTGATTATTCGCTAATACAAGACCAACAGACAAGTTTACACGTACACACACATATTTATTTACTTATTTATATGTAATATGTGTGTAGCACAAATAAATATACTGTATATACATAGAAACACACACACACACACACACACACACACACACATACATACATACATATATATATATATATATATATATATATATATATATATATATATATATATATATATATATATATATAATTTGTTATATCATTATTATAATAAAATTACTTTATAAATAAATGTAAAAAAATACAATTAGTGGTTAATTTATTAAAAACAAGTTTATTTAATACACCAATATTTACAACCATCCACTCTGCTATAGATATCGGTATTGATATAGACCATGAAAAATGCACATCGGTCCATTCCTAGATAAAAACCAATTTTAAAAGCAGCCATCAGTTTGCTTCTCCACTCTCTTCTTTCTCTTCCTCACCCACACACTTTCAAACCAACACACAGG
Organism: Abramis brama; assembly: GCF_963993115.1. NCBI lineage: Eukaryota > Metazoa > Chordata > Actinopteri > Cypriniformes > Leuciscidae > Abramis > Abramis brama. The sequence continues at coordinate 25,276,000 of NC_139965.1, read as the reverse complement.
ACAAAGCAGTAGACTGTTTGCCTCCTGTCAGCCATCTGGGCTGTGGCAGCTGGGAGCAGACCCTTCAGTGCCTCCAGAGAGAAAGAGATGGGGTTGAAAACAAGGAGAGGGAGAAGAGGAAAGAGCCAGAGAGGGGGGGAAGAGATGCATAGATGCAAAAATGGAGCTATGTGAAGCAGCAAATCAAGACCACCGAGTTTAACTTTCAAACGGCCACAGGCATTCTGATCCATCTTATTTGCTCCTCCCTAATATTCTTTATTTGCTGCGTTTATGCAATCAAAACACAAGCAAAAGCACAAAATTAAGCATATATCACCATTAGCAGCAGCGTTATGACATGAAACCCATTTGAATCTATATTTAGCCTTTATGAATCTCCCTTTTATGAGCCCCTAACATTAGTTTTAGTATTAGTACAGCATTGGGATGCAGAACACAATAAGAATGCATTAAACTAGATGTGTGAGAGAATAAGCAGAAGCACTGAAATAATGAGAAGCAGAATTTGCTGAAGGAAACCATCCAGTTTCACTCGCCATTACAGGTTAAGTTGGGCTGCTTTGCCTTGGAGTATCAATCATTCCCACCCAATAACTTTCATGGTGTACTCCCCATGCCCCCATATAAATGATGGCCATGACCTTTGCTAGACATCTGATGTATGAGTCATTATAGCACCTGTGCCTGCTGCTGAATACAGATTTCTAAAGCAGGGTAACATTACTGAACACCCTCATTAGGGCAGCATCTCTAATATATCAGCAGTAAATGGGAGATTCTTTGATGAATGTTGGAGATCACATTTGTACATATCGAGCAATGATGTCCATAACAAATTGGACAAAATGCAAAAGTAGTCCTTACGCAGTCTATTCTATTCTTATTGGCCAGCCACCACCAAAACACATTTGTGGATATTTGCGGGCCAATAATGACCAATAATTCTTCATTATAGAGTAACTTGATGGACTGGTCATTAGACGGGAGGAAAAGGGGAGCACACAAACCAAACCACCTTTCGTAGAACTGCCTTCAGATAAAACACATCCATGATAGATTTGTAGGAGTTCTCAATAAAAACAAATGAACTTTTTATTTGCCGAAAGGAAGTTGATTAAAAGTCAACAGGGTTGGAGGATCGGTCAACGCTCAGGGTGATGAGGTGGTTGATTAATGAAGGCTGAGGACAAAATGGTCAATACTGAGAAGGTTATGCTCAGAGATAATGCAGCACTGAGGCAGAGAAATGTGGAAAAGCTCCACCCACTGACAGCCTCAGCTCATTAATTATTCATGAGGCTGCAAATGACACAAACACACTATGCTCATCAACTGGGGTGCGTTGGGAGCATAGAGAAGGGTGTGTAGGCAGATTTTTGCATGTCTAAGTTAAGTTCCTCTTAGTCAAAATTTCATGTTTAATTCAATGCGTTACTTGCTGTTTCTTTGTAATAGCTTTTAACATTTAATAGCAATTTATATTAAAAAAATTCAGTGTAGTACATTACTGTTTATCATGTTTATCCTGCAATACAATGCAGATATTTCTTCAGCACTTATTCTTTGTTACCTTCAGGTAACTTGCTGTGCAGCTGTACGAGTGTGAGGTTAAACCCCTGATCTGTTCACAGAGGTTTTGGAGGTCTGACCAGACCCAGGGGATCCTGCAGGCCAGAAAAAGAGAGAAAGGATGCAGACAAGAGGGGCAAAATCACCTTGTGCATCAAAACACTACCACTCTCCGTGTCTAACGCCCAGAGGGACAGCGAGTCCCAGAGCACAGCAGAACAGAGTGTTCCTCCTCATAATTCTCACCGTTGGGACACAGCAGCAGCATAAGTCACTTCAAAAATAAACACTAAAGCTAGGAAATGAGTTCAGAAACTAAGGGGGTCTGTTGAAGAACTGAGGGTGTAAGAGCACACACAAACATGCAATACACAGTCTGCGTGCAGTACGAATAATGCATGATTCAGAGCTATTTTAAGACTTTTTTTTTTCAGCAAACTCTGCATTGCGTGCTACTTTCTGCCCACTTTATCTGTATGGATAACAGAATTCAGTAGTTTGGCTTAAAAAACAATTGAATCACATTAAACTCTTGATGTCAAGATTATGTTTAGTTGCGTTGTGTTTTGGTTTCATTTTCCCTGTTGTCGTTTTATCTGTTACTGGTCATTGTTAGTTTCCACAGTTACTCATTAGTTACACACCTGTTCTTAGTTCTGTTAATAACTTTGTGTGAATTTAAGCTTTGAGTTTTCACAGTTCTTTGCTCAGTGTTGTTTGTTGTCAAGTTTTACGTGTTGTTTTGGCCAGCTTTTTCCTGTGATCACCTGAGTGGATTTTGAACTGATTAAAGATCAGATTGCTGATATGCCTGAGTCGTGTGAATTACTGCAACCCGTAAGTGACACTTGTACTTTTAGAACTTTTAACCTTAGACCACATACAGTATAAGGGTCAAAAAACTGTATGTCGGTCTTCAATGTGTTTGTAATGCCTCAGAATTGAATAAAATACTAATAATTGTTTTTTCCTTGAAAAAAGTTGTTTTGAAACTAAAATGCTTCTAATCTTCATCTTGACCCATATATACATTTCAGAGCTTCGAACTTGATCTGTAAAAAGATGTTTTTTGTCAGGTAACCAAAAAATGGCTTTATTCAAGGCATATCATTTTATATGACAGAATCAACCTGGATACATCAGGTTACAGCACTAAAAGTCATTTTAAGTTAAATATAGCTCTTTAAAAAGTAGTAGCTACACATTTTCATGTAAGAGTGTGAGGAGTCAGCATCAGCTGGGTCAGACTGTCAGCATTGTGCTTCTGGTGGCCTCTCCACACTAAATGCAGTCTGAACTCCGGCGCCTGCTCTGTTTGATATTTATTATTTTAAGACACAGTATGCCTCAGGGTATATAAGTCATATCAGTCTTTGGGGAAAAGCAGGTCAGAGACAAATAAACAGGGTGACCATTCCTGAGAGCTAAAAAAAGACAAAAACTGACATACTACAAGGTGGTTTCTGGCATACAATGTAGCGATGCACCAATATGTACATTTTGGCCGATACCGATAACCGATAATTCTTTTTATTTGAAAGCCGATGACCGATATATTGGCCGATAAATCTAAATCAAATTTTTATAGAATTTATGAGAGCCTGATTACAAAAACAAAAGTCTCACCATTAAAAGCCATGTCTCAAGCACACAGTTATAGGGCCCTATCTTGCACCCAGCGCAATTGACTTTGTACACCGACGCATGTATCATTCCTATTTTGCACCCGCGCACAGCGGACTTTTCCCTCCACAGACGCACGCCTATAAACTAAGGAGTGAACTTGCGCTCCCGGGGGGTGGTGCAGCGAAAAGAGGAGGCGTGTTTCGGCGCCCAAGCGCCCAAGACCCGCCCACAAAGTTACTTGCGTTTCAGATCGTTAAAATAGGGCCCATAATGTTCTCATTATAATTTTATGTAGCCTATATGACAGACTTGCGCTGTGTGCATGTTGCACGTAACTGTATTTTCCTTTTTTGAAGTGATTCCAATCATATTTCAAGCCATTTAAAACCATCATTGTGAACGGTGAGCATCTGAAGTGTCTCACCTTAAGGAAATAATCCATTATTTATCGGCTTTAATATATCGGCTGATACCGATATGGTGGCCGATATATCGTGCATCCCTAATACAGTGTGATCTACACAGACAGAGACTGGTGTAAAACAGGGTCCCACAGAAGAAGCTATGTTCTCTTATCTACTTAAGCAGACTGTTTCTCCCGTCATGCGTTAGGTTTTGGATTAGCATGACAAGCTGACATCACAAAGTGCCTCTGTCTGAGTTTTGAGAGTAAAGCTGTAATAGGAAACTGCTCCATGAGACCCACTGTCCTACTCCAAAACACCTGTGTGTAAATTTCAAGTTATCCTGAAGACATTGATTAGCTGGTTCAGGTGTGTTTGATTAGGGTTAAGGCTAATTCTGTAGTGTTCGAAATGCCACCGATAACCTTGAATAGGGCACTATTTGAGGGAACAGCCATTTGAAGAGCTATCCGAAACCATAGTGGATGTTATCATGCACTCATTCAATCCCATAATGCACCGCAATAAAGAGTGTAGAACCGATGTAAGCTCAACGGCTATAGAATACCCATAATGCACTATGAGAGTTGTGCTGAATGAATTCCCGCGTCTCGCCAGAAGATGGCGCCCGCAGCTGAATCATCCATCCATCCATTTTCCAAACCGCTGATCCAATGTGGGTACAGCGTAATATCATACAGGTATAAATTCATTTCTGATTGATTATTAAATTGTTTAATTAAGGCGGCTTATACACAGTTCCCATAAGATAAATCTCTTCATTACAACTGGAGCTGCCAGTTTGCCAAATTTCAAATTATTATTGCAAGCACAAACTATGCAAAAGTGGCAGCCCTTACGGTGCACTCAGTGTCTGAATTCACTCACTTGTTTTTTTTCATTCAATCCTTAGAGTGTACTATATTAGTGTAGGGAATAGTGAATGAGGGTAAAGAGGGTAATTTCGAACACAGCCTGAGCCTGGGTCTCCAGGAGTAGAGTTGAAGACCTTTAATCTACACCTCTGGGCCCGCATTCATAAAGATTCTAAGAATCCTCTCAGAAAACTCTTAATTTAGCTTAAAAACTTTTACGTAGGAGTCTTAGCTTAAGAGCAATTCGGGACTGATCTGAGAGCAACTCTGAGTAAGGAAAAGACAAAAACTTTTATCTTAGTAAATCAAATCAAATCAAATCAAATCAAGTATATTTGTATAGCGCTTTTCACAATACAGATTGTATCAAAGCAGCTTCACAGTATTAAAATAAAATAATACAACAAAGTTTGTTTCTAGTGGAATTTATTGATTGATAGAATAAAATTAAATATCCCCAAAATATCCCCAACTGAGCAAGCCAAAGGCAACAGTGGCAAGGAACCGAAAAAAACTCCATCAAGCGGCCTAATGGTGTCCTAAAACTCCATCAGGTGACCTAATGGAGAAAAAAAAAACCTTGGGAGAACCCAGGCTCAGTCGGGGGCCAGTTCTCCTCTGGCATTTATGAACTAGAGGCCGGATTGTAGTTTGAAACTGTGAGATTAACAATATTATATGAATGCCTGGCTGAAAAGATGCGTCTTTAATCTAGTTTTAAACTGGGAGAGTGAGTCCGAGCAACGAACAGTATCAGGAAGGCTATTCCAGAGTTTTGGAGCCAAATGTGAAAATGCTCTCCCTCCTTTGGTTGATCTGGATATCCTAGGTATGACCAAAAGCCTTGAATTTATTGATCTTAAAGAGCGCGATGGATTATAGGGTGATAGAAGATCCGCTAAATAGACTGGAGCTAAGCCGTTTAGGGCTTTATAAGTCAGTAGCAATACCTTGTAATTAATACGGAACTTTATAGGTAGCCAATGTAGTGATGATAAAATCGGTGTTATATGATCATATTTTCTTGATCTAGTAAGAACTCTAGCGGCTGCATTTTGGACTAACTGTAGCTTGTTTATTGAGGATGCAGGACAACCGGCTAATAAAGCATTACAGTAATCTAGTCTCGAGGTCATGAATGCATGAACTAACTTTTCTGCATCAGAAACTGATAGCATATTACATAGCTTAGCAATGTTTCTAAGGTGGAAAAAGGCTGTTTTTGTAACATACGAAATATGATTTTCAAAAGACAGGTTACAATCGAGTATAACACCCAGGTCTTTTACTGTAGAGGATAAAGTAACAGGACATCCTACGATGTCAAAGTTGTATTGTGAGAGGTTCTGTGGGCGTTTTTTTGAACCGATAAGTATTACCTCTGTCTTGTCTGGATTTAATAATAGAAAATTACGCGTCATCCAATCTTTTATATCTTTAACACACTCTGTCAATTTGGATAATTTAGCGTTTTCATCCGGCCGTGATGAAATATATATTTGAGTGTCATCAGCATAACAATGGAAACTAATTCCATGTTTCCTTATAATATTTCCAAGTGGCAGCATATATATTGAGAATAACAGAGGGCCCAACACAGATCCCTGCGGCACTCCATAGTTTACTGGAATTATGATCGATTTTTCTCCATTTAAATAGACAAAATGGTAGCGGTCTGATAAGTATGATCTAAACCAGCTTAATGCTTGTCCTTGAACACCAGTATAATTTTGTAGTCGATCTAAGAGTATTGTGTGATCTATAGTATCGAACGCAGCACTTAGATCAAGTAAAACTAGTATTGAGATGCAGCCTTGGTCAGAAGCTAAGAGTAAATCATTTGTGATTTTAACGAGCGCAGTTTCAGTGCTATGATGCGGCCTGAATCCTGACTGAAACTTTTCATAGATATCATTTTCTTGCAAGAAAGAGCCCAGTTGAGTGGACACAACTTTTTCTAGTATTTTAGACATAAAAGGTAGATTTGAAATGGGTCTATAATTTGCTAGATTATGCGGGTCTAATTGTGGTTTCTTAATGAGAGGTTTTATCACTGCCAGTTTAAATGTTCTTGGAACATGACCTAAAGATAAAGATGAGTTAATAATATTGAGGAGAGGCTCTTCCACTACAGGTAACACTTCCTTCAGTAGTTTAGTTGGTATAGGATCTAATAAACATGTTGTTGTTTTAGATGAAGTGATAAGTTTATTTAACTCTTTTTGTTCTATAGTTGTAAAGCACTGTAATTGTTCTTGCGGGGGGAAAATTGAGGCTGAATTATAAGGTGCGATTGAGGATTGAACGTTTACAATTGTGGTTCTGATGTTTTCTATTTTCTCAGTGAAGAAGTTCATGAAATCATTACTACTAAACTGTAACGGGATATTTTGTTCGGGTGACGTCTGTTTATTTGTTAGTCTAGCCACGGTGTTAAATAAAAACCTAGGATTGTTTTGGTTGTTTTCTATTAGTTTGCGGAGATGCTCAGCCCTGGCCGCTTTTAGGGCCTTTTTATAACGTGACATACTGTCTTTCCACGCGATTCTAAAGACCTCTAAATTAGTTTGTTTCCATTTACGCTCTAAATTACGGGTTTCTCTCTTTAGAACATGCGTAGTATTATTGTACCATGGTGCTTTAATTTTCTCTGTGACCTTTTTTAATCTAACGGGTGCAACAACATCCAATGTTCTAGAGAGAATGGTGCTCATAGTGCTAGTTAGTTCTTCTAGTTCATCTGTTTGTTTGGGTTCAGGCAGCAGCTGAGACAGATCAGACAAGCAACTCGAGAAATTATCTATGGTGGATGGAAGGATTGTTCTGCCTGGTCGAAAACGCGGCGCCGCATGACATATTACAGCAGTACGTAATATGCAAGTTACCAAGTAATGGTCAGTGACATCATCACTTTGTGGAATGATATCTATATCGGTTGGATCGGTTCCATATGATATAATTAAATCGAGTGTGTGATTAAGACGATGAGTTGGTCCGGTGACGTTTTGTTTGACCCCAAAGGAATTTAATAAATCTATAAACGCAGCCCCTAACGCATCATTTGAATTATCTACGTGTATGTTAAAATCTCCAACAATTAATGCTTTATCTACATTGACCAATAGATCTGAGAGAAAATCTGCAAACTCTTTTAGGAAATCAGCGTAAGGCCCAGGCGGTCTATATACGGTAGCCAAGGCTAGAGATAATATGGATTTTTTTCTAACATCTAAGAGCGTAACATTTAGTACAAGTATTTCAAACGAAATAAACTTATAACCCGTTTTCTGAGTAACATTGAGAATATCTCTATAGACCGCTGCAACACCACCGCCGCCACGACCAATCAGACGGGGTTCGTGCTTATAGGAGTATCCTGATGGAGTAGACTCATTTAGACCGAAATAATCATTAGGTTTAAGCCAAGTTTCAGTAAGGCAAAGCACATCGAAGCTATTATCCGTGACTATTTCATTTACAATAACTGCCTTAGGTGTGAGTGATCTAATGTTTAGAAGACCTAGCTTTAGAAATTGTTTTTGGTTACTAATAGCAACATTTTCTGGTTTAATAACAATTAGATTTTTTCTAGATCCTGCAGTAGATTTATTATTTGATCTCACTAAACGAGGAATAGACACAGTTTCTATGCAATGTTCTACACTATTTATATCAGTTAATTTGGTGCAGCAGAGACTATGATTTGAACTTTTGGTTACTAGTCAAAAGGTATTTAACATTTTGGAGATGTTATCTGACAGAAGATCCGATCCGAATCTGCTTGGGTGTAAGCCATCAGCACGGTAAAGCCTAGGACGCTCCCAAAACAGATTCCAATTATTTACAAAGAGCAGTTTCTGCTCATTGCACCATGACATTAACCATTCATTTAGCGCGAATAATCTACTAAACTTTTCATGACCTAGTCGGTACGTGGGAAGCGGTCCTGACACAATGATCGTTATATCAGGCGATGTGCTGCGTACCGTATCGATCAGATTCCTGAAGTCTTTCTTCAGAACCTCTGTCTGGCGCAGCCTGATGTCGGCCCCTCCCGCGTGCAGGACCACAGTTCCGACGCGCTCGTTCAGAATCTCGGGAACGTGAGCAGCGATTTCAGAAACACGAGCACCAGGAAAGCAGTGACTATGCACCTTACTTTTATTTAACGTAGCGTGTACGTGTCGAACGATGGAATCACCGATGATCACAGCATCGCGTTCTGTTTCGCGAAGAGGGGAGAAGCGGTTTTGTGTGGATATCTCGAAAACCGGGAGGGTCGGAGAGAGTTTTCTTGGTCTAGACCTGACTCGCGTCTTCCGCTGCGGAAATATCCAGGCTTCGTGGTGGCGTGTTGGAGCCGGAGTGAACGAGACCATAGCTGATCGCGGCCTCGACGCTCGTGACCGATGCTGAGTAACGCACGGAGTAGACGAGGTCGGAGTCAGCGGGTTAGTAACGTTGATCACTGATTTGTGTGCATCGGCGCGTGATGTTTCAAGAGCTAACCGCCGGTCTATCAGCTCGGCTTTTCTCACTAAAAGGTCGTGGATCTGTTTCTCAACAGCTTCCAGCTCAGACTGCAACGCGTGTAGCTCAAATGTGTCCTCACCTGCACCAAAAGGTAGACTACTTACATCTGATATATTCGCCATTTTAACAGATGGACAGTAAGTTAAGTTAGCAACGACGCTACCAGTGATGCTATCAATATTAATACTAATTTATGACTGAAGTCTTGGATATAATCCGTCTTTTTAGTGGTACAGGTGTAGAGTAGACGCACGATAGGCGAAAAAATGTTTGTTTGTAAGTGAGTGTGGAGAAGACGCGTTCAGCCGTGATCCACAGGAGTAACCTATAAGAGTATCCGACGTTGGATCACTAAGAAGGCGGGGTTGACCCCGTTGCTATGTATGACACAATCTTTTGAAGACTGTGATTGGTTGGTTGTCCAAGAAGGGGAAAAAAGTGATTTTAAGTATAGGGTCTATTCTAAGCCTTCACTTTGAAATTACATGCGTCATTTTTCCTATTTGACCGTTCTCACACACACACATTATATATATACATCCTTATTTTATTAACCATGCTGTTAATTTCATATAAGGTATTTGCTTGGCTTAGAATGATAAAAATTGTTCCACTCTTTCCAATTACACTGATTGCTGGCATGTCTATTTAAATGGTGGTTTGAATGTTGGTTTTAATGTATCAAACATGGAATTTTCCCAGTTGCCAAATATCGTAATGTAGTGATTACTTTCATTTCGGGCGCTATGGTATTTCTGCGCTGTGCTGGAGATATTAGCGTGTCTCTAAAAAGATCTGTCACAAACATGATCCCTGCACGATCTAATCTATAGCGTTTTATTAACTCACTGTCATCCATTGTCTGCAACACATTTCTTCTCCCTCTTCGTCTTTCTGCCATTTTCTCCACTGCTAAAGAAACTCTTAAGCCTCTTAAAAGTCCTCGTCCATGCTCCTAACAATTTTAACCTTAAAACCTCTTTTAAGGGTTAAGATGCTTTCTGAATTACTTTTTTCTTTACTAGGATTTTTTATTTAAATTTAAGAGTAAACGCCCACATTTCTAAGAATTTTCTTAGAATTTTGTCACTAGGAGCTACTCTTTGCATTAAGATTCTTTATGAATACGGGCCCTGATCTTCAACTACTAACTTTATCTGAAAACAAACTCAATTCAGACAACATATGTACATTTAGATAAGAATATGAAAGGTCCTATAGCACAGGGCTTTTAAACTGGGGTGCTTGAGGGGTCAACAGAAGATTTGAATGACTGAATGAATCGACAAAATTACATACAATATGTCCTTTTAGGCACTCAAAATGTACTTGTTGACTTAAGATTTTACTGTAAATATAAGTTTCACAATTAATAATCTATCATTATTATTAGTGCTAATGTCATTAATGTTAATCATCTAACATTATTAATAGTGGATAAAAAAAGATATGCCATTGCCATCAGCTTGATGTGAAGTAAATACTGCGCATATCACATTTTAAATTATTTTTTCATAGAACAGTAAAAATATAAAAGCCAATAATTTAATTTTGGAAATAACATATCTTTACATTAATACCATTGTGCCATTATACCATTATACTTTAGGAAGGGGGTCCCTCGCAAGGGGATCATCATATTTGAGGCGCCCTGGCATCAACAACTTTGAAAAGCTTACAAAGGGTAAAAAAACAAAAACAAAAAACATTCTGAAGCCAAAATATCAAATTATTGTTCTGTTTGCTCATATCATGCCAAGGGACTGGATTCATTTGGAGCAACATTTGTGTTCAGAATGAAACTAAATTGCCTAAATGACTAACAAAATGATAACAAAAGGAATATGATAGTCTGCCAGAGAGCACATACTGTATATACTTGTAAACACTCACCCGCACACAAATTGCACATGATCACAACACAAATAGCATCTAAATCTGATACACAGAGATCATCTGGTTAGGTCAAGCGTTGCAACACCGAAACATTCAGCATTTGAAAATGCTGTTTTAAGGTGTATTATCTTTAAGTATAACAAAATGACATCAAGCAGGCAGCTGAGACTATGTTTCTCTTTAAGGCATCAGTAATAAGCCATCCTGCAGCCTCTGAATTGATTCTGTATGCAGTTGAAAGCATGTGTGCTGGCAAAGTAACAGAAACTTCCACATTCAGTCTGACTCCTCTGCACCAAATGCACGGATTAAGAGCCTATCATCACTGCAGGAGCGTATCATCAGTTTACACTGAGGCTTTTCATGGCTACTGTTCATTAAACAGCCAGATCTTCTTTTTTTTACATAATTTCTTGAGGCTTTTAAAGACTTTTTATGAGAACTCATACCATCACTGGTCTAAGATAAAAAAATAAATCAGTCAACCCCCCAGTTTTAAACAGCAGACTGGTGTGTCTGGGTCCAACATGGCTGCTGGCCTCCTGGGTGCCCTGTCAGTTTGATGTTGACAGATTGAAACTATCTAAAGAAGATTACGTGCCTTCCTTTAGATCGGAGGGTGAATCACAACACTATCTTGCTCTTTCAAAGCATTCGGCAGGACGGCTAACTGCCATAAGCGAAGCGAGAGCAGTCTGAACTGAATCCCTTCTCTCTGCATCCACTAATCCTCTTTTGCACTTGATCAATCATGAGCTTTGCCAAACCCAATCACAGAACACACTGCAAAGAAATGAAAAGAGAGAGGAAAAATGTGTCTGTCCAACCAAAATCCCCCTTGAGGATGTTTCAGTCACAACCAGTTTGCACCGGTTATAATAGGCAGTGTTGAACAGATGTTTCATAAGGATAGGAAGATGTTTTCATTTCATTTATTAGGTTAATATAATGTAATCCAATAGCAACAGCAGCACATTGTTTACTCTCACCAGCAAGAGTTTTATGCAGTTTTATTATTTATTACAAAGGATAATACAAGTTTCACGGAACATAATGCAGCCTGAATAGGAAAAGAAATGACAAAGAACAAGGGAAATATGAAGGATAAAGATAACAAGAAAAGAAGCCATGACTGAAGAGAATAAATCAACAGGGCCATTTGGTGCTTTCAGTCATGTCAGAAGGATTGTATTTACGAGCTGAGCTCACATCACCTAAAGTCACAATTACCAGTGGAGTGGGAAAATCAATGCTTTCTTTAAACCTAAACTGACCAATCCTACCTTAGCAACTGTTACCGTCTACCATCAGACTTGTATTAGAAAATCTGCTAAATCTAGACTATACAAGATCTGTGTGTTTAGACAATTTTAAATGCAATTATATGTAAATTATTCCAAAACACACTAACATATTATTGCTAAGTCATTAGTGACTCATCATGGTATCCAGAGAAGATACAAGAAGTATTTTTTTTCCTTTCGCAAATTTTTCAAAAGTTCAAAAGTCAAAGTTGCCACAGTCACAAGATACAAAATACAAATTAGTGCCAAAGTCGGGAAAACAGCACATAAAAATGCTTTCCGATGTCTAAATATGTTCAATCCCACTTAAGAATGATTTCTAATCCTATTTTACCAGTTTCTGAGACAATTTCGTCCTAGACAATCACCATCTGAATTGCGATCTTCCCGATTTTGAGATGTACTATTGAGAATATCCAGACTGGAACAAGCCTATGGACTTATGTATTTGCACAATTTAAAACACAGTATTGCATTAAATAATCAGTTGTCAAAATAATTATTAAATCCTGAGTTACACTTTAAAAATTACTTAGTCTTCACTGTATAAATTAAATATACATTGATTCTTATTAAAACTACTTAAGTTATTCAGTCAAAAGCATTGAGGGATTTTGTCTTTGTCTTTTGTTTAACATTAATGACACAGATAGCAGCAGGTATTTGCATTAGGCTTAAAGTCCGAATGCATGGATCTAAAATAATGACGCATACGCTTTCTTTCCCAACTGTTTAGACTTAACGGACTGTCTTATATGTAAACACTCGCCAAGACGGACATTTTGACACATTTTTGTGTATATTTGACTGTTGAGGTGCACGCACAAAAAGTACACTTTGCTCAACCATATTCCACTCCGTCTTGCAGCAGGCACACAGAAAGTGCATGAGGATCGATTTCTTTTTCTTTTTCTTAAGCATTTCCCACAGTAGACTGCATTTCATGCACAGTCATGACTCATGTTACATGTTTTGACTGATTTGGACGTTAAGTTTAGGCTTTTATGAAGGGGTGAAAGCACACCGCTTTAAAGGAAAGGAATGGCATGGCATGCGGCACAAAGATCATTTTAGCTTGATTATCACATTTTTATAATCGTTGGAAGCCAGAACCGAAACCGAAACTATAATTTGATTCATCGCACAGCCCTACTGCCGTTGAATTGTTTTTCAAATGCATCACCACGCATGAAAGACACATGATATAATTTGGCCAGTCAGCACAGCCATATAGTAGGCAATCAATGCTGTATTTTAACATTATTACGAGGACATAAAAGATCACGATCTCTACGATTCGCTTGAAAAGTAGATCATGGACGTCTTTAAGATCAATCACGATATAAAATCGTCAGATCGCCAACCCTAATGGAAACAGAACTTCAATACACAAAGCCATTCCATTAGACAAGTTCCCTCACCAATTTCAAATGTAAAAAACGAATCTACTACTGAACCACTGTTACAATATTGTCATATTTCAATGAACTTCAGAGGAGGGCAGCCAGCATGCCTCCATTTCCATCCATTTAAAAAATATGCCAGTAAGGGCACGAGGCAGCACAGCAGGACACACCAGCACGTTTTGCATTTTTGTCTCCATTTGTATGCAAATTCTTCCATTATTGCTTGATTTGTAAGACCAAGGGCAGTAACACATTTCATCAAATGCTACATTTCCCCACCTACTGATGCTGTGCCCTGAATAAAGTACAAGGCCAGAGAAATACAGCGGAAAGCAGCAGAATCAGTGTTCTGCAAAACAGTAACAATAATTTAGTCAACAAGAACAAATAACATTTCAAGTTACATACAGTGTCATAAGGACATGCAGTCCGTGAGAAACACTTTCTGCTCCAACTGAAAAAAAAGAGTGCGACAAAAATTCAAATCTAAAAATCTGGAAAAACGTATATACCGATTCATCAGATATCATCAAATCATCAGAGTGCACACCAGTGTTCCCGTGATCCTGACTGTATTGTCAATTTCGAAAACTCTTATGAACTAGATAATTTTAATGATTCAGTCAAAAGATTCACAAAGTATCTTCAAACTCACACATGAGTAAACGGTTTGACTCAGAGGACAAGTTCAAAGCTGCTACTGAATCGTTACTGAGTTCCGACACCCGAGTTCCCTCACTGAATCATTTTTCGATTATGTCCTATCCAAGCATTTTTAAGGTATACTTCAGGTTTGACTTCGATTGGATGGCATGTTGAAACCATAATCAACACAGCGATTTTTTTTCAGGTTTCCCTGTAAATATATTATAATTATATAAATATTTATATAATATTATATTTATATGGCACAAATACAGTCATGTAGCCTAGAAATCTAGACGCACCCTAGCGGCAGCAAAATTTATTTTGCAGCCAGGGTAGTCTAGCAACTCTCCATTGACTTTCGAATTGGAAAAACCTAAATTGGGTCAGGCCAATCACATCGTGTATAGAGTAGGCGGGGCGGGCTTAACATAATGACGACAGAGTTGCGACGGTTCCTGCTACTTGAAAGCAAAGAATGGCGGCTGGAGAACAGTCTTTCGAATCGGCTTTGGCCGCGACTCTGGAGGACTTGGAGTTAATTTTTTCTTTGAGAAAAGAGCAAAGAACGGCACTTAAGTCATTCTTAAAGGGATAGTTCACTTTGAAATTAAATTTTGGTATGTTTTAGCTTACCTCAAGGGCATCCAAGATGTAGGTGTCTTTGTTTCCGCAGTAGTTTCAATTTTGATATTTTTAGGTCAAACCGTTCTTGTCTGTCAGTCATATAATGCAGGTCTATGGTCACCACCTCAAAGAGCATGTACAGAGAAGTCCAAATTAAACAATTCCCCATCGTAAGTACACATTGATGACCTAAGACACGAAACGAGCGGTTTGTGTGAGAAAACGAACAGTATTTATATCGTTTTTACCTCTTGTACACTTTCCGGCACTTGTGCAGGCTAAGCCAGAACGCGCGCACACGTCACACACCAGGAAGCGCGCGCGCCCACAGATCACTTGGACGTGGTTGTGTAGAGGTAAAAACGATATAAATACTGTTCGTTTTCTCACACAAACCGCTCGTTTCGTGTCTTAGGCCATCAATGTGTACTTACGATGGGGAATTGTTTAATTTGGACTTCTCTGTGCATGCTCTTTGATGTGGTGACCATTAGGGCTGGGTAAAAAATATCGATTTCTCGATTTTAATCGATTCTCATTTTTACGAAACGATATCGATTCTTAAATCCCAAGAATCGATTAGTCATCCTGTTTTCAGTGATGAATGAATGGAACATTGTTGCGCGCATCCCATTCAATAAATCGCAATAATCTTTGTGCTTTGTTATTATTAATATGAAACAAAGTCTCAATTTCAAATTACGTCCATTTTCTTATGAAATTCAAAAACATAAATAGCCTACCGTTTTGGCGCTGTGGCGTGCGATCGCTCTGGCGCAGCTCAGCTTAAAAGAAGCAGCATCGCGGAGTGCACACGATCTTCTCTTCCACCTTAATAACACCAGTTACAGCGCGAGATAAACATGAATGAGCTTCTGAAAATGTGTTAAAAGGTAGAGTACAACTTATCGAAGTCCGTATCATGTCACATGGAATCGCTCAATCAGTGTTTCAACCGTGGAAAGACATCAGTAAAACAGCTTGTAAACAATGTCATGTAACGTCACATTTAGGCTACCTCAGAAAAAACATCCAGTGACAAACTTGTTAGTCAGCTAGAAAAATTAACTCTAGAGAGGAGCATTTTACTAAATATATGCACCATATTACATATTCATTATAATTTTTAATGTTCTTCAATATTTAATGCATGTTTGAATAAATCTGGAAAGTTTTTTTATGACATCCATTTAAATTTGTATTTAATTTCATATAACTTTATTATTATAAAAATAAATAAGTGTATTTTAAGTGTTTGTATACAAATCAGTTATTTTTTACCTTCAATATTATAGTAGGCTAATGAAGCCTAGGCTACAACTGACTCCCATAGTTCACAATAATAGTTGAGAGATTTGTTTTCCTTGAGAAAATTTGCAATGTATTGTACCTGATATCCAAAATAATCGATATTGAATCGAATCGAAATCGAATTGTATTGCAAGCTTGTGAATCGAAATCGAATCGAATTGTGAAATTTGTGTCAATACCCAGCCCTAGTGACCATAGACCTGCATTATATGACTCACAGACAAGAACGGTTTGACCTAAAAATATCAAAATTGAAACTACTGCGGAAACAAAGACACTTACATCTTGGATGCCCTTGAGGTAAGCTAAAACATAGCAAAATTTAATTTCAAAGTGAACTATCCCTTTAAAAAAGGAAGATGTGTTCGTAGTTTTGCCGGCCAGATTCAAAAGTTGAATCTATCAACTAACGTTAGCTCCGCTGTTGGGAAAACGCTTTGGTTGGTTGAAGCGCTGTCCTATTGCGTGCAGAGGGAATTTGAAAGACAGCCGTTTATCCCGCCCCTCGGATTGAGCCGTGTCTATGGTGAGTTGCCAGACCTAACATCTTAGGCTAACAATCATGATCACTAGAGTGACAACAACAAATTGTAGCATATTTATTTATACTAAATACATCAACAACAATAATTAAAAACTTTAACCATCATAGTCTATATACAAAAAACATACTAAATATATAAAAATAACTCTCAAAAATAAACACTAAACATCAATAATAATCAAAAACAAGAGAGTTATAACTATCATTGTCTAAAAATCCTCTTGGCTACAACTACAATCTATCAGATTTAGATAAATCGTTGCCCTAAAATTAAAATTCATGTCTCATTTCTTTCTAAATGCACGTCTCTGTGCCCCTCCCCTTCCCATCCATCAAGACTGTGATTTGTCTTTGCTCAGAAATCATCCTTCGAGCCTCTACAATTACCCGATGTTGACAGACAGAAGAAGAGACACAACAGAAGACTCAATCCTTTTCTGCCTTCACAAAGAGCCTCCTCAGTCTGACCCCACCCTACGCTGCCTCGAGTAAACCAGTACAGGTCGCCATCTCTGCCCAGTCCTGCCCTTCCAAAAAACAAAACAAAACAAAAAGTCACAGTGCTAAAAGATTGTATTTTTCCTTCACATATCCTCATGAAATATTCTTGCAAGTAAAGATGATGAATACATGAGAAGTGAGGTGTTTGTGCAGCCATACCGCTCTGTGATCCTTCCTCCACCCCATCACATCTTCAAAGACATTTCCCACGATACTGCAACCCTACACCAACCCCATCGCCAACACGGGTCCTCTGAGCACAGCAGCATGTGCACCCTCCCCCACAGCTCTTATTGCATCCTCACACTTTATTATACGGCACAAGGCCAGGCGCATGTCAATGGTAAGCGGTTGGACACTTTTGTCACGATGAAGATAAATACAGACAACAGATGAGTGTTAGCCACGGTTGTACGCTACTCAGAACTGAATTTTGAATGCTTTTTAAGTTACAATTAATCAACTCATTTTGAATAGAGGTAGCAAACAGAAAGCAGAATTGTAATTTAATTTTATGGAAGTAGAATGCAAATGTAAGTGTCTTTTTTTTTTACTAAAGGGAAATTTGTCGAGATGATTTTTGAATGATGGTTGACAAATCTTGTGTGAAGTTTATAAAATAGAGCTGGTACAGGTAGACAAACAGATCTGTTTGAAATGTCACCTGCATTCAATTTATATATACACTACTGTTTAAATGTTTGGAGCTAAGAAATAAAAGAAACTGAAAGAAATGAACACTTTTAATCAGCAAGGATGCACTAAATTGATCAAAAGTCTAGACATTTATAAGATTTCTATTTCAATTCAAATAGGGTAAGTGTACCCATTAAGCCCACCAAAATCTAAATCTAGGGGTTTTTTTTATAGATATTGACATAGTTTATAAGAAAAATAATTTGTTAAAATGCAAGATCAATTTCTCATTTGAAAATGTATTAATTAGTTGATGTACATTTTAGAATATAAAATTAAGATAATTTAGGAATAAAGTCAGAAGTCTGGCATGGGCTTAATTGGTACTTTTGGCACCATTTAAGCCCGCATGTGTTCCAAATAAGCCCACATCATCTTTGATTCACAAAATATAATTTTTTTTATTGATTTTAAAGAAGTAAAACATCAATATATTTATTCAGTGACAGGGAAGAATTAAAAAAAATCCTTTTGCTAATGTTTGATTAGAGCCCTGGGTGGGATGGGTTGGTGTTAGTGGCCGGTGGTCTGGAGCCTTAAGTTGGCTTGACTGGAGTTGTAGCTGGAGTCAAGCTGGAAGTTATACCGGGTGTATCTCGGGAGCCAAGCCGAGTTGGGGCTCCATATTCTGGGCTTAGGGGGGGCTCCTAGTGGGCCCCCCACACCGGGAGTCTGGAACCTTAAGCCGGCTTAGCTCCCAAGTTATGCCTGGTCAATGGTGGAAGTTTAACCGGTTGTATCTCAGGAAGGAAGCCGAATTGGGGCTCCAGACTCTGGGGTTTCTGGGGACTCTCAGGTCACACCGGGAGTATGCAGCCTTAGGTCGGCTTGATTCTGGAGTTATGCCCAATCAAAGTTCCACTGGAAGTGACCATACCTCGGGAAGAAAGCCGAGTTAGGGCTCAATACTCCCGGCATAGGCGGCCCACTGGGTGACCCCTCCATGCCCTGAGTCCAGAGCCCCATCTCGGCTTGGGCCCCAAGTTTTGCCCGGTCAAAGCTGGACAGGAAGTGGCAGTATCTCGGAGCCGGACGGTCCCAGGGGCTCAGGACTGTGGGGAATATAGGGTCCCTCTGGGAGCTCTCCATGCCCAGAATCTCAAGCCTTATCTCAGCTTGGCTCCCGAATTATGCCCGGTTATACATACAGGACTTTAGGACAAACCGGGCTCTATCTCATTTGAATGAATGTGTGTAATTTGTGTGTAAGTAGGGTAAGGTTAAAAGGTTAGTAAGGTAAAAGCACACAAAGACATGTTATCTTTAAACACTTTCAAAAATTGTATCAAAGTTTGCAATTAGAGGGATTCCTCATTGAAATACATAAGGTGGGCTTAAATGGTACACAGTGAGTAATGGTGAAAAAAGACAATGTTTTCCTTTAAAAATGTAAGATATGTTTACAAATACATGCATGGAGCTTAAATATACTGTGGACTAGCATCATAGAAATTTTCATTGTGCCCACACTGAGAAATGTTACGTTTTTTTCATTCAAGGTTAGCTTGTGTTGGCTCGAGTTTGCATGCGTTTTGTGGCGCTGTACCATTTAAGCCCATCTTAAAAAAAAGTTAATTTATAAAAATAATCTTCTCTACAAAACAATTTATGATGCATTTATTTGTAAATGAATGTAAAATGAATCACAAAACATTCATTGTTTGCAGTTCACATGCTTAATTCTTTGGCAGTCAATCTTTCTGAAAGGCTAATGGTTTGACCTAGAGATTAGCTTTGAACGCAAGCTAATAAAACTCATCTTTCCATTTAAAGGAAAATTATATAAAATGATAAAATACTATTTGTTCATACACAAAAAAAAATACATTTATCTCTTATTTGACATAATATCAATGTAGTTACCAAAGAAATGGCTGAAAATTGCTGAAATGTGTTGATTTCTGAAGGGTCCCGAAACACCAAAGTTTTGGGGTGACTTTGTGTGAGGTCCCCTGAGACAGCAAGCACATGGGTGGGGCTAACTCAACATTGCCAAATGTGATTGGTATGCAATTAAAAATGCCAGGGAAGTAACAAATCACTGGATTGGTTAAAATAATAAGCAGCATAAAATATTATTTTCTCTTTTTTTAATTTGACTTCAGAGTTGAAAGTGGGCTTAAAGGGTACATGGGCTTAATGGGTACACTTACCCTAAATGCTGTTCTTCTGAACTTTTTTATTCATCAAAGAATCCTGAATTTTAATCCTGAGTTTTAAATTTTAATAATATTTCACAATATTATATTTTACTGTATTTTTGATCAAATAGTGAGCATAAGACTTATTTCAAAAACATAACAAATTCTTAATTATCCCAAACTTTTGACCAAATATATAAATGAAGTGCAACTTTCTATAGTTATGTTTAATAAACCCATGGGCCAGAGTAGAAGAACACTTCATTCCCCATGCCATTATCTGTTGAATTTCCTCTAAATCAGTTCCACTTCCTATTCTTTCACAAACTTCACCTACCATGACATTTGATCATGTTTGTATACAATTCCTTCAAACTCAGCGCAGGAAAATGCTAAAAGAAAAGGCCTGAATATGATGCTGAATATGAAACCAGGGAGGCATCCATCTGTCATGATTGATGTTTGCACAGAGAACATTCTCATTTTAAAAGACACTTACCGATTGTTGTGGGATGAAGAATATCTCTCAGGCACAAAACTAGAAGAGAAAAACAAAGAGATGAATGAGAACATCACGACTGCACAAATAGAACACTCCAATCTGTCCTCGCCTGCTAAAGTACATCAAGCATTTTGTTCATAAAATGGTATGCTTAATATTGTTTCTAATGGGAGAACCTTAGCTTCAGTGATAAACAAAATGACATCTGAATAAGTCAAACACATTGTATTAAATAAACATACAAATTTAAGCACGCAACTGTGTCTGCTAGAGTCACTATGATTTCTAGTTAACGGTCACATCATAAGTGAAAAAAGACAGCTGCGAGTTTGATTGACACATGTCTGTGACATCTAGTGTTTAAAGGGAAGCAGGAAGCTCGTTTTCACTGGCATGTCTCACACTTTGACTCTGTTTAGTGGCGAGAGTTGATTTGCGTGCCATGATTACTGAGCACCAGCTCACAAAGAGGCTGATTCAATCAACAGTGGCACGGCTCTGGCATACTCTGAGGAGGGAGGAGGAGAAACAGAGACGTCCCATCCAAGACAACTGATGCAGAGCAGATTCTCCGTCTTTTCTCTCATCCTGACAGTGTCACTTGTTCTCTTGTGCGGGTGCTTCTACACAAGCAGATGTTTCCCATTAGATAAGACTGATAATGACACCTCACATGTCCCCCACAGACTTAGGTGACTTTGGCAGTAATTTGTACACCTATTTGTAGAAGTGTCCTATAAATTTGTCTATTTCCTAAGGAACATGCGTCTTCCAGATGGGCCGAGACAAACAAAAATCAGATCTGACGTGAAGTGACGCTGTCGCACCCTATTTTCTGCACCTGCCCCAAACACAATGAGGAGAACATTCCCAAAAGCTATAATCAACTGAGAAAGACGAGAACATCTTTTTTTTAACCAATAGAGAGCTCCCAAGGAAATAAAGGCTTTGAGGATTATGGCTAATGATACACATAGCATCAGTTGTTGAGGGAAATAGGAAAAATGACGAGTTGTTTGCACAGTTGCACATCTTTTTGACATCTTGCTGGCAGATGCTGCTCTTTCAAATGCAGTTCAACAGCTACTGGTAAATCCACAGTGATAAGCAGAATAAGAGGATTCAGCTCCATGGACAGATGGAAAGTCTGAGAGGAAGGGGAAATATGTGAGCACTTTCTTTGCATTCTGAGGGAATATTTCACCCAAAAATGAAAGTTCTGTCATCATTGACATTCATGTTTTACAAAACCTGTTCTTTCTTCCGAGGAACACAATAGCAACACGAACATTTGCCAGACTGTTGATGCTGCTTATTTCCATACAATGAAAGATACTCATTCTCACACAGGCTGTATTTATTTGATCAAATGCGAAACATTACAATTTAAAATAGCTTAATATAATTATATATTAATATTAATTGTATAATATAATATGTACTTATTCCTTTGATGGATCCTGAATAATCAACCATCACTCCAGTCTTCAGTGTCACATGAATCATGATCATTCAGAAATCACTCTAATAAGCTGATACTTGCTGCTCAAGAAACATTGTATTATTATTATTATTATTAATGTTGAAGTCTGCTTCCTATTTTTGTGGAAACCGTAATAAAGACATTTCCAGGACTCTTTGATGAATAGAAAGTCCAAATGAACAGCATTTATTTGAAAAAGAAGTCTTTTGTAACATTATAAATGTCTTACTGTCACTTTTGAACAATTTAATGCATCCTTGCTGAATAGAAGTATTAAAATTTAACCGACTGGTATATATTTAAAAAAGCCTATGATTATGGAGCCGTAATCATAACACAAGTACGTTTGAAATAATAATGAAGGTGAGCAAATTAAGAAACAAAAATGTCCATTTTTGAGTGAACTATCCCTTTAACACTTACACACTTTTCATAAGACTTCCGTCACCATCTTTTTTTGTCTCTTCCTTACAAAGCTGTACCCTGAAAAGCCATTTTGATAAAAGCTGCCATCTGGGGCGGAAGCAGGGTCTAATTTTCCAGCCAAATCCTGTCAAATGGCAGTGGCCGTGCTGCATGCCTACAGAGCAGTGTGGCTAAAATCCCCTCTCCACCCCTGCAGACCTGCATTATGAGCACAGAAGGACAGAATGTAGGCACTGATGTCAGCATAATGCTCCATCGGGGAGGCTGCCTGAGAAACGCCACAAGAAGAATGAAAAGGACGAGGAGGTGGACAGGACAGGTGAGCTGAGAGATGCTCTTGCCATCCAGCCATCACTTTGATTACAGGGGGAAATTGGTCCTAGTCAAGACACCATGACATGCCTGGCTCTGCCCAAAAAGCCTTAATAGCTCAACTGTACTGTAAACATCAAAAGCAGGCCGCAATGAAATGCATTTCTTTACCACATCACTGCTGTCTGAGCCTGTTTTGGTGTTAAAGGGATAGTTTGTCATAATTTACTCACCCTCAGGTTGTTCTGATCCTGTATGACTTTTATTTATTTATTTATTGGGACACAAAGGGTGAATTTTTAAAGAATATTCTGACTACAAAATGAAAGTGAATGACGACTGGTGTTGCGAGGCTTAAAAAGGACTTCCAAAAGTTTCCATATGAGTTATTCCCTATATTCCAAGTCTCCTGAAGTCATATGATAGCTTTGTGTGACATACAGACTGAAAATTAATTGTTACTCATTGATAAACCTCAGTGGACTGTTAACTGACTAAATCATTGAATCAATGAAACATTTAGATCAGAAGAAATGATTAATTGAAAAGAATATTCATTCATTTATTCATTCAAAAGGGACGATTAGTTCACAAATCAGACACCATAACTCATGTTCCAAAGAGAGCTAGAGCTGATGTCAAGACAAAAACACAACATACATGACTGTTTAAAGGTTTGGGGTCAGTTTTTATTTTATTTTTATTTTTTTAAAGATAGGCTCTCACCAAGGCTGCATTCATTTTATAAAAAAAACAATAAAAAATAATATGAAATATTACTGTTTAAAATAGTTGTTTTCTATTTTAATATATTTTAAAATGTAATTTATTCCTGTTATGGCAAAGCTGAATTTTCAGCATCATTGCTCCGGTCTTCAGTGTCACATGACCCTTTGGAAATCATTCTTGTATCCTGATTTGGTGTTCAAGAAAATTTCTTACTATTAACAATGTTAAAAAGTTGTGCTGCTTAATATTTTTGAGGAAATATTTTTTCAGGATTCTTTGAAAAATAGAAAGTTCAGAAGAACAGCATTGATTTGAAACATTTCTTGAAACCAAACTTTTGTAACATTACAAATGTCTTTTGATCAATTTAACACATCCTTGCAATTACTAACCCACACTTAAGTGTACATGAGGGTGAGTAAATAATGAGTCAGACTTGTTGGGTTAACTGTCCTTTTTTTAATAAACATTTTATCTGAAGCTGCCTCACATGAACCATGAAAGCAAATACCATTTATTATGACTGAATCAACCTGAATGCATTAGGTTACACCAACCCATTTATAAAAGTAAAATCAGTTAGAACCTTAAAGTAACAATTGCATGTTACACTAGTGACACTGTAGTTCTATGAAATCCTGCCACTTTTGAACAGATCAAAATTCATGTATCTAAAACGAATTGAAGTTTAGCAACTAGCACCATAGATCGCTATGCATCGGCTCAGTGCATCAGATGTAGGTAAACACATAGTCTATTTATGTCTGCAAAAGAGTGCTGCGCTTGGAGTGAAGAGTGACTACTGACTGACTCAGTTTCCCATGGGAGGGAGATAGTTTTTCAAGGAGAGCAGGAAAACAGGCTATGCTTCTTGGCAGAGGCTAGCACAGCAGTGAAACCAGACAATAGACACACCTTTTATCACACTATAGTCTTTCCCAAGTTTATTTTATGCTGTGGTCTTTAGAAACTCACAATGTCAGAAAACATCAGAGAGGTTACTGCGGTAGATTTGATGCATGAATTCATAAACAGAACTTTATTACAAGCCCTTTGTCATCTGTTTATCAAACTCATGTCATATTTTGCCTTGAGGAAAACACTGTTTCCATAACTGACAGACTCTACAATCCCTGTACTTTTTGTTCGTCTTCCTGTTTGTTGCAAACAGTTTCCTTGACATATTCTTGCTACTGAAACTTATCTAAAACCTGTTGTAAAGCTCTCTTTGCTTTGCATGACAAAGAAAGGAAACGAATAGGTGCATGAGAGGAAAGAGAATCGTTCTCATTGTCATCAATAATCTCCCCAAAGCTCCAGGTGACTTCTGCTGAAATTAAGAGACCTACTAAACCTTGTTTGGATTAATATGATGATTATTCATGAATGTCAGGGATAGCCTCTGGAACACAGCTGCTGTCTGTGGCACTGAAACACATTCAGATGACAGGAACAGAATTGGCTAGGGACGTGCATGTTGGAGATTGTACTGTAGCTCATAACATCTGACTAGCCTCACGTACTGTAACACATTGCACATATAATGGAGTGTATATTGAACAATTAGAAGTTGAGGTAAATTGTACGCTTCACTTTTGAGTAAATGCAGAACATAAATTTTTTTTTTTTTTTTTTTTTTAAATACCACACAAAAATGCTTTCTGCCTGTGATTCATTATTAAACCTTCAGTTTTGCTGGCATCCTAGCAAAAATGTTGAAACTTGGCAAAATGGCTAAAATCACTAACAGCATATTCAAAGACATTTTTGTACCAAAAAAAATATTTTCTATCATCCTTTTATTTACGCTCATGTTTTCCCCAATTTTGTTGATATTTCAAGAAAAATAAGCCATATTCTGAAGACATGCAATATCTTTGTTTGAGGAATAGACTCAAATTAAGTCAAATTAGTTTAGTCCAATTTGTGAACCAACTTAAGAGAACTCCTAATTAAAATCAATCGCCAATTTGTAAAGTTAGGACAGCACACGGGCACTGACTGGACCAACCTGAAATATAAGCTTTTTAAACGCTATTTGAGCAAAAGAAACAACATTTCTGGGATAGTTCATGTCAGATTTTGTTCAGGATTTCAGGACTTCCCCACTCAAGTAGACAGAACTTGGCCTTGGATGCCATAAATAGTGTTGTAGGGGTGGGGGAAAAAATTATTAGATGCATCGCGATGCGGACGTGTGGACGATTCTGAATCGATTCACAAACGTCAAAAATCGATTTTTATATATAAAAAAAAAATATTAAAAAAATTATTTTCTAATAACGTAATATTGACGGAACGCAAAAGGCGGAACTCTAAAGCAGACTTGCAGTGCGCGGACAGTCAGTGGCGTGGACATAACAGACGCATGATGGCTGAGCGCCAAATTCGAACGGCACCCTCTTCGTTAAAACGTATGGAAAATTGCCAATTTCATTGTTACCTATTTAGTATTTTTTGTATGAGAGCTGCTTTCTGTATTGTTTAGTTTTCAAATCAATATACTGTAAACTGATCTGTTATACGTACGTTATACTGCCCTGCAATTATGTGCAATGCCAGTCACAAAAAGTTACATTTTGACTGTGCTCTCTGCAGATGTTCATTCACTTTTTTTTGTATAAGCTGTTTTTGATTGTGGTATACAGCAAACATTTCAAGTTATAACTCTTTATTATTTAGTTGTGTATAAGAGCGGCTTTGTATGTTACTAATTATTCAGAATATGCATAAGTCCACAAGCATTATATGAGAGCTGCTGGTACATAATTCTATATTTTTTAACGAAAACTGTTTGTGATTTTGCTACAGCAAAATGTTTTTTGTCTGAAGGATTATATTGCTCATTGGAAATAACAAGAGGATGTTAGTTAGAAGTCTATTATTAAATGCTATAGATTCAGAATATGCTGAAGTTTGTATTAATTTACTACAAGTATGCTGCTAGTACAGGCACACATTTATTTTCCTGTTGGTTCTTTGCAATGTTGGGACATATGCTGGCAAATGTAACCTTACAGTTGACTTGCCAAATCACTTCCATTTGTTTCATTAATAAAATTATTATAGGAAGTATTGGAAGTAAGTTCGTTATGGGTCATCATAAATACTTTGCTTTAAAAGTACCAAGTAAAAAAAAACAAACAAAAAAAAAACGTTAATAATCGATAATCGTTACCCCCTGAATCGGAATCGAATCGAAAGGTGCCTAGAGATTCCCACCCCTAGTTGCAAATATGGCTGCCAAATGAACAGACTTTCCTTGAAAGGGACTTTGGTTTAACTCAATGATCCAGTAGCATAATTTTATTTTTTATTTTTTTCTCCACCCACGGTTTGGCATGCACTTGCACCGCGGTTCATCTTTAATCTAATGATGCATCTATAATATGGTAAACATAAACAGACAAAGTTAGGCTAATTTATGTTTTGGCTTACACATTGTACACCTAAACTTTGTTCAATAGGAGTGCCAATTTAAACATTCAAGCTCAAGAACTCGCATGCGCGCTGTGAGAAGATTTGTGTGTGCACTCGAAGCACACACGGAAAGCCACGTCTCAGACAGCGCTGAGTTCTTTCAAGTCTCATGCTTGAACAGACAAATTCACTCAAAAATTCACGAGAAAGACAATGCATGTGTATCAGTATCAGTGTTTTGGATCCGTGCATTATGTCTTAAAGTGACAGTAGCCTAATATTACTGATGTCTGTGTTTTTTATGTTAATCAAACAACAAAAGACATGGAAATCACTCACTGCTCTTGACTAAACTTTTGTAACTTAAATAATGATTCATCTTTATATAATTTATACAATGAAGATTATATGCAATTATTTTACGTTTGATTACTTCAATTTCTGTACCTGAAAACTACTGTTAGACACCTGAAAAACCTGAAAAGCACAGTTTATTTTATTTGTATCTTTGCTCTATTGCATTTATTTGTGCTGTTGCTTGTAGTTTGATTATTTGCTCTTATTTATTTTTATTTGACAGTATAGCCCTTATTTTTCCTGAACGTAGCACATACCAAACCTAACCGAAACAGTGATCCTAAAACTACGATACAAACCGAACCGTGAGTAGTTTGAACCGTTACACCCCTAGTGTTTGGTCACTATAAACTGCCAGTGTACAGGAAAGAGCTGTGTGAAGGTCCTTTTGTGATGCACTGAAAAACAGGGTGAGTAAATGACAAAATTTTCATTTCATTTCTTTTAGAAAAAAGCAACTTCAGCACTTCAGTTTTAGAAAATGAATAGGATGTCTGCTGTAGTGGTGAGTATCCAGACCTCTGCTGCCAGAGGCTAAAGGGAATGACCTGAACGAATAATGTAAATCCAGGTCATTTCCGTTACTCTTTCATCGGTCTCCACCTTCTCATCTCAGTCTTTCTCTAGAGTACAAATTCTCTCTCAGACTTTCTCTATAAAGCACCCTAGCTCTGTCTGCCTCCGTTTCTCTTATTCAAATGCCCACTTCCCTCTCTTTGTTCTGAAGTATGAGCGCTGGCTATAGTCTACCAGCCATCAGTAATGCACCAGACCTGATGACATCCCAGCAGACACAGCCCAGGAGGTTCTGCTGGAGGGAAGAAACTCCATTGTCATCGATCTCCTTCTTCACATTGTCATGTCATGTGTAGGACAAAGCTCATGGAGCCGAGGAATACATAACAATTAATACCCAAACTCTCAGGGCAAACACTCACACTTACATTGACAATAACAGACAAAGACTGAAGGAGAACACAAGGTATAAATACACAGGGACTAACAAGATAACTAATGAGGTGATTGACAATGCATTGCACAGGTGATAGACATGACTAATTAGAACAATCACGGAACACTAGGTCACAGGACTGAACCAAAAACACAATGAAGGGGGGAAACACAGATCATACATGTAACACACAAAGGCTTCCCCTTACAACACACTTTTTATTTTAAAGGCTTGCATAAGCCCCTTTTTCCTGCCATTTACACCCTCTCAACCCCTGTATAAGGTTACAGGCTGCTGTGTCCTTCTCTGCTAGAGCAAAGCTGTACTCTATGCTGCAGAAATGCATGGGATTGTCTACCAGTAAGACACCAAAAGGGGATAATAAACATCCACAATGGGTCAAGATAATCTGTGCTGACCTGTAACAAGTTTTCAGAGGATCAGGAACGATCCTATTCATCCACTGTCTTTGTCAGAATTTAATTTTTAAATATTATGCATTATACAAATGTATAAAAACATATTATATATTATTTTAAATTGTATGCATTATGCAAACATAAAAAAGTAATGACCTCAGTTAGGGTTTTATCTGAAGAATATTTTATCTATATTATTTTTAACTTACTATATATTTATACATTTATCAATCATATAAAATCATTAATAAAACATGAAATTAATTTGTTTGGGCGTTATGTTGGTAACATACTGTCTAATGAAGTCTCAATTTGATTAGCGCTAAACCAAGAGTGACTATAGGCCATGCAGTCTTTTGCAAGTGCTGATACAAGGACTTTAGTAATGATTTAAAAATCATTATCTGTTAATGTTAAAATGGCTCCTTTTAATGCCTCTCAAAGTTACCAATGCCAGGACAAGACTGTAACTTGTCCTAAACACTCTGTGGTTCACTTATTAACACGTGCTTCATTGTAAACTTAAGCTTTTAAAGCAGAGTTAAAAAGAAGGGATCGAGGCCTGAAGCATTTCTGCAGTTGTTAAGGCAATTACATCTACACAGTATACACAGACCTGTCAGCAGGCATTGCAATTGCTATTCATTTATTCCCAAAGGCTTTAGAGCATCAAATATATGCCAGATATTAATGATGCATGTTGTTTGTTCAAGGACAGGCCTCACTGTAAAAATGTCATGTGCTTGTAAGGCTTATTGACAAAAAAGTATCTCAAAAACCTGCTGTCCCTCCAATGAAAATGTGAGGACAAAGGAAAGTGAGGACATTTTGGCCGGCCCTCACTTTCTGAGACCCCTTTAAAGGCCTGTTTGAAGGTTAAAACTTGGTTTTAGGGATATGGTTATAATTAGGTTAAAGGATAACTGTCGCCAAAATGCAACATAGGGTCTTTTTGTTAATCTACCCGAGGCAAACTTAGGCATAATTAGAATGGAAACGCCACTTTTAAGTTTGACCGTATTTTCGTTTTCGGTCAAATTGCCTTTTGAATGGGAGTGCTAGGGGCACTACTATGATAGCATCAAAATCGCTATTTTTAAAACACTAAGAAGGCTCGACACAACATGAAACTGCTCAAAGTATCACCAGGGTCTCTACACATGAACTCGAGCATTGAGAACATTGTGTACACAGAGTTTACTAAAAAGAAAAATTTTGAACAACTCACTGTACCTTATCCACCGGCATTTTGACAGTCAAAAATAGTCGATCTCCGAATGCAACATAACAGGGAGGAGAGTAAAGATGGAAAGCTCCTAAAGCTTATTTCCATATAAATTCACGGATAATTTTTTGTTTTGTCATTAGTGAAAATCAATATTGACCTTGTATTTGAAAAAGGATGCTCATATAAGAAGCAATGCTAAAATTCAGAGTCAGTTCGTTCACATTCGGAAATCGACTATTTTTGACTGTCAAAATGCCGGTGGATAAGGTACAGTGAGTTGTTCAAAATCTTTCTTTTTAGTAAACTCTGTGTACACAATGTTCTCAATGCTCGAGTTCATGTGTAGAGACCCTGGTGATACTTCGAGCAGTTTCATGTTGTGTCGAGCCTTTTAGTGTTTTAAAAATAGAGATTTTGATGCTATCATAGTAGTGCCCCTAGCACTCCCATTCAAAAGGCAATTCGACCGAAAACGAAAATACGGTCAAACTTAAAAGTGGCATTTCCATTCTAATTATTCTTTTAAACGAAAGTTTGCCTCGGGTAGATTAACAAAAAGACCCTAGGTTGCATTTTGGCGACAGTTATCCTTTAAGGGTAGGTTTAAGGTGAGGGTTCGGGTAAGGTACTTAGTTGTGATGGGTGAGGTTGGGGTAAGGAGCTAGAGATTGCATTGTGTCAATGAATGTCCTCGCATCCTGTTCAGGATGTGTTGGTTTCCTCTACCTTGGATAATTTCGTGCAGCTACAATACATCCATTTTGGGATCCTCAAGTCAGACCAACCCCTCAGATCTACATACTTTCCCCGAATATATGACAGCTCCATCTCCACAGTAAAGATCATCACTGATCTGTCAAGCTGAGAGAGTGTGTGCCTCATTCTTGAGCTAATGTCAGACTCAGAATATAAAACAGGATTTAGCTTTTCACAGATGACTAACTCTCAGAAATCTCTTGAATCTGGATGTCACCACCTCCAGATCGTCTCTCTATGTAACGATATGAGCCTCAAACAGCTTATTGTTATCCTCCGGCACTGATTCAAGAAGAATCAGAAGATCCAAAACTATTGAAAAAGTTTGAAAGAAACTCACAAAATGGCAGAAAATGACTGGTGTATTTGTTAACGGATTACCACGACAAAGTGCTGCCTTCTAAATGTCATGAGACGATTTAAAAACACAAACACTCTCTAACTTATTCTGTCTGACTCTCTGAAATATCGCATACATTTATTTCCAGGCTTCTTTAAGTTTGCTTTATCCCGTGTTAGTTGAAAATGACACAGCACACCCTGAAATTAATAGCAATGGCTAAATTTCTGTTTATGGTCATAATTTCATAGCAGACATATTCAGAAAATGTCTCATGCTCTGTGACAGAAGCTAAAAGAGGCTACAGCCTTATCACACTGATAATTTAATATGACTCAATCAACCTGACAACATTTAGTTTTTGCAGCTATAACATTTAAGTTTAATATGTTTATTAAACCATTTTCTTTTTAAGGACTGTTGGCTGGTCCCTACAAAAAAATCTGACCCACGCACACTGATGAACACACACCCTTCTTGAAACCAAATCAATAAATCTTTAACTCACACAGACCAGATGCTACATGTGAGCTGTAATACCCAAAGGAAACCTTTTAAAACAAGTATTCATTCTCCCCACCATATTCTCATATTCTTTTTCCCTCTTTCTGCTTCTACCTTGTGTAATTATCCCAAAAGACTTTGAGTTCTTATAATGATTGAAACGCTTTTAGCAACGCTGTTTGAAACTGGACATGAACTGCATCAGTTTGTGGAAGCTTACACGGTGTATATGTAAGGGATATTCACACACACACACACACACACACACACTGTACCTGTAAATTGTTTTAAAGCTTCTGCTAAGAAAAAAATCTATAACAATGTACAAAAAAATCAGCCTAGCAACAAGACGATCACTACAACAATATTAGAGTAAGACTAGTTAAGTCCTCTGCTGTTTTCAGTTACACAGCTGATCTCTGATATACAGCGTTGCCGTGGACAACAGTTAATGTACTGATATTACACCACTAAATAGCACAATTAGAATCGAGTGATCCATGGAGAGTTCACCTAAAAACTAAAATTCTGTCATTATTTACTCACCCTCATGCAGCTCCAACTTCCAAACATGTATAACTTTCTTTCTTCTGCTGAACACAAATATATTTTGAAGAATGTTGGTTTTGGTGACCACTGACTTCCATTATAAGAACAAAGTATCTTATTTATGTTCTACAGTAGACATACAGGTTTGGAGTGAAATGAAAGTGAGTAAATGATGACAGAACTTTCATTTTTCGGCGAACTATTCCTTTATGAAACTATTACTACCAAGAGTCTTTGGGAAAACAGAACAAAATGTACGCACATTATATGCACAATACGAGAGAGTGTAATAGTAACATCAATCATGAATGTCTAAAGATTTTTTTTAAAGCATGATTTCTTTAAAAGTATTTCACAAAGATTAATGCATGACGTATAGTGAATGTGATGTGTGTTTAATGCTACATAGTACATATCTATTTATATTAATATGACTGCATATCTAGTACTATAATAAATATATATGAAGTCTTAATTTCATACCACAGTTGTACACCCATTTATGCAGGTCTAAACATCTTTATACACCAAGTGCTGGCAGCAGCTGTATATGCTGAGTGGTATGTTGAGGCAAACTAAAATCACTGCCTCATCTAAATGCTAATAGAATGCAATCTCTCAGAGAAACTGGATAGCTAATGATCAAGCCCATTGAATACACCGAAAGCTTAAGTGCTAATAATGATATAACTGTAGGGGAAGAACAGCAGATAGAAAACACAGCATCTGCAGACCATCTAGTGACCTTGGCTTTCATGCTCACACGCATACGCACGCTTCTGACAAGATGACAGTTGATGTCAATGTTGGATTTTCCTTACCACGAGGATTTAGGTTTGTAAAACAATTGGAAACAACTGATCACGACCATCCCACCTGCTGCCCTCCCAGTAATCAATAGTGTGTCCATGTTCACATGGACCCATAGAATTATGCTGCCTTCAACTACTCCTGGAAAGTTCCTCCTTCAAAAACAACACATATGATGTTCAAATGACTTTAGTCATAATAAAAAATGACACATTGTGCAATTTAATATCTCTTAAGTTCTCATATCTATTTTCACAACCCAACAAAGGAGGAAGCCATTTTAGTGCCAGTGCAGAATGAAGTGCACGCATTTGTTTGTATGTACATTTTACGCTTTATCTATTTTAAAAAACATTGTGCTGCCACAGAGAATGGTGGGAGAAATAGCATACAAGCATATTACCTTGAGATAAACGAGATATACAGTGAGGAAAATAAGTATTTGAACACCCTGCTATTTTGCAAGTTCTCCCACTTAGAAATCATGGAGGGGTCTGAAATTGTCATCGTAGGTGCATGTCCACTGTGAGAGACATAATCCAAAAAAAAAAATCCAGAAATCACAATATATGATTTTTTAACTATTTATTTGTATGATACAGCTGCAAATAAGTATTTGAACACCTGTCTATCAGCTAGAATTCTGACCCTCAAAGACCTGTTAGTCTGCCTTTAAAATGTCCACCTCCACTCCATTTATTATCCTAAATTAGATGCACCTGTTTGAGGTCGTTAGCTGCATAAAGACACCTGTCCACCCCATACAATCAGTAAGAATCCAACTACTAACATGGCCAAAACCAAAGAGCTGTCCAAAGACACTAGAGACAAAATTGTACACCTCCACAAGGCTGGAAAGGGCTACGGGGAAATTGCCAAGCAGCTTGGTGAAAAAAGGTCCACTGTTGGAGCAATCATTAGAAAATGGAAGAAGCTAAACATGACTGTCAATCTCCCTCGGACTGGGGCTCCATGCAAGATCTCACCTCGTGGGGTCTCAATGATCCTAAGAAAGGTGAGAAATCAGCCCAGAACTACACGGGAGGAGCTGGTAAATGACCTGAAAAGAGCTGGGACCACCGTTTCCAAGGTTACTGTTGGTAATACACTAAGACGTCATGGTTTGAAATCATGCATGGCACGGAAGGTTCCCCTGCTTAAACCAACACATGTCAAGGCCCGTCTTAAGTTTGCCAATGACCATTTGGATGATCCAGAGGAGTCATGGGAGAAAGTCATGTGGTCAGATGAGACCAAAATAGAACTTTTTGGTCATAATTCCACTAAACGTGTTTGGAGGAAGAAGAATGATGAGTACCATCCCAAGAACACCATCCCTACTGTGAAGCATGGGGGTGGTAGCATCATGCTTTGGGGGTGTTTTTCTGCACATGGGACAGGGCGACTGCACTGTATTAAGGAGAGGATGACCGGGGCCATGTATTGCGAGATTTTGGGGAACAACCTCCTTCCCTCAGTTAGAGCATTGAAGATGGGTCGAGGCTGGGTCTTCCAACATGACAATGACCCGAAGCACACAGCCAGGATAACCAAGGAGTGGCTCTGTAAGAAGCATATCAAGGTTCTGGCGTGGCCTAGCCAGTCTCCAGACCTAAACCCAATAGAGAATCTTTGGAGGGAGCTCAAACTCCGTGTTTCTCAGCGACAGCCCAGAAACCTGACTGATCTAGAGAAGATCTGTGTGGAGGAGTGGGCCAAAATCCCTCCTGCAGTGTGT
The DNA here is from genome assembly GCF_963993115.1 of Abramis brama. Taxonomy (NCBI): domain Eukaryota; kingdom Metazoa; phylum Chordata; class Actinopteri; order Cypriniformes; family Leuciscidae; genus Abramis; species Abramis brama. The sequence goes on along the minus strand of NC_139965.1, from coordinate 25,241,394 downwards.
GCAAACCTGGTGAAAAACTACAGGAAACGTTTGACCTCTGTAATTGCAAACAAAGGCTACTGTACCAAATATTAACATTGATTTTCTCAGGTGTTCAAATACTTATTTGCAGCTGTATCATACAAATAAATAGTTAAAAAATCATATATTGTGATTTGTGGATTTTTTTTTTTTAGATTATGTCTCTCACAGTGGACATGCACTTACGATGACAATTTCAGACCCCTCCATGATTTCTAAGTGGGAGAACTTGCAAAATAGCAGGGTGTTCAAATACTTATTTTCCTCACTGTATCTAGCTGCAGAACCACAGCACCAGCAGTTTCAGAAGCCACAGGACGGAGGCGGAGCTTATACAGTTAATAGAGTTGTGCTTCCTATACATGTAATGTTCTTTTATTATATGAGCTTCTTTCACATGGATTTTGGATTATCGAATCAATATCTAAATATTTAACAAGACTTTTAAATACAGTCACTTTTCTGTTCATACAGTACATGTATAAGATATCATGATGAACAATATATTTTTTTATTATTATGTTAATGGTTAATACAAACACTACTTTGTTTTTAGTTCATACTGCATGAACTAATTAAGCTAGTTACACTGAAAAAAATGATTTGTTGAATTTAATAAATAAAAATATCGTAAGTGGTTGCATTCAATTGATTTTACCTACATTTAAACAAATGCATTAAGTTGAACTTAATCAATTTTAGTTCAACTTAATGCATTTGTTTAAATGTAGGTAAAATCAATTGAATGCAACCACTTGATTAAAATTGATTAAATTCAATGAATATTTTTTTCAGTGTAGAACATACTTTTCACTTTTTAGTTTTGACATTTAAATACATTAATAAATGTGTAACCGTATTGTAAAATGTCTCCAACTTGAGTGTATGATGTGATAATATTATTTCCTTCATTCATGTTGTTACAAATAGTAGCTACTTAAAGACACAGAGTTTATACATTTAATGTCATGTATACTGTATTCAATCAATGCAAAGCCATGAACAAGTGAAATTTGCATCTAAGGCAATAAGACATTTGACAACAGAACGAAAATGATGGAAAATACGGTTAGTTGTCTTGTCTGTAATATTACTGTCATGATGTGGTGAACTAATTTATATGTTAAGTGTTTATCAAAAATTGAATCTGTGCACGTCTTTCTCATTTCACTATTTAAGTTTGAAATTGTTGTCATACTTGGTTTTACAGATTTTTTTTCCTCCAGTGGTCAGATCAATTACTTTTCAGATTGGGTGTTGCAAATGGGCTTTGCTATGAATTTATTGTATGCTTTATATTTATTAATAAAGATTATAAATTATGAGCTTTTTATGAGCAAAAGTTTTAGTTTTTTTGCATTTGTAAAAGTACATTTACATTTAATCAAAAGTTTTTTTTTTTTTGCATTTGTAAAAGTACATTTACATTTAATCATTTAGCAGACGTTTTTATCCAAAGCGACTTACAAATGAGTAAAAATTTTATTCATATGAATCATCTTAATTTTGTTTTCAAGGATGACTGAGGTCTTTTTGCAAAAAAATGCCATGATACACAATGGGCTTAAGAGTCAACAGTTTATGAGTCAAGTTGATTATTTGTTGTTTGTGTGTTTTGTTTTTTTAATTATTATATTAGCTACTTTTTTAAATATCCTATTGCTTTTCATACAGAGAAATGCACACTTCACTTGATCAAGGCTTTGCATTAAATATTTATAGGTTTTTCGGTGGTGGTGGTGGGTGGGGGGGGGTGTTGTGGGTCAGAGTACTAGCAGCATGTGAGAAGTGCTGGTACGCAAGAAAAAGTGAGGGTACACTACAGATTAATATATAGATGTGTGTACCAGCACACTTTGAGCACTGTCTGTGTCTGATTCAAGATGGGTAGATTGTTAGATAGTAAATGGATAATGCTAGATAGCCGTAACTGATGAAAATAATCCTTCCAATCAAATATTGCGCTGCAAACATCAATAACAGATTTAAGTTGTCAATGCTAACAAATGACCATGGTGTAAGCAGGATAACTCATGGCCAGCTGTGCATTAAATGATTTGAATGCATGATTTTGAATGCACACCCGCTTCACGTTGGGTGGTACTTTGCCTCCACGATCTTGGTACATCAATCCACAATGTAGGAATGATAATGGGACCTGATTGTGGTCTTTCCAGGTAGTTCTGGATGAAAACAGACATTGGGACATGGAGATTTGTTCGCTCTTCACCTGTGGTCCCATTAGTTAGTTAGTGAATCCTCCATGTTATTAAAGACTGAGAGCAAGAGTAAATGGATCGTCTGATCTTATTCCATTCAGTCAGCTGAGTGTGGACTCATTCAAATGGAGACAATGGAGCCTGAACTGGGTAAAATCAAGTTAGCTCATTTAAATGCTAATGTACATGGATCTGAAATGGTGCGAAGCTAACTGTGCGGCAGATAAAGGGAAAAGATGTATCACCCTTTCACAGAGTTATACTTGGTCAGGATGCATTACTTTCACTCTTTGTGTTTTACAGGCAAGACTTTGCCACTCCTCAAGCTGGAAATGACTCCAAGGACGATCCATCGGTGCTACTCTAAATGTAGGTGGGAAGTTAGGCTTACATAAATATAAATCTTCGATCTGACTACAGCTTTACGCATTTATTCTGTCGATGAGTCAGCCCTCGGTATATGAATAGCTGAAAACAGACACTGCAGAGATTTAAGGTGCCGTTGTCCCAGTAGGAATGAGCCTTCATGACCTTCAGACTGCAGTAAACACAGGCAGCTATAGCACAAGCCCAAATGACCCGTCACAAATATCCAACAGACCATCATCTCTCAACAGAAAAGGTGAGTGAAGCATTTCCTCCATCAGTAAAGCACAACAGTACAATACACTCACAACCACAAAAAACAAGACACATCATGCCATTCTCTCATCTCATATCTTGTCTCAAAAATAATTATTTATGTATTGATATTTTTATTCAATAAAAGGAATTTTTCCAAGCCTGATTTTAGCCTCTGATTTGAACGCTCTGTTTGAAGGGGCGTGTCTGCTGTAAGACTTCAAGAGAAAACGCCCACTGCTGTGATTGGCTGACATGTTTGCATATGAAATAGCTAGTATTACATGTGTAACTCTCTCGAAAACCTTAAGGTTTTTACTATTACAGCTATCGTCATTAACGAATCGTGAAAAGTATTGATCATATATTTAAATCTATTCCTTTCTTTATTTCTATTAGTTCTTTATTTATTCTTTATTCCGATTAGTTCTTACCACAACCAGGAAGTATGACCATATTAGCCCGGTTCTGTCAACATTGCATTGGCTGCCTATTAAACATCGTATAGATTTTAAAATATTGCTGATTACTTACAAAGCACTAAATGGTTTAGCTCCCCAGAGCGAGCTCTTAACGTATTATAGTAGTCCTTTACGTCTATTGCGATCTCAAAATTCCGGCCAGTTGATAATACCTAGAATACCGACTGCTGGCGGTAGATCCTTCTCCTATTTAGCACCAAAACTTTGGAACAGTCTTCCTAACATTGTTCCGGAAGTAGATAGTAGTACACTCTGTCAGTTCAAATCCAGACTAAAAACACATATATTTAGCCTAGTATACACATAACACATTCAGTCACATAACAGTCTCTATTTATCCCGAGGTTTACCGCATTCCGCCGGATCCAGGCTGTATTCATTCCAGATCTGATGAAGGACCTGCGCCTGGACGCGACGACAACGCAGTCCTGAAGTGTCAACTAGTCTCTCCCCTGTGAAGGCCTCCTTCCCTTCCCTTTTCCTCTCTACAGATAAAACGTTGTCGCCAGAGTCATCACGTGGCTACGCGGACGCGATAAATAATTCTATTATTAAGATAAAGGCCAGACAAGTAGTTTGTTGAGGGTTGATTTGTAAAGAAGGACTACATGCCTGCGCACATATATATATTCAAACGCGCATACATATGGACTGAACACGTGATGCACATGTGTGCGACGTCTGTGTTTGCGCAGAGGTTTGCGCAGAGATAACTGATAATCGTTTGCACCTTGGAACCTATTTCCGGGAGTGCGTTCTCGAGCCACCAGGCACTGTTTTGTGCGGATGGGCGGCCGGAGCGCGTTGAGTGTCGTGTTAGCGCCCCCTAAGTTAATAACTAATGATCTTCACAATGGAAGTGAATCAATCAATCTAAACTAACTTTAGCTGGACAATAACTTTATCCTAGAGCTGCTGTAAAGCCAAAATCTATGTTGCTGTAATTTCCTATTATCACTGCTTTGAAACAATTGATATTGTTAAAAGCGCTATATAAATGAAGGTGACTTGACTTGACTATTCCCATCACATGTAATGTTGCAGTGATGAGCATTGAGCAGATGACAGACAGTCTGGTGATCGCGTGAATGAAGAGATCTCATCATTGCAATGCAATTTCTGCACTCTCACGAATGCTTTCACCAAATAACAATGCAAACACGATATAAATAAGTAATACAGAGCTTCGATGTGCAGTGTAACAGCGTCATTGATTTCATAATGAGTTTTGGCAAGTGTCCAGATAAACTCGCGCTGTGTGATTGACAGCTTGGGCGAGAGGGAGCGTTCTTTGATCGCTTTCTGTATGTAATTTAATCACAGTTTACATAAGATTATTTTCATCCTACTAAGAGAAACAACGTGAAGTTGATCGTTTAGTCACTGGCTTGATTTACTAATATATAAACAGTAATGAACGATTTTGAGAGATAATCTGTCTGAACTAAAATAATTACACATCAGAAATCACTGATCACAAATCAGGCATTAGAATAAACATGGTTACTTACATGTTTGTGGCGTTGCTGGCAGATCCATATCGTAAAAGTCTGTTTGCAAAGCCTGCGTCGAAATTTACCAAATAATCCAAAGTAAAATGTACTGAATACAAACAAATAATGCACTGCTGAGACATTCACATTGTTGAAAAAAACAACAACACTACCCTAGCATTAGGATCCTTTGGAAGGTAATCGTATTGACCCTGTGTCAATCTTTTCTCATTCTCAAGTCACTATTTACTAACGCTCCAGTGGGCAGTGCCAAAGATGCGGTGATGTAGACGTAGGCATTGATATTCTTCTGCGAAGGCGGTCTTTTGCTGCCCTGTGACGTCACAAGTCCCTACTTTTTAGATCCTGTCGTTTTCCGGCCTTGGTTTCAATAAAAGCAGTTTTTGGAATAACAAGGAAGTTATGAGTTTTGAAACTTACAGGGTATTTTTATAGTAACTCTTAACTGTCAAAAGATCAAGGAAAATTTTAATTCTCAGTTCATGACCCCTTTAACTTGCTATGCTAATAAAATACAGAGATGCAAAGAAGACTAAGCAGGCATGATTAGAATGCCAAAACTCAATTCAGTAATGCACAGCAAGTGATTCACCAACTAGTGGAAAAAAAAAAAAAAACCTTTTCAAACAGTCTAGAAACCATGTAGTACTGAGCCTGACTTACTTAATTACTTAGGGCAATATTACAGATATTACATCAGATACAGGGTCAGGATATACATATCCAGAGGGAAAAATAATTCGCTTTTTAAAGAACGCACAGACTAAATAATGAACAAAAAGATCAAGAGCAGCATTGTTTCATAATCTTGAGTCAGATCAACTTCAGCAAATGAGGGAAAAAATGTCTGAAGACCTTTCTTACCTCGCACTTTAGTGCACAATATTCAATATTCTTATAAGAAACAAGTTGATGAAAGCACCGAATAGATAAAAGAACCGAGTAATGCAATCTCAATGTGGACTGCTTCCCAAAAAGAATGAAATGGCCATTTATGTACAAGGAGGAAAGAGATGCTAAAGGAGGCAAAAGACACAAACACAAAAGCCTTCTCAGTTCATACTGGGCTGATAGGAAGCAAAACAGCCACTTTCACTTACTGTGCATAACAGATGCTTGAAAGCACCTTTAAAATATATGACAAGTCACCATGCTCGGATATTCGATTATTTCAAAAGTAAACATCAATGCAACATCAAAGGAACGGATGATTCAGTCATATAGTCAGTGTCACTGAGCTATAGGCTATGCTAAACATCAATATGAATCATTCCACAGCTTGATAAAAAGACACATGAGCAAAGCATTATAGGGCTTGTCTCCAATAAAGCACCTCTGTTTCATCTCACTGCACTGTGCAGTGTAAAGCTGATAGGAGATGTTATTTATGATGGAAAAGAACAGAAAACATTTTAATATCACAGAGGATGAAAGGCACTTCACAATCAGTGTCTTAGAATAGAGATTTATATGCAAAACATGTTTATTTCAGAAGGTCATGTATTTCAATTCACTTTCATGTTTCACTTTCAGAGCACAAACAACTCAATATCTGCCAAAACCTTAAGACAAACACAGCTTCTGATCTGTGAACTCTCCTCCCCCTAAAAATACAAATTCTTCAAAAGATACCACATATACTGGCAAGATCACTAAGGCCTGGTTTAGGCCAAGGCTTAGGTTGAGCCAGGGTTAGGCCTTTGTTAAATCAGGACATGTACTGTAAGTAGCTTTTTTAAACATGCCAAAACATTACTAATGTACATATTTTAAGATTAAGCTCAAACATGTATTTTAGTCTGGGACTAGGCTTAAGCCTTGTCTGTGAAACTGGGCATAAGATCATTAACACCAGTGTATCTGTGTGAGTAAAGCTTTACTTGAAAATCACGTTCATCTGCATGGTATTTTTACACCATTCTGAAGTCAAAGCCATCGGCATACTCCCATTACTCATCCTTAATGTATGCTATACTCTAGGGATACCAGCATGCCCCAAATTTGTGCACTACGCTAAAGGCACTACAGCACTGGCAAGAATTTTAATATTATTTCTGCAAGTCCTAGAAAGCATGTTTTAAAGCTCAATAAACACATTGTCATTGGTGGGTAGTCAAATATACATAAATATTTATTTAAAAAAATATATATATATATTAATCATTATTTTTTTACTTTCTGTATTATATACTACCATTTAAAAGTTTGAGGTCATTAAGATTATTTTTGTAAGGATACATTAAATTGAAGGTAAAGGACTTTAATTATTTCAAAAAAGTCTATTTCAAATAAATTCTGTTCTTTTTTTTACATTCTATTCAAAAAAGTATCATGGTTTTCACAAAACTAGCAGCACAACCATTTTCACCATTGATTATAATAAGTATGTTACTTGAGCAGCAAATCAGGATATTAGAATGATTTCTGAAGGATCATGTGACACTGAAGACTGGAGTAATGATGCTGAAAATTCAGCTTTGCCATCACAGGAATAAATTACATTTTAAAATATATTAAAATAGAAAACAGCGGTAGTGTTTATAAAGTGGAATACATGTAAATATCCTTTCTGGGATTTTTCTGTGAATACGACTGGCTGACTGAACATTATCACTTGTATATGTGTATAGTGAGCAATAGGTTTTAAATTGAGCTGAGCGAGAACATGCCTCTCTGACCCTTGTCCTCCTCTTCCCGGGCACATTGCCAGAGGTTATCACACACACACACACACACACACACACTCAAAAACGGCAACAGGATCACATTAGAGCCGGTGCTAAACCAGACAGCAGCTTTGGGCTAAAACTGCTTACACTCACATTAGTAACACCATAAAAAAGGGCCTGCCCACACCCTTGCCATCTCACCACTACTGCACATATATATTTTTTCATTCAAAACTGTTTCTATTCCTATGCAAACAGAAGATAATGTAGCAAAACATTCAGTATATCTCACTAAATTTTATGACATTTTCATGTGAAAATATACTTAATATTCAGTACTGTAATATTATCGATTTGACTGCACTGGCACTATCGGATGAGAGCAAAACTAAACTAAATTGAGCGGGATGACGACACCACTGTTTTCAGAGCTACTTAATTACTGAATTGACAAATTTAGCAAAATCGACACTTATTGAACTGAATCAACATTGAACTGACATGAGCCAAATAATGACACTATTGTCTGCTATAGAGATGTTTATTGTTGTATTGAACTAATTTCATAAATGATGAACTTTACACTGAACTGAATTGAGCTGAATAGTGACACTATTGTCTTCTGTAGAGCAGAACAGAATTTCAAACAGAATTTGAATTTGTCTCATGTTTGATGAAGTTTGCATCAATGATTGCAATTCTCCTGTTTACTGAAGCCACTTTGAAACAATCTGTATTGTAATAAAGGTGACTTGACTTGATTATCAAAGCTGTTATTATAAGAGACTCAATATTATTTTGCTCAAATCTCCCAACCCTCACCTGGGGTTTTCTTTCCATCTACGCATGTCTCTATCCAGTTCTCGCAGAAGATCAATCTATAAATGTTGTACTCATGCATAAATATCAACTCAGCATGCTCCTGCAAACATTGTTTGTCCTTCAGCATAGAACCGTAACTATAAGGGATCTGAAAGGAGGGGTGGGGCAGCGAGTGTGTGTGGGTGTGGGTGTGTGTGTGTAAGAGCAGGTTGCCTGGACAAGAGAGCGGCAGGAGACTGTTGTGGAGACGGAATCACCCGCTGGGATCACACTCAGGAATTATGCACCTTCATAAGCACTCAAACTCCCTCTCATACACTCATTCTGACTCCCTCTCTTCCCTACCACTCCTAAACTGTCTCTCTGCCCCTCTATATTATGGTTCCTTTCAGAGTCCCAAAAGACATTTCAGACACTTTGAACTATACGCGCAAAGATGAGCAGCGTAATCATTCATTTTCATTTAAGCTGTATGTTGCTTTGCTCTCAATTATGAAATAGTTTATATAAACATATTTTCAAATATGCACATTATTTTTGAATCCTAATGGTTTTATTGATTTGTTCAGGGGAGTGGACCAGCTATTGTTCTCTGGACAAAATCCTCATCTTTTACAGCAGCAGCAACATGATGCTTGATTTACCATGATCATGATAAGCTCTGCAAATCAGCCATTACTGAAGGACAGGACATCATTATGTTTATATTCCACAATTACAATCTCATCCTCTAATCATGATTTTATGTGTCAGTTGCTAAAAGAAGATTTAGACCACGATAGAATGCAAAATTCCCTGTACAAACAGAGGAATTAATCAGACTTCACTGGCTACTGACCAAGCAGGTCCGCTTCTAATTGTAAACAACACAAAATCTGAATGACAATGATATCTCTCAATATAGGCTGACATTTCCATGGACATCAAGATTTATATAAGGGCTGTATGAAGAAAATGAAATCTTGGGTGACCCTTTCTTTTCAGCTTTTCACTATACTCTAAATCACATATTAATTTTTACTATTAATTATTGATTAGTAATTTAATATTTATTATTTTAAAATATATATTATTTTAAAATAATGAATTAGTAAACTGCTTAAACATTTAAAACTAATTAAAATATTTTGTCAACTACCCATAGATACAGTAGACAGACAGATAGACAGATAGATAGATAGATAGATAGATAGATAGATAGATAGATAGATAGATAGATAGATAGATAGATGCTATTAAAACTTAACTGGGACTAATAGTCATTTTACAGTGCTAACGTTACATATTTGTCACGAACTTTTTGAAGGACTTGCCACTTTTTCTTTACAATATTTTCCGTCGTGTTAATTATGGTCCTTAATGAGAAAATGAATAGTCACCGCAAAGAAGCTCTCAAACGAAAAGGAGTTGGATACAAAAATAAAATAAAATAAAAAAAGAAACAAACTGACGGCCCTTCAGTTCGCGCCATTTCCATCTCTTCTAATGTAACAACGATTTTAATTTTTGAAAGACGGCGGAGAAGGAGGACTTTAAAAGAACGACTATCATCATCATGTACGTGATTGTGGCAGCGGGTTTGATGTTGCACCGAAAGGATGAAATCCTACCGTATCCTCACGAGCGCATCACTTCATCCCGCATCAACACGCTGCAGTTAACATTCAGATGAGGCGACAAGATAACACAGAAAACCAGCCTACCTGCATAACCTTTGGTGCTGTGATGTATATATATAGAAGTCCTATGTTTTCAGAGGTACAGAGACTCGTGCACCGCAGCGACACCGCATCCCGGAGACTGAAGAGAGAAGAAGCCTGAAGAGCAGATGTAGAGAACAGCAGGGGGCGCTCCACTGCAGCTCTGGCCTAAATCACCACATAAACCCCACCCGAGAGAGAGAGAGAGAGAGAGAGAGAGAGAGAGAGATTGTAGCTCTCATTGTGTGAGGAATCAGGAATTCATCTCGTTTTAATTTATTTTAAATCAATTATTTATCAGCTGAGCAAACTAACAAAGATCAGCATGGAACAAGTGCGAATCGAAGCCTTATTCTTATTCATTTCAAATATGTCATAATCAATCATTAGTAATTAGCCTCCATGTAAATGTTTACAAATTCACTATCCACCTTATTCCTACGCCCCATGACGCTTTGCGCGAATTATGGGTCTAACCCCCTATGGTCTAACCACTGATCTATATAATGACATGACATTCTATATAGATCAGTGGGTGTAACTTCTTCCGTTAAGCTGTAAACAATCAGTGAAACGCTCGCTCTATGAACGCAATACGTTTAAAAAAAAGTGTCACAATGAGATGACATTAATCTATTCACCCTTCAACCATCGAATATTAAAAGGAAAATTAAAAGTGTAAAAGCATCAACAAGGTAGGTTACTTTCAACAGATCAAATAACCCCAAAAGCGTCTTTGTTTAAATATCACTGTGGGAATATCTGTATGAAACTTATGTTGCCTTAATCAAAAATGTTCATTAACTTCAGATGCTTTACGTGATACTATTTAAAAGTGATTTCCGTCATTTTGACTGATAATAAATCAAAACAAACCTGGAAAGAGACGTGAGGATTTGAGGAGAATAACGAGAGATTATTCGTGCATTCCAGTGAATTATTAATGGAATATATCGTAAATTAAATTCGGGAGAACAGACCACAAATGTGCAGTAGCTATTGTCCTTTTTTCATACTTTTACAGCGGATTGCAAAGGGAAAAAATTAAATAATCATGAGGAAAAGAAAGCAACAACTGAAAAGAGCTCTTTGCCATAGATATTCTTGTTGTATGTCACGTTAAAATACCAAGTATAACGTTATTCTCATTATGTCTGAAAATAAATCATGCAGGAAAATTGACAGCTCATCCAGTCAAACTGACAGATCCGCTTTATTTGTAGGGCAACCTTATGACTTGAAATGATTCGTTTCAGCCACTGATCTATATAATGTCATTCTATATAGATCAGTGGTTTCAGCCTTTCTGAATGGAAGTTCCCCAAACCGGAAGTGCCACCCATAATAAAAAAATAAAAATAAAATAAAAATGCTGTAAGGTCGTCAGGAATAAGGTGAACACTGTCCTTGATGACTCGGCATGTCATTTACCCAAAGCCATTTCTTTCAGGCCTTGTTTTAATGGATAATTTCGCTCAAATTATGCATCTGTCTCACGATGAGATTCGTCATATCTGACATTACATAAGAGAGATTTAGGCTACGCTGTTTCCATGAATCACATAATCTTCCTGATGCTGTTGGATGTACATGTAAGTTACATGTTAGATAATAATGCAAATGAGGACACATTAGCTAATGCCTTCGTGTTGCTGTAAGACAATAAATAACAATAACAAAACGAAATCGATACTACATTAGCTCAGAAAATTAGATACTTAATTGCCATCTCTTGTAGATGGTGTTCTGAGACAAGCATCATGAGAGAAAGTGTGTTTCTCAAATCTAAGGCAATAAACAGCTTCCAATGCCCCAGATAAAACTGGACATGTGGTTTGAATATGTGCAATTAGGATGAGCTGCCTTTGGGACACCGAAAACAACAATTACCATGCAGCTACTAATTAATCCAGGCAGATGTTTTCACATTATGACAAGCAAATGCAAGCTTCTACAAAATATCATTGGGACGCATGATAATAACCCTTGCTCCGATGAAGAAATCCTCTCTCCTAAAAACACTTAAACTATCACTCTTTGACGATTTCATGATTATTTTCTTCAGATTCAGGGCAATATTTGTGTTACATGATTAAAGATATTGCTTATAGTTTTTTACTACTGTGCAAACATGTCAAAATCTAGCATGTGCAAAATGGTAAGATATTCAAAAGGTCTGGGACAGGCTGAGTGTGAATTTCCCTGGAAAGTGTTCGGCTTCTTTTCAGATTGCCCAATAAACTGAAATGTCAAAAACAGCTTAAAACAGCAAAAAAAGACCCTTTTTATTCTAACAGTGTTAAAGCAGGAACCTTCAAACAGGACCTTTAGAGACCACACATTAAGAAAACCACAAGCCCACAAACTAATCCCGCCCCTCTAAGAAAAAGGCAGATTTAAGGCATAAGAACAAAAACAACTTTCTATTTGGCGGCGGGTTGACGACAGTGGAGAGATGGATATGAGCCAACTTGTCTTCCAAATACATGGTTGTCGGCCAAAAAAAGAAAGCTTCAATCTGTCTGTTCCATTTAGAGCCAGATGAGAAGCTTATGAGGATTTCAATTCAAAATTCATAAACATGGCAAAACTTATCTACCATTTTATTATAGCATTTCCACGAATTTAATTGAGCTTATTTCAGCTTCTATCGTTGTAATAGTAGGCTAGATACAGAGTTAATTTATTACTTTAAATTTGCAATTACTTAAAAAACCTAGTGCACCCCATAAATATAAATACAATAAGAGGAAATTTTATTTACAAAAATTTGTACACATTTTGAATTTGTAAGAGGTTAAAGGATCATTTCAAACTAACTTAAATTAGTCATTTATTCAAGTCATTAAAGAAAATCATTACTTAAGGGAAAAAAAAGGCTCAAGTCATAAATATCAAACACTCACAACCATTGCAATGATCAAATCTCTTAAGTGTCAAAACTGAACAAAGTCACCGTTTACAAGATAAAACTCTCTTGTGTAAAATCTAAGCTTGCTCTATCTCCACAAGAACCCCATCACAGTCTTTAGGGTGGAGGAACATCACAGGTTTGCCATGAGCTCCTATCCGTGGCTCTGGGGAGAGCAGTCTGATTTTCTTTTCCTTCAAATCAACTATTGCTGCATTGATATCATCCACCTGCAATCAAACAGGCAACACATAAATGATGGATAAGTTTAACATTTATGATAGGTCATTACTGTATTCTGTCCACTAATAAACTGATTACTCTCTGATAGCATGAGAAAGTCTGAAGACACCTACAATAAGATTGTACAAAAAATGTAGTTTGTGAATTTTCAGCATTATCCCATCTAATGTTACTTTTATATGGGAAAATTGTAAATGGAATGAACATATAAAGTAGTATTTTAATATCGTATTCTGGTATTTCATATTCATTCTAAAAGCTATTTTAAAATATGTACTGTATATATAATGATATATTTTTAGTCCATTTACTTTTTTTAAATAAAATATATTTAAAAAAAACTATTTCTATCGCCTAACCCAACCCCTCCCCCCAAACATAACCCTCACAGAAACATGTGCGAAACACTAGATTTAGATAAAAAACAATGTTTTGGCCTTTTTAACTAGTGATGACCAGTAAAATATACTTTCTTGTCAGTTGTCACATACAAGTGTACCCAAATCTGTCCACACACACACACACACACACACACACACACACACACACCTTCCCCCACCTCATTAACTATTATCTTTCTTGAAAAACATACTAAATCTAAATCTTAAAGAATCACTAAACATTTAATATATATCGTTTATATATATTTACCAGAGGAAACATCTTAGCTAAAATGGGGGACCTTTAAATATTGTGTATATGTTTTTTAGACAAAAATGTTGACAACCACTGATCTAACCTAATCTTAAATGTTTACCTCAATACAGATATGATGCATCCCTCCAGCCTTATTCTTCTGCAGGAATCCTGCAATGGGGCTTTTTTCTCCCAGAGGGTGTAGAAGCTCTAATTTGGTGTTTCCCAGTTCCACAAACACAGTGTACACTCCATGTTCAGGGAGAGGCACAGTGGCGCTCACCTGAGCCCCCAGCACATCGCGGTACAGCGCTGTGGCTCTCTCTAGGTCTGGGACTGCGATAGCCACGTGATTCAGCCTGCCTAACTTCCACAATGACTGAGGGACACCTTGACTGACGGGTCCTGTCAGAGACAATGCCCTCACTGTGGGGACACTGAGCCGCGCACATCTCGAGAGACCGGTCACTGCATGTGAAATGAGATTGCAATATGGATGCAATATAGAAAGATAATTACAACAAAAGTAGTCTATGATGGATTTTATTCACGACAGTTCTCAAAAGGTAAGATACAGACAACTGCAGGTAGAACAAAACAGCTCTGAATGTTAAAAACAGTCAAACGAATTACATAACGCAAAAACAAACTAAGTTTACTACTAACTTACTTACCTGCAACCTTCAGTAAAGAGGAAGCCATCTTTGCGGTCATTGAAAACAAACAAAACTTTATTTAAACAGCTCGAGGCAGTCGTTCAGTTACGTGTTCTGGTAATAGACGCATGATTTACCCATATAAATATTTTCATAATATTTTAATTAAAAAAAATCATGATTACGCTATACCACAAACAGTAAATTCTCTAAATATTGAAACATTGCGGTTATGTGGAAACTTCTATGTGGAACGCAATACAGTGTGTAATGTTTCCGGGGGATGTATTTACCAAGCGCACTCGGAGACCCATGTGAGTGCTGAGATGGCGAACGGGGATGGCAGCACGCTGGAAAGCTGTTTACAGCTATTAAGCAGCAACACAGTTCACCCGGAGTTATTTCTCAGGTTAGATGCACGTTGAATGATTGAAATACTTTGTTGAACGGGTTGTTCATCCTAGTTAGAACGTTTTCTAACGTTAAGCGAGCCGAAACGGGTATCGGGCCACCCATGTGCAAAACTCTCACGTTGTGGTTGAGCGTATATGTTAAGTGAAAATGTTGCTCGTACAGTTTAACATGTCTCTGTTCATGTCATTTTTCCATGGTAGTTTTATTTTTAAACTCTAAATAGATAATTAGTGTGTAATATCATGTTATTACGGTGATATTAAACAGTAGATGGGTGCTGGAAAGAATGATTGACATTTCTCTTTTATGCTCTCAATCTTTATTCAGTGTCCAGGATGCTTTGGCAACAGACTTCACATCACTTACCAAGACTCTTTATGATCTGCATAAATCCTACGAGCCTGCATACTACAAAGGCAGTCCACTGGTGCAGCTGGCCATCGAAAACTTTGATGAGGAGCAAATCTGGCAGGAGCTGGAGCTTCAGAACACTGCATTACTGACACGGTTTGAGAAGTCAGTTGAGGAAGCTGTTGCAGATGACACGATAACATTTCTTGAAGATACGGAGGAGGAGGATGATGATGGGGAAGTGGATAATGGTTTGGAAGAAGAGATTGAGGGTGAAGATGATGATGATGATAAAGATGAAGAGGAGAAAATTGAGCAGAGGCTGAAGCCATCGGCAAGCAACGAGGAAGACGACTTCTCTGGCGAAGACTCAGATTTGGACTTTGATGTAGATAAATTTGAGAAACAAACCAAACAGAGACAGTCCGCTACCAAATTATCAAAATCTAATGGGACTCCATCAGAAGTGGATGACAGGTTTTTCAAACTGTCCGAAATGGAAGCTTTTCTGGATAACATGGATAAAAGAGAGGGAAAGGAGAGCGTAGATGAGGACATAGACTACTTTCAGAATTTGCCATCCGATGAAGAGGAGGAACTAAGGTTTGATAAACCAGTCAAATTGAAACAACAGAAAAAGGTGATGGTGTAACAGGGTTTTTGAACATAAATTTAAAGTACCATGTCATGAAACTCACAATGTCTTTAATTTTACAGAAGAAAAGCTCCAGAGATATGAAGTACAAAGATTTCTTTGCTCCAGTGGATGGAGCGCCTGAACAGAGAGATCCGGATGAAGAGAATGAACCAGAATCTAATGATGATTATGAGGGAGAAGATGATGATGAGGATGAAGAGGATATGAATGAGGAGGACTTTGATATGGAGGAGTAAGTCATGACTGCTGTCTTTGTTGTGTGTTAACAGAATATAGTGATACAGCATTTTCTTTTGGAGATCTAATGCTTTCCCCTTCTTCATTTAGGGATGACATGGGTGATAGAGCAAGAGATGCTTTACGCAAGGTGACCTTTGACCTTCCTGATGAGAGTGAGGGGGAGGATGCGGAAGACATTCTGGGTGGAAAAGCAAAAAATCTGCTTCAACCGGAGGTCAAGTCATCCTTTGAAAAGCGACAGGAAAAGGTTTGTCTTTAAAACGACCTGTCCAGTAGCCCTCAAACTATGGATTTGATAGTGTTTTAGTTGTGGTGTGTCCAAACTTGGTCCTGGAGGGCAAACAAAAATTTGCAGGACAGTGTGAGCAGGATTGGACACCCATGTTTTAGTAGGATTTATTCAATATAATTGTTATTATTAATATTTTGAATTGGCTTTTAATTTAGTATTTTTAGTTTTCATATATTTAATATATTCAAATTCTGTTTTATGTACATGTTTATAAGGTTTAATTTAGTATTTATTTATTTTTTTTCAAGTTAATAAGTTAAACTTATTTCAGTTAGTTGCTAAGGCAATATAAAAATAAAAAAAAATGTATTCAACAATAATAACCCTGGTTTGATATGATTTGAAACAGATGAAGAAACAGATTGAAGAGCTGGAGAATGCTGCGTTGTCAGAGAAGCCGTGGCAGCTGTCGGGAGAGGTGAGCGCTCAGACTCGACCGGAGAACAGCATGCTGGAAGAGGATGTGGCGTTTGACCAGGCCTCTAGGATGGGTGAGAGTTTCATGCTGGTTTCCATTGCAAAATAGGCTTATTCTTTATAGATTTGTTCATTACTTTTTCTCCTTCGCAGCTCCTGCAATCACAGAGGAAACTACCTTACAGCTTGAGGATATAATTAAACAGAGAATTAAAGATCAGGTTTGTTTAGACTTCCATGTTTATGTTGAGGGGCTTCTTTTTTGAATGCGAGCAAAGTAAATGATTAATAAATCCAATGAATAATGTTCTGTTTGTTTTATGCATTTAACGTACGTAATATTTTTGTCACATAGTATCTGAATAAAGGGATGCTGAGCTCTTTGTGTTTGATTTGTTGTGTGTCAGGTGTGGGATGATGTGGTAAGGAAAGAGAAGCCCAAAGAAGAGGTGTTTGAATATAAGAAGAGACTCACTCTGGACCATGAGAAGAGCAAACTGAGTCTGGCTGAGGTTTATGAACAGGAGTATATCAAACAGACACAGGTGAGTCCTGTCCCCTGTCTCTCTCTTCCATGTCCTGCCCATACTTGTGTATGTATGGTTACAACTGAAATTGTGTTTTGAGGGTATATATATATATATATATATATATATATATATATATATATATATATATATATATATATATATATATATATATATATATATATATAATAAAAATAGTAATATTTGTCAATTTTATTACAAATTTTTATCATATTTTATTCCAACCATGTATTTTATTTCTGTGATGTCAGCTGAATTTTCTGCATCATCACTTTAGTCTTCAGTGTCACATGATCATTCAGAAATCATTCTAATATGCTGATTTGCTGCTCTAGAAACATTTATTTTTATTATCAAATGTTAAAAACAGTTGTGCTGCTTAATATTTATTAAAATGTAATAATTTAACTTGAAGCATTTCTTTGAAATGGAAATCATTTGTAACATTGTAAATGGCTTTACTATCACTTTTTAGTGATAAAGAACTATTTTTATATATATATAAAAACTAACCTCAAACTTTTGATTAATTGATTGGCCTCAGGACAAGAAGGAAGAGGAAGAGAACCCAGCGCATGTAGAAATCCAGAAACTTATGGACACCCTTTTCCTCAAACTGGATGCTCTGTCAAACTTCCACTTCACACCAAAACCAGTGAGTAAAACATCCTTTGTGGCTCGAGCCAGCTATAGTGTGTTCCTGCATGTGTGAAATGTGAAAAAAAACATGTTCATTTGAGTCATTCTTTATTAAAGAAGTGTTGTTCTTTTTCTGTTTAGCATGTTCCTGAGGTGAAAGTCGTTTCCAACTTGCCTTCTATTTCTATGGAGGAAGTGGCTCCAGTCAATGCCAGTGACGCCACACTGCTGGCTCCAGAGGAGATTAAGGTTTGTGCGGTCTGCTCGCATCTCTTCCCGTTTATCCTGTCAAGAAAGAGTTTGCCTTGTAGTGTTTGTGTGAAACATTTTCACAAGTCAGATTTCAAAATCTCCATGAGATGTCAATGCATTTCATTTTCTTATCTCAGGAGAAGAATAAGGCAGGAGACATACTTGGAAACACAGAGAAAACCACTACCGATAAGAAACGAGAGAGACGAAAGAAGAAGAAACTGAAGCGTCTGAAGATTCAGGAGCAGGAGAAGAGACAAAAACTCAAAGAGGTGATGAAAGGCAACAAAAAGAAGAGTAAAGCTGAAGTTGAAAAGACTCTCAAGAATCTTACTAAAGGAGGAAAAGCGAAAATACTCACGGTCAGTAACTGAAGTCTAATGTAGTATTAATATATGTAATTATGCTATTATGGTTTGTGTATATTTTCTAACTGTTCCTGTATTTTCCAACAGAATGATGGCATGGATAAGGCCCTGCGTTCCTCTCAAGCTTTCTTCACTCAACTACAAGACCAAGTCAAGAGCCAAGTCAAGGGCTCAAAGGACCAGACAGCAAAGAAGAAGAAACAAAAAGAGATTTCTGTAAGCAAGCTGAAGTTGTAATGTTATAACTTGTGTCAAAAACAATATGTACAGTTATTTGTTTTTTGAGAAATCTAATTGACGTTATATCCTGTCATTTTTATTCAAATACAGATTTCTTTTTCCTGTATATTTGTGTCCTGGAGTTTATTTTTCCGGTCTATTTTTGGACTATACATTTTTAGTCCAAAGGTTAAAATTGTATTCCTTACAGAGAATGAGTACTATATTAATAGAACAATCTTTCATTAAAATCATTGATATATAATGTCAAATATATATTGTATTTAATTTTTGGCCATTTTTCATGGATGCATAAAAGTTCCCATTAATCACATTAAAAATGAACATGTTCTATGGCATTTTAAAACCAAAAAGACTGTTTTTGAACAATATACTTGTTGCATTAAAAAGTATCTTTGTGCTATATTTTTTAATAAGTTTTGACATTTTGATACATAATGCAGGCATATGCCTTTATTTCTTGTATAGAAAATACTACCAGTCTGTGACCACTGTATATCTTTCAATAAGTCAAATGCATCATCCAATGGAAAAAAAGTATTTAATTTATATTTATTCATTGTCACTGTATGATTCACCTGAGCATTTACTAATAATAGTGTCTTCTAAATGAATACATGTAGATCCTCATGTTCAGTTAGTCATAGCAGTCAGTGGTCAGAAGGGGGCAGTACTATTGAGTGAAGTGTCCTTACTCCGGTTACAGCTTGTTAAACCTGAACTCGTTCTGAGAGCATGAACAAATGGAATTTAAAGACTGCTTTTGCTAATTTCTAAACTCTTAAAACCATTAGAAAGTCATATTTAATGTGCTGAAGAACAAAAAAGGCAGATAATAAGTCATATGTGGCAATTTTTTTTATTTGCATGATGAAAATCTGAAGAGCCCAATTTTGCATATTGCCTCAAAACAAGGCTCCCCTGAGTTCACAAACCAAAACTAAAATAACAAAACTTCATTGAGTCTCCACAAAGACAAAACTGTCCAACCACTGATATCTTTAACAACTTCCACACAAAGCTTTGGAATTAGTCAGCGTTGTTCCACTCGCACATCAGAGGGGAAACTCCTGTGATGTGTTTTGAAGCATTTTTTTCATATCCAGAGGAAAAAAATAAAAGAAAGAACAGGTACACTGCAATTCAGGGCCCACAACAAGGCACAGAGGATTTGTACAATATCCCTGTTTCAGTTTCTTTGCATAACTGAATAAATATCAGTGCTGTTTGACAAATCAAACCGTGCCATTAAAGCAAACAGTTTTCATACTCTTGACAGCATTAGTGGTAAACTACACAAATACTGTGCATTACTTCAGACTAATTAAAGGGCATCAGGGAAAAAGGGTAAGTACCAGTTCTAGCAAAAAAAAAAAAAAAAAAGAATATAAATTTCAAACTTTTACAAAAAGAAGTCCCTAACCATAATTAAAAGAAAAATCTAAAATTAAAGAGGCTACATATCAAACCAAGACCAAGGTTACTGTTGCACTGATAAAAATAAGCAAAAGTTCACAGGTGCATAAGCACAACTTTCTCAAATTATAATGTCTTATGTGACACTGGGATGCTGTTTAAGACACTGACTGCATGACTACTTGTCAAATCAACCAGCTGATTGGCTCGAGCAGCTGTCAGTCCCTTAAACAGCCATGGTGTGCTTCAGAAAGCGCAGGGTCTGACAGACAGGGATCCAGCCAGCCTGACAGACACCCATATTGTGCACAGTTATTGCCTGCTATTGGGGTTTATGCTGATAAACCCTGTCAATTCCTATATCAAGATTCACAATTTTGGTTATTAATTTTAATAAAGCTAACTACGGTTAGACCTTACCAGAAGGTTTCAAGAAATCTTAAACTAGTTAAAATATAAGCACATTTTATACCATAGATTTAAGTTATAGTTCTTCGGTAACACTTTATAATAAGGTTCAATTCGTCAAACATCAATTAATGCATTAGGTATGGAGATCCAGCATTCAAGCCTGGTTAATGTTAATTCAACATATACTGTACTAACACATTTTTAAGTATACATTCACTTTCACTAATGTATTATGAATACATGAATTAGCAAACAATAGCTTGGGGTCAGTAAGTATTTATTTATTTTTTAAAGAAATTTATACTTCAGAAATCAGCATATTAGAATGATGTCTGAAGGATCATGTGACACTGAAGACTGGAGTAATGATGCTGAAAACTGAGCTTTGCCATTATTTTATCAAAAACACAACCCCAAAATTTTGAATGGTAGCATGTCTCCCATAAAAAATAGTTCATGATATGCGCTTTAACTAATGTTAACAAATTGAACTTTAATATAAAGTGTTACAAGTTCCACGTCCTTTCCAATTAATGCCACAAGCTCCACACAAAAATCCACCAAGTATTTTAAGCTCAACACGAGGAGAAAAGTCCATACAGGCAGTGTAGAACAAATCCAAACAATCCTAAGTCAGAAAGATGTGCGATTGGAGCTTTATATTTAATCATGTGCAAAAATCCCTCACCGACTGACAACTCTCAACAGACAGGTAACTGTAGGTACCCACAAGGCTGCACATTCAAAATGAGAACTAAATACAAGTGAGAAGATCTTCAAGCCTTGGATCTTCATGTTTGCCTGACCTCACAGTCCTCTGCCAGCAGTGTGCCTTCAAATCGTCTCATTAGCCAGTGTCTCCGTAGAGAGCCATATCTTGGCTCCATTGAGGAACTTGCTAAGAGGAGTCCCCAGGATGCCGGGGCGGCACAGGTTACCCATAGGAGAGAAGGGGAACGAGGAGCTGAGGTACTCTGGAGGAGCATGGGACTGGTGAGGGGTTGAAGTCGCCTTAAAGTACATTTTGCTGTGCTCTGTGTGTGGGTTGTTGGGAGTACAGCCTGCTCCGTTGTACTGCCTCAACTGGTTCTGGAGCATTTCAATCTCATCTGTGAGCAACGAGAGCTTGTGGAAGGTGGTGATGGGGCCGCCCTGCGGGATCTGTGCCTCGGGAACCCAGCGGAGGAAGTAGAGCTTCCAGACAGAGAGGTGAGACGGGAGGAGCTGGGGCAGCAACAGGCCCTGCAGGTCAACAGGACAAGAGAACCAGTCCCGAATGAAGCGCTCCGATGGGGTTTCCTGCTGCTCCCGCACCTGAGACAAATCAGACCGGAGACGCAGCATGAGGGAGTTCCGGCGTGTCAGGGTGTCGTTCGGTCCAAGCGATCCATTTCGCATGGCGGAGGGCAGACCCCGCAGCGTGGAACTGTAGTTTTTCTGAGGGAGAAGCAAAAAAGATGTTTGCATTTATTAACCTTTAGCCTTTTAAAAAAGAATTTGCGTTCAATTGTGGATTGATTTCGACTTAAAGTTTAAATCATCATAACATTGGCTTGCAGACTAGTAGAGATTCACCTTGCTGCGTCTGTGCGTGAATGTCTTCACTGTGCCGTTTTGCACACAGTTGGCGATCTTGCCCACGTACAGGGGATTGTTAAAAAGAGTCTGGTCTTTAAGACTAAACTGTTGGGACCAGTCCCACACTGATGGAAAGCGCAGAGCCTGGTCCTGCCCCAGGTGAATACTCTTACTGCTCGCAAAATCCTGAAGAGATGAGAGAGGAAGAGGCAGACAGACAGAAGGGTAGACATCAGTTCAAAGAGGTCAAAAAAAGTGAAGGAAAATAGTATTAATATTGATTTCTTGCTATTAAATATAAACTCATTGTAAAATAGCTGATATCCAGTTTAACTGTTAGTTGGCGGAATTGTTGACAGTACATGCTTATGCTTAAAATTAATTCATATATTTAAAAGAAAAATATAATAAAAACATAATACTTCTGTTGTCATGTTTTATATAGCTGGAGATCAAGAATTAATGCTTGCTTTATTTATGTTTATTACATAATAAATAAATAAATAAATAAATAAATAAATAAATAAAAATATATAAATAAATAAATATATATATATATATACATAAAAAATATAAAAATTGTATATATTACTAAGATTATTATTATTATCTTACAGTTTCCCAAATAGGACACAGGTGATAGTGGCAGTGCAAGAACTCCCTTAGATGTTAATAAACTAATCAAGCATGCATTAATGCTTTTTAAATGGAATAAAAGTGTGTATTGCAAAACTAATTACAAAACTTGTCAAAAAGCATCTAACCCTGCTGTGCTCTGCTCTCTGCCGGGGGCAGTTGAAGAGGAAGGTGCTGAAGACAGGGACCCACATACTGTCCCCCAGCACTGTCAGGTACACCTCAGTGAACTCAAACGCTGCTGGGTACTGATTCCACAGCTGCCACACACAGTCCAGGAACAGCAGGAACAAAGGAGACTGTAGACAGAAAGAATATGAACAATAAAAACAATTTACTTCACATATAAGTACCTCTTATAAATGAACAAATAAGATACTGGAATCTAACTGTTAAAAGCTGCACTACCTCCTCTTTGTCACTCTTCTTCAGATGGTTGCAGCGGTCCAGGAACCGATGGCCAGCCATCACCCACTCCTTCTGAATCAGACCCTGGAAGCCATGCAGACTCCTGCAGTGAGGATCACACATCAGCTGCACCAGACAGGAAATCACACAACTCAGGTCCCGGTCCTCCTTCTCTGCTCACACACATACGGAATAAAGGGGCAAGATCATTTATCACTTTACAACATATTACATTTGTCTATAAGAGACAACAGAACAATAAAAGGAATATCCCAGGTTATTTATAACTTCATGTGTGTGGACAGCATTTGTGGGATCCTGATTACCACAGAAAAAAGTTTGCACTTACAATGGATGCCGGCAGGCAGACAGCACCATAAATAATTTTGTTTCAAATATGAAAATTACAACCACACAAAATAATATAATAGAAAATAATAGAAAAGGGCTTCTTACCTAGGAGTATGACAGACACGTGTCTGCTTTCCAGCATATAGACTACGTCTACTGCGTGCTTCAAAAATGTCCTGTAAAAAAACACATACCACACCAATCTTACAAGTGCACACAACTATCAACATCTGAAAACAGATTTGTTGAGACTGAATGCACAAACAGAAAGCCTACGCCTGTTTCCAACATTTCTAGCACGAAATAACTTCTGGCACAAGCTGAAAGCTCAAATATGCTGTGTGGTGACTACTGAGTGTTTCTCAATCATACCTGACATACTCCATCCATCTTGAGCTATCTAAGGATGACAGCCACTTCTCTTCAGACTCCTCAAAGGGCTCTGCATATGCATATAAGTACAGAAGCAAGCAAAAAGACACATTAGAGCTAAAGTGGACAAGGCAATAAACAGATTATATACTGAAAGACCGCTTAGATCATTTAATAATTTTACAGATTTTAACTAGTAAGAGTATCAACAAACATGTTTTTAATGGCACCAGGAAGCACTGTGTGGGATTCTTGGAATAACATTCATGGGCTTTACTGTAACCCAGTCTTAAGCTAAATTATTAACATGAATAAGCCTGGTAAGTATTTCCTACAGTTAAAGTCTTATTAAATTGAGTGTGTACTGCAATCCCCCCTTTCTCCAACAGGGTATTAATTACCTATAACACAGATCTGCCTCAGTTTCAGAAGAGCAGTCTGAATATCCTGGATGTTTGGGAGGTTTTTGTCCAAATCCGACTTGAAGACATCACTGCGCAGGGGGTGACTCTTAATGATGGCACTGGAAATCCTACAGAAACAGAGATGATTTAACCACTGCGAACTGGTGATAAATACAGAATATGACAGCCTGTATCTTTGGATATGAGCAGATCTGGCAACCCTAGATCTGAGATGAGTAAACAAGCACAATCACAACATTTGATGAAATTTCAAAAGCAATGAAATGATACATTTTGGACAGTTATTTTCCCAAATATTATCAAATAAAGCTGATCTGCTCTCTTACAACAGTATGATTAGTGCTTTATTTAGGCTTAAAACGGAGGTCAAACTAAATCTATTTCCCTTAAATTCACCATGAAATCAAAATTGAATTTGATCAAAACAAATTATTCATGTGTGCTTGTATTCTTTAATCAAAAGAACTTGCAACGACATCGTTTCTCTTCTCTGATGACAAGGGCAGGATAACCTGTCACTCACATGAGATCACAGCAATAGCAAACCACAATGATCCAGTCAATTCCCCATGGACAAAATCAAGTCCTGCCCTAAATTTTTTCTTGTCTGAGAAATGTTTTTCTTGTCTCTCTTTCTTACCGCTGCTCCACCTTCCTTTGCTGCAGTGGGTCACTGATGTTAGACATGCGGACCAGAGCGCTCCCACTGGAGTGATTCCAACACCATAACTACAAACCAAAGCACATACACACATAAATACTCTTCAAAAGATTAGCCTATGTATTTTGACACACATGGTTGACTCACAACTATTCAGTGAAAATCCATCCACCAAGTAAATATAAATACGTCATGATTTCTCATTCTGCAAAGTTTTAAACTAAGACACTAACTGATGACTCTCTCTGAGTAAGAGCAAAACAGACTGGGGTAGTAAAAGTGATTTGTAGATTTCCTCCCCTCTAACTCCAAAACTAATAATCCAGTCCAGTAAACGGCGCTCACCGGG
Source organism: Abramis brama (assembly GCF_963993115.1). NCBI lineage: Eukaryota > Metazoa > Chordata > Actinopteri > Cypriniformes > Leuciscidae > Abramis > Abramis brama. Next base: position 25,215,874 of record NC_139965.1, on the reverse strand, counting down.
ATGCGCTGGGAGTAAAAGCAGCAGGCGTATTGCTTCAGATCCTGATCTGCCAGAGATACCGGAACCACAAAGAACTCTGGGAGACTGCAAAGAGCAGAAAAAAAGGAATTAAATTCCACAAAAGGGCTCCTGAAACTGTCAAGCACAATGAAATACGTGACGCTTCTTTGTGTTAGTATTATAAACACAATGACCTGATACTGAACTGCATGTGGATCAGTGAGATCAGTGCTTTCATTCCAGAGGATTACTGCATTCCTGTCTGTCTGAGCAGATTCATATGAACCTGTCATCATTTAATCAGTTATCCTCATCCTGTCAGGAGATTTATTAGGATGACTTTAAGGGGCCTTTTACACAACACCGTTTACAACTAAAAACGAAAAACGTTTTATGTGTTTTGGCCGTTCATTTACAACGGTGCTTTGGGGCCTGAAAACATAAACTTTAGAAAAGGGGTTTCAAAGTGCAAGTTATTAAAAACGATTCCTTTATCGTCTCCGTATAAACTACAAGAACATGAATTTTTGAAAATGAGGACGTCATGTGCATTACATGTTCAGTCTATAGGTCCATAGTGTTTCTTTACAAAGTGACATCGCCAACTACTGGCCTGGCATGCATAAGAGAACACAGCTTTGTAATCTTTGTTGCGGATCCGTGTGAACTGATCATTTTGACAATGTTGTCGTCTGTACGCGTAAAACGTAAAGGAAAAACCTTTCCGTTTTTAATACATCATTGTCATGTAAGCGTACCATAATTCATGTTCACTTAAACAATACCCATTTGTCCTGTGCATCCCTGTGTTTCTGTTACATTTACTTTCTACATGAAAGTTATGAGCAGCAATGAGCTTTAGCCTAAGATGCTTATACTAAAAGCTGTTTGCAAAATAGATCATTGTGAACTCTCATATATGCACACTCACCTGGGTGAGATGAAATAGCCTTGATTTATGGTGCACACCCTCCATTCAGAGGCACCGGTACGCTTGATTTCTCTGTCCCAGTCTGAGGAGCAGTCGAACAGGGGGGTCTGCAACCCCCCGCCAGGGTCAATACCATTCACTGTCTCATCTAAACAAACCAGACATGTACATGCTTAAGGATATGCTTACAGTGCATTAAATAATTGTGATTTTCTTAAAAACATTAATGTTATAATAAATTATAATAAAAATATATAAATTATAATAATAAAATGTAATAAGTAATTACATAATTTCATTTTAATAATAAATCTCATTAAATAAAAAAACTTCTATGGCCTTGAATTGGCAAAGTAACAGTGATAATGGAGACATACACTACCGTTCAAAAGTTTGGGGTCAGTACAATTTGTTTTTTTCAAGAAAATAATACTTTTATTCAGAAAGAATGGATTAAATTGATCAAAAATTTCTATTCATCAAATAATCTTGAAATCAGTTAAGTAAATATTAAGCAGCACAACTGTTTTCATCACTGATAATAATAAGAAATGTTTCTTGGAATGATTTCTGAAGGATTCTGATCAAAAAACAAAAACAAAACCTTATCGTCTGTAACAGTAGTGTATATACTGTGTATAAAAAACAGCCCTCTTCAGATCGACATATTGTAACATGACTTTACACTGAAAAGCAGTAAGTTTGCATTACTGGTGGTGTCACATTCTCCTACATGTTACATTCTGTTATTTTCTTAATACAGTGTTACAATGCAGCCCAATAATAGCAGCCATAATAATCTTAATATAGGCCCTGCTATTCACATGAGCACTTTGCACTCCCTGGAAAGTGTCCTCATGTTTTGACTTGCAGGGAGGCTGAATGTATGGACAGCTCAACTCAGTTTGGCAATCATTTGTGGTCACAGTCGCACGTGTGTTTTCATACCCGTTGATCCATGGTATCGCTTTCCGACGTATTCAAAGCCAAAGAGTAGCTGAGGGTCAGCAGGGTGGGAGTAATGAGCGATGGCCAGACAAACCTGTGGGAGCACACAAAATGACCTTCATCATTAGTTTCACTGTAACAGAACAAAAACATGACTAACAATTACTAACAAATTGTTTGAAGTCCAGTTTACCTTTGCAAATACCAAATGCTCCATTACAAATGAGAAATGTACTTAAATGTACGTAATCTTTGGAAGAGATTTGAAAGAGCTTTTGGGAGAGAAAATTAGCCTGTGTTCAAATAAGCCATCATAACTGACATTCCTGCCACAGGGCACTGGAAAAATACCACCTGAACTGCTTGATTTAAATTCTAGGCACAAACCAGAGTTAGGTCCCGAACTGGTTGATATCCCCACACCCAGGACTATATAGTGCAGTTTAGGAATTTTTCTCCCTTTTATCTGTTTTCCTGCAACACCTGTTGGTCAGATCAACTGTTCATTAATTCAGAAGAGCTTTTCTTGGCACAGATGTTGGATTCAGACATGGAAATATTCAAAAGCACTGAGCGCAGAGCACAGGCTAGGCTGGACTTTTACCTTAAAGGTGCTCTAAGCGATGTCACGTGTTTTTTAGGCTGACATTTTTTTTTGTCACATACAGCAAACATCTCCTCACTATCCGCTAGCTGCCTGTCCCCTGAACACATTGTAAAAAACGCGGTCTCTGTAGACAGCCCAGGCTCCACAAACGGCAACAAAAACAAACGGGCCCAGCCTGGACCACGAAACATAACAAACAGTGTTCCAGGCAATAACCGACAAGAATGATTTGGGGATGGGGGTTGGGGGGTTAGTGCATGTGCACATGAAGGGGGGTGTGGGGAGTGGAGGAGAGAGAAGCATGAAGAGGGAAGTTAGCTAGAAGTTACTTCCACTATACTACTTTCCATTGTTTTTCTAAGTAAACATGTGGTAGAGGGATGTGTTTGACCCCTGTGTGACCCCATAGTGGTTGAAAAATATGAGATGGGAGGAAAAATATCAAGTCAATGTTTTTGCATACTCCTGCAAAATATTTGAGTTCCCCTGAGAAACTCACTCGTTCCCCTGCATTCACTCGCAAAACCTTTGCATTCCCTCACAAAAACGTTTGTTCGCTTGCAAAACTTTTGTGTCAGGGGAACGCAAAACATTTGTGAGAGAACGCAAAAGCACTGCCTGTAACAGATGTCCAACCCAAGAGCAGTTTATATACAAACATAAAACAATGGCATGGCATGGCATGGCATGAACTATGAACTATGACCTATGAATGATGAATTATGGACTATGGACTATGGACTATGAACTATGGACATGGACATGACAAACATGAGGGCTTAAATACACAAGGCTAAATGACAAGACAAGGGACACCAGTGAACAAAATCCAGACAATCAACCAATTAGAACATGACACATAAGGCAAGGGAACACATGGCAGGATCACATGATGACTAAAACAGGGGATCACATGACAGACATGAAACAAGAACATGAAACAAAACCAAAACGTGACACTGCCAAATAATTTTTCATCCCATCTCATATTGTTTTCTTCACCATGTCCATTTAGGGGCTCTGTATGACTGTATGTCACTGTGTTCTAAAAAAAAAAGCAGCGCTCAAGTTAAAAGAAGTACAACCTTAAAAATACGCATCTCTAGACCTTGTTTTTTTTTTTTTTTTCATTACACATAATTTCAATGCAAAATCGCATTCTTTGTGAGTGGCCTCTAAATCTTGTGCTTCTCAAAGAAAGAATTGAATGCTTGTACTGGTAAAATGACATCAACGTTTTCAGATGCTTGTTTGTCAGAAGTGTTTTCCTAAGGAGATAGGTATAGGAAACTCTGAAAAAGAAAAACCTGCTCTAGGGACAGAAGTGCTGGGAATTAATAGTGACAAATATGGAAACACAACAGACAAGTGATGTGAACAGCAGCTCTGTAATTTCCAACTGGATATTATGAAATTACCAGTTGGCTTTTTTCCATTGCTCATAAAGAAAAACAAAGTATTTTTAATTCCACTCAATATTTAGCCTAGCCTATACGAAAACGGCTCATTAAAACCCAAAAGCACACATAAAAGAGTCCCTCCTCCATAATCCAAATACAATATTTGACATTTAGTTCCATTTTTGTCCAATCTGAGCTGAGATGTCTAACTGACCCCCAGAGCTCTCTGCATTAGACTCCATATGGCTCCTCCATAATACTAGCACCAGAATATGAATAAGCAGTGCGCGTTGCAATGGCTGTCAAGGAAACGCACTCTACTTGCCCTTCACGTAAGCTCCATAGTTTAGCGTTCAGAGGCACTGAGCAACAAAAGCATCAGAGAAGCTCTGGAACGGAACTTCAGGATAAATGTGTGTGTTTGCTAAGCGCTCAGAAAGTGAGAGCCGCGCTCAATGGGCTTTTTGTTCCTCTTGTTTTTGTGGTGCTTTTCTTGCCCCTTTCTCCCCCTTCCTTCACACATTCTCAGGAGCTGGCAGACTGTTTAGAGCTGAACTCTGGCATCTCTTTTTTCCTCATCCCCCCTTACTTCACTCCTTCTGTACCTCCAGTTATTCCCCTTAGATTTTGGGCCCTGTACTTGGTGGATAACTGCAGGTGAAAAGCTTGGCTTCCCTCACAGTCTTTTTCCCATTGCTGAAAGGAAAACTCCCTTTTCAGCTTTCAAAAATATAAACAGCTCTTAGTGCAGCCTTTGAGATTCTAGTGACTAATACATGATGACTAACAATCATTCCAAAGATGCTGTGGAGACCATTCATTTCGCTCTGAGTCATGCTACAGGAATGGCCAATCAGGGCTCATTATGCTGCAGGAATGACGAACAGGAGGCCGTTCTCCTCTTCTGACAGCCTTTGAGTCAGGAGCACAATGTGGAATGTTCGTTTTACACAAAGTTCCACATTGCCTGGCAACAGCAGCTGTTGTGAAGCAACAGGATGGGTTTGTAGGCCGGTGTGAGTCACAGAACTCGGACTTCATCGCATGATCTGATCGGCTTGTATAAAGAGCTCATTTTATCTGCTTTATGGCACAGATATATATAACGGGAGGGAGAGACATTCCTCAACAGAACATGCTTTATTTTATGAGGCAGAGAGCCTCTGATGGTTTTGGTTGGAACTTTCAAATACTTTACTGCAGTGCATTTTTTGTCCTTTTAAGTCTATCAGTAGAGAAAAGTGGAAAAAAAGAAAAGACAATTACCTTTAAAAATTAAATTACTCTATAAATCTGAATAGATTTTTTTTTTTTTTTTTTTAGTTAGAGACCTGAGGTTGTAATGAAATGCTAATCTAACAATTGGATGAGACGGTATGAAAAAACAAAATCATCAAATCACTACCGTTCAAAAATTTGTGAAATATTATTACAATAATTAAAATATATATATATATATATATATTTTAATATATTTGAAAATTTAATTTATTCCTATGATGAAAAAGCAGCCAATACATCAGTCTTCAGTGTCACATGACCCTTCAGAAATTTGCTGATTTGCTGCTCAAGAAACATTTCACATTATCAATGTTAAAATCAGTTAAGTGGTTTAATATTTTTGTGGGATTTTTTTCAGGATTTATTTTAATGAATAGAAAAAAGAATAGCATTAATTTAAAATTGAAATCTTTTGCAACAATATAAAAGTCTTTATCGTCACTTTTGATCAAATTAATGCATCCTTGCTGAATTCTTAATAGCTGAAGTATTAATTTCTTAAAAAATAAACGGTAGTGTATGAGGTTAAATAGTTAATAAATTACTCATTTTATAAATCGCTCAAACACTGTCCAGCAGCAACACCACTGGACAAAGTTTATTTGGCCTCCCTTGAGCTCATTTTGGCCTCACAGATGTCCTTTAAAGTGGAGTGCATGTGAAGGGGTTACTGCAAAACACATGTGAAAAGTAATGTTAGAGGAACCAGTGCACTGTAATTGTACGTTTTTGGCTGATTACACCGTCTTTATTAAGATTAACGCCTGACTCTTTTGACTACAAAAGGTCCACAAATCCATATCAATGAAAACTGATGAAAATGAATGGACTAATTACAAAGTAAACAACTCGCCCATATGAACATTACCAATGAAATTCCCATGCAAATGGAAATGAACTTAAAATGATCTTTGAGTAAGTTTTTAACCACAAAGTTTGGTTAAATTAAATGTTTACAGGAGTTCATGATTAATGATTTGAATAGAAGGTGATTCTTAAAGGGATAATTTCACCCTCAAATGAAAATTCTTATCTGCAAAACACAAGAATAAATGTTGAAGAATATTTGTAACCAAACCATTTTAACTTCTATTGTATATAAAAAATGTATAAATAAAACTAACCCTAACTCTAAACCACAGATGAAAAATAAGTAAATTATGACAGAATTGTTATTTTTGGATGAACTATGCCTTTAATAATTAGAGCCAAACATCAAATTGAATTAACACAAGAAATTGTGTTACTGACTGGCTTACTGTTATAATATATTTTGAAGCAATCTAAAAATATACGGTAAGTGGGAACTCATATGTACGTAATCAGGAAACCATGATTTAATTTCTCTTTTTTTATTTGTATTTTATTGTATCCCTTTGAAATTGTACAGCACTTTGGTACACTCAGTGTTTTGTTTTTTAAGGTGCTTTATAAATAAATTTTTATTTGATTTGATTTGATTTGATTTGATGAGGGCTTTGCATGCGCATTTCAGAATCTACCAAATGCCACTGGTTTTGCAGTGGGATCAGTGTCCGCCAGACAAAGAAGGTGGATGAAAGCAGTGCTGTCTAGGTAAGGAGAAAAACTATAATCCTCTCATCCTACAACCTCTCAGTAGGGAAGGGGAGACGACGAGAGGAGAGACTTCCTGAAACACCACAGGCCTACAGTTCTAGGAAAAGATTCTTGCTTAAGTGGGACACTGACAAAAAAAAAAAAAGATCAAGGCTAAATGAGTGCATAAAACCGCATACACAAAGAGGCAGAACACTGACTGAAATTAATACAAATCATAAATCCACTTCATTTCAGGACTGGACCCAATAACATGCAGGAATTTCTCATTCATGTTTACAAATTTTACTTCAGGGAAAAACATCCAGACTTCAGCAGGGGCTGCAGTCAAACCTATTAGCTCTTAATCCTCTCTCAGACTAATCCAAAAGCGTCAGGAACGCGGAGGAGGCTGTGAGGCTAGTTATTTTATTGTGTGTGTGTGTGTGTGTGTGTGTGTGTGTGTGTGTGTGTGTGTGTGTGTTGTACCTTTTTAGCACTCTCGGGTCCAGCTTCATCAAAGCGGAATCGGATGATGCGGAAGTCTTTGCAGTAAAGGATAAGCTCTGTAGGGTTAAATTTCAGCTTCTGATTGGATCCTAAAATCTTCTGCTTCCCCTTTACATCATTCACTATTAAAAAAAACACACACAAAACAATCTTATTTGGATTTTGGAACCATTACTGACAGTGATGAAGAGAAAGAGGACAGGTAATGATGGGGAGACGATGGGAAAACAAGATTGTGGCAAGAGGCAGAAATTAACTTGTCATTTGCACGAACACTACAACACTACAGAAACGTGTCAGAGAATGTGTACTTACTGCCAAGTTTACAAATCTCACTATTGGATAGTACATGTGCTAGTGAGCAGGGGGAGTATAATCTGTATTATGTGTAATCTGTATTGCATAACGTTCAGGCAAACAGTCTGAAGGCACAAAAAAAATTATGACCAGGTCTGAAAAGTAACAACAACAAAAAATAATAAAGGCAGTTTTCCTTCCCTAAAGTAACTACCAAAGAATACAGAAGTGATAATTAAGATGACTTTTCCATTTTCAACATTCCGAGTTCTAGAGAACACAACACTATTTTTATCATAAGAGGAGTTCCTCTACCCAAGTATCATGTATATCCAGCCATGGATCGAAAGAGGAAACGCTCATATTAACTTCATGTTAGCAGAACTGGTGTATTAAAAATCAATATCACACAATCATGCTGTTTATACATGTATTGTAAATAGAATTTAAATTTTAAAACTCGCAAAATCAGATTAAAATCACTTTTGAGACACTGAAGTGCCTTGAAACGCACAGCAATATTTAATGTGTTGACGTAATTTCCACTGAAACAGGAAGACAGGGCGAGACATATCGAGCAGCTCTTTCCCTTTTTATAAATAGCCAATAATGTTTCATTTATATCACAGCTCAGCCAGAGACGTTGAGCTCGGCAAAGCCGCATTTGACAGCCACAGTCTAATAGATTTAATATGAAACTGTTTATTAAAGCAAAACAGCGACCGTAATCGTACTGAGGATGTGTAGTCTGAAAAGTGTGTACTTTATGTTGGTGCATGGCACCGATGTTATCTCTTCAACCTGTCAGTGCTGTATCTAATGCCGTGTCTGCCTAACCGTTTCTCCACCTAATCGCCACCATGTCGCTTTAAAATACAGCATTCTGTGTAGAATTCAAATGGGTCCAAGTCCGATACGTTTTGTGGTCTTCGTATAATGCTATATGAAGACCACAAAACGTATAATTCTGTTCATTAATTGATGTTTGTTCATAATATATCAACTGATGTTAATTAATAGATCTTATCCTAGATTAATAAATGCTTCAAAAGTATTGTTCATTGTAATTTCATGTTAATAAATGTAAATTACAGAAGCTTATTGTATAATGTTACCAAACTACTGAAGGCTCATTGTGTAAAGGTGTAGTATAAGTAATACTTTTGTAAGAAACTTGTATTATTATAAATAAAAAAAAGAAACAAACAAATATGAGCAGATAAGGTCTGTGTGATGTGGTTCAAAATTAGCTTTCAGTCCTGTAATTAATACAGTATAGACAGCCTCCAAGGGCACTATCCCAGACTGCAGGGGTCACTCTGCCTTACTGACAGATCGAAGCCTCAAAGAGAGTGTTTTTTCCAAGCCTGAATCTCTTATAAAGGTCTTTTTGTTGAATCCACACAGACAGACAGTGAAAAAAAAAAAAGGCTTCATGCTATATCTGTTTAGCACAGCAATTCAACACTTGGGGGGCTAAGTCAGCAATGAGGGGAGTGCAAGGATCTAACACAAACAAGATTAATCGCGGCCGGGCTCAGGCTGCAGTCTGGCTGGATGAGCTCATCTACAGCTATGCTAAAAACAGCCACCCAAACAGGTTCTGCAGCTACGCTACACTTTCACGAATGTACACATCGCTCGTGGAAAAATCCAAGCGGACAGGGTTACAGTCATGATTGTTTTTGTTATGTTAATAAAAATGCTGGGAGAACACACAAGGGGAGATTAAACTAAGTACTGGTTAGTAAAAAAGGTTACACTTTTTTTCTATGGTCCACTTTAGACATTCTTCTAACTAAGTAACTTTGCAATGACTTGTCAACTAACTGTCATTATAGTATTAGTAGACGGTAGAAGACTGTTATATTATGGTTGAGGTAAGATGATATGTACTTGCAAAGTGACTTATAGTCAGGAGAATGTGTGTTGGGGGAGCATCAAACTAATGTGCCAGCATTATGCTGACAGTCTACTAATACTCTACTAATACTGTAATGTGAGTTAGATGACATGTAGTTGCAGTTACTTATAGTTAGTAGAATGTCTAAAGTGGACCGTCGAAATAAAGTGTTACCGAAAAGAGATGGAGAACAACCCAAGTTTAAAAAGAAGGAAACCAGCGACTGTATAAAAACACATTTGCAGGCACTGAAAATGAGGAGAGAGGAGAGAACGTCAGAAAATTCAGAACAAAGATCACAGTGCAAAAGACCCTTCAAGACCCTTGACTGGGTGATGGAAGTATTTTTTTCCAATCATTTCTTGGATCAATTCTCTTTAAATTTGAACAATTTAAGCTTCAAACCAAAACAAATTGAATCGCAACTTTACAAACTATAATTTGAAGCAAAAAAAAAAAAAAAATTGATGGATGACTTTTTGCGAACATCAAATCAGCAGCAACCACACATTGCAAAAGTATTTACTATTAGCATCAAATACAATATCATAAAATTATTAAAATATACAAAATCTCTTGTTAAGAACACAATATTGCAAAGTTCACTGCAAGTGCAGGAAACTGATTCGATTATGTCGTTCACAACGCTGTACGTGTGTGGGAGGATCCAATGACAGTTTTGGGTTATGAAATCCTGCCATAGAACAGTTTAGTCGAGCCGTATTACTCTCCTCTATAGTGTGCACACTATAACTGCTAAGCTGATCTTTGATAGTCATCCAATTGATAGTAGAAAACAGCAGCAGAAAAAGCCTGAAGAGTGGCAGGTGGTCTGCAGGTGTTGTTAAGCATGGTGAAGTATGTTCACGTGCTGTTGAATTACCTGTTACTACCTGCTCCACACAAGCCAGTGAGATATCATGCTCGCCCAGGAGGCGGTGGGTGCACTGGAATCTCTGTGAACAGTAAAAAAGACAAGGATTATTTTTGATTTTATTATCGTTTTGTTGACATTATCCTGCAAAGAGAACCTAATGAGCTATGGCTTCCATATGAACAGATGTAATGGGTGACCTTTATTATCTTTAAAGAATGTAACAATTTACTTCTCTTTTCAAAGTAAAGTCTGATCATCGGTTGTCTTAGCGAGATTATTAACAAGTTTAACTTGTTTGAAAGCTGCTGAACAGCAAGGACTATAGAGGTTAATATGTAAAGAAGATTTCACTGCTCTGGAAAAGAACTTTGGATTCTTTTCCATGAAATGGTCTGAAAGACAGAGTATGTATTTCCTTCCTTATATGCCACATTTATCCACTCTAGTTGGGAGTAATACTCATGACACCAATATAATCAACTGTATTACATTGTATAAATGCATAAAACTGTAAACAATTTCACCTATATGTTTGTGTATTTAATTCCTCAATACTTAAAGCTGAAGTGTGTATTTTTTAAATACTCTGTCCTATTCCAGTTTAATGAATCAACTACAGTGTATGTACTGTAAGTCATTAGTAGGTTCATTCAAAGCCACTGGAAGGCAAGCCTGCAACCTTTAGCCAAAGAAGTATACCGGTACAGCTTTGGAAGTACGCGGGGAAGGAGACAAGAGGCCATTTTTTTAAATGGATGTCAATGAAGGAGAGGCTTCACTACGCTGAATAAACAGCTTTTGTGAGGAAATAGCTAATCATTTCATGAATCGACAGCCTGTTCGCTAATCAATACACTAAACAATACTTTTGTTGGGAACTGTGTAGATTTTACCTTGATAAAAATGTTTTTTTTAAGAGAAGGCAGAGTAGGGAATGTCACGACAGGTACTGTAAAACTCATTCACGGCATTACCACCAGCAAATGTGTAGTAGTATTTAATAATAGGTGTTGTGTAATATTGAGTGATATTGTATTTTGTCTAAAGAAAATAAACAATATCAATGTTTTTTTTTTTCTTTGCCTTTCAAGTTTTACTAATTATAATAAGACTTGAATGACTATGACTGCCATACTGATACACTATGATGCTGATATAATGCATTTTAATAAACAAAGAGAAAATAAATAATTTAATTACAAATATTATATCATCATGTTGTTTAATGAAAAATGAAAAATAATGATGTGTTCATCTCTATGGCTTCCAGGTTTCAACAAATAAATTAGACTTGAATTGTAATGATTTATGACTGATGTGTATGTCTAATAATGATAATGAATGAAGGTAAACAAAATACAAAGATTTTAATAAATAAATGTATTATTTTTATGGCTTCCAGAAATTATTAGTGACTATATCACTGCTGTGTGCCCAATAAAGCTGTTTTTAATAAACAGATTCAAATCTAATCTTAAATACGGTTTTATGCGCACTGTAGCGACCAGTAATCTGCAGCTAACAGAGCAATTTGTGCTCTTTTTTTCGCTTGGTAAAGCACATTCCACAAACATTGCAGTCCTAACTGTACATTTACTAGCGATATTACACCAAATATAGAACATTTTTCACAAGACGAATGTGCTCATCCACAAGAAAAATTGTGCAACGTAAACTGTAACTGACTGTCATAAAACACTGATGTCACTGCCACAGACAAAAAAAGAATGTCTTAAACCAGACACTAATTCGCACTGCTCTTTGTAGACTGAGTTGGTCATTATGGAAATGATCTGGCTGCGTCTGTGTTCTTTAATTTGCGTTAAAGTTATACGTATTGCGTTAAGTTTCTAATTCTCACCAACAAGTTATGGAGAATAAATGCTAGACTACACGCCAACCATGATGCTCACAATCCTTTGCCTACATTCAGGCCTTGAAAAGAGTCTTTTTTCTTCAACTACAAGAGATGTTTCTGGGCTAGAAGGTGAATTATTTTCCACTTCACACTGAAAATAGCTGAACAAGCTAAATAAAATTCACACACTTGTATTTTCTGCAAGCAGAATTGTTCAAGTCAGCAATTCACCAAAAAAGAAATAAACCAAACAGAAAAAGCTAATCTTTTTTTTTTTTTTATGTTGTGATACCATTCAATAAAACCTGCAATATTATAAACTAAAACCATGTTTTGTAAGTGTTTCATAATAACCCATATTATAATCACTGCTTAAAGGTGGGGTATGTGATTCTCTTTTTTGTCCATTTTTTCAAAATCACTTGAAATCCTATTCCTAACCCACTTACAGCCACTGAGTTAGAAGCACTGAAATGAAAATTAAGCAATTTAATCATCTGTGGAACAGGCAGGACTCGAAAAACTCCAGCCAATCATTTCCAAGACCACCTAGAATCATTGGACAGTAAGTTCGTCAATCAAACGGTCGTACCATACCAAAAATCTGCTGGCCGTTTTGCAAATCCCATACCCTACCTTTAATGTCACTGTGAGGCTTCTTTGTATAAATATGTCTTTAGGCAATAGGCTTCCAAATCAAGGCAGGTAAATACTGACTTCCAGATAAATCTGAGCTTACCTGTAGTGGCAAGGAATTATGGGGAATGAAGGAAACCTTGAAGTTGGTACACACAAGTTTCCCCCAGAGGCCATCCTGACAGCTTTCTGTGCCGATGCATTTCTTTACAAAGTTCGCCTCATTCACAACTATTTCACCTGTAAAGAAGGAACAAGGAAGTGAGATTTAGAGGAAGGGAAAATACTACAATCAGCTGAGCAAAGGATGACTAGCTCACATTTTAACATATTTAACATATACGTTAAAAGGAGATGTTGGTGCTTCACCATGCTTGTATTTAACATGTACCATTGATTTGTTTTGTTCTACTCTGCTCCAGCAAATTTTCAAGAGCTAAACATACATCAATGAAACTGCAATCAACCACTTCTGGCTGCTAAATAAACAAGCTGTAACACTACAGTTCCTCCACAACACACAAGCAGAGTCTTATTAGACTTTGCACTCTCCACATAGGTAGAGTTCAGAAGCAACTTCTGGATCACTGACCAATAGCCACTCATGTAACACACACTCGAGCCCCTTCATAATGGCCTTCCAGGGAAAACCCTCTCCTGAGAAGCTACTGCTGTGACTCCTTTCATGTTGGTTGAAAAATGATGCCCTATTAAAAGAAATTACCTGTTGTGCTGACTAAACAGTCACATAAACTTTTACCATGTACCGAGAGTGCACATGCATGCTGAGAGTCCTGAACATTCTCTCTCTCTCTCTTTTTTTTTTTTTTTACACAAAGCAGAAATGAGCAGAGTTCAAAGGCAGGTGTACCAGGAACCAACATAGGCTTTCAGGATGCAGAAACACACCAGGTTTGGGGAGAGAGACTTTTGTTTGCACTAATAATACTCATTGGTGCAAGTGTCTATGCTGAGCTTTTGAGTATTTAGAGTGGATCTAATATAATTCTAAAGAGACATTCACACCAAGGACAATAACTATATATTAGATATTATTTGTGTTATGTTATGGCAGATAACCAATAAATGACCAATACTAAAAAGAAATTACAATTAGGTCTAAATAAATTAAAAATAGTTATGATAGTATGTTAAAAACTAAAATCAATTGTTTTAAATGCTACAAACAAATTTAGGCAACACATCATAATGTACAGTGTTGAAAATGGATATTCATTTTAAAGTTTTAACATCGTTATTGAATGTATATAAACAAAACATTTAAGAGGGGAAAAAAACTGAACTTGAGTAGTCAAAAGTACACTAATTCAGACAGAGCATGGTTTAAAATTGTGGGCTGCAGCCAACATCTTTACTTCCGTCTCTGGTTGAACTCAACATAAGTCACACACATGGGAAATAAAGAAACCCACATTGCTTCATTCTAAACATAGAACTTCCTCCGCTTTTTGCATCCAGTCACATTAAGAGGTAAAATGAACAGAGATGTGTGTATATTGGAGAAGAATAATCAAGCTGCTGAGAGAAAGAGTGAAGGAGAAGAAAACAAACTCCAGCTCTTGTGTGAGCGCAGTGCGCAGTGTTTGTCTCACAGCTGGGACTGTTTCAGGGGTTACAGTAGGGCAGGATACAGGCTAGCTAAGATGGAGGTTGGGCACTGTGGCAAAATATTGGTGAACACTTCACTAAACGTCAAGCCATTAAACCAGTAGGTCAGCCAGAAAAATGATTAGTTTATGACTGCACCTGCTTGGAATTTGAGCCTGCAGAATTCTGGAGAAAGCTCTGTAGTTTTCTGAAGATTCTGAAAGTCTTAATTAACAAAATTCTAAACATCCACCACTACTTGCATATTTAACTAGATAGTTTAACTAGATTTAGATAGTTTGGTTAATCTGATAATGCTTTCAGTTAGTGTAATCAGTTTAACACTTCCATTTTAATATTGTTGTTTTTTCTCTCTACAGTGAGAGCAGATAAATTAAATAAGTCTACGGATTCCATGACGGCCTTTATAGCCTGTAAGGTTGTGCATTGGCCCACTTGAAGAGGTGGGCTCGTGCACAGATCGATTGCACTAAGGCGCGGTCTCGCTAATTGTGGCAGAGAATTGAACAGATACTACTTGTGTGTGCACTACTGTCAACATTACAACAAACATCTTATCTTTATTACTTTATATTGAGATACATAACAGGTCTGATTCTCACCTTATTTATGAAAAGTAATTGTACTTTGCGAGTAAAGCTGCAAATTCCTCCCTTAACTTCAGCTGCCGCCGTAATAAACATCTTATGATACATGCAGCATGATTAAGTGAAAATTGCTGCGCTGCATAAGTGATAAATCTATTAGGGAGAGCACATTTCTTCAAAACAAATTGTTGCATCGTAATGAAGTAAGCGTGCTCAAGGCATGGAATGCTAAAGCGCAATGTGAGTGCAGGCCTTCATGGGAGGACAATGGTGCTCGGTACAAGGCAACTGTGCTTAGTTTGAGTACGCCCTGAAGGCCCGTTCACAACAAGTACGATAACTATAAAGATAACTATAACTATATCAGTGTCCACACCAGCGGACAATATCGTTCCGTTTATTAAGCATGCGCTGCAGTTTTGTCGCCTGCAGCTTTAAATGCTCAAGCTCTTTAAAGTAGGATGAATTCAAATTTTCTGTCAATGTTTTTATCATTCATCAGCTGAAAAAAAAAAACGTGATTCACTCCAGAGACACGTAATCGTTATAGCTGTAGTGTGGACTCTGCTATTCTTTTATATTTAGAATGATTTTTAGAACTATATCATTATCGTTAGTTGTTCTTGGTTTGAGTGAACGGGTCTTAAAGTTCCCCTGTGGTGAAAATCACGTTTTTAATGTTGTTTATGTCTATGTGGTGTTTTTAATATGCTTTAAGACAACAGCACTGTTGAGTATTTTCTCCTTAAAACTGCAGTGAACAGTCTCAAAAACGTGATTTGAAATCGCTGGTGTTTCTGACAACACAAACTACGACAACATGTAACCGCCAACGAGTGTATCTCTGAGCTGGTGTGAGTGAGTGGAGGTGGGGCTAATTTGAATATTCATAGAACCGCATACAAAATGAAGAAAGGGTGTAGAGTTACATTAAAGCTATTTCGAGGAAAAAACATTTAAATATGTGATTTTGGATATCAAAGATGAGTTTTAAGGGATAAAATTGACTACAGAGGGACTTTAAGATCTTGGTATGAAGCCACAATCTCTTATCAACCATCTTCTCACGACTCACATATTCACAGGCGTTCGCCCACTCGCAAATTTCAAACAACTTCCGCTCCACAAGCAGCTTGGTAAATGGCCATGACAACATATCAACGTGTGTCTGATCAGCAATCTACAGGGATTAACCAGCAGCTCATCCTCTCTAATCAACCAGTAAGCGGCAAAAGATCAGTCCAGGCTGCTGATGGGAAGGAAATGCACATGGTAGTTTGGCAGATGCACTATATGAATGCAGCAAGATAACACCACATTGAAACTGTACAAACAATATTTCTTAAAATAACAGCATCAAATATTTATATACCATGTGACCAGGCTTCCTGTGTTTACATCCTGTTAGAAAAGGGGGGTTAAGCTGGTGGCATGTTTGATCAGAACACCTTTGGTTGTGTTTTTCTTTGAATTTGGACAACAATTATAGCAGAGCTAAAGTATAAAATTGTTTCTATGGCTGAAGCAGGGACAGAAGATGCTAAATATTGCAAGTGGAGGAAACTGTGTACTTAAGGTCGGATCGATTTCGGCACAGGAATTCTCTCTTGTTGCATTGTGCTGCAAAAGTTACACTTCAATGGATCAGAGCAACATGATAAGAAGAGGCCTAACAGAGAGAGTGACAGAGAGAGAGATGTGTGCGTGGGTTTGTAAAAAGACACCATTCATGAGACAACGGCCATGTTTTGTTGAGATGACTAGGCACTATTAGGCTTCTATGTGTGTAGGGAGTGGTAGAGTGGTTTAAATGGAACAGTCAGTAGGAGGTCAATCTGAATGGATACGTTGTACTAAAATGTCACCAAATTCAGGACTAAAACAATCCACAGAGTTTGACGAAGACAGATTATTTTCTTTTTCTTTACAACACAGAAAGCCATTAGGCCTTTTGAAGTAGAATGCACCAAGAATAATTGTTATGCCTAACATGCCTTTGATTACCATCTAATGCTCACATCAAGTTATAGTTTAAAAACACTCATTTAATAACACTGGTAAAGGTAATCTTTAGAAAATCCCCAAACGAATATCTATTTTTTATACCGTACATTATAACTTTAGGATGCTGAAATTCTGCTGAAAGACTGATTTTAGTTTTGTGTGTTTTATTTTAAACTAGAACTATTTTAACATCCGCAATTTATTATATCAATAATGTGAAAATAATTCAAAAACCAGAAAAACAAATAAGAGTGAAATATAAATAAAAACTACTTAACTTTAATAACTTTATATGACACAATGATATTGTGGTCTCAAAAGCTTAAGAATCAGAAGGTTTTAAAGACATCTGTTTACTTCAAAAAGCCCTGCTCACAATAATTCATGTGCATTGCAAACATTATATCAGTGTTCAATTATCATAGATGAATTTACAACATACAAAACTGTTAAAAGTTTGGGGCGTTAGGAAGAAGTCTCTTATGCTCACCAAGGCTGCAAAGATACAGTAAAGTAATATTGTGAAATATTACACTTTAAAATATCTGCTTTCTATTGTAAAATATTTTAAAAATTAATTTATTCCTGTGATGGCAAAGTTGCATTTGTTCCTATCATCAACAGTTGCGCTGCTTAATATGTTTGTGGAAACCTTGATAGATTTTTTTTTTTCAGGATTCTTTGATAAATAGAATGTTCATTTCATAGCATTTATTTGAAATAGAAATCCTTTGTAACTTTATAAATGTCTTTACTGTCACTTTTGATCAATTTAATGCAATATTTACAAAAATGTAACAAATAATAAAAAAAGCATCTTCACTAAACCCTAACTTTTGAATGGTTGTGTACTTGGTCGACTTGTCCTGGTCAAAAAAAAAAAAAAAAAAACCTTGGTAAAGGAACCAGCCCTTGATATTCTGGTGTACACTGTACACTAGCCAGATTATTCAAGCTTCTGAATACATTTTACCACACCGTGTGCCACCCTGCTATCACCACAGTCCACAAAACACAGTGACAAGGGAGGTTTTGTTTTAATTTCAGATGAGGCACTAAAAAATGCATAGCACGTCTATTTTGGAAACAGGGAAGGTCCATGATGTGCGGCTTAATTATAAGGAGTGAACGCAGAGTACTTCCTGAGACGCCACAGCACTACAGCCTTTCTGTTTATTTCCCAACACTTCTAGGAACAGAGAAACTGTCTGGATGCATTAAGACCTCCGCCATCACACAGCTGGAGCTGACACGTGTTGTTAAAGGGTTAGTTCACCCAAAAATGAATTCTGTCATTTATTACTCACCCTCATGTCATTCCAAACCCGTAAGACTTTCGTTCATCTTTGAAACACAAGTGAAGATCTTTTTGATGAAATCTGAGAGCTCTCTGTACTCTCCATAGACAGCTATGCAACTACCGCCTTGATGTTTCAAAAAGTTCATAAGAGATCAAAAAACGAATCCATATGAATTGAGTGGTTTAGTCCAAATTTTCTGAAGAGACGCGATCGCTTTATATGATGAACAAATTTAATTTAGGCTTTTATTCAAGTATAAACACTGATCAGCGAACATAAACAGAAGCTCAATCTAACTTGCTTGATGTGCGAGAACAAATCTTTTGCGGGAGCTCAAACGTGAATGAACACGAGACTGAACCTCATTAGTTCTTGCACGTCAAGCGAACATGCTTGAGCTTCTGTTTACCACAATTGATGTGTGAGTTGATGAATGTTTAACTGTGAATAAAAGCCTAAATTAAACCAGTTCATCATATAAAGCAATATTGTCTCTTCAGAAAATTTGGAATTCATATGGATTCGTTTTATCTCTTTATGAACCTTTTGAGGCATCAAAGTGGTAGATGCATAGCTGTCAACGGAGGGATAGATTTCATCAAAAAGATTTCATCAATCTTTATTTGTGTTCCGAGGATGGACGAATGTCTTGTGGGTTTGGAACGACATGAGGGTGAATAATTAATGACAGAATTTTAATTTTGGGGTGAACAAAACTAATGGCTTGGAAATATTGGATCTGCCATTGCATCGGTTAAGAAAGGTAACAAAAAGCAAAGCTTTATATTTATTAGACTGGGAGGTTAAAACCACCTGTCAGAACATGAAGCCTTTATTCAGAAGAACCCGGACATTAGGATTAAAGGTAGAAGGGTACACACCCTATGCAAGTGTGCTTGGCAATGGTAATTATAAGACATACGGGAACAGGTTTGATAACAGATCCCATTTCTAAAACCAGGATGGGATAGAACAGTCTCCTAAAGATAAGTGGTCGTGATACTGATCAGTTGATTTAGCAAGCACTAAACTAGTCTTGAATGTGTTAAAGTAGGCAGAGTACACAAGAGCAAGGCTGCTGCATACACTTTCCTCATTGTTGCCATAGAACAAATTCTTCATTCTGTACAAGAGTCGACTAAAAAGGGTAATTCACACAAAATGAATTCCAGCGTTATCATTTACACACTCATGTTGTTCGAAACCCATATGACTTGCTTTCTTCCATGGAACACACTATGCACTGCTCGCTCTTTTCCATGCAATTACAAAGAATGACAAATTTTAAAGCGTAAACACACACACACACACACAAAAGCACTAAAAAAGAATCATAAGAGAGGTCTATATGATTCATATGCTATATTCCAAATCTTCTGAAACCAAACAATGGCTTTTCATGAGAAACAGATGAAAATGTAAGCATTTTTTTATGAATAACAGTTTTTAATTAAACAATTGATCCAGTTCACAAAACTGGTAATGATTTAGTCACGATTGGACTGAAACAGGTCACAGATCTGAAAGTCCCTTTGCAGTCAATAATTTTATCCCTTAAAACTCATCATTGATAATCAATACGACATTTTTAAATGTTTTTTTTTTCTGTGGAAAGAATTTATTCATGCCATAAAATAGCTGAAATGTAACTCTACAGCCTTGCTTCATTTAGTATACACTACTATATTCATGCGCTATATTGCTATATGTACCCGGTTTTTCCTGTCCCTTCTTAAAGGTGTTTTTGTGTTCACTGTGTTAAAATGCCCACAGAGCAATAGAAAAAGCCCCGCCACGCACTATGACGTTAGTGACATCACCAACCCTAAAATTTACATAAACCCTGCCCCCGAGAATGCGATATATAGATTATCATGACAGAATATGCTAATCAACGACTAGAAGATAACTACACATAAGCTACATAAATTCATCAACTAACAATTCAGAAATGTTGTCTACATGTTGTCACTTCTTCTTGAGTCTCTCCATCATTGTCTGACTCCGGTTTGAACATAAAAGGCTAAAAGTTTTTGAAATTTTCAGGACACAAGCTGTTGAAGCTCCGCCCCCTGTGCTGGGAACAGCAGCTCATTTGCATTTAAAGGGACAGACACTGCGTTTTTGCTCACCCTCAAAAAGTGACAATTTTAACATGCTATATAAAAATATATGTGGGGTATTTTGAGCTAAAACTTCACAAACACACTCTGGGGACATCAAAGACTTATTTTACATCTTGTGAAAAGGGCATTATACCACCCATTTAAAGGAAAGATTATCAGTAAACAAAGAGGTAAGTTTGGTCTGTTTCTCACTCAAAGCTACCATAGGGATTTAGAAGGCATGGAATTTAGAGAATAAGTCATAATGACCACTTTTATGGTGATTTTGTGACTTTTGATGAAGTAGCTCCAGTCTCTAGATCAGTGACCAGTACATCAAGATTTCTCTTTTAATGTTCCACAAAATGAATACCATGTCATTAATATCAGCTTAGCCACACATACCTGCTCTATTTACAGTTCACAAATCAGGAAGTGTGGCATTAATAATGCCTTCTAAAGGGAAGTAGACCCTCTGTAAACTCTTCAGCTGGCATCAAAACCCAAACACAACAAACCAAGGCAGATCACAGGCTCTTTATGAGAGGCCACGCATTAAAAATTCAGAGGCTGCACAAGTGCAGGAAACGGGTTGGATAAGATACTGTTCCGTATACAGGAAGGACCTCTGTGAATATCACGTTCAACTGATCTCTAAAGACGACTGAGACATCATTTCTATTTCATTTATCTCGCTGTCATACACACTTTTCTCCTGCCAGAAGCACAGAACATGTTCACCACACAATAGCAGAAGCTGATTGGTGATGCAATGGTAAAAATAGAAAAAAAGGCAAAGACAGCTGATTGCTATGGCAACGAAGAGGCGGGCATCTGTTCATAATGTACCAAAAATGCAGCTATTTGAACAGCCAGTTAGTTAAACAAACTCAGGTTTACAGGATTAGTTTTGAGCTGATCAAACCAACCCAATCAGGCTTTGTTGGTATCTTGATGCTGATCATTAACTTTCTTCGCAACTAGCTTGAGTTCACGTAGCGCGTGCACATGAAAGTGTGACATCAGTAGCGAACAGCCAATCACAAGCCTTGAAACTTATATACAGTGCTGGTCAGAATTATTTGCCCCCTTGGTAACGGGGCTGTAAAAAATAAATCTGCATTGGTAATCCTTTTGATATTTTATTTAAAAAATTAGCAAAAATCTAACCTTTCATTGGATTTATTTTTTACAGCCATCTTTGATCATATTTACCAAGGGGGCAAATAACTCTGACCAGCACTGTACGAAGGTATACACAGACTCAAACATGTAAGCTCGCATGTAGTCATTTTTAAAGCTTTACCTATTGATTCTAAAGGGTATTTATATTACTTATTTCTGTATATATTTATATTAATTTGAACTAAATGCTTAATTATAATCATTAAACTAAAATTGTAATGATTATATAAAAAATTATATTAAAAAATATCAATCATATAAAATAATCATAATAAATAATCATCACTATCATTTTGTCTTTTTTATTATTTTACTATGTAGTGAGTGACCTTTAACTAGGAGCAAAATAAACTGGGAGAGTGATTTTGTGTCAGAAATGTGTCACTTTGCTCACAGCTGATTGGTCCCATTTTGGTTTGAGATCCCTTACCATAACCTTACCAGGAGGGTTAGCCATGGAGCATAAGTTACTATGGTATTACGTATTAAGACATGTTATAAGTGGGAGTGTTTTACTTGTGCTCTGCTTTGTTCTGTTTGTTTTCTTTCTCTCAAACTCTGCTAAAGACTATCAGGTGGAGTTCAATGTTGATTTCGTTGATGAAGATAGCTAAAAGTCACTTTCATGGTGCCTGAAACCCAGGGATGGCACAAACAAATCTGAAACATACCTGGCTATCCACCTAAATTGGGTTCATGGTATAGGCCCCAGTTTTGATTTGCAATGTCTTACCCAGACCAAAACCTGCTCCAGAGCAGGTTAGCCGTGTAGTGTAAGATAACATGGCAAAGAACACAGACCAACTTCTTGAACTCGAAAAACCAGAGTTTGCTCAAACTTGACTGGGTAGCCACTGAAACCAGCTTTGTAAAAAAAAAAAGGCCACATGGGTTTAAACCTACATTCAATTACCAGACCAAATCTTCAAATACTAAGCCACACCACTCCAACCCTGTGATGGTTCTGAGTGGTGATGGTTCTAAGGAAATAGTTTTGAAAATCACTCACCTGGTAGAAGTTTTGCTTCTAGTTTCTTGATGGGCAGTTGAGGACTTTTCTTTGAATCAGTCTGTGAAACATTAAGAACACTTAAAATCACGTAACCACTTTCAAATATTTGAGAGAAAGTCCTGACTAGATATTTACTCTGACATTTTTCTCCTCACCAAAGATGGAATCTCAACACATTTAATGAGTCATTTCATCTGAACATCAAAATTTGTCACATTTAGTCAGTCAAATTGGTTAATTGATCTAATTATGTGTCTCTGGAAAATAGTGTATTGTGACATTGCATTATGTTGAATATCAAAGGTTTTTGTGTCAATTTGTTAATGGGGAATTTGTGGACACATTCATGCTTTTAGAATTGCTGAGTACTTTAGAAACTTTTTGGTAACAATTTATTGGGTGACGTAGTTACACGTTACTACATTTATTTACTATAGTAATAACAGTAAATTATGCATAATCATACATAAACACTAACCGTAACTCTAGTAAGTGCATGTAGTTAATATTACTTAGTACCTATAAAAGTTGGGTACAATGTAACTACGTCACCTTAAAATAAAGTGAAACCAACTTTTCTTGAATCTGAAAAGATAAAAGATGTCTCCCTGTAAAGTTAGGGTTAGGATTGGGGTTTGATTTAGGGTTAATTGCATGTAATTATGCATAATTTATAGTTATTACTACAGTAATTACATGTAACAAGACACTGTAAAATAATGTTACCATAATTCTATATTTAATTGTAAATTATGGGGTTATTATTTAATAATTCCATTAGTTAGATGAACATTTCAAACACCTCGCTACTCTTGTTTTCCTTACTAACACACTGGCTGATGCATCGACCAGCACATGCTAAATCCACATTGTTCTTAAAGGAGGCATCTTCACCCATCTTATTCTACATGTCTGAAAACACGGTAGTGGCGTGGTGCTTTTGGATACTAACTAAATAACAAAGTGAATAGCACTGTGAACAGCTGACACCTACGGAGTTAACGTTACCACTCTCAAACCAAGTAAAGACATAACTACAGTATGAGGTTACCAGTCGTCCAGATGTCAAACATATGTGGTGACACAGTTTTCACAATAGATTAATAAATACGATTAATAACTCTAGTCGTTGCTAGTCGTTAGCATGCTAGTGTCTCACTCACCTGAAGTGGAGGAAGATAAGACTTAAAAGTAGGCTTCGTTTGTTTACCGGAGAACATCATTTAAACCGGACGATTTCACAAAAATGCGACCTGTAAATCCATATAAGAGCGTTTTAAAACTCTTAAGATGTAAGCCAAACTGTTTTGGGTTACTTCAGACCTTTAAATCCAGGGTTTCCTCAGCAGCTGATGTGTTTACATGCATAATTTCCATAAATGCAAAAGCAGTTTTTAATCTCAGCTGTGCCTGCAGTAATATCTCAGCTGGATCTGGTCTGTCCCGCTGAAGTCTCTTCGTTAGCGGCTGTCAAACTCAAACTTTTGCTGCTTTAGTTTCCCACTCTAAACATTCACGTCATGCTCAGTCTTCTTGATTCAACAGTTTGAGTGTGTGTGAGTCCTGTGGTGGTGTGCAGACGGGCTCAGTCCTGTAATTCACCGTCCGTTTTCAGTTCAGCCATGTTTATTAAAGGCGAAATGGGGAGGTGCAGCGTGCTTGAGCTCTGGACCACAAAAAACAGGAGGAGTGAGCTATGGCGAGCCCTCTGGACCATTGGAGCGTTCTGTTTTTAAATATTCAAATTGTCCATAACATTAGAAAAAATATATTACATTAACACATTTATTTGAGTGAATATGTAAACTTTGAGGTGGAATTTAGCCTACTAGAAATTTATATTTTCGAATGCAGAGAACACATTTACAATTATTTCAAAAGCCCACTATTTAAATGATTCGCAACTGCGTTGCAATGTCGAAAACAGCATGCATGAGTAGATAGTTTTCATACTGTGCATATTTTGGCTCGAGTGTATTATTGTACTCTTAGCGCCATCTGCTGGAGTGATCTGAATCCTGCACGCACGGTCTCTATAAGGCCACAGAACTTGACTTCCAGCTCCCCCTTCCTGAACGTCATGTTGAGCTTGACCTAGTCCAGCTCCAGCTCTTGTGGATCTTATGGGTGGGGGGGATAGAGTTATGGGTAGGGTTAGACTAGAGCAGGGGTGTTCAAACTCAGTCCTGGAGGGCCACTGTCCTGCAGAGTTTAGCTCTAACTGTAACTTGCCTCAACACACCTGCCTGGAAGTTTCTAGTATGCCTAAGGACTTGATTAGCTGGTTCAGGTGTGTTTATATTGTAAAATATTAGGCTATTACAATTTACATTTTCTGTTTTCTATTTTTTATATATTTTACAGTTTTCAGCAGCCATTACTCCAGGCTTCAGTGTCACATGATCCTACAGAAATCCTTATCATTCTAAAATCATGATATCATGTATCCAGAGATATTGTCAAAACAAGCATCAGCTATCAATATTAAGATGATTTAGCATTTCCAATGCATGTATTAAATGATTATTAGTATTATTGTATTATTAGGGAAGGCCTACTTTTATTATTAAATTGATAGCCCAGGTAGCAAACAGACGTTGGCCCAACGTCTGTTTGCTACCTGGGAGGCTATTATAATTAATTTGCCATGCAATAATTTCAAATATCCTGTGAGGATAATAAAAGATTACATACCTCCTCATTGAAAATTGTCTGAAAAAATAAAGGTCCTATAATTAAAATGATTAACAGTCTATAATATTTATGAACACTGCAATAATTAGTTTCAAAAACAGTTTGTTTAACATTTTTTAACAAATTAAAGGGGCACGGTAGCTATCGCAGGTGGCTTGGAAGACGTGGTGGGTAATATATGGTTTATCCATTTTGCAACACAAACTGGAGGTAAGCAACAGTAATTTGTAGCTAGTTTGATAGCTACAGAAATTAAGATCTCCCTCTTTCATTTTCTTTCTTGCTGCAGATGAAACGGTTAAACTTCTGTTTTCGCGCAGGCGCAGTGAGGGAAACAAACACTGAGTTTAGGGCAATCGGTTCGTAGCTTTGCTTTAACTGTGCGATATAGTCACGAGGAGCGACCAAAATTTCTGACATGCCAGGAATTCTTCCGACCATTCGATTGCCGGTCGTGAGAGGATTATGTACACTGCACGAACACTGCACGACAGACGAAAATCGCACAGTGTGTGTAGTGATGTAGTCATTTATTTTACGCAGCCACACTGCGCATATAGGACACGCTTTAATACGCCTGAAATCATCTGGTGGGATTCCCTTCGGAATGACGCGCTGCGCTGCGCGGCGCTCCTATTGGCCAAAGGCAACGCACGAAATTCTCCATTTATGGGTTGTTTGCCTCTTTGATTCCGTCAAGCAGCAGCAGCCACAAAGTTTAACTTTGTATTGTAGAGCAGCAGACGCTCACTGCAGTTCAGTCAGTCAGTGCGCTCGAGTTTACCGGTGCGGTGTACACTAGTATGGAGCGGCGACACTGGTCCTGAGGAGACATTAAACAGCACGAGAGGCCAAACGAGACAGTGACATCACACCGAGAATTTCAAGAGGTTTATTTTAATTGAATAAACAGTTACAAAACGGATTATAACAGAAGATCGTCTGCGCTGTGATAAACGAATAAAAAATGGTGAGTGAAAATGTATTTCTCATCACAGTCGCCTATCGCTTACAGAGATAAACATAAGGGATATAGTCTTCTGCTTCCAGCATCCTTATCGACATGCAGAATGCTGATGCTTGGTGTTATTATTTTCAACTTCTTTCTATAGTCTCATCCCTATGGATGTGACGAAATCTTATAGGCTACTAATATATGTAGCCTACTTGGCATCATAAATGCTTAAAATTCAGATAAAAAGATTTTCACTGTGATCAAAACAAGTACAAACTTCTACTAGTTTTTTATTTTTTCATTTTAGTGGAATTACAGATATTTAAATATAGACCTATCAGGGATTTGTAAATGTACATGCACCTTATGTACATTTTAAGATTACTTTTTTTATTCTATGGCCACGTTATTATTATGAACATATCATGAAGGTGGTGTCTGGTCTACTGGACAAACACCCTCAGTTGTGTGTCATATTCAGCTATTGTTTGCCCTGCATCTCTTGTTCACTTAGACAGAAACAGCCTCCCTGTCCCAGCCCTACTGAACAGGTTGTAGCTATTTATACTGGTCCCAGTTACAACCCAGTTTCTCGTTTTATTTTTTTTATTTTTTGGCACTGTGTGTTTATTGAGGCTTCAGACATGCTTGAATCGATAGAGATCACTATCGTGTTTCCACTTTCTCAGATCAGTGTGGCAGTTACACACATTGTAGTATTTTGATCTTCACTCATTATTAACGTAGCCTATTCTTTCATGTCATCCTGACTTAGTGTTACGTAATAGTGGAAAACTGCACGTTACACACATTAGTGTCCATGGTTACAGCACACAGAGAGATGCAGATAAATGTAGTTGCATGTGAAACTCACTTCCGTACTCATGCCCATAAGGATGGGTTGGGTTCTGCTTTGAATAAGTGTGTGTGCTTATTCGTGTGTCCACAATGAGACCGTTTCCTCTTGTTTTGGTGGAAAGCGACACCGTTTTTCATAGCTCCTCAAGCAATATGTTACGCTTGATTGTTTTCGGCTTTGTATGATCCCAGATCCCATGGCAAGATGCTTTCACAGACCCTGCTTGTCTCACATTCAGTGTCCTTTTCGGCCTGTCAGCTGGTAAAGAACTGGTACAGATCAGGTGAAAAACCAGTAAATCCAGTTCAGCCGTCTCTTCAGCGCACACCGAGACATTCTCTGCAAGCCATGTAACCGGTAGAACTAGTTTTCCCTTGGGCTTTGCACATATGGGACAAACCTTTTCTGTATAGTCTCCGTGCTGCCTCTGGTATTTAGTATTACAATATTATAATTAGATCTTCATAAAGCATTTTCATGCAAAGAAAAGGTTACTTGTGGTTGGCTGTGCTTATGTGGTCACAATTTTACAGATACTTATAAGTGGTCCATTAAGATGTTCTGACAGCTTCTATAAATTAGGCTAAAACCAACAGTGATTAGTGTGTACAAGCATTATTCTTTAATGTTATCCTGCTTGTGAATTCTCCACCCATTTCTAATGTCACATATGATTCCAAACTCGGTATGACCTACAGGCATCTATACTTGCCTATATATATATATATATATATATATATATATATATATATATATATATAGATAGATAGATAGATAGATAGATAGATAGATAGATAGATAGATAGATAGATATATATATATATAGATATATAGATATAGATATATGTATATATGTTTGTGTGTGTGTGTGTAATCAGGTGGAGTTTTGAGCTGTATTTGTTTTGACTGCAGTTTTACGTCAGTGTCCTTTTATGAGTTTACTCATTTTGGTTACAAAGTTTGTCAAAACTACTCATTTTACTCATTACTCATGAGTCGACCCTACTCATGACAGCTCAAAGGATATGGAATGATTTCTGAAAACTGAACCAGCGGTTAATGTATGTTACACAACAACATTACCTAATTTTATGATGTATACCAGCTGTGAAAGAGCAATTTAGGTTAGATTTTGTAATATATCAGTCAGTTACCTATATATGCCTGTCTGCTGTATTTAGAAAAATAATTCAAAAAGCTTTGTGTGTAGTATTTTTAGGACATTTTTGCCCATATTGCCCACGATCAGGCTGAACACAAGGCCACAAAAGCAAGATACATTTGTTCTTCTTGTTTCCTCTCCAGTGTCTATCTGGGTCCCGTTTGCTTGGTCTCCATATTTCAGAAGTTGCTTTACAGGTTAAGCTGTAGTAGCATGGTAGCTTGATTCACTTTCTTTCTTCCTCCTCTGCACTATCTCCTCTTGTCCTCTTTCTTTCTCTGCCAGGTCCTGAATAGTAGGTCAGTATGGCAGCATATGTTTTGCATTAAGAGCTGCAGAGGGGCGGTACATGCTGAGTAACATCCCCCTATTCAAAGCATCTATGTCACACCGCCACAGGATTGCTGAGGAATCCAGACTCTTTCTGGAAGAGTCAGCAGCCCTCACCTAAACAAGAGAAAGATCTAGCAGGATGGCTGACATCTGTGGTCCCCATAAGTCAGTCCTTTCATTTAGGGGGGTTATTTTTGTACATGAACATATTACAGTCATGGCAATGAATATCCCTCAATATCAGCTGGCCTCTTTGATGCTCTTTTATTGTTGGTTCTGAACTACACTTAACTGAGATTGTTAAAAACATCCAATTCAGAACTTCACTCCCATTAGTTTAGATATAAAAGATAATATCCACTGATGTGTTCAAATTAAGATTTATATGGTTTGTTTACTGAAAAAGTTGAAAAGGATGAAGGAAAACATCAGTTAGACTGAAATAAACCCTTAATTGAAAAATCTCTATTGACATTTTCTTTGTGATGTGCACCATATGTTGATTAACGTATTTGCCCTTCTTTTTTTGTGGTGACTCTTTGAATGGTGGTTTCTATTGACTTCAGCCCTGTTAAATGTGAAGTGAAGCCACTTTCTTGAGCTCATGAAAGTAATTTTGTTGAACTCTAGTGCCTCATCACCTACAAGCCTTCCACATACAGGGGCGCCTATGATTAGCAGTGTATCTGCTTCTTTATGCAGCTTAGGCTATAAAGCACCTTTTCTTACTCTTTTACTGAGTATTAAGCAGCACAACTGTTTTCAGCATTTTCAAAACAAGAAATGTTTCTTGATCACCGAATCAGAATATTAGAATGATTTTTGAAGGATCACCTGACACTGAAGACTGGAGTAATTTCTAAATATTACAGTTTTTATTGTATTTTACATACTGTAAGCATGAGACTTTTCAAAAAAAAACATTTTATTGGTAAAAGCAGTTTAGAAAGACCAAAAACAATGCTTCATAGGTGAAGAGAAGGAGAAAGAATGAACGCTTTAATGATTTAATCAATCTGGATATGGGTGCTATAACCACTAGGCCACGGCTTTAAAGGAACACGGCGACTTTTTGGGACTTTAGCTTATTCACCATATCCCCCAGAGTTAGATAAGTCCATACATACCCTTTTCATCTCCGTGCGTGCCATAACTCTATGTCTGATGCACCCACCGCTAGCCTAGCTTAGCACAAAGACTGGAGGTAAACGTATACGGTATAAACGTATAAATGTATACGGTAAGAAGATGGCTGTGTCTCATGTGTTATTTGTACACGCTGTGACTATACAAATCACAACATGTAAATAGGAAAATGTTGGCGTTATTTTGTCACTTATTGGGAGCAGTATGCTAGCTGGAGCCGTTTACTTCCAGTCTTTGTGCTAAGCTAGGCTAGCGGTGGGTGCGTCAGACAGAGTTACGGCACGCACGGAGATGAGAAGGGTATGTATGGACTTATCTAACTCTGGGGGATACGGTGAATAAGCTAAAGTCCCAAAAAGTCAGCGTGTTCCTTTAACAGTATTTTTCTTTTGATTACTCCATGTGAAATCTCTCTTCATCTGCATAAAAACATGATTAGACTCTAATGGAGAGCAGGCCCAGTTTCCTTAAGGAGTTGGTTTTGAGAGATGTGCTGTCAGCTGTAAAATGAGATCATTGTCACTGTGCTCCTGCCAGCTCACGTTCGGCTCCTCTCACCTTGCCTCTCCTGTTTCTCTCATCTGAATTAGTCTCTTATGTGGGTTCACTGGTGCCGTCTTCTGAAAGCAGGTCAAGGGGACTGGTGAAAACATGATATCAAATATTGTTCAGTTTTGAGAGTGGATAAACAGTATGCTCGTGTGCCTCATAAACAGACAGAATGCATGCAGAACAGTCTCTAGTTAATAATATACAGTATGTGCAAATTCATGGCTGATGTTTGCTTACTGATAGAACAGCTCATAATTTGTTTAAACTGCAATAAAAGCCATAATGATTGAAACCGATATTTAGTATCTTAGTTGGATATTGTAGAATTAGATTTGTACTACATTTTCTTGTTTGTGAAGAAATAGTAGAAAACAGCAACGAGTTATGAGCTGGTGTTTCTGTGTTTCTGTCTGCTGTATAGTTTCTGTTGAGGTGACCGTGGGCTGACTAAGCTGTGTTTACTCCGCAAACTCAACTCAGGGCTACAGAATGACTTGTGTTCAAATATTCTCACATGCCTTAGAGATAAATGCAAGTGAGAACATTACAGGCAAGGTCATAACAGTGCTCTGTTTAAAAAATGTAAAGGTTATTATTTCATATTGCCAGTCTCTTTCCTGGCATACACTTAAGTAAAGGTTCTTTTTTGGCATCTATGGTACCTTCACTCTTAAAAATAAAGGTTCCAAAAATGTTGGTTCCCCAAACAACCTTTCATTGAACAGTTCTTAAAAGAACCATTTTTTCTTGGTGTTAAGAACATTTTAATAATATAAAGAACCCTTTTCCACTATAAGAAACCATTTGTGCAATTGAAAGGTTCCATGGATGTTAAAGGTTATTTATGGAACGAAAGATGTCATTAAAGAATCATTATTCTTAATGGTTTTAGTGGAACCTTTCCATTGCACAAAAGGTTGTTTATAGTGGTAAAATGTTCTACACGCTTAGAAAAACAGTTCTGTTAAGAACTGTTCCCTGGCAGGTTCCTTGGAGAACCAAAAATGTTTTTATGGCATTGCTGCGAAAAAAAACCTTTTGGAACCTTTATTTTTTAAGAGTGCAAGTACAAACGTTATGTGGAAGACCATACTTTTTTTTTTCTTTTTTTTTTAAATATTCACACGCTTCACCTTCATGTTATGCATTTCTGGCCCAAATATTACGGCAATGTTTCCTCAAACCGCTCAGTTTTAGCTCAACAGTGTCTCTGTTTATCTGCAAAGCTGACCGTGACTCTGAACCCATGTTTCTCTTTTTCCTCCAGCACAGCCAGTGACATACAGTATTTGTTCACTGACATGATCAGTCTCAGTCTGTATCCTAGTCATGTATTTGCATATGCTTTATTATGGGAAACTGCTCTGAAATTCAGTTGACTAAGACATCTAAATGTCCTGGCTCAAATACGCAATCTGAGATTCACGAATATTCACGAATAATTCACATTGATAACAGTGCATAGCTGCTGTCAAAATATATAGTACAGTTGTAATTGACAAGTTACACAATGGTACATTGGTAACAATTAAGGAATAGTGAGTTTAAAGATTTGAATATAGACTGAATAAAGATTTTGGCTGACCACTTGAATAACTGTAATTGGCCAAGATAAGATTTTTCAAAGCTTTATGCGGACGAGTGATGCGATGCTGCAGCAGCCAATGGGAGTGCAGACAGTGACATGCTGCCTAATGCTGTTGAATATTAAAGCTGAATAAAAAGGTAGAAACCATCAGATCTTCAGTGTGAACAGGACTTTAATCTGACCCATAACTGCCTCGGTCATCTCAATGTTTTCCACAGTGCATGAGGCCAACCATATTTATCCTGTGTCATTTCCCAGAGGAAGTATGATTTACAAAGCTCTTCTTTCATATGAGGGCCAATCGGCCATTGCCAGATAAAGCTGTTGCTAGTATTGTTTTCTTGTCATTATTAGTTTTAGCTTATAGTTTTAGAAAACTTTTCTCAATTGAATAAACACTCCAGAGGGCCCGAACAATTGAAATAATTTCTGACTGTTTTGATGCTTAAAACAATGAAAAAATGTTATCCTTCTTGCCGAGTCTCTTGCTGAGCCTTTGAACTCTTTTGTCATTTTCAAAATGAGTTGAGAGATCAGACAGTTGAGCATGCGCGGTGCCTGATCCACATGTTTGGAGGAATGTAAATATTTGTGCTTTTGATAAACCTCTGAAAGAGCTACGCAAAAGCTAGAGGCATGTATTTGGGTGATCATTCACTTCAAAACCACTTTGACTCAATTTGTCGGACCTTCACTACAGCACGATGTTATTAAGTAGGTCAGCATATGTGTTCAGCTTCTGTCCTTCATAGACAAAATAAGTAAGAAATAGCTTTAAATAAAAATACATGCTTATTTTTGCAGTAAACCTATAGTGCAATGCTAATTATAATATGCAAATATGTGTTTTTCAGCACATTATATATTCAGTTCATGCAAAGTAACAGGATATAGCTGGGATTATATAGATTTTGTCAGAGCATTGAGTCACATGAGTCACTATATTTTAAGTTTTAAAAATGATTTATTTGAATATTTCGGTGAAGTCGTTCCTTGACCAGAGCAAAAAAATAACATAAAATGTTCTGAAGAGAGGGTAAGGTTTTTATGGAACTTTTTTTTAATAAGATGGCATGGACCTACAGCTCAAAATCATTTGGTGTTGGCATCGAAATATAACACTAAAAATGTATTTTTATAATTGTATTTTAGATTAAAACTGTAATCGTGTTATGTAATTGGTGAAGATGGAAATTGTCACCTTAAGTCTGAAGAATTTTAAAAATAATTATAAAAGATGGATGATGTTGATGTTTTGTGTTGTTATGCAAAAAATAAATCAACACATTCCCAAATTAATACATTAGTCTTCATTTTGATATAACATGTAATATAATGTAATAAAACATGTTTTATATAACACAACATGACCTGTTCCGCATCCTGAAACAGTATTGGACAATTATTTACATGAATGCAAAGGTACTTTCATTTAACCTCAGTAATTAAGTAAATTAAAGCTGTCTGACTATCAGAGTGATCGAGCTGTGTGCTTGGCAGCGGCACTAATGCGAGATCTGTGTTTGCTGTTTCTGATCAGAACCATTACTCAGTTGGAAACTGTGAGATTTCTTCTCGTCACTTGCCAGCTCCCATTTCCCGTTGGCTATGTGTAAGAGCCCCTGATCCGAAACATTCCTCTGCTGGTTCTGTTTACTCTTCCCTGAGTCTGCCATCGTGAGTAACTCGTGCACACAGGCCTGACCACAGCAAACCATCCCGCTGAGTCTCCCGGCCCATTTCACCCTGTCTATACAATTACGGTAGACATGAGATCTGTACTGATATTAGATCAGTTTGAAAGGATGACGTTGACAAATACCACTGCCATAGACCTGTCTGACTGGCCCTTCCATACGGTTGTGCATTTAAATGCATTCTCCTCATTTTTATGTAGGTGTGCTCTAGGGTGTTGCTAAGTCAGGGCTCTTGATTCTTAAAGATCAGCTCAAAATAGACAGCAGCGAAATAGCTTGAGGTTACTTGAGCTTCACTGTTGTGTTTAATCAAGTTCCCACACATGCCTGACTTTGATTAATGACCTCATTACAGGCTTCACATGTGGGCTGGTAATATGGCCCCTATCTGTGGAAAATTTGTTTTGACGGGACAGTTTTATGAGGCAGAAGTTATTTATGCTACCGAACACTTGTAGTACGGTAGGCACCATGAATACTGCTCTTAAAGGGATAGTTCAGCTAAAATATGAAAATGGCGTCATCATTTACTTACCTTAATGTTGTCCCAAAACTGTATGCCATTTTATTTCTTCTGCGGAATATAAAAGAAGATATTTTGAAAGTAAATGAGGTTCAAACAACATTGCACCCTACTAAAACTTTGTTTCACCATAAGAAAGTCATACAGGTTTGGAATGACATGAGGGTGAGTAAGTGATGACAGAATTTTCAATTTTAGGTGATCTATCCCTTTAAGAGTTTGACTCTTAAAGTAAATATTGATTCTTCTTGCAAGGTCCTTTGTGGAAAGACAAAACCGGTATGGAAATGATTTTATTACTTGAATTTCTTGGTCAGCCTATTCTGTGAGACACTCCTTTATTTTGAACCAAATGACAAGGTGGCATTTGTTTGTGTACACAAGAAGCTGCATGAAATGGTTATTATCTGCTTGTCTTTGCGTGGAATATCAAACACGGTAAAAGCCTTCCTGATATTCATCCTTGGAGAGATTGTACCTCTCTAAAAGGTACAAAGCACACCATATAACCATAAATCTGCCCCATGGACATAGCCATAGGTTTTTATTTATTCATTAGTGTGCATCTGGGAAGATCTATTGTCATGTATCTTTTAAAAGCAGACAATTAGAGGATCCATAAGCCATGACTGCTTCTAAGCAGAATAAGGTTATCTTTAAAGCATGGGCATATATTACCAGTTCTCATAGTCAACTGAAATATTTGGCAACAAGATGACAAAAAAATTGTTCTATGTTTTATTTTGTAGTCAACTAATTAACTAGTTGATTGTCTCTAGTCTTAACAAGAACGTAGTGGGTTGTGGCAGGACCAGTGGCCACTGGCCAGTTTGCATGGCTTCAGTTTGCTTAAAGTAAACAGAATTAGATGATGTATAATCATGCTTTTCTTTGAGAAATTATTTTTTTTGGCCAGCATTTAAAAACTGGATATTTATAATTTATTCTGGAAAAACAAACCTTGTTAAAGAAGCATATGTATTTTGTCTAGCTACAGTTTACAATTCAAGACCACCCAAATGTACTGTCACACAAAATACACACTCTAAACTAAACTAATTTCTTCTGATCAGCCATCACTTTGTGCAGTTAGTTGAATATTTTAGCAAAGGTCCATCTTAAAAGGAGTGTGGGATGCCAATCACAGATATTTATCATAGATACCATGAATTGGAAATACAATGATTTGTATATATTGAACAGTCAGACTCAGGAGATGAGATGACTTCCTTGATCCCGAGTTTAAAAACGGCTGTCTGTATGATGATGATGCACCGTCACCTTGTCTCATTAGCTGCACTATTAGAATTTCAGCACTTTTTTTAGAATCCTAGTCTAAACATAATCTATCTCTATGTGTACTTCAGGGAAAATGATGGCGTTCCAGAATTCCCCATCAGACAGAATGTGCTACATTCTTTTCCACTGCCTTCAAAAGCAGGCAGAAATAATATGGCTGGGCTGAACTTGGCACAGAGTTTCCTGGCTGTAGCCAGACGCTTCAGAGCCACTCCTATCTCGGTTTACACAAA
The DNA here is from genome assembly GCF_963993115.1 of Abramis brama. Lineage (NCBI taxonomy): Eukaryota > Metazoa > Chordata > Actinopteri > Cypriniformes > Leuciscidae > Abramis > Abramis brama. Next base: position 25,180,205 of record NC_139965.1, on the reverse strand, counting down.
CCCTCTGTGTTTGCTGTCTCTGGAGAGACGCTATAGTCAGCCCTGCCTTCATTGCCATTTCTTACCCAGAAACCTCTCTCTGCTCCTCTGGGTGTTCTCTCCAGCAATCTCCGTTACCCAGACCAACGCCCCTAGAGGTATTTTACTCCACATCTAGTCGCTGAGATTAATTACAGCTTAATTATGTAATGCTAGAAAACAAAATCCCTTTTCCAAATCACCAAAAATGTACGATGACTTATTTTGAATGTGTAACGTGTTTATGTGTTAAGTTATTGCACACCTATATGATTAATCTAATCTCTGGGCTTGGTACTTTGCTTGAAACCTCACTGTAGTGTTACAGCATTGAGGGTTTTTTTCAGCAGTTGAGACTATTTGTGCCCTGAGTGTTTTCAGTCTGGATATGGATGGGCCTGTTTCTCTTCATCACATTGCAGTGAATTTACTAGCTTGTTGTGTCTGTGTCCAGGGTTTACAACCACTCAGAATGTAGGACAACCACCTTGAACATAGTCCAGGCTGGGAGTATTTCTGTCACACATTTTCCAGGACCGCTTAAGATTGTAAGGGCTGTGTGTGAAGTGTCTACACTTTTACATTTTGGCCTGGGATACTCATCAGTATTGATTCCCTTCTGACATTGTTTAAAATCGCCAATGAGTCACATTCAAAGGGCTTGTAGTCACACTTGTACTTTAAGTTTTTTCTTTCATTATCATGCCAAAATTCAATTATAATGCATCAGATTGTCAATGGTTGTCTTTTGAGGAATTGATTGGATGGGATTTACTGTACTGGTAATGACCCAGGGGTCAGAAAGGACATATTTTATGTTGTTAACATAGAGCATTGATGGAGAATTTAGACAGATGGTATCATATTTTGGGTTGCAGCCTGCAAGACTCACTAACTTTCTTGCAAAACTAAATGGCCTAATACATTGGCATAAGGGTAAGTACAAATTACAGTCAGTGACTGGCTCCATGAATTATTTTCATATGTAAAAAAATTTGTTTATGGCCTTGTTTTTCTTCAGAAGTTCGAAGGTCCTGTTTACACCTGGTATTAAAGGTGCAGTAGGACATCTGGGAAAATGCTAACTTTAGCCTGATAGCACTAAAAGCATACGTCCCACCTTCCCTGCAAATCACCGTCTAAAGCCACTCCTCTTGAAAGCTTGAACACACAGCCCAGAAGACCAGAGACAACGTTACTGCAATACATCATGTGTCATTCACCGGTGAGAAAACTTTATAGTACAGTTAGTAACAATACTACAATACCAAACATAAACAAGTTCTTAAAAACAGAATTATATGCAGCAAGTTTTCGGTTTGTTTAGCTAGCAAAACTTGTCAGTGTGTAATAATATTTCTTGCATGCCAGGGGTTCACCGATGAGAGTCTGGTTGTTGTTGCTGCTTGCCTGCCATTCTCGCTCTGTCTGCACAGCGTACATGAACCGTACATGAACCGTACATGAACTGTACGTGAACCGTACGCGCTGATGACTTCTTATGTCTGTGTGAACAGCCTGCGCAGTGGTATGCAAACACACATTGATAGGACCGTTCGGACCGAACGCAACGATTGAACAAACATTCTATGGTCCTACGCCTTCCACAGACGACATATATTTATAAAAATACATTTAGACCGCTTAACAGAGTGATTTCTATCAGGATATGAGGAGACTTTTAACCAGCATAACAAAAAAAAATTCTGCAGAGAATCACTTACGGCACCTTTAAGATGCCTTTTGGTTAATCCGATCACAAGTGGATGATGCTAAATACAGGTGTAAACGGGGTCTAAAACGTTTTGAGCTTGTCCAGTTTCGACCACTTCCAGAGGTAGTCGAAAACGCATTTGACCAGATTGCTTTAGTAGTGTAAACGCTCATGTGGTCGAAAGCGTTCAAACAGCCACAAAAGACCATCTACTCTCCGCCTACTGACCTAACGCATAAACATTATGGGAAGTGTGCTAGCCAGACGGGATTTAAACTTTGTTGACTGAAGCCCCAAATTTGGTTTAAAGACAAAAAACATACCAAGCACAATGGTCTCTTACCATTCCTGATTTCTAACACGCTCTCACTTCTGTAAAAGCCCATACATTTACCTACCCATAGACCCTCCCGTTGAAGAAATCAGGACAGAAGTGGTTAAAAGTGGACAAAAGAGACAGATTAAAATACCAGGTGTAAACTGGTATGTGTCTCCCTTGTCTACTTGTGATCCGATTGACCAAAACGCATTTTATACCAGGTGTAAACAGGGCCTAAGAGATGGTTATTATTTACTTACCCTAATGTCATTTCAAACCCGTAATCCTTTGGTTAATCTAATCTGGTTTAACTAGCATGCTACTGTAACAGATTTAAAATTTGCTGTTAAATCTCATCTCCAGTTCTCTCTGAAGAACACACAATATCTCTTTTGTTTAAATCCGACCCTGCATGAGATCATGCAGGTGATCCCTCTGGCATGATAATCTAAATAATACCTTGTAGTGTGTGATTAGCCACGATTTTCAAATATTGTAGTGTGTGCATATTTGTGATTTGAGAGAAGAAAATCTGTAAAGATTCTCCTTATGTGCGTGATGCAACCAGATTTTATAATCGGTGGTCAGGATTTAAAAAGCCCGGTTTAAATGATGACAGAATTGTTTTGTTTTTAAGTGAACTATCTGTTATGAAGTCCCAACTCAGTTCAGCCTCTTTTAGAATATTTTACCTTAATGCTAAGCAACAGTATTAACTACTGTAGGGAGACATTTTCTTTTGTTTTCTTTAATACAGACATTTAAAGAGTATAGGCTAATTGGCGACAGAAGTCATGATTTACTCCAACATTATTTGATTTTATATTTATTTTCTTTGTTCACTGTTCTTTATTTATTGACTTTACTGGTATTTAGAATTGTTTTACTAAAACTTACACTAGAATACACTAGAATGTCTTTTTCATCTTGGCCAAAGTGACTTAATAAGAAATGTGAATCTGTAATATGTTGAAAAGAATTCCTGAAATAGCTCTCAAACTTCATTACACATTCCTACCTTAATCTGCTATTAGCACTGCCAGGTCTGAGCTGGATTCTCAGCCAAACCGCAGTACTCTGGGCCATATGCTAAATGCATTAAACGGCGAACCAGACTGTGTCTTGTAGCTTTAACTGCATTCTGGTTGTATTCACTCATTTGATAATATTTTCAGTTGAGAGGCATACTTAGTGATTCTGGGTGATTTCAGCTTTCTCTGTCACTTCAGAGTAAAAGACTAGGGCTAACCTGATCCCACTTCAGCTCTGCCATCCTTGTGTGAATGCAGGTCCTCTGTGTGATATCCAGATGGTTAAGGAGGTGAAAAAATTTGCCGCCTTATTGAATCAAACCCAGTCATTTCCTGTGCCTGAGTCTTCGCTCTTCTCCACACTCTCCATATAAGGCAATGGTATTTGCATGAGGGAACGGCCTGCCGTGTCAGTATGGATCTAAGACTGGTGCTGCTGACGTTTTTCAACTGCTGTAGGATTACAGTGGGGAAATGATCTGTAAGGTATTCTCTGGCAGGGTCTTGCAAGGAGAACAATGGATTTTTCTCTCCTCCTTTTTATGAATGAAGCATTTTTTTCTTTCGGGAATGTTTTTGTACAGTTGTACATTTTCTAAAACTGCCACACACGTAATAAGTGGGTATAATGAAGGACAGATCTTCCTCTGTGTGTGACGCTAGCGAGACTCAGTTGGAAGGATGATGTTATTGTAGCTTCCCTCATTAGTAGTATATATACTCTCCAGATGTGCCATTCAACAGTATGGAGAGTCACATTACACTGACTACACAGCTGCTCCTTAGTCAATTAACACAGTGAATTTCCTAATTTATTATGTAGCCATTTGGATAACTTGATTATGCTTGGTCAGTTCCACCATTTATCGGTCAAGTATATCCAGATTATTTGCCGTCATCCATGGCAAAGTGGTAACATGGTGCCTTCAAGTCATGAATGACTCATAAATGACTCATAAACACACATGAATGCTTCTGCGTCTGTAGATAATGGTAAATTTGTTGAAATGTATGTTGTTGTTTTTTTCCATTTTCAATAAAACTAAGTGTTTTGTACAAAATACAATAGTGTTATACGATAGAATATATAACAATAAAGCAAAAACACACCTGATGCGCATTCTTTATTCATTATTTTGTAGTTGTACTTTTTTCATAGGACTTCTCAGGAGAACTTACACATTGTTTTCATACTCGCATTTTCTTATTTCATATTTACAACTTGCATTTACGAAGCTGTTATGTTCCCACTGTTTCTAATAGTGAGTGAGCATTAATGTAAAGTAGTTGGGGTTGAGATGTTTTATGCTAAGTTTTATGCTAAGTTTTATTTTTATGCCTTCCCAGGGAGTTTGGGGTTTTGACCTTGCTTGGTGCAGATGGGTATCATGTTTGTCATGGTGTAAATGATGCCTGCTGTTCCTGGGTGAACCACAGCACAAGCTTAGTGAACTTTAGCCTCCCTGGTTTCCGGTGTTCCTTTTACAAAACGGAACATTTTCATCCCTAAATAAGCCTAGTGGGAGCAACTATAGCTCTTTAAAAGCAGAGATGCTGTTTTCTCTCTTTTGCTTGACTTTGTGTGGTCTATGACTTTGAGTTTTGGACAGTAGGTGTGGTCATTCTCTAGAAGGAGGAGAGTAAAATTATGGTGATGTGCTTTGTCTACATGTTTTTGACCAATTTTCTGTGGTTAAATTAATTGTTTGCCAATTAGATTAGTTCAGAATATGTAGGGAACAGAATATGTAGGAATTTTCAAATTAAATATGCTACAAATGAGCAAACAGTAAAAGATTATGCTAAGCCAACCAGTGATGTCTTCATATTATGATGATGATTATTAATATTATTATTATTATTTAAGTCCCATTTAAGTCATTGTGTGTTCACATATATAGCATCCTGTTTTGCATGTCTTTGCTTTGGCTCACAGTTTATAAGGAACATGTGCTGGGAATGAAGATCCTTTTCAGGTGTTTCTGTGTCCTGTGGTGTGACAGTGATGTGAACTTAAACACTGTGAAAGAAAGGGTTCAGTAGAATTGGAAAAACAACCACAGGACAATGAACTCTCTCTCTGTTATATATGCAAAAATAAACTAAACAAAACAGTCTGTAAAGATCTGAAATAAGTGGTTACTGTTCTGTTTAAAACGCTGCTTTCCTCCTTAATTGCTTTTGAGGTAGTACCACTACTAATAATGTTCAGGTGAAGTACCTTATTGTTGTCATGGTGTTCAGCGGTTATTGTGTTTCTTTATTTTCCTGTAATTTACCTCAAACTTGTACTGTGCTCGTTTACGATGGCAAGTTAATTAGTCCTTCAAGGGAGGAAAGAAATCTTCCATACTTGGTCTGCTTCTACTTCCCTGCGCAGCTAGATTGAGAGTTTTTCAGTCTGTGGAATGTACAATTTTGAGAATGTTAAATGACTTTCCAGTTTACCTCATATCATTGTCATGGCATTCTTCAGCTTGGGAAAATTGCTGTAAGAAAAGAATAGACAAATGTGGCCTTCAAATCATACAAAATGCACTAAATGACTGAACATAAGAGAGGGAAATGTTTAAAACAGCAGTGCGTTTGGATCATGTGCTCTCCAAAGCGGTACACTCACTGTTTGTGTCTGTCTGGCTCTTTTTCTGTATCTGACCTCCTTTCTTGAGTCACACTCATTGTACGCATCTCTTTTGATGTCCTGTTAAATGCACTTGAGGCTTTGTGCCGTTCTGAGTAAGTGGCCGGTTCCTCACGGCGGGGCCATTGTTACCTCAGAACGGTAGCCAGAAGCCGTTGACTCACGTCCCATGATGAATGACCCAAGCTCTCTGGAGACACACCCTCTGCAAAAACATTACTAGAGCGAAAGCAGAAGGAGACTGAAATGGGAAGGTAAAAAGGGGGACAAGGGAGAAGAGGAGAAATGGTGAGAACATCAGGAGAAGATCAAAAGAAGTGTTTGTAGTTCTCAAGGAGCTTTAGGGAGACTCCTGACCATGCACTTTTCATCGGTTTAGAAAAACAAAATCAACATCTGCTGCGGTGAAAAAGAACGAGCTGTGTTAAAAGTGCTGCAGGCGGGGAATTGGACGTGGTCATTTCGCTGACTGGACGGTTTGCTCACATTAACTGTTGTCAGCAGCAATGCACTGTTTATCAGTGTTCATGACTGAATGAGATTCAGAATGGAAGTTAAAGTGTGTAATGTCTCTGTCAGTGGCGACATTAAACAAGGTTGCAAAATATTAGTTTGTTTCTGAACAGGTTATCAACAACCCCATCTCCCCATCTGCCACTGTACAGGTGAAAAGGTAGTTCGGTCCATTGGGGTTTTCATGATACCATAAATATGGCTATTAATATGATATCAGCTGAAGGATCACAATATCAAATTGAAATTCATTCATTTCAAACCCTTCTGATAAAAACATCTTAAACCAGCTTTAGCTGATTCACTGGTCTTAGTTGAATTGTTATTTTACTGCTGAAGTATTTATTAATATTTTTAATTAGTTTTATTTTTTCAATTTTAGTTTTAGTCATTTCAGTCATTTTTATGTGCTTTTAATAATATATTTCTATATAGCGTTAATTCAGTTTTAGTAATTTTAGAGTTAGTTTAACCTTATTCAATTCAAGGCAACATTTCTAATTTTTAGTTTCTTGAATTTGAATGTTTATATTTTATTTCAGCCTCAATTACCGAAAAATTTAGCACAAAGTTTTAGTTTTAGTTAACAATAACAACACTATTTAGTTGGTCTGCTGGCTAGTTTTAGAGCCATTTTGTGCCATTTTCAGGTTGCTAGTTTATCACCAGCTTGGTAGGACTTGTAGGCCATCTTAAACCAGCTAAGACTAACAAACAATCTTAGGCTGGTTTAAGTAACTTCTTTAAGTTAAGTTTTAGAAGCATTTTCTAGTGACAGGGAAATTGTTGTTGCTTAGGTACCACATGGCTTGCTATACCACCAGTATCCCTTGCTAAACTGCCCAAAACTCATACTCATTAGTTTAGAAAAAGTTAATTGAACAAACACAGCAAGTGTTAAAAAAGTTCAACAGAGCTGCAATGTTTACATTCTTCTGGGAAGTCAAACAATGTCTAATGGCTTACTTACAGTTGTCTCTGTACATTAACTTTGGGATGAGAGAAAGTATTTAAACATTAAAAATATGATGCTATCCTTAAAGGGAAATCTAGTCATGGAATGTCTAGTGTTGCCTTTGGGATGTGCTAATTCAGTTTCTGCCAACTAGCTACACAAAAGCTATGGGTGTGTATACAGTCTAACGAGAGTTTCTTGTTTATGTTTGTGTTTGCTTTCACAGGGGAGCCGGGGACACTACCGGTACCACTGGCAAAGCCACAATGTCAAGCAGAGTGGAGTGGATGACATGGTGCTGCTCTCCAAGATCAGCGAGGATGCCATTGTAGAAAACCTCAAGAAGAGATACATGGATGACTTTATATTTGTATCCTTTTCCAGCTTTAGTCTATCTGTCTAACTTGCTAATATCTTAATCTGATATGAAAATGATCCTAAATAGGGAGGTCTTTGCAGATGGATGTTTTCCTGTGGCTCACTAGAAAACTGTTCTTGGATTCCATCTACTCGAGTGAAGATTACATCTTGATTGGGTTTATTTTTACTAATGTTTCTTTAAACACTGACATTTAACGATGACGAAAGTTGTCCTTAAACTCTGGTACAACTTCCAAATCCATGTTGTCCTATTTTCCCACAGTAGCAGGGACTGTTTTTGATCAAAGCCGCATGTGTGATGCTGAGAGCTTAGATTGCTGAAGGCAGCCAAAGAATGCTGGTTTACCTCTCTTCTATTTGAACCCAATGTACTTGGCAGGGTTCATGTCTAATTCAGCACACATTACTGGCACTAAAAATGACCTTCTTGATAAATCGCAGCATTTCTTGATGGAAACCTCACTAGCAGCGTATTTCTATTTTCTGCCCTTATTAGGTTTATGGAGACTTAGCAGACTCTGGCCATTTTGGTCCCAAATCAGTCCTGTGATTGTGGTCAGAAAATAGCAACAACACCAAAGTGTTCCAGTCAGTAGCATATGGAAATGAGGTCACAGTATGCCAGGCTCAATACTTCCTTTATTTGCAGTGAGCAACTTAGAGCCAGGCGGCCAAATAGCTCCAATCACTCACTGCCGGCTGTTCCCTTCCCATTGCATTCAGAGGAGAGCGCAACAGCATCTTAATAAGGCTCTGACCCATTAACCAAAATCTTCACTGCAGCCACATATAACTCTTCACTGATGTCACCAGTCCATTATTCACACTCAGGCCATTTTTCATCTGCTAGTCCAGACAAAGTTTTATGAATACTCTGAGTATTAACAACCACAATGAGTAAAATGGTCCTAGAGGTTTTCCTCAATTGTGAATGCTAAACCTCTAATAGTTTTCAGAGAGAGAGTTTTCAATCTAACAGTTTCACATAGAGAGAGAGAGAGACATATTTTGTATAGAAATAGTTAGTCATCCACCAATGAAAATTCTGTCATCATTTACTCACGATCATGACACTCCAAAACTGTATGACTTTCTTTGGAACACAAAAGAAGATAATTAACATTTCAACTGTTTTTTGTCCACATAATTGAGGAGATAGTTGAAGAGAGTCCCCCTTCCATGTAAAGTGCTTTGAGTACCCAGAAAAGCGCTATATAAATGTAGCAAATTATTTTTATTATTATTATATAATGAAAGTCATTTTGGAACCAAACCAACATTGGGTCCCATTGACGTCCATTGTATGTACAAAAAACACATTTGTGTGTGTGTGTGTGTATATTCAACAGGAAAGAGAAAGTCATACAGATTAGGAGCGACATGAGGGAGACATTTGAAGTAAACTGTCCCTTTACTGACACCTTTTCTTTCACAATCTTTTGAGCCTTGACCTTCTCCTGCAGACATACATTGGTCCTGTACTCATCTCAATAAACCCTTTCAAACAAATGCCTTACTTTGGGGACAAAGAAATAGAGATGTACCAAGGCGCAGTAAGTAGTCTTTCATGGTTTCCTGAAGTTTAGTCCTGATCCAGAATAGACTGTTTACTGTGGTGCAGTGTTGTTGATAACTAAAACTATTTAAAAAATGATTTTCATTAATTGAAATAAATCTGAAATCAAATCAAATATTAAATGATATATTAAACTTAAAAAAACAAACAAACAAACAAAAACAAAAATCAAAAAATCACAAAGGGACATAACTAAATTACTAAAACTTAAACTTAAATGAAAATCAAAGCTGAAAATATAAAAATAAAAGCTATAATAGTATATGATAATAATACTAAAATAACACTGCTGTTGGTGTCCAAGAAACAGTTTTGTTGTAAAAGCTGTAGCCATTGGAAATCATAATAGTTTCAGTAATGATTTTAATAGTTTTTTTTAAAGTGTGTAGGTGTGGTGCAGCTTTTAACAGCTGCATTCTTAATCAGAAAAGTAGCTGCACAGGCCTGCCTTATCCATTGAAGCCACCTGGCAATACCTCCACAGAACAGCATGTACGGGTCTATGTTCTCAACCACACTTGCCCAGAGGTCTTGGCTCCTCATCAAGCTTATGGTTGCTGTCAATAATCATTAGCTTGTGGAGGCAACAGCAAAAAGACCATTGAATGTGTTTTGACTCGTATGCCACACAGTAGCTTATTTATAAATCTGAGCTCAGGCCATCCTAAATATGAACCATAATGTAAATTATGAAATGTATCTGCTTTTCTCCATTTCTCCCTCTCTCTCAGGCTCAGTATGAGAACCCTCCTCATATCTACGCTCTAGCCGATAACATGTATAGAAACATGATGATTGATCGTGAGAACCAGTGTGTCATTATCAGGTGAGAGAACTTTTTAACTTGAACTCTGAACATATCATCTCTAAACATCAAACTTGCTGTTTAGACTGTAGGTGCTTTTAGTCACAATATTCTTAATTAGCAATTATCATTATTAGGATTCTTTGTTACACGTTTTAATTGAATTATTTACATTTAATTCTGATTAATTAATCAAATTGATTGGAATAAATTAATCAATATGTGTAGAGAAAAGCCCCCAGATGAAGATAGTTTGGAATACATAACATTAGGCTGCTGTAGTATATATTCTGTATATTGGTTGTTTTATTTTTATTTTATTTGTATTTGTCTGTTCTACTATCTTTTAAATCTATTAATTATATTTTAATTCTGACCTATGTACACATCTTTGGTTGTGTAACATCTTGCTGTTTTTGGAAAATCCACTATGCTATTTACGCACACGATTAAATGTGCTAGTTTTTAATGCGTTATTATTGTTTTGTATGGCTTTACTGGATAGGACAGTGTAGCGATCAGACAGGAAAGCATAGGGTGGAGAGAGAGGAACGGGATCAGCAAAGGACCTAGAGCCGGGAATCAAACTCGGGTCACCGGAGGCACAGTTGCGCTCAGTGGTTGCGTTAGTGGTTGCGTTAGTGGTTAATGTTTTTAATTCCAGTGGTACTGGTGGATTTCCGTGGGAAATTCAAGCATGTTTTTGCGTCATTACGTCACATCTGTACACATAAAGAAGTGTCTCGGCTACTAGGCTATATTGCACGTGAGGATGTTGGAGGTTGAGATTTATAGCCTTTTCTCACAGCACTTGATATAATTAAACTTATCAATTTGATGGCGGATCCAGAAAGGTTCAAACGACAATCACCAGTGACAACTGGAGATTCACCCGTTGTAAAATGCAAAAGACTTTGGACTTCAGAGCGGCTACAAAAAAAGAGAGACTGCAACCGGGCCCATGCGAAAACAAGGATAATATCGGAAGGGCATTAAATGTAGTCACGCAATGCTGATGTTGTTAACATTAACAATTTGAGAATAAAGTATAATTTCCAAGGTTTGACGTGATATGATAAGCAATCGTTAGATTTAATCAGCGTGATTTACTTCAATGCTTTTTTTCCCTTAGTTGGTCGGAACAAAAGTGGATGTTACTTACTTGTTCAGATGACATTTTCCGGTGAAAGTTCTTATGTTGGTCATACTTCCAAAAAGTATAATCTGTGATTGCGAATGACAGTATCCACACCGGCGCGGTGACTGACAGCTGCACATTCTCCTCAAAACATTGGAATCATCCGCGCTGTGCCGTGCCGAGGCACAACCCACGTAAAGTTGATAATTCTGCGAATAACTGCAATTGCAGATTTCGAACAGAGATGGCGACAAAGAGGAAAAACTACGGACTGCAGCTTTAAATAGCTTTTGGTTTTGTTAAAATTAAATTTTTGATCATGATCTTACAGGACCAGCATATAGACTAGATTATGCATTTATTTTTCCATAACTGCTAAAAAAAAATCAGTCAGTGACGGAAAATATTCGGTTAACACGACCACTGGTTGCGCTATATGTCAGAGCGCTGCCCACAAGGCTATCGGCTCTGACTATTGTGTTATTCTTTATAAAATGATTTGTACTAAATTAACATGTTAAACTGGCAGTTCTACTTTTCAAACCATGAAGACTAAGTGTTGCTCCATTCTGTTTATGTGTGACGTAGAAAGGGTGTGACATACAATTAGGTTTGGTATGATATCAGTGCAGACATTGCAGTGGGAGAGTCACCTGGCTGTCAGTTGGAGTGAATACATCCTCATTACTGTTTTGGTTATGTTATTGAGGGTGTACAGTTACATTACAGTTGAATAGAACAGATTCAACAAGCCCAACAGCCTCAGTGGTTGAGTATAATTTTACCCCCCTTTGATGATATGTACAAAATAAAGACCAAAGGATGTAAAATTACTTTGTCTATTGTTATATTTTCTCCAGGATGTAGGGGACACAACGCACAAGAGCTTTTGTTACCTGTGCTTCCTGCTCGAGCACAGGAAATGCACTTGTAAGGCCCTTGTAAGGCTACTGTAAATGGAGGAAACTTCACTGAACAGCCAGTTGCGATGGGTGTAATATTGCTTAGTATTAATAGTGTTTCTTCATGAAGTAATCCGGTAATTCATGAAGAGTCATTGAATCAAAACGAGTTTCTTGATTGGAGAGCCACATAACATAAGGAGTGTCAATATTTCCTATTACACTTTAAACAGCTTTTTCATCATCAACACTTTAATCTATCTCAGTTTATATTTATATTTATATTTACCTTCAGAAAAATGAACACTGGTTCTTTAGTGCATTCAGTATTGCACTGTTTGTTTGTACAGCAGCTAGTTGTACAGCAGCCAACTTCTGGCTCAACAAGTGGTGTGCGTTCTAGGAATGAGCGAAGAATTGACTAATTTGATAAGAGCATTGTTTTTGCTCTCACTTTTGTTGCTGCTAGTTGTCCAGGTTAAAAAAAGTTGGGGAATTTTAGCCCACCTTAGTTTAAGAAAACAACATGGTGAAGGAGGGGAAGTTGCTAACATGGAGATTTTCACTGCTGACCTGGGCCATTTCTTTCAGATCGCATAGTCACCTGTGGGCTGGATGGTGACTGTAGTGCTTACTTCATAGTAAGTGACTTCAGTTTCAGCATTTTTCTCACCCATTTGTTTGTATAGCGGGAAAACTGCTTCCAGTTCAGTTAGACCACATAAAGAGACTGGAAGTGGAATTGTGATGATCCAGATTAGTAAACAAAACCATGAAATTGCTGCCCAGGCATCCTGTGGTCAAGCTGTATTTTGGTTAGAACAGGCACAGGACCATTATGCATTAAAGAAAGATCCTTTTCACATGGCCAGTTACCGTTCAAAAGTTTGGGATTTTTTTGTTTGAGAAGTCTTCTTTGCTCACCAAGCATTTATTTGATTTAAAAAATAAATAAAAAACAGTAAAAACAGCACTATTGTGAAATACTACAATTTAAAATAACTTTTTAATATTTTAAAATGTAATTGAATTTTCAGCAGCCATTACTGTAGTCTTCAGTGTCACATGATCCTTCGGAAATCATTCTGAAATACTGATTTAGTGCTCAAGAATTATTTCTTATTATTATCAATGTTGAAAACAGTTGTGCTGCTTAATATTTTTGTGGAAACCAGAATCCTCTTTTTAAGGATTCTTTGGAGAATATAGGCTTCAAAAGAACATATTTTCTTTTTTAACAATGTAGAAGTCACTTTTGATCAATTTAATGTGTCCTTACTGAATAAAAGTATTAATTTCATTTAAAAAATAAACTTACTGACCCCAAACTTTTGAACAGTAGTGTATGTTGCCACAATCTATGATTTTTTTAGGTATTTTGTTTGGAATGTTGTGATCTTCATTGTGTATGGTGGTATAATGGTACGTTAAATCAGTATTGTCTGGTGGAAACAATGAGGAAGGATGTGGCAGAATCTGTCTTACTCTCCCAACAGAGGAAGCCATTTATTTACATAATTAGGCTTTGTATGTGTTAAAGGACAAATAGACTGACCATTTCGCTGAGATCAGTAACGCTTCATCTTGTTAGTATGGCAGACCTGGTGGTCTGTACAGTTACAGTATGATATACAAAAGCATTCCCACTCATCAGTGTGAGCCAGTGCTGTATTTGCTGAGCTGATGTTTCAGCTGCTGAATAATCAGTCTCATGACTCGTCACTTACTGAATGAGACTGAATGGCTGATGTGTCTCTCTTTCTTTCTCTCTGTGTCCGTTTTTGGTCAGCAAACGTATGCAGGAAGTTGAAAAATAAGCATTACAGCATACAAATTACAAATCGCCCAAAGACATGTTTAAAAATAGTCATGGACAATTAATCTAAGTGGACTGAGTGTACAGTGTACAATAAGAGTGTGTTCCCAGAGCTTTCATCGCCTGTATCCGAGCAGGGACATTTCCTTTAAGGTGGAGAGCCTATAAACTCGCAAGACAAAGGAATGAGAACCACATGGCGGACTAAATCTCTTGTAAGAACTCTTGGAGCCGCCACGAGAAGATTTTCTGCATGTATTGCAAGGCTCTCACGATAGAACGAGGTAAAAAGAAAGGTGTGTAGTACCACTGCTGTGTGATGTAATGGACTTCTTACCACTTCCCCAAGCCTCCTTTAATACGCACAGCTGTGCCTTCTCGAAATGGTATTACTGACATGGGTAATAGAAGAAGTATAGAAAAATAAACCAGCTCCTTCTTGTCATCATCCGCCAAACCACATACATCTCAATATGTATGGCTCTGCCAAGGCAAAGGGCAAGCGGAAGGATGCAAGTAGAGGGTAAAGCAACTGAAGGAAAAGAAATGGAGCCAGCGTTTCCAAACAGGATTAATGAATGGCATTTTCATCAGCAAATTTTCCTGTGTATTTCCTTGGCTGTTAGTACCTAATTATAAGTAGCCCAGTTATTGTAATTGCTACAATAAGTACTTAGTATGTACATGCGGAACAGGACTGTGCTAACTTTTTTTTTTCTTTTAAATTGATGCTTTTATATTATAGTATGTAAAAATAAAGACATTTATAACTGTTATCACAGTTTCCACAAAAATTTTAAGCAGCACAACTGTTTTCAACATTGATAATAATAATAATAATAAATGAGCAGCAAATCGGCATATTGGAATGCTTTCTGAAGGATCATGTGAGAATGAAGACTGAAGTAATCACAGGAATAAATTACATAAAAATACATTACATTAAAATATATTAAAATAGAAATCAGAAATAATATTTCACAATATTTCTGTTTTTACTGTATTTTAATCTCATAAGTGCAGCCTTGGTGAACATAAGATGTGTGTGCATGTGTGATTGTCATCTACGTTTTTTGGCATTCACTGTTCAGATGTATACATATCACCTCGTAAGAACATTACTGACTACATAAACAAACCTTTTGTTTTATGTGCATTCTGTATTCAAACAAGCCATTCACATATTATGTAAATAAGCCTGTGCTCCCAGTATCCAGCAACACAGTGCAGACTGTAGCTCACTGTGGAGTAATATAGAAACATATTTAGTTCATTAAAGGAATCCCCCTCTCGACAACACCATTCTACTTGATCTGCATTAATTGAGGATAAGAATCTACTAAACCCTCTCTGACCCTCTTAAAAGCTTGCTGAGCAGATTTTAGTATTGTGCTGTGGGGCACACAGGGGCTGGTTTTACTTGTTAATGCCCTCCTGTTCTTGTTTTTAAACTGCTGTAGGTGAAAGAAAATGTGAGTTTTTAATATGCTCATAAAAATGTTGATTGTTAAAACATTAAATGCAGTTGCTGTTATTTTGTAACAATCATTAAAAGTCTAATATATGTACTGTATAATAGCAATAAATTATTTTTTTAAGATCTATACATGTATCCGTGTATACACTACTGTTCAAAAGTTTGGAATAATGTTTTCTCTTATGTTCCGAAAGTCTGCATTTTGTTAATAATTCAGATCATTAAAAACAGGAATATTGTGAAATATTACTATTCATTTATTTATTCATTTATTTTGACAGAATTAACTTAATATTGTCATCTTTTTCTTTGTTCTTCACAGTGGTGAGAGCGGAGCAGGGAAGACAGTAGCAGCGAAGTACATCATGAGCTACATCTCCAAAATTTCAGGTGGAGGTCCTAGAGTTCAGGTGGGTTGCACAGAGACACTATCAGGATTAGTTAAGGTGTGATCAAATAGAAAAGAGAAAAAAAACCTTCCTGTATCTGATGACTTTACTGAGACTCTTTCTGACAGTTAATGTTAGACAGAAAGTTGGGCTCATGACATCATTCCTCTACCTCCATTTCTTAGAATTGTTCTTTCATCCCCTAAATCCAACCAGCAGCCATCTGTCCCCCACAATCCCCCTCTGATCTATCCTGTGTCCCCCATGTGAGTGAGCTCAGAGTCAGAGGACTGACACTTGTTGATTGCATTAATCTGACTAAATTAACCCTTTGTTGATGAGTGTATATAGTTCAGTCCAAAAGTCTAAGAACCCATAGTGAAAATGCATGTATTATGCACAACATTCTGAGTGTAAATTAACATGACCTTCATTTGTTTTTTTCCGGCTTTTGCTTCAATGACAGCATCACTCGAGCTTCATGAACTCCATACGTTTGTTTAAAACCTGATGATCATGTTTTCCAGCATGATTTGAGAATGATCCAAAGAGAAACTTGATGTGAACTTCTGTACACTTATCAGTCACAAATTTACTTATTTGATTAGTGACCTATAATACAAAATCTGAAATGTTTCATGTTAATAAAGAAGTCAAAGACAGTACATTATTGTTTCAGACAGATGCATTGAATAGACATCACAAAAAGTGCTTTTACAAGTCAAAACACTGTAAAAAATTATATTCTTTTGGAGTATTTTTGTCTACTCATCCAGGTAAAATATCTAAAAATGTGCTCCGAAACGTACGGGTCAGCAGCGTGCACGATTACTTGCATTGTTTTTTAAAGCCTTATTTTGTTTGTTATTAATCACACTGAATTAACGTCTTAGTTTAAATGAAATTTTAAATCTCTTTATTGTGAATTTTCAATGTGGACATTTGAGTCCCACTGTACTTTTTTGGGACTAAGAATATCCATCATGAAATGATTCCCTGTGGATTAAATTGAATGATTTGATCATGTGTTTTGATGGGCATGTTTGTTTGCGTCTTAAACAAGGTAGAGTATTGTAGTATAACAGAAAGCCCCTCTGCTCTGCTGTGCCTTTGTCTGTCTGATCCCTCGGATGTCACTGTGCCTCATGATCATATGACCATCACTGTTGTATGGTACATCCTAATTTCTGTGATGTAATAATCATTTCCCTCTTTCTTATTTTTTGTCTCCTTTTCCCACTGTTTTCCTGTCTTTTATTTGTCTGTATCTATATTTTTTAGGTGGTGAAAGGTGGTACCCTTTCTCTTTGTGCAAATTATCCATGTGTGTTTTTCCTGGTATTGCAAATGCAAACAAGCTTTCAGCTCTAATTTGTTTACATCAGCAATGTGGCTTTTTTTTCAAGTTCATCATTTTATTTTTGGGGTCTGCTAGAATAAAATTACATGATTTAAAGTAAAAAAAAAAAAACATTATTTTTCTCATACGGTACGTTGCTGCTTTTCACCCTCTGTCTGAAATGCTCTGTTTTAGTTCCCTTGCCTTTAAAGCCCACCTTTCTGAAATACCCAGTCTGCTCTGATTGGTCAGCTGGCCCAGTCTCTTGTGATTGGTCAACTGCTTAGAAGCGTGTGTGTCGGAAATGTTATGCCCCTTACCATAACTGGGTTCCAGTTCCCAAGGCAACTGTAAACAGTATTATAGATGGTAACTATGGCTTCAGTATTAGAAGTCCATACAATGTATTCTGCCCTTGCCGTGAATAAAAAACAGCGTCTCCTCAACATAGTAAAATCAGTTACCCAACTGTTCTTTTAGAGTGGCCAGAAGAAGCCAGTAGGTGGGAATTATGCAAATGTATAACATGAAACTCATGGAAATTAATGGCAGGACTACAAACGGGTGTTTTTTGTTGGAGAAATTATAAATATGCCCTTTAAATATCTTTATGCGGTTTGTGCCCTATATACTGTATGCTTGATAAGGACTTAAACATGGGACTTCAGTCTCCAGAAGCCTATTGTTATAAACAGTGATGGTTTTTGGATATCCCAGAACTTCTGCATCTGTCTGTCTGTCTCTTGGCTGCTGAGTCGAATGGCTCAAACTAGACAACACTGTGCAAATGCTGTGTGGAATGTGCACATGTATTGATATCAATGTATGTAGGGTGGATTCAGGCCATTTAAGCCACTTTTTGACATCGAGATGGCCAGTTTTACCTGAATTCACCCTACAAACTGGATGTTTCCTCATCCGATCAGTTCTAGATCAGCATAGGTGCTGTACTTATTATCCTCCACAGTGTGCCAAATGTCAATGTAACTCTCAAACCCTCTCTGTTTCCTGTTTCTTTCTACACAGCATGTAAAAGACATCATTCTGCAGTCCAACCCTCTTCTGGAGGCCTTCGGGAATGCTAAGACAGTGAGGAACAACAATTCCAGTCGATTTGTAAGCAGCATTCCTTCTCCCATAGATTTATTTTATTGAAGAGAGCAGACAGCAGATGTCTTGTGTTGGGGTGTATCTTGTGCTCAGGATAAATTTGAGAGGAACACAGTTGCACTAGAATCAGCAAAAACAGGGTGATCATCCAGTTTAAATACAGAAAGAAAGAAAGAACAATTTTGCCACTGAAATAAGAACATTTGATAAATATGATGTTATCGTAAGGCTTTAACCTAAACGTGGCAAGTACTGCCCTTAAAAATACTCACAGGCCAAAGCAGTCATTACAAACTGTGTTTTATACGCCACATTTACTTGCAGTTCTGCTACATTTATGTCCACACATGTCTTGTTTTTGGGACTGGTGTAGTTTTGTTTTAAAGAAGAATGAATTAGAAGTAATACTAATGGATTATGTAGTGGATGTAGATGTTTTGTAGATGTAAAATCATTTTGATGAGTTCAGGGGCTGGTAATGTCATTACAGTTTTAAATCTGGGCATGTCTGGTAACCGTGGACAGCTCAGCACACATAAATGGATAGAGAGAGACACATAAATGATAGTGAAGAGTGTGTGTGTGTGTGTGTGTGTGTGGCACCCATTTCCTTTTTTTCTGTTCTGGGCATATGCACATCCACCTGCAGAATATCACGTCTGTGCCTTTTTAACATTCATCTTCACTGACAGGGGAAATACTTTGAGATTCAGTTCAGTTCCGGCGGGGAGCCAGATGGTGGGAAAATCTCCAACTTTCTTTTGGAAAAATCACGCGTGGTGATGAGGAATCCTGGAGAGAGGAGCTTCCACATCTTCTACCAGGTGAGAATGAGGACATGAGATGGGCTTCTTCCCTCAGAAAATGTCACTGTGAACGTCAGTAGCAAAGGTACACAATGTTATGAGGAAAAATTGAATGAATAACCACAGTAAATTCCAGGAAAGGGAAGATGGAGCCATTTGGCTCTGAAAAGCAGGTCACGTTGTTTTGAGTTTACCACTTGAGCTCTTTGGAAGAGGGAGATACTGTCTAACCTCCTCTTAATAGGTCTCCTCGCTGCTGTTTCTTCTTCACAAGTTTGGAGAGTTTGACTGTTTCTTATGGTTGAGTTATTTAGGACCTTTTGGATTTTGGTGTTTCTTCAACTATGGACACTTTTGGCTCTGTAGGCTTTTAGAAAATAAATTCTCTTACACTTTTCACACTCACTAGGTTTTTTATTTCTTTTCTGCTAACATTGTCCATGAGAATTCCTACTTTATTCCACCCCAGAGTGTCAAAAATTCCCAACACAGTATCGTTTCCTCCACATCTAAAATTTTGTATTGTGTTTAATGGCTTTCTGTAGTGAAAATGACAGTGGTGACGCTTTTGGAATAAAATGGCTGACTCCTTTGTCTTGCTGTCACAAGATACACAACATTAAATAATATTTCACACTAACGTTCAAAAGTTTGAGGTTGGTAAGATTTTTTTGAAAGAAGTGCTCACCAAGGCTGCATTTATTTGATCAAAAAATAACATTTCTTATTATTATCAAAAAAACGGTTGTGCTTCTTAATATCTTTGTGGAAACCGTAATATTTTTTCAGGATTCTTTGATGAATTGAAAAGTTCATTTATTTGAAACTGAAAACTTTTGTTACAATTTTGATAAATGCAGTGCACCCTTGCTGAATAAAAGTATTAATTTCTTTTAAAAAAAAAAAAAAAAACCTTTCTGAACTCAAACTTCTGATTGATAGTATATATGAACTGACAAAATTTAAACTTGATAGGAAATTATACATAAAACAATATTCTTCTCACAACTGTTATTTAAATTGTTTAGGGCTGTGCAACAATTAATCCAAAATAAAAGTTTGTGTTTTCATAATATATGTTTTTGTACTGTGTATAAATACACACAAACTTTTATTTTGGATGCGTTTAATCGCGATTAATCATTGCATAGCCCTCATTTTTTTCTTTTTCTTTTCTTTCTTTTCTTATATTTCATCTCAGGCAAGCTCTTCACTGACACTGTTGTTTCCTTAAAAACTATTAGATAGCAAAAAGCTTACAAAATGTTACAAAAAAGTTTTAATGTGACCTTCACGTAACAAAAAACAGAAAAAAAGTTGAAAACTCTTGGTTTTAATAAAATCCTTTGGACATAAAATTTCTGAAGCTGAAGAAACACACTTTAATGAAAACTCTGAAACGAATTTTATGTAATAAAATATATAATTTCTCTTCACAGCTAATAGAGGGAGCCAGCGGAGACCAGAAAAGCAGTCTAGGTATCACAAACCTGGATTACTATACTTACCTCAACCAGTCAGGTTCCTATAAAGTTGACGATATTAACGACAAGCATGATTTCCAGGAAACCTTGGTAAGTATGATTTAGGCAGCTTGCTATTTTGAGATAGACTCTTCTGTTCTTTAGCTGTGAAAATTTTACCTGTTCAAATATGACAACTATTTTCCATATCCCTCTCCCCTCTTTTCATATTCCCTCTCCCCTCTCTTCTCTCTGTCTGATCCCAGCATGCCATGGACGTGATTGGTATCTCAGGGGTGGACCGTGCCCTGGTACTGCAAATTGTGGCTGGAATTCTTCACCTCGGGAACATCAACTTTAGGGAAGCAGGGAATTACGCTGCTGTAGAAAATGATGAGTGTATGTACCTAGTTTTGCGTCGTCCCTTGTTTTTGGTGTCCCCGTCTGAACTATGTACTGCTGATTTTTTTTCTACATTAGCTCATGCCAAACTGTCTTGCCACACCAAATTAGCACTCTGTTTATGCGCTCTTGGTATCTGCATATTACATCACACAATAAAATTACACAAAGTGAAACTCGGAACGTTCAGCCCACCCCTCTATTTCCCTCTCTCTCTCTCTCTCTCTCTCTCTCTCTCTCTCTCTCTCTCTCTCTCTCTCTCTCTCTCTCTCTCTCTCTCTCTCTCTCTCTCTCTCTAGTGTCTCCAAGCTTTCTCAGGTGGAGCAATGCATTTGAATGACAGAGGCTGTTTGCTGTGGCATAAAGCCATGCTGTGCTGGGAGCAGATCAAGTTAATCTGTGCCTTTTCCTGTTCCCAGCCCCCCAACCCCTCTTCCTGTCTGCCGCCAGCGGCTTTCACACATTTAGTGTTGGTTGGCCAATGTAAAAAGCACACACGCCACAACTGCTCAGCTGCCTGCTTATGACAAAACCGTATGCGAACAGTTATAGATAACATCTTCAAATCCATAGATTTTTATGAAGGTCTTTGACTGACATCATGGTAGCTTTGAGAACCATGGACAGTCTCAGATCTTTTTATAATTGCGTTGTTTTGGGAGGTCAGTTTTGTGCGCTCTGTTCTACCACACCCGTACATCTGAATAATGAGCCATACTTAAGCAGTATGACGGATTGTATCACTATCAGGGCTGAATGAGGGAAGTTTCTTTTTTAAGGCGGTGAGTCAGTGATGAGGTGGGGTTGCTCAGAAATGGAGTGAGGCTCAGGACTGGTGTCTCACCCGTGCCTCTCTCCTCAGATGAGATCTATTGTTGTGACTACACAGAAATAAATGATCATGAGTCATTTTTATGACATACCCCTTTTTGTTACTTGTTTTTTTTTTAAAGCAAAGTAATGTTATGTTGTGTTATATTTCAAAAGTTTGGGGTCAGTAAGATTTCGTTTTTTTAAATAAAATGAATGCTTTTTATTCAGCAATGGTGAAAATATTAATCGGCACTACTGTTTTCAACATTGATAATAACGAGAAATGTTTTTAGCACCAAATTAGCATTTTGGAAGGATCATGTGACACTAAAGCTGAGAATTAAGCTTTACCATCACAGGAATTTATGACCATAAAAACATTACAATATCTTACTGACCCCAAACTTTTGAACAGTAGTGTATATTATATATTTAGAAACACTCATGTATGCCTTACTGTGCAAATATATATATATATATGTGTATATGTATATGTATATTCTAACTCTACCAAACTGTTCTCTCTCCTTCTCGAAGTTTTGGCATTTCCTGCCTTCCTGTTGGGCATTGATCAGAATCGTCTTAAAGAAAAACTCACCAGCCGTAAGATGGACGGCAAGTGGGGGGGCAAGTCAGAGTCCATAGACGTAACTCTGAATGTGGAGCAGGCGTGTTTCACACGCGATGCCCTCTCCAAAGCTCTGCACTCTCGTGTTTTTGACTACCTGGTTGAGGTACAGGCAATATGCACCTACATCCCTTTTAAAAACAGAAGTTACAGAACAAATAAGCACTGAATGGGTTCCTGTTTTTCTTTAGTCAATCAATAAAGCCATGGTTAAGGACCATCAGGAGCTGAACATTGGAGTATTGGATATATATGGCTTTGAGATCTTTCAGGTGAGTGTTTTAAAATATTTTTTCTAGTCACTATTTGAATTTGGAGCTATCCAGTCTACATAATGAGATAAGATGAATGAGATGTCTGATTTTTAATTGTCTGGATTGGTTCACCTCTCTTTTTGTAAACAGATAACATATTAATGAGCTTGACTAATCTGATAATCTCTTGGTTTAGCATCTGGTATTGAGACTATTAAGATTACTACCTGTGTTGCCTTCATAAGAAGGATAAAGCTAGATAACAGGGCTTTCAACCCTTTTAATTTGATCCTGTGCTGCTCCAATTCCAGTTTCCAGAAATATGTTGAATCATTGTTTGTGATATTTACATCTTGTTTGTTTTCATTTGACTACTGGTATTATTTTTGGTTCATAGTTATCTATCTGTCTTTTGTGTTTTCATTTGCTCTTTTAGAAAAATGGATTTGAGCAGTTCTGCATCAACTTTGTGAATGAAAAGCTGCAGCAGATTTTCATTGAGCTGACTCTAAAAGCTGAGCAGGTAACACTTCATTAGACCCCTGTGCTTTTATTGTTGTTGCAATGTGGATCTTGAATAAGACTCTTGTCATTTTAAGTCACACCTTTCCCTTAACCTTGTTCTGGCAGCACAGGAAGTACTTCTGCTCCACCCTAGTATAGGATCATTTTCATCATTTTTCTTTTCTTTTCTGTCTTTTTCCTCTCTTCAGGAGGAGTATGTACAGGAAGGAATCCGATGGACTCCCATAGAGTACTTCAACAATAAGATCGTCTGTGACCTCATTGAGAGTAAAATAGTAAGTTTTGCCAACTGTGTAATTCTAGCATCCATCTATTTCAAAAGCTGGATCTTATCTGCCCTTGCCAAGTGCAGTTAAATCAATAAAACTAACATTAACACACTAAGAAGTTCTTCCCATGACTGTTTGTCTAATGGCCTCAAAATGGTTGATATGCCTCCAAATTCAATTTGCTCCACTCACAGAGAGACTAGACACAAAGAGCCATGAAATTCACAACTAGGGAGAACCTCTGTATGACAGCATGTGAGAAAGTGCTTCTCTGTGTCACTGCTAAAAGCTAATGCTTGTCTGTGAGAAATGTACAAGCTGTTTTCCCTTTGTTGGACTCTGTGTGGATAGAGAGATGTCTGAATTTTCTGACAGGTGTGATTTTACTAAAGATTAATGTATGATAATAGTTTTGATTAAGCTTGAAAGGTCTGTGAATGTGGACTCAAACCGTTTCAGACACTTTAGGCATGAATGTTTGTAAATTTAAATCTTTGTGTACTATAGTATGGGGGTACAAGTTAACATCCTGCAATGCAACATGCTATACATTATCTAAAACTGTACTACTACTGCTGCTGCTGCTGCTACTACTACTAACAAAATATTTTATTTGTATACCGCAAATGCAGATCAAGATGCATTGATATTTTGGCTCTGGTTGCTTGTTATCAAGGCTGCATAAGAATCAACAAAATAAAACCCTAACAAAAAGAGAAAATGAAAAATTAAATAAAATGACTAATAGGAGCCTAATAGGATGTCTCAAAATGATTATGAATGCATTTTACAGTATAAATGTCATTTTCATTTGTTTGTGTCCTTTCCCAGAATCCTCCAGGCATCATGAGTATACTGGACGATGTGTGTGCTACTATGCATGCGAAGGGTGAAGGCGCAGATCAGACGATGCTGCAGAAGCTCAGAATGCAGATCAACAACCACGAGCACTTTAACAGCTGGAACCAGGGCTTTATCATCCACCATTACGCTGGCAAGGTATTTATACCTCTCTCTGTCTCAAACATCTCTTTATCACTCTTGTAGTGTTATTAAATGTTTTACTTTCTACTTCTACTCTTTTGCCTGTGTTTCTAAATTGCATTGTCTCTTGCTGTTTCTTTCCTTTCATCTCTCTCTTAGTTTCTTGTATACTCTTTGTTGGCTTGAAGTAGTTCAGTATGGGTACCTTCCACATACCCTGTGTTCAATGAGGCGTGCTCTGAGGGGAGGCCCGCCCACATCCTGCACCATTAGATTTATAATAAGTACATTCAACAGTCAATGGAAATCCCATGATAAAAAAATGAATTTTATATATATATACATATATACTTTTATATATATACTGAACAAAATTATTTTTAAATGAACCAGAACCAAAATTATCTCGGCAAAGGAGAAGTGCTCACTAACACAGATTTAGACAGATTTGTGAAAAATATTTGAGAAAAATAGGCCTTTTGTGTACATAGAAGTTCAGAGTTCAGAAGAGTTCAGTTCATGAAAAATGGGGGCAAAAACAAAAGTGTTGCGTTTATAATTTTGTTCAGTGTGTTTATATATATATATATATATATATATATATATATATATATATATATATATATATATATATATATATATATATAGTTACCCTGTTGTATATGCAAAGACTAAGTAAGTCATTGATGATAGGTTGAACTGACTTTGATCTGAACATTTATTGGCTCAACGTGGCTCAAAAAATTGTTTGATTTTCTAACCCTGTTCAGAACGCACAACTGATTTAATGCTGTTATTTGTCCCCCCCAGGTGTCTTATGATGCAGAGGGTTTCTGTGAGAGAAACAGGGATGTGCTGTTCACTGACCTGATTGAGTTAATGCAGAGCAGTGAGATGTAAGTGTCAATCCGCCATCATAACAACAGCCAGTCTCGAATCATTCAACAGCTGCTTGTAACAGACTCTCAGAGAGACCTCAGTCACTGTGAGCACTTGAACATCTTAATATATGTAAATCATGGATATAATCAGGCCAGCTGAAGGCTGAGGGCCTATAAAAGAAGTGTGCAGGAGATTAGCATTGTTTCTGAGTCCAAAAGGCCCTTCTATCTCTCAAGGGAGTTGGACTGTAGAGCGTGCCCATCACTCTTATGTGCTCCTGGCCCTCTTTTGTGCTTCAGAAGCCATCTGTGCAAACCGTCTCCTCCAGCAGCCCTTTGTGAAGCTTTCTGGGGGTCCGCTTTTAGACGGCATTCAGACATGTGCTGTCATGCATATATACACACCATACACACATGCAGAGTTTGCAGAGGAACTTCCTTTGCACCAGCCAGCAGGTCTTAAGCACAAAACAGAAGAAAGAGAAATCTTAGTTGTCAATTCAGTGACGAAGCAGGGCTTCCTGTCCATCTGCGCAGACGTGGCCCTGCAGCTCCACCCCCATTGAGAGGTTAGAGCAAAGCAAGAAAAGCTGTTACCATCATATAACTATGTGGATTTTCTGGTATTAGAAATATTATGCTCGGATTTTAGAAGAGAAAAGAGCTTTAAAAATGTTGTTCTCTTCATTACTAACGTCACCATTATCCCTGACTAGGTTCAGTACAGTTCATTTGAACTCTATCGACTACATTTGTGGCATGCCTGGTTGGCTGATAATAATTTCTTGTTATAAAATCTCTTTCTTAATCTCTTAGCAAAAGTTTGTTTATTATAATGTGCTTTCAGTGGACGTCTGGGGGGCAGGACATTGCACTGGAATAGATGTTAAAATACATGCTACATTTTGAAAGTATAGCAACAAGACTTAAACATTATATGTTTTTATAGCCTTTTAATTGTATAGCCTATAACTTTCACATAATGCACACAAGAATACCAGAAATGGATTTGCATTAAGAAAAATCCACCCACAGGTATAAAAAGGATTATTTAGGGCCCACTCACATAGAATGTGTTTTTGTGTTTATAAAGCAAGATTTCTTCCTTTAACTTGAGTGCCGCATTTTACAAAGCTGTGTCATGCACAAGATGCTGCTAAAGACACAAACATTTGCAATTGTCAAACATGTCCGTCTAGTGCATGTTTACATAAAAAATGTAATGATAATAAATATAGCTGCAAGCAGCAATTAAAGGGCCAAGCACATAAAAGGCCAGATGAATCATGGAAGCCTGGCTGGGAGCATTAAACCAACTGCAACAATGAGTAATTAAAGGCATTTTTAGATTATTTTAGGCAAAATGGCTGAAAAATCATAAACACAATCACTTTTAATATGATTTAATCACTTTTGACCAATAGGTGACGCTGTTACCAAATTATGTCATATGGAATGCAATCGAATCATCTTGAACCAAGAAATCAAGAAAACTGAATTTTGTTTCTAGCCCTTTTATGGTTCAAAAGTTATTAACATAAACGTAAGTAAAATTTTGGACAGTTAGTGGCGCTATAGTGATTGAGTTAGAGACTCCAAAATTGCTGTGGTTATTGTTCAGACTCTTCTCTATCAGTGTGCCAAATTTCACAACTTTTTACCATACGGTTCTATGGGCTGCCATAAACTTCCATGGCAGAAGAAGAAGAAGAAAACTACTGGATACAATAAGCCTGTTAATAAAATTAGATGCCTTAGTAGATGATTTTTTGTTTTACTACCAGCTGGCTTCTGGTACAGAATCTGTCCAGAGAGCACAACTGTGCTAAACAAGGAATTTTCTGAAATACTAATAGGGTTTTATGAATATTGAAATCCAATAAAAACAAAGCATTTAGTTCTACAAGCTCAGATGTTCCTCATGCCAGAGTTTAGTATCTCTTAAACATATTTTATTAAATTGTTCTGGTTTAAGTTCTCTTAGGAAATTATATTACAATACATTTTTAAAAGAGGTAACATAGAGGTCAGTTTTTATCTAAAGCAAACTTTAAAAACATCATATAGTTTTTTTTAAAATTGCTTTTTTATAGTGGAACTAGTTATTTGCCATGAAAATAGCCAAAGAATCTGGCATGTCATTAAAACACCAACCAACCAATCTATAAGCTTAGTAAAAGGCTTATTCAGGAGGCAGTGAGACTAAAGGATAGTGAACACCAGCGATTAAAACCCACAAGTATTCAAACTCTTACCCTGTCCCAGTGATGATGAGCTCCAAAACAATGTGCACTGTGGCCTGCAGGAATTCAAGTGACCCTGGTCTGCAGCGGAGAGACACGATTAAAATCATTCCTGTCTGTTACAGTCTGTATTTCTTTATCCTGTATTCACCTTTCAAATCATTCCTATCTGTTTTGATTCTTTTCGTTAGACCTTTCATCCGTGCCCTGTTCTCAGAAAACCTCAATGCTGAGAAAAAAGGCAGACCCACTACTGCAGGGAGTAAAATCAAGGTGAGTTGAGTCTATTCTGCAGGCTCTTTGCAGGTTCTCTGTTTCACCTCATATGACTAAACCATTTTTCACACTTTCTGGTTGCCTGACTGTCTGTGAAGTGGTTTGCAGGTTTAATGGTGTTTTCTTCTAAGCTGCTTTAGCTTTTTTACATCCTTTCTGTTTCTTTCTAATGGCAGAAACAAGCCAATGATCTGGTGAGCACCCTGATGAAGTGTACACCTCACTACATCCGCTGTATCAAACCCAATGAGACCAAGAAGCCCAAAGACTGGGAGGAGAGCAGGTAAGATATTATGGTGAAGTTGAATTCACGTTCATTCAAAAGTCTCTTAAAGGAACACGCCGACTTTTTGGGACTTTAGCTTATTCGTGCCGTAACTCTGTCTGACGCGCCCACCGCTAGCCTAGCTTAGCACAAAGACTGGAAGTAAACGGCTCCAGCTAGCATACTGCTCCCAATAAGTGACAAAATAATGCCAATATTTTCCTGTTTACATGTTGTGATTTGTATAGTCACAGCGTGTACAAATAACACATGAGACACAGCCATCTTCTAACCGTATACATATTGGGAACTATATTCTCAGAAGGCGAAGCACTGCTACTTCTGCGGAGTGATTTACTCCAACTCTGAGCGAACTCTCTGCTCCTCACCACGGGGCTTCTCAGGTGCTGCGAGCAAATCACTCCGCCCAAGTAGCAGTGCTTCGCCTTCTGAGAATATATACACAACATGTAAATAGGAAAATGTTGGCATTATTTTGTCACTTATTGGGAGCAGTATGCTAGCTGGAACCATTTACCTCCAGTCTTTGTGCTAAGCTAGGCTAGCGGTGGGTGCGTCAGACATAGTTACGGGACGCACGGAGATGAAAAGGGAATGTATGGACTTATCAAACTCTGGGGGATACGGTGAAAAAGCTAAAGTCCCAAAAAGTCAGCGTGTTCCTTTAAATCTTTGTCAGTGCTGTGTTACAATTATATAGGAAACTGATATTATAATGGACATAGTTGAGATTTCTTATTAAATTATTATATTCTCTTAAAGTGGCCATTATTCATATTGAAGTAAAAAAAAACAAAAAACAATACTTTGAGAGGAAAACATCCTCTTTAATGAGGCATCTGAGTTTGTTTGTGTTTTCACAAGTCACAGCAGTTCTGCAGAAAAATCACAGAGAAACTTTCTCAAGGAAAGCATATCAGCAAATTAAATTTCTGTTATAAGTTCTAAGTTTTTTTATTTATTTTAAGTCAACACTACCATTCAAAGATTTGTGGTTGGTCCGTTTTTATAAAGTCTCTGCCTTGATGCACCAAGAAATTTTTTTTTTTCTATTTTAATATATTTTGTGTAATTTATTCCTGTGATGGCAAGACTGAATTTTCAGTATCATTAATCCAGTCTTCAGTGTCACATGATCCTTCACAAATCATTCTAATATCCTGATTTGCTGCTCAAGAAACATTTCTTATCATCAGTTTTGATATTTATTTGATATTTAAAATGAAATCTTTTATAACATTGTAAATGTTGCTTTTGATCAATTTAATGCATCCTTGCTGAATAAAGGTATTAAAAATCGTACTGACCCCAAACTTTAAACTGTAGTGTAAAATGGGAAAATAGTAGCAACATGGATTCAGATTTTATTTTTCAGCATGGTTGTTCTTTGTCCCGACAGTTCTTTCATCTTTTTTTGTTCGCTTTTCTTGGCTTTTTCATCTTTCGCTATAGTTTTTTTTTTTTTTTTTTTTGGAACGAAATGTGGAATGAAATGTTCTGATCCAGGGTGTTGGATTGTTCAGGCTCTAATGGTCTTCCTGTTATGAGAGTTTGTGAGCATTGTTCATGTTGGACACAATGGGCAGTATAATTAGCACTCACACTTCATTCTCAGGATGTGTATCAATGAGATTTGCAATTATTCAGTCATTTATTTAGGAAAGGCTGATGGGGAAACCACCAGAAATGCCTTTTTTTCTCTCTGAAATTGTAAAAAACTGAGATGAATTTCTGTAAAGGGGCTTTTTGACTGTTGCTGTATATATATTAACCTTCCTTCCTCTCCATCTCTCTCTCTCTCTCTCTCTCTCTCTCTCTCTCTGTCTCTCTAGAGTGAAGCACCAGGTCGAATATCTGGGTCTCAAAGAGAATATTAGAGTAAGGCGTGCCGGCTATGCTTACAGACGAGTCTTCCGCAAGTTCTTGAACCGGTAAAGACTGATTTCAAAGTCATCTTTAAAGCCTGACCGGGATCTCTTCATAGAACTTCATGGAATGAGAACATATCTGGCGTTACAATTTTGAGATCCAATGACAAGACACCATATTTTCACAAGAATTTTACAAAGAGAAGGAAGAGAGATCTTTAAATTGGTAGTGTGTTATAGTACTTTTATGTTGACGAATTTTGGTTCCTCTTCTGTTATGGGCCAGTAGTTGGACAGTTTCCTCTTATTGTGTTGGTTTAAGGGTCTAATATGATCAATTACTTCACATGCTTCATTTGGTTATTAACTTTTTACATAAAGTAAAACCCTGGCCTGAATCATCTTTTGATGTGTTAATATTTTTTTACTCCACCCTGCAAGTGTTTATCTTGCACACACAGACTGCCTACAGTACTATATTTACACAGGGCTCCACTTCAGAAGACAACTGAGCATTTTTTACTTTTATATGAATGAAAAATATGTAGTTTAATAAAATATGATTTCATTCTCAAAATGATGAAACCTTCCTCATCTTCTCTCTCTGTTTCTGTGTCTCAGGTATGCTATTCTGACGAAGGAGTCGTGGCCAACATGGCGGGGGGATGAGAAGCAGGGTGTGCTGCATCTCCTGCGCTCCGTAAACATGGACCAAGACCAGTATCAGCTCGGACATACCAAGATCTTCATCAAAGCCCCTGAATCGGTAAGTTCAATTTTTCAGCAACAGGATATGATATCATGCCCCAGGGAGTCTGTTTTTAATCAATAAAAAGTTATCCTAACAAATTGTAATACATTTAAAATGTCAAAATGCATGTCTACTCCACTTTGAAAAGTCAGTATTTCACATTTTGGTCCTCTGTCAGTCAAATGTCTTTTTCACTACAACAAGGCTTGGTGGGAGAGGAACCTTCTGCACACTTGTTTGCACTCTGACTCTCCCACATTCACATACAAATGAATGAAAGTGAATGGAACACAAAGTCTAATTTGGCCATACCTTAAGTTTGACAGCCAAAAACCAAGCAAGTTTTTTGCTTGAACAGTGTGCTTGTACCATCTTTCTTTAAAATACACGACCGTTCAAAGGTTTGGGGTCGGAACACTTGGTAAATGCTACTTTTTTGATATTTCATTATAACGCAATGACGCTGATACATTTTTAAATGTTGCTTCAGTATCCTTCTACTTTTGGATTGCTCTACAATATGCACACTTCAGAAAAATACATCAGACTAGATACACCAGCAATACTTGACACAAGCCTCCCTATCAGCAGCATGTTGAACATTGTTTTTTCACTTTGGTCAAGATTTAACATTTGAGTTGTGCTGTAATGGCAGAAGAGAGGCAAAGTGTAAGAGTCAGCCTTTGTCTGGCAGACACCAGCTCAGCTCAGAGTGGGTTGATGAATAGTGGGCAGTCAGTAGGGAAGGAGGAGGGACACTGGGCTGGTCCCACGTCAGCACCGTTAGGTCAACATTGCTCTGGATCTGATACACACAGTGCTGTGGTAAAGCTGCTTCTGTTATGTCCAAGACAGCTTTGCTTTTTCCACTACTTTTTTTTTCAGCTTGCTTATGAAAGCACTGCTTGTGGATGTGCTGTGATCTCACTGTTGACATTTAGATGTACACACGTATACATAGAGACACAGTATAAGGCTCTGTGGCTCGGCATGAATGCACCAGATTATCCAGAGATGTGTGACTTTG
Source organism: Abramis brama (assembly GCF_963993115.1). Taxonomy (NCBI): domain Eukaryota; kingdom Metazoa; phylum Chordata; class Actinopteri; order Cypriniformes; family Leuciscidae; genus Abramis; species Abramis brama. The sequence continues at coordinate 25,148,605 of NC_139965.1, read as the reverse complement.
GCATGTATGTGTTAAAACGTGGCCTTTTCTGTGTAAAATGTGTGTGTTTGTGTAATATAAAATTTAGGAGGGCCCAGATTTGAACTGCACTGCCTCTCAAAACAAAACTCTTTCTGAGATAAGGTGCTGATACTGAGTAATTAGTTCATGACTACAGGAATTTCTTTAGTGAGAGAGAGTGTGTGAGTGTGTAGTAGAAGTAGGCGCTCTTTAATCCTACTGAGAGCTGATGAAGTCTTACAGTGTTTGCATGAGACATCCAAACAATGTGATTTAATTTCACAAACACTGTTAAGAAATGTCCAGGTCATATTTTACCACAGAATTAAAAGGGGGAACATTTTAAACAAATACAATTAAGATCCAGATATCTTAAGGTTTTTATATTATGATAATTTTTTTATGTCAGTTAAGCATATTTTGACCATCCTTCCCTACTTGTCAGCATCTGTAATGCAAAAAGAATCTCAATCTCAGCACTGCAACAACAATATTATACATTATTGAAATAGTGAAATATATTTGTACATGCATTATCATTCAAAAGTTTGGGGTCAGTAAGATTTTTTTTGTGTGTGTGTTTTTGAAAGAAGTTTTTATTTGATTTAAAATACATTGTTAAATATTGAGAAATATTGTTTTTTTAAGAAATACTTAAAATAATTCTTTTTATTTTCATATATTTTAAAATGTAATTCATTCCTATGATGGCAAAGCTGAATTTTTTGATTTTTTTTTCCAACTTTTTCATTCTTCAGTCTACAGTCTGTAGAGTGTCCCATGATTCTAATCCGTGAATTAGAATGATTTCTGAAAAAAACAAAAACGTTATTATCGGGATTGATGTAATCTTGGCTTAATGAAAGTAATACTTAAAAAAAAAAAAAAAACACTTATGCACTGCACTTATTTAATGTTTTATTTGTATTTATGTTTTTCATTTATTTGAACAAAGCAAAATAAGAATCTGCCATTTATCAGTTAATGGCAATAACATGAAAATAATTATCAATGGGAGGTGTGTGTCTGTTTGTTTGTTAGTGTGTGACATGGAAGGCAAAGAGGGATTGTGTATTTGCGTCTAATATCTCATCCTGTGCCAGCCGTGTATGTGTGTGTGTGTGTGTGTGTGTGTGAGGCAGTGCCAGGCCTCTGTGATAATGATAGGATCTGCTGTTTAGTCTACAGTGCGGCAGAGCTGTGACAGTGTGTTCTGAGATACAGGAAGCACAGTGGATCTACACAGTGCTCAGAGCATTATGGGATGACCGCAAAACACTTGGACACAGCTGCTTACTGAAAAAGAGAAATAGAAAATCTGAAATAGAAAAAGAGAAGTTGCTGCATGACAGACAGGACAGACTGAACCCACCATGTGTCATAATGGGCCTTGTCTTTCCGGGACTGTTTAATAAGCTCCAATGACAAGTGACCTTTAGTGTAATGGACATGTTTATGCAGCTCTATTTACTAATGTTATTTGCACTATTAGATGTTAAGTCGGTTTAGTGCATTTTTTTTTTTAGACTGATTTAAATGGATATCTTGTGAGTTTTTTGTGAGTATTTTTGATTTGATTCATGTAAAACAACCTGCATTATATTCTATTTGCAGCTCTTCCTGCTGGAGGAGACGAGAGATCGCAAATTCGACGGTTATGCCAGAACCATTCAGACGGCCTGGAGGAAATTTTGCGCACGCAAGAAATACGTTCAAATGAGGGAGGAGGGTGAGTTTAACCTTCAGACAAATAGTTGGACAAGCACCTACGTACAAAGATATTATATGAAAAGGGAAATCAATGTTGTTTTACATGGCAGAATGTGTCACAGTTTGGGTTTTCCCCCTGTACATCTTTGGAGTCTGACCACAACTGCTGCTTTCAGCTGAATTATTGTCATTATGTTGAAAAATAATAATACACACACAAAGAAAACAAAAAAAACCTCACACCCTGTCTGAGTGTCCATGTTTGGGTGTTTCTTCAGCTACAGGCTCTTTTGGCCCAGTTTTAGTATACAAATTCTACTAAAACACGTTTTTCCACTCTCACTGGTATTTAGTTGAGCTATTAACAGTGTGCAGTTATGGACATACGCTATCGTTCAAAAGTTTGTTGTTAGTAAGAGTTTTTGAAAGAAATCAATACTTTTGTTCAGGAAGGATGCATTAAATTGAAGTGGCAGTAAAGACTTTTATAACGTTACAAAATATTTCTATTTCAAATAAATGCTGTTCTTTTGAGTTGTATATTCATAAAATAATCCTGAATAAAATGTATCAAGGTTTGCACAAAATATAACAACTGTTTTCAACATTGATAATATTAAGAAATGTTTCTTGAGCAGCAAATCAGCATATTAGAATGATTTCTGAAGGATCATGTGACACTGAAGACTGAAGACACAGTAATGATGCTGAAAATTCAGCTTTGCAATCACAGGAATAAATTACATTTTAATACAGATTACAGTAGGTTACAGTCATTCTAATATTTCACAATGTTTTTACTGTATTTTAATCAAATAAATGCTGCCTTGACGAGCATAAAATACTTCTTCCAAAAACATTAAAAAAAATCTTTGCAAACCCAAAGTTTTGAACGGTAGTGTACATGAAACCAAGCAGAATTCTGTAATTGTTTTCCCCTGAACCATCTTTTTTTTTTTGTAACAAATATAATTTCAACCACGTATCCAATTTTAAACATTTTTGCAATAAAATGGCTTACTCCTTTTTTCTGCTAATTTTATAGCCTGCATTTTTGTAAATCCTACATACACACAATTAAATATTTTCAGAGTTTTTGTATAATTTGACAAAATTACAGCTTGATTGTAAAGGATACTCAAAAATTCTGTTCACATATACAATTTACTTTAATTGGTCCTGTTTTCTGGGGAATTTAATCTCATCTCATCTTTTGGACATGGCGGGACATGGCACAAGAACTAAAGCTCTTTGAGAATAACACTGAAGATGTGTTCTATCTTCTTCCAGCCTCTGATCTGCTGCTGAACAGGAAGGAGAGAAGAAGGCACAGCTTGAACAGGAACTTTGTTGGTGATTACCTGGGTATGGATGACCGGCCTGAGCTCAGGCAGTTTGTGGGCAAGAGGGAGAAGATTGATTTTGCAGACAAAGTCAATAAATTTGACAGGCGGTTTAAGGTGAGCATACCAAAATTAGCACACGGATGTGCCCGAGTATCAGTGACTATTTTTAGCACATTACATGAAGCATTTATATGCATGTATGGGTGTTTTTATCTGTCCAGAGCATCAAGAGAGACCTGATCCTCACCCCTAGATCTGTCTACCTGATTGGAAGAGAAAAGGTGAAGCAGGGGCCAGAGAAAGGGCTTGTGAAAGAGGTCCTGAAGCGCAAAGTTGACGTAGAGAAGATTTTGGCTGTTTCTTTCAGGTACGTCACCACACAAGCTCAGTCAGTTTAATTAATGTAATGGCAAGCTACAACCAACCTTAGCACTCGAGGTGATCTGACACACACACACACACACACACACACACACACAGACACACACACACACACACACAATTTTTTTTAATTCTGTTCAGCCACAAGAAGCCAAAAGAGCTGCAGCTTCCCTCCCATGTGTAAAACAGAGCCTGTATTTTCGAGCCCTGTATGCAGTCCCATAATGCCTTGGATAACCATCTGCTGAATTATAGGCGTAGAGACATCAAAGGTCCAGTTAGATGTTCGAGCCTTCGTCTGCCCTGTGTTACTTAACACATGTTGAATCGAGAGTGTCTGGATATACAAAGCTTCAGTCTTTTAAAAAACATTTATAGTTTTTTTAGTGGTCCCTGGAAATGATTCAGAACATTCAGAACTCTCTCAAAGAAACCTAAAGATCTTACAAATAAGGGCCAAGGAAGCGGTACCAGCACCCCACAACCTTGCATACTTTGCTTTTGTGAGTGGGGGGTTGTCAATAATGTGAACCAGGTGTTGCTGGGAAAGGAGAGTATACCTTGTAAAAAAGTAATTAGAAAAGACTTAAGTTTATTGGGTGAAGCAGGGCATCTCTGCATGTGTCCCAGACACGAAAACTCCCAACAGCCCCCGTATCACTTGCGTTTTTTGTGACCCGACAACCTTTGTGTCTTTGGAAACCCGTAAAAGTGCCTCAACACGTGTTACCTGAACCGAAAGGCATTGAATGATCGAACAAATGTGGATATTTCAGGTCTTGAAAAGACATTTGTCTCTCCTACAGCACAATGCAGGATGACTTCATGATCCTGCACGAGGAGGAGTATGACAGCCTGCTGGAGTGTGTATTCAAGACTGAGTTCATCAGTTTACTGGCACGCAGATACGAAGAGAGAACGCAAAAGAAACTACCTCTCAAATTTAGCAACACGTAGGTTGAAATATCTTTCACATGGCAAAGGCATGAATTTTAAATACAAATTAAACAGAATAATACATAAGATGATTTTTTTAGGATCTGTATTTTTATCCAGTGTTGTTTTGCGGCCGCTCTGTTAATCATTGACTGTGATTTGGACCTGCAGGCTGGAAATGAAACTAAAGAAAGATGGATGGGGACCCTGGAATGCTGGAGGATCAAGACAGGTGCAGTTCATCCAAGGTCAAGGGGACGTAGCTGTGCTGCGACCCTCAAACAAAATGCTGCAGGTCAGCATTGGACCGGGTTTGTCCAAAAACTCACGTGAGTGATCACTCGTATTGTGTTTTATTCACAATGTCATTTAATATTATTTAATATAATGCTATTTGTTATCCATGCAAGATCTCATACACTCAAATTCAACCCTCATTCAGGTCCTACTAAGCAGGGCGTCACTCAAAGCCGCCCCAACACGTCCAGGACACACCACCACACCCCAACACGAGTCGCACCTGGCCCTCCAGGTACGTTTTCCCATTCAACTTAGTACTATTATCAAATATCCTAATCTTCCATTTGTTATAGTCAGTAAGCATGCGTGTTTCTCAGCAGTTGCTCACCAAAATGGAGGGCTGAAGAATGCAAATCACACTGCCAATCAGAGGAACTCGCAACATCACAGCAATCAGAGGCCGTCATCAGGAAACACGGCCCGTCCGTTCCTGCCTACTAATGTCAGTCAGCTCAAGGACAGAGGCAGCAGACAGGCACCCCAGCAACCCAACATGGATTTCCTCAAAGTGCCAGACCAAGGGGCTGCAGGGTGAGAGGACACAGCACACACATTTTAAAATATATGGCTAACAACTATCTGAGTACTGAAGATGGTTAACATTTATCTAATTGCTAGATGCATAGCTGAAGCTCATCTACCAGACATTATCCATGCAAACAAAATCGTGAGCTATGTTTGAATGTAACATGCATGTATCTCTTTACCGTAGCAGAAATCATCAACCATCTGGCAATGGAGGAATGTGAGTCTGAGCATGTGTGTAGTTTCTGTTAGGTGGCAGTGGTTGTGGTTCATTTGACTAGTGATAGATCAACACCAGAGATGCCCAACTTCAAATCCACCCTTGCATTCTTTCTCATTCTTGTTTTGGATTTCTGGTTCCTTACATTAAACTATCACATTTAATTTTGATTTACACCATTGTTCAAAAGTTTGGAACTGGTAAGACTTCGGTAATAAGTCATTTATGTTAACCAAGGCTGCCTTTATTTGAACAAAAAGGCAGTACAAATAGTAATATTGTGAAATATTACTACACTTTTCTGTTTTAATATGTTTTAAAAAGTATTTAATTTCTGCAATGCAAAGCTGAAGCTTCAGTGTCACATGAGCCTTCACAAATCATTCTAATATGCTGGTTTGATGCTCAAGAAACATTTCTAATTATTATTAATGCTGAAATAAGTAAAAAAAAAATGTGTTGGAAATCTTGAGAAAAGAACAGCATATTTGAAATGTAACAATGTAAGAGTCTACTCTTTACTGTAACTTTTGATCAATTTAATGCATCCTTTCTGAATAAAATTATTAATTTGTTATTTAAAAGTATTAAGGCCAGTTCACACCACACAAACAAATGCCAACAAACAAGTTTGCCATTGGATTTAGAATTTTATGTCATGTTCACACTGCCCGTACAGACACCAACAAACGCTGATTGAACATGTTCAGTGGGGTGAAAACAAATAAAACCGACCAACGCCGACAGGGAAACACTGATCCGACAAAACCCAACAAACATGGTTGTTGGCATTTGTCTGTGCGGTGTGAATTGTCCTTTGAATCTGACAGACCCCAAACTTTTGCACAATAGTGTGTTACCGAATGGAGATCAGATTGTGAATAGCTAGTCATATGAAAGAGGATTTTCTTTCTTCTTTAACTTCAGCAAGGTTAAGGACTCTGGATTGGGCATTTTCTAACATTTTCTCGGTTGTAGTCATGATGAGGGTCGACTCAGACACATCATGAAGACTGAAGGGCTAACAAATGGCCCTTCGTTGCAACAACTGAAAAAAATATATATATTCTGAGGTGGAGGATCAACTGAATGAAGTCTATTTGGGAAATGTAGACTAGTTCAGACTGACAGTGCCACAATGGATAAATGTGAATCTGTCGCCACCTAGTTGGGAACACATGAACTAACACCACAAAATCAGACCGCTAACCCTCTCACAGCAGCTATCTGGTACTTCAAGATCCTAGTTGACTTCACACTTACCTTCACTTGTAGAAGCATGTTCCCATGGTTGCTGCAATGTTAGAAACGTCACCTGCAATTCCATCAGTTAATGTCCTCTGTGCTTTTTTCCAAGGGCCCACAGACAGTCCACCAACAGGCCCTCTCCAGGAGGTGGTCGGCCCAAACCGGCCCCCAAGCCGAAGCCCCAAGTGCCTCAATGTAAAGCCCTTTATGCATACGACGCCCAAGACACAGATGAGCTCAGTTTCAATGCAGATGACATCATTGACATCATTAAGGAAGGTGAGAGCGTGCAAAATGCTTATTTATGAAAATTATTTTCTTAATGTTTCGTGAATCCAGTCCCTGTTTGTAAAGTTTTCATGAATATTGCTGGCATTTTACATATAGGGCCTATCTGAATCTTTTTAAAAGATACGTTGTGGGTCTTGTTTTTTTAGTGGCAGAATGTGGTCATTTTGATATGCATTATTTGTTTGTCTAGATGCCTCTGGATGGTGGACAGGGAGACTGAGAGGAAAACAAGGTCTTTTCCCAAACAACTACGTGACCAAGATCTAACGTCTTCTGCTGTTGATGACCTGTTGGCGACCAGAACCTCAGCAGACTTGTTCGAAGAAGGACAAGGACAAAGAAATTAGGGAAAATGGAGATAATGAAGGAACGAGCGAGGTGTGCTGTGGCTGAACTCTTCATAAGCTTTGCGTTGTGTTGCCACAGACATTTGAGGCCATGCGGGCAGACGCCGACCGGACACGAAAGTTTTCTCCAGGGCGCTGAATACTGAGCACTCCCTGTGAGCACTGATCAAAACTATTTATTGTATTTATATTACAGCATTCTACAGTTTATTTCTGATATGGTTTGTTCATCTTTCATTGATTTTATAGGTGATCTTAATTCACTTAGCGATGAAGTAGCCATTTTATGTGGGAACAGGCTTTTTTTTATTTTGCTTTTGAAATGGATAGATTTTATATGTAAATTAAGGGGCTTGGCTTTAGAGTCACCTGCTGTTTGTGATTTATGTTTTTTTTTTTTTTCAATCTCTTGAAGTCATGTCCGAATCAATAGTTTTAGTGGGAAATGTTTTGCTGCTAAGGAACGTTTTACCATGTTATTGCCTTTCATATTGTAGTTAAGAGAAACCCAAATGTTTAAACTGCACTACAGCTCTTGAAAACCATGGATTGTACTATGCTTTTGATGTTACGTTCATAATCTTATAACAATGCTGAATGTATCATTGTACAAAAGATTCCAACAGTTTAAATTTAAACTGCAGTGGTATTTCCATTCATTATTTGGAAAACCCATACTCACCACGTTACTGTATAGATATGAAGCACTTTATGAGTACAATATCATTCAAATGTACTGGTCAGGTCATCGACACCATTCGTCAAGGTGCTAGTCAGTGAAGAGATGAAGCGGGGCTGGATCTACAAAAATTCTTAAAGGGATAGTTTGCCCAAAAATGAAAATTCTGTCATCTTTTCAAGTTTCAACCTTCAGGTTGTTCCAAACCTGAATTAATATTTTTTTTCTGCTGAACACAAAAGATGTTTTGAAGAAAGTCGGTAACCAGTTCATGGGCCCCATTGACTTCCATAGTATGTTTTTCCATACTATGGAAGTCAACTTCTCAAGATAAATTCTTAGATGTTTGTAAGAATGTACCCAAGATCAGTTCCCATATATTTTACTGAGAACATCTTAGTTTTTTTCTTAAGAATAAAGTGACAGATATTGGTGTTTGGTGTCTGATTGTGTACTATCCTACTGATGAGGTTACCTTGTCTAATACAAATACATTGGTAAATCTTTTTTACATTAAATACAAAGTTAATTGGTTTGGACAAATCATTAGACATGTTACTTCCATCAGGAACTTTATTTGGGGAACACACATCAAAATAAACATCTTAATTTGGGGCATTTGTAGAATATCTTAACTTTATTTACATTGACAAACATTTAAGGACAAGTTGTTTAACAAAAGTATTTGGGAGATACACAAGCTAACTTTTACAAAATGGCAAAAAAAAAAAGTTTCATGAATGCAGCCCATGTAAATGGTCTAAGATTGGAATGTAAAATGGAAGCAAATGTTTCATTTAACTATTTTAGAGACACATGAGTTTGGTGGAACAGTTAAGCAAGAGGCATAATTGATGTAAAAAAAATGCCCACTGGATCAAAGACAATAGGTTTCAATCACTAATTGCATAACCACAAATTTGCAGGACACCTGCATCTAAACAGTTTCACTAGCAATGTACTTTTGTACTAAGATTAAATGGAACAACTGAAAACACACAAAAACACTCTGCAGCTTAGTGTTATAGATAAACTTCACCTTAAATATTTCAAAGGCACACATTTGTGAAATAGAATTATTCATAAATAAGGGATATTGCATGTGTGCAATATCCCTGACAGCAGGTTGAAAGTCTAGGGACTTAATTCACTTAGCAGTTGCATAATTTGTGTTTTAAACACAAATGATGCACAAATTTAAACCTTTACCCCAATCCTAATTTATGACATCATTAACACAAGTCAGAAAATGGCATTAAATCTTTGGATTTTAATGATTTCAGCTCCACTTTTGCCCACTACGAGGTAAAGCAAATACAGCTACAAAAAGTTCATAAACAATAAAACTCATTTAAACCCTCAGCTTAAAAAGAAAGTAATCTTAAAATGTAGAAACATTTATTAACAGACAATCCAAAAGTATGTACATCGGTTTAAAAAGCAGCAGTCCATCTCTCAAAATGGCTGACACAAAATAAAGTGCAAGTGTTAGCGTTCATTCCCACATAAAAATCCTCAGGAGCTGGACATCAGAGGAGCAGCCAGATCCTTCACAAGTGACGACTTCAACTGAGGAAGGAGGCTGATCTTCATGAGCCTACTGCTGGAGTATTTCTTTTTCACAGTCTGTAAGAGATGGGACAACATCAGCCTAGAATTCAGTACAAGTAAACCCATGCTTTCGTTCCTTTTTTGCAAGTCGCTTTGACTCAGAATCGGCCAAATCCATAAGTGTAAATGTAAAGACTAATAGAAAAGTGCTTACCACATGCTTTGAGAGTCCTTCATTGACTGTAACCACATTTTTGGCAATATGCTGCATGATAGGCTTCAGGTGGGCCTCATCATAGGTGGAGTAGTGTTGTTGGGTTGGTGACTGGAGCAGCAGGGGAAAATAAAGTAATTTATAAAAGTGTGTGCCGGGGGTGTATGTATGGCAGAGAAGAAATTTTTTTTTTAAAAATAAATAAAAAAATTACCCATTTCTGGCCATCAAGCACAAGTTGAGAGAGGCACAGAGCAGCAGCAGCAGTCTCAGAAGGCTTATAGTGGACCATGTCATAGTCAAGTAGTGTCAGTTCAAGGAAATATTTTGCCAGCGTATGCTTCTCAGCATCCGCCTAGAAAGCAGTTTTAAAATGCAAAGACTTAACATCTGAAGCTTAAGAAAAAGAAAACTGCCAAACCACAGTGATTATAAAAACCTGTACTTGCATTGCCAGCCTTTGAAGCTCTCCGCAAAAAGTGCAAGGGCAGAGGACGTCCAAGTTCAAAGTTCAGCTCGCTGAGAATCAACATCTCCATCTCTCTGATCTGGGCTTTCGTGAAGGCATCGTCAGCGATGTAGGCAAAGTCCCCAACCAGCGGCACATACATTTCCTCATATTTACAAGCAACCAGCATTGCAGTAACCCCCACTAGCTGGAGCTTCTTACGGGTCACAGGCTGAACCTGAAAGTGCAAGAAAAAGGGGTTTAACAATTCCATACTTCTGTAGATTTTTCAGATCATAAATAACATCCGTTACAAGGTTGTAAAATACAATTTGATTAAGTCATCACCCAGAAAGTATTCACCAGTATAGCATAGGAAGTAAGGTACTGCATGAACAAGAAAATACCAAATGGCTGTAACGGTCACCTGGAGAAAGCGATCAAGGACGGCTACAGTCATGTACAAGGTTTCCTGCAGGAGCTGAAATCTTGAGTGCACCTGAATCAGCCAATCGACCAGGAGAGCACGCATTCGTCCATTGATATCATAACCACGCATATAACGGGGACGAACCGACTGCTGAACCTGCAGTGAAAGCACAGAAGCTGTAGGAGGAACGAAATGTGGAAAAACCAAGAAAGAAAAATACTATAAACAGACAAGCAGCAAGTACCTCAAGGCTTTGCAGATACACATAGATGTCCTTTACATATTCAGGACACAGCTGAGGCATGTCAGCATCCCCCTCATCGATGTCTTCGACTGGAAAGAGGGTGTTGGAAAAGGCTTGACACAGTTCCTCTTCCTTCATGCTCACATCAGCTTGAGCAGAGGGGGGTAACGCTGGGGCAGGCTGAGGGACACCGTGCTGTACCTGGGCACGTTTGGGTTGCACAACAGCTGGCTGGGCAGTCGGTTTAGCAGATAGCAAAGGTTGAACCTTCTGAAAAGGAAAGAAGAAAGAGAAATGTGTGGCATCATGTCGTTCCTCAAACGCACAAGTTGCACGGTGGTCAATAAAGACACGCACCTTGGTCTGAACTGGTTTGTGGGAAAAGTTGGAAAGCTCGCCAAACACGGCCCTCCTCGCTGCACCATTTCCAGGACCGCCTTTGCCACCGATAAAAATAGGGTTGTTTGCATTTCGCTGTATGGGGAAAGGAAGTAAGAACTAAAACCATGCTCATACAAGCTATTTCAACACGACTCTTAGCTATTTAAGCTAACGAACATGAAGCTGCTTTGACGCTAGCAAGCCTTTTATCAGACAAATACAGACGCATATTTCTGCATTTAATACTCACCAAAGCGTGCATTTCCATGATGAATATGCTTTTCGAGAGATCTCGCCTAAATGAAATTTAAAAAATATTAAAACAGGCCGTTTAGCTTCGCTTAATGTTCCTTGTCCAACTCAAAACAAACCGTACAGTACAAAGGCCTTCTGGTGATTCAAATACCGCTCCGTGCTGTCTGATTGGCCACTGCCTCACGGAATACTCGACTTCGATTGGTTGAAAAGGGAAGGGACGCTTTTCAATCATCCCTCATCATCTCTGGTTTCACATGTAGCTCTGTAAAACACGACGACATTGAACTGAACTCGTTTAAAAGTTGTTTGACTTGATTCCCTTAGTAATCGTTAGTTGAGTAGTCATGTATTTAGTATGTTGTTGATAATAGTGTCTGCTGATCAAGGACCTTTATTTTTTAAAAACTGGGCATTTTTAAAATTAAACACCCTCTTTCAATAACTCACAAACAAATGGAAAAGCCATTTGGGTCTTTGAATATTGTTGGAGTCCAAAGGTTTAGAACCTCTGTAATAAAACACAATAAAAGGAAAATTCATGCTTGTCATTCATGTAATGAGAAAGCACATCTGAAATAGGGATTTGTTCATGAACAAATCTTTTAAGTGAATGAATAATTCTTGTTCATTTCTATGTTCTGACTCATGCTTAACTCCATTTTGAATCAAATGACTGCTGTACGTTAGAAAAATGATATTACAAGTGTTAAACATATTCTGAAAGTAGTTTTTTTCCTAGAGTGCATAATATGAGTGCATAACTCATGTTGAGTCAGTTGAGTGAGTTCAGAACACACACAAAAAATAATTACTTGTCGCCACCTAGCGTAACCTCCATAAATGGACACTGAACGAATATTTGATGAGGGGCTCAAAAGATTCGAGACACCGAAATACAATGGGTTGATAGTAGATTACGGGATTTTTTATTTTTTTTACATAAAAACAAAGTGGTTTTGTCGCCTTTGACTTCTCAAAAACAAACAAACAAACATTAGAATCGAAATTGGTACCTAATCAGTAGACTAATATCATTAAAACGGTAATATTGCTTTTACCAGAGTTGTGATATTAAGGCCAATTCTGTGTTGTGTTGTTTCTATATTTTTTATATTTAAATAACGAAAACCCCATAAAAAACATACAAGCTTATTTTGCACCTTCAGTTTATGTGTACATGAAGCGCTGACACATTCTGCCACTAGAGAGCATGAGGCTACCAACTCCCTAATACAACACAGTATCATATTGGTCAGCATTCATAAACTGCACTAAAATATCTATAGACTCACAAGAGTCGGTAGTCAACCGATCATTAACGGTTATTCACAATATATTGTCATTTTCGGCAAGCCTTATGGCGATGTTGTTGTCCCGGAGAGTCGTCAAGGATGCGAGAATGTCGTAAAATGTCGAAATGCTCGCTCGCGCGCGTGTGTGTGCGTAGCAGCAGGGCTGTGTTCACATACACACACATAGCAGCGCTCTAATGGACGCCGCGAATAGGCAGGAATGGGGACTCGCACCCGAGGGCAAACGGGGAGGAATTCGAAACATATATGACCGCTAAATTAAATGTCCTCTCCGTACGATTAGCTCGCCGTGACGTTAAACGTCTGATACTGTAACTCGCGTGCGTATTCTCATACACTTAAAGCGTAATCGTCGAAATATCCGTCCGTTAGCGGGGAGGCTAAAGCGCTGGGCCTCTCTCTCTCTCTCTCTCTCTCTCTCTCTCTATCTCCCTCCCTCTCCGGGTTTATTTGACTGTCAGTTTCACACAAGCCTCCGCTGACGTTCACTCGCTTCCCCAATACTTTTCTACTTATGTCGACGAAAATTGTACACTGGAAAAGGGTTTAAGTCCAAGAGGGATAGTTTTCCGACGTGTAAAGAGGTAAGTGGCTCTGTTTATATTTGTTTTAATGGTAAATTTCAATTGGTATGAGCTATTGTTTGAGTAACTGGAGAGGCTAATAGCCCGCCGCTAGCAGTTTCAGTAGAGAGTGTGTTTGTCCCAGCACATCCAGGCCCAATGGGCTACTGATACACAACATTATCTGTCACTATTTGTTTAAACGTGTCTTAGATGTCTGTTTTAGGATGTGTTTTATAATCTGTATTGCTGTCACCTGATGTGTCGAAGGAAGTGAGAGCAACAACATCAACATGCCATCGGTGCCTTTCTTTTTCTGTTGTTTATCAAACCCTCGTTGCCTTTGTGTTATGAGTTATTGAATCGACGTTGTTATTTGATTGGAAATGGAGAAGCTGGTTTCATCTGGCCATTTTGAGACGGAATTGGTCAGCAGCTCTTTTTTTCTTGAACAGCCAGCTGGATCAGATTCCAGTCTTTGCATTTACAATATCATTTTTAATGTGCCCCCCTCTGGGAGCATGACATATGTGCTGTTGACTCCCATAAAGCAGTGGCATCTGAAAAGAGATTATTAATGCCACCATGGCTCAAACTACTCCTCAGTGATTTGTTCAAATAATCTTCTCTTTCACGGTGCACTTCCATCATCTGTTTTGAAAAACAAAACCTACTTGTGTTGCTACTTGTGCTCCCAATTGCAGTAATCTTCATATTCCATCCAGATGAAAATGCTATTCCTGTCATTTGTCTTAATGGCTTATTAAAAGATATAATATAATATATGCCTCTATAAAGGATTCATTTGTATGTATTAATAATAAAGTGTTTCTGCTTTCCAACATAAGACATCATGCTTGGTGAAAGAACTAGTGTTTTCTTTAAAACCTGTTAATGTAATCTGTGCTTGATCTCTCAATATTTACTAATGGTCTTTTCCAGCTATACTAACATTGAGGAGAAAATGACTGTCACAGTTGTTTGGATGATACTTTTTAGTTAATTCTCTTAAATTGTAGAACAATTGAAAATAATGATGCAGGGCTGTTAAAGGGGTCAGGACATGGATTTTCCTTTAGGTTCATTTATAATGTTAATAAAGTTTTTTTTTTTGTACAAAACAAATTTGCTTGTTTAAGATACAAATGATCATTTTCAAGCTTCATTCTGATTCTTTGTCTGAAATGATCCGTTTTTAAGGGACGGCTCCTTTAAGGCTTGTCAGTAAATACCCACTGTTATGATTGGCTAACGTCATTGCATAGGAAACGGTAAAACTTCCACTCCCTATTAGTGTTAGTCTACGTGAGTAAGTATTTAAAAAACATTATCCCAGTGCTGGAACGGCTTTGTATTTATTCATTCTTGTTTTATTACTGACTATTGCAACAAATTACCTCATAAAACTCATAAAAACACAAATAGGCTACATTGAGTGAGCATACATTTTGGTGAGATGATTGTAATTTCTCTTTAAAAAATATGTATAAAAATAAGTTTGTTTAAGTATTATTGTTATTGTGTTTTTTTTACCGTGGTATTGACTTTGGTATCGAGTATCCTGTACTTTTGGTGGTATTGTGACATCCCGATTTCACGCGAAACAAAACTCAAGTGCCAAATGCTAATGGATATTATAGCATAGCCGCTTAATACGAGCCTGCACATTTTCAGGACTCACAATCGCATTCAGCGACTGTGTAAAAATGGTTTCCCTCATTGCATTATTATACATTATATTTAACATTTATATCTGAAACGACATGAGGGTGAGGGTGCATTTTGACTGCAGTTACTCAATGATGACAGAATTAAAAATTTTGGGTGAATTATACCATACAATAGGCTGAGCCTTGGATAAAACTAACTCTATATCGCTAATCATATCATTTACATCAACAATATCTCGATATAATGATGTATCGTTACAGCCTTATCCAGTGCGGTTCCATTCATTCAGCGCAGGTTTGTAGAGAATGCAGTTGTGAGTCCTGTCAGTTCGGTTCTAAAGTGGGATTGTCATGCTCGAAAAAAACAAAATGCTGTATGAACGCTGCCATACTAGCCATTAGCTTCTGCTCTAGAGTTGTAGTGTTGAACATGACAGAGGATTATGGATGAACATAAACAGCCTAATTGATTACATCGACGCGTCCTTCCAGCCCTACATTATCCGTATAAAACCGTCATTTACAGACAAAGCATTATGAAATCGTTTGCTTAAGGTTTGTGATGCATGCTGTTAGATCCAATACAGTTGGCTGCTTCATCTTTCAACAGAAATTTCTTTGCAAACTCTATTACACTGACAAAACAAAATGCTCCAAACAAACATGCATTTCTCCAAACGTGATCCGGGATGCCATTAAAATAAACCATCCACTAGTTTCTTATGCTGGGATCCTTCTGAAGTCTCTAAATAGACACAAACGTTCTTGAATTGAATGCGTCCATTAAAGCAACACTAAGGAACAGTTTTTACCTTAAAATAATGTTTCCAAAATCGTATCAGTGGTTCAAGTCGTAACAGGGTGAAAGGCACTTCTGCCTCCGCTTTGCAGCCCTATATCTGCTATAACCACACTATGCAAGTTTGCCAAACCGGGTCGCGTTTCTGTAGTTCTGTAATGAGACATAAGAAAACTACAAATTTGACTTGCTTTACGTCAAGCGTTACAATAGTCATTATTTAGTTTTCCTTCGTTTCTGATGTCGCAATACATCATACTTTCATGAAATCATGCAACATACTCTACCTTGTCTGTGGACATCGTTCTTTCCAAAGCCGGTGCTGGATAAACAGCGAGTGTGCGTGTGACATTAGGCTGCGGGCGGCAAAATTATTTACGACAGCGGTAATGGACAATTCCGCTTCCAACCTGTAGGGCGACCGAAGAGGAAAAGTTCCTTAGTGTTGCTTTAAGCGACTGAATGTCAGTGGTTTATGGTGCGATGATGTAAAACCATTCATCCATGTCTTGCTCTGGAGGCATGTTTTTTGGAGCTTGATTAAATAAATGTTTGACATCTTAAGCATATCCAGTCAGAAATGAACCACGAACCCTCTGTTTTTATATTTGTTGTTGTCCAAGATTTTATGTATTTTACTATATTTCATTATATTTTCGTTATGTTCCATTACAGTATCTAGTTATAGGGTTGTGCCACTGCAGATTAGTGTATTCAAAATTAATCTTTTTAGTTGAATGTGTTGCTAAAAAAATCCAGTAGCACCTCACTGCAGTACATGAGATCCAGGGGGCGGAGTTGGATCCAGATTTAAGGGGTGGAGATTGGTAGGTTTAGGGGTGGGTTTAGGGATCAGGGGGTGGAGATGGGTAGGTTTAGGAGGTATATGTAAGGTGGGAGGAGTTGGATCTGGATCCAACTCCTCCCCGTGGATTTTGTGCTCTGCAGTGAGGACCATCTCAAAAAATCCCCAATTCATACTTGAAAAAGCAGTTACATCAATGTCTTCTGTGACGGTAGACAGTGACTGCTGTGTCTTCTGTTACTGCATAATATAATATCTGATGATAATTTATTTATTATATTACTATTAATTGCGTATTGACTGCAAAAACCTTCTTTCACTTAGACAGTTACTGACTTTTTGTGCCTCTGAACCTTGATTTGTGTGGTGAATTTGTAGTGATATTTACAGTTATTCTCTTACGCTTGGGCTGTGTGTCATGCTATTGCTTATGGCGGAGCTACTTAACATAGATATACACAGCGATCCCTGGGGAAGGAATTAAAACAGCGCCCTAAAATCCCCTATCTTCTGAAATCTGTATCCACCTTGGCGTCAAGAGGCACTGCCGCAATGGGGCCCTCTGGGGCCGCTTCATATGGAGGTGATGTGGTGCACTTTGTTGTATGGCACAGTGGTACATCACAGGTTGACAGGATCAGCCTCAGAGGAGCCTGGGAGAGCAACGATGAACGCTATTTGAGCTCTTATTTCTTGATGGAGTGAAGAGTGAAAATTGTGCTAAGAAATGTAATTAATAAATCAGTTTAGTCATGCAATAGAAGCCCTATTGTTTTTATGTGGTGCAAGTCTGGATTCCTCATCTTGTTTTATCTGAGTCTTGCAGTAACAATAATATTTATAGCAGGGATACATTTTAAAACCTGTTTTTGTGTGTGTGTGTGTGTTTTCTGATTATAAATAAAAATGTTTCTCAATGTTCCCCTTTTTTTTATAAATTCACATCTTTATAGGCATAGGTTGATGGGTTGTTAGAGGGTTTCTCTTGGTTTGCTTTTGTGAAACTGGATATTGCTCAATGTCAGTGGGTCATAAAAGTTAGTGGTCTTGATAGAATAACAATATTACTATAGTTACAGTAAAACATTTTGACTGCAGTTACTGGGCACTTGACTTTGTTTACTTTTATGGAGGACATTTTGTAGGGGTTTTATTCTTTTTAATTCTTTTTGGTTTTCACCTTTCTGATACAGCGACGGTTTCTAATTTATATTAAGTCTAGGCTATATTAATATTCTATACATTGACTGCACCCAGTGTTTGCAAGTTAAACTGCTTTCAGTGAGTTTGGGGTAAAATCTAGATGTTTCTTGAGCACCAAATCAGCATATTAATGATTTCTGAGGGAACATGTGACACTGAAGACATGAGTAATGATGCTGATATCAGAGATAAATTACATTTTAAAATATATTCAAATAGAAAACGGTTACTTATTTTACATTGTAATAATATTTCACAATATAACTGTTCTTGCTGTAATTCGATCAAATAAATGCAGCCTAAACTGCAAATGTTTAAATGGTATACAGACCATATACCTAATTTCTTTATGATACCAATAATAACATAATGGTGTTGAAATTAATAATTTATGCGATGTGGACGTGGACAATTCTGCATCGATCCAGTAGGTAGGGCTGGGCGATATATATCGCATGACATTGTTATGCGCATCTCGTCAGTAAAGCCGGTTCCTTGATTAGTAGTAAATCGCCATCACCTGCTTTCAGACGGAGCGGCATTTAGAGCCGTAGTTCACTGACAAGCTGAGCCATATCGCATTAATTATCGCAGGCGATACGTCCGTCTGAAAGCAGGTGATGGCGATTTACTACTAATCAAGGAACCGGCTTTACTGACGAGATGCGCATAACAATAGCCAGGTTTCCATCCAAGTGTTTTTTTGCGAAAAAAGGTTTAGCGCATCAAAATGTTTACCGATATAGCTGATGGAAATGGCAATTATCGATATTTTTTTGCAAATGTCGACACAATCCTTTTCCGTTTAACTTTAGCGCATACATTCTATGTCGACACTTTAAATGACGCGAAAAACTAGTTTGGAAACACTTTTTGTCGAAAAAAGGGCTTTAACGCAAATAAATGTGGTGTCACATGATTTTCATCACGTGAGCACTAGCGGCGCCAGGATTTTGATTGTAGGTGAATCAAAGAAAACTGGATGGGCCAGTTAAAATAAGCCAAAAAAAAAATAAAAAATGGGTTCCCCTTCATCTCCGTTTCAGCGCTTTTCTGCGGCACTGAGGACAGCGACTCAGTAGCCTACCTGAATTTAATGCGTAATTAGCATAGGTTTAAAAAAAATTAAACAGGAATTTTTTGTTGCTTTTTTAATACAATTACAATTTCATTTAATTTATTGTTTAATAAAATTATAGGCCTATTTATTATTTTTAGTTTATTAACAGCAACAACAGCTGTAAAGATGAAGTTGACGATCACCATCTCCGTAGTAGTGAACGCGCCTATAGAGAGAAATGCACATCATGGATTACATAACCAGAGAGTAGCCTATTTCTTTTCGTTTTAAATTGTTAAAAAGACATTTCAAGCTTTCTTAAGATATATTTCATGTCTGTGAGGCATATGCTGAGTTTCGTTAAGTTAGGATGAGATGCGCTCCTGTTCACGAGCAATGCAAGTGACCGCGTGGGCGCCTCTATGATTGTTGTCTGCTATATTTAAATATTTTTATTTATTAAATGCAGGCAATAGGTTGATAAAAAAAAATATTAAAATTAAGATACAATTTATACAAAACGAAATTCACTTTAAAAAAAGTCTTTCAGCAAAACTTAACTTAATTAAGTGGTCAAAATCATGTCTGACCCGCTCCATGTCTCTCGATATTGCTCATCTTACTCGTGCGGTTCACTTTTCATAATCAACATAGATGAAAAAATAACATTATAATATTTTAACAAATATGACACTAAATGCGCTTATTTAATGGCAACAACACAGTAGGCCGCCTACAGACTCTCTATTTGTACAAATTGCTGCACATTCATTTTATTCTGAATTTTGCACAGATAAGTTGAAAGGCATTTGTTTGTGCATGCATGTAAAACATATCTGCAACATTTATCAAGTTCACTGATAATTATGCGTGCATTTATTAATTATTATCAGAGAGAGAGAGAGAGAGAGAGAGTGTGTGTGTGTTTGTGTGTGTGTGTGTGTGTGTGTGAAACGGCACAGGTTTTGTGATTTTGGCTAAAAACGGCATAATCATCATTTAAAGACCACTGAGAATGTTTAAAAATAGCTCAAAATATGATCGGAGTGGGACTTTAATGAATAAATCCACCCAGCATCTCAAACGTCGGCCGTGTCATTCTAAAATGTTGCACCTAGAGACTTTCTGTAAAGTGTCTCTCCACAACTTCGTCCCAGAACGTCGTATTGCGTGGTCTCTCCCAGACCCCTGGACTTCGTCGCATAACGGTAGTTAATTTGAGCCCTATCAGATGAGCAACTGTTTAATTCTGCCGTCGTCTTCTGATATTTCGGACACTTGCAATTATTTGTGAAATTGAAATGACAGCTGGCAAATTTCAATTAACTGCCTGAATACTCTCTCCATTATTATTATTTTTTTTATTTGTTTGTTTGGTGTTGGGGGGGTGCTGACTGGAACCCCAAAAGGTAGAATTTGCGATAAAAAAATAAAATAAAATAAAAGATGTATGGAAACGGCTCAAGGGCACTTTTTTTTTGCGATACACCAAAACATATGCGACAAATCGCTTTCGTCATTCGTGACGTCATCACGCACACAATCTTATCGGTAAAAGGCCAATTGAATGGAAACAGTCTGGAGACGGCAAAGTTCGTAATGTTTTTTTTATCGCATATTCACTTTGTCGATAACATAACAGCGCAAAAAGTGGATGGAAACTAGACTAATGTCATGCGATATATCGCCCAGCCCTAGCAGTAGGCCTAATGTACCATAATCGATTATAGCCTAATGACGTTTCTCTGGCTTTATTCGTTGCATATGCGCTTGTCTCACTAGCATAAAATGACGTAGGGAGGCGAAACACTAAAGCGAGTAATAAAAAATCCACCCACTATTTAAACATTTACAGTGTGAGAGTGCGAGTGTGTGCGCTGTTGTAACTCACTTCTTGACAGTTTTGTGTGCTTTTAGAATTTTTCTAGTGTTTATTAGTTCCAAATGCTCCTGTCATATGCTGTGTTCAGACTAAAGTTTTGTTTGATTACATTCAGGAAGTGTACTTTCTTGGAGCAGATAAAATTAAAAGGGAGTTCATATATCTGACTACTTGTATTCATTTACGAAAATGTAGCCATGTGCAGTAATATAGCAACGCATCGTGTTGCATTGTGATATCGAATCGTTGACTTGATAATCACAATCGAAATTAAGCGTGAGATCAGTGACGATTCACACCCCTAAATGGTGTATGCATAGTATAGTAAAACATGGTTAAAAAGTCTTCTTCTATAGTCCTTTCATTGTAAGAGGCAGTACGTTTTGCAGGGCAATCCTTTCTTTGTAAGTTTTGTTTCTAATTTGGATGTTAGGTCGATGTGCTGTCCTTAAGCACGCACAAACTGTGGCCATATTAACTCCTGGAATGTTTCGTCTTTAAATTGCTGAATACAGGAAAGTAACTCTTTGACACTGTTACCAGAGACAGAGAAGTTGACTTAAATAGAGAGACTATATGCCTTATGAAACAGATGGCTGCTTTCATAATTTACAGGTAAGGGAACTCAGGGCCTTACTGTGGCTTTTGTGAAGGCGTTTGGGGCATGGTGCCACTCTGGGTGCCGAGATGTTAATTAGGAATGGCTGAAGAAATGTTAGCGCATAATGGGATTCTGGTGAATGGAAGAGTGATCGGAACACAGCGAGATTTTGATTAAAGAGGGAAAGATGGTTGTGAGATGAGAATAAAAGAGGTAATGAATAAAATGGCTGAATTGTTAGATTTTCATAATGAAAGGAGGAAGAGGCTTTGTGGACGTTGGTAATGATTGTGAAAATTACGGGCAGTGATGGATAAATACCCATTATGCAAGCAAGCAGGAACCTAATTTGAGAGGGATTTAATTAGGTTGCTTCAGCCCAAATAACTGCATTATATAAGGATCAAGATGAAGAGGCTCTTCATATACACCTGTATTGAACACCATTTAATGCAAAACAACAAACAGCTTTCTGCCATTAGGCGTCACATTGTGTGAGAGATGTGGGCTGCAGCTCTTTTCCTATGCTATTATCATAAGAATAATGGAAAACTATAGGTGAGGTTGGGAAATAATGACCCCTAGCAGCATTATCCTGTGCATGGTAGATTTATGCGTTTAGTCTTTTGCAGGAGGTATTAATTCGTTCCTAAAACTTGTATGGTTGCTCATTTCTGTCTATGCAGAAAAATACATTGCGGAGCAGAGAGGACACCGTGCTGACAGACAGGACAGAGCAGGTTACTGTTGATATGAAACGGTCTCAACTTTCAAATTTTGAAAATTTAAATAATAAATACTGTTTTGTGGCTTTTTAATGTGTCGCTGTAGCGCCTCTGTTAAAGTTGCTCATGAACCGATCATCTTTTCCTTCTAGTTAATTTATAGCATCAAGTAAACATGAATAAACCTCAGAAGAAATGTTGTTTCAACTGCAGAAAGAAACAGTTTTTTCAAGTTCAAATCCACTGACATTAATTTACTAACTCTCGTGACTGCTTTGTCGGACAAAATGGCGGATGGTGGAATATGATAGGTCAGATCGTCTGTCAGTCAAATTCCCAGCGAAGGGTGAATTGAGCACCACCTGCCCCACTTATTTTATGTAAACTTTTCTCCAATCAGACCAAGATGATATAAATCCTCTTTAGCTATGTCTATATTAGTCCGCATTAGGTCAGTAGCTAGTTGTGTAACGTGGAGTAGTGTATCAAATTAATGAAAGTATAAATCCTTTTATTTAAATGTGCTCGTGTGAATAGTTCTGTTGTGTTTGTTTCATGTTTGAGAATAGACATGATTTTCTTTTCCTCACTGGAATTCTTCCACACCTTGTGATATTTTAAAGGAACACGCCGACTTTTTGGGACTTTAGCTTATTCACCGTATCCCCCAGAGTTAGATAAGTCCATACATACCCTTCTCATCTCGGTGCGTGCCGTAACTCTGTCTGACGCACCCACCGCTAGCCTAGCTTAGCACAAAGACTGGAGGTAAACGGCTCCAGCTAGCATACTGCTCCCAATAAGTGACAAAATATTCTCGTCGCTTGATAAACTTGGTTGAGCCACTGTAGTCACTTGGACTATTTTAACAATGTCTTTAACAATGTCTTGAACTAACCCTTTAACTCCATAGACGCGCTCTTTCCGCCACAATGCGCTCGTCGTGCTGAAACACTGGCAAACAAGAATTCACAACATTATTTTACAGGTGTGTTCTTATTATAATGTTATGAAGCTTATGTGACAGATTTGTGCTGCACATGTTGCAAGTGATTCCAATTATTCAAAACCATAATGGCGATCAGCGCGCATCTCTCAACTAAAGTAAATAATCTATTATCTATTGGCTATGATAGATCGGCCTAATTTTCTTATCGGATTAATAACGATAACATTAAAAAAAGACAATTTATTGGCCGATATGATATCGATATGTGGTCAATATATTGTGCATCCCTAATATGTATGTATATGCGTATGTATGTGTGTAATATATGTATGTCTTGATTTAATAATTTCTTTGTCTTTTGGGGACAATATTCTCATTTTGTGCATATGTTTTATATTTTCCAGTTGTAGGATTGCTGGATCTCCAATGGAACCTTAGGATTCAGCGTATTGAGCCTTGGTGGCACTTCGTTGTGGGTTAGTCGCAATGAAGAGTGAGATTCCGTCTGATGCACGACGTAAGCAGGAGCCCCTGAAGGGGCCTCTGGCTAACCCCGAACCAATGGAGACCGCTAAGAGCTTCCCTGCTGAGATGGAGGTGATTGGCAAGGCAGGAAGTGATTTCCCTTCTCCGCTGTGTGCCGAGACCAGGCACCGGCCTTCACGTGATGCTGGAGGTCGCAGGGACTGTGACAGAGGCTTGTCGGGACGCAAAAAGCGCAAGAGCCAGCAGCCTGGGCCGTCGTATTGTTCTCTGAAGGAAGCGCCGGTGAGTGAGGCAGCCCTTACTCCGCCCCGCCACAGGCCCTTGCTGCTAGAGACACGTAGCGAGGACGAGAGGAACCCAGAGTCCTCATTGAGTGACTGTGCCTCTTCGCCCTCCTCCAGCCTTCGGTTTGGTGACTCGGACACTCTTAGCTCAGAGGAGGACGGCGGGCTGATGACAGTGAGACAGCAGCAGCAGCTCAAGGCTCCTGGTTCGGCCTCCACCGGCAGTGCAGTGGGCGGCACGGCAGTAGGCATGAGGCCACTGCTGGCCCGGACTCGTGCCAGCAGGTCGCATAAATGGGCTCGACTTGAGCCAGAAAGCAATCATGTGAAACGTCCATGTCTCGGCTCACGCAGGCCGTTGCACAGAAAGCGGTTTGTAAAGGGTGGGGCGGGAGGCGGGGCCCAGCGGACTCCAAAGCAGAAGGAGCGATTACTGCTGCAGAGGAAGAAGCGGGAGGTGATCGCACGGAAGAAGTACGCCCTCTTGCACAGTACCAGCAGCTCCAGTGAGGAGCTGACCTCTGACTCCTCCTCCCCTTCCTCCACTGAGGCAGAGGATGAGCTGTACGTGGATGTTAGCAGCAGTAGCAGCCAAGCCAGCAATGCGGCTGTGGCCTCAGGTAAATCGCTTTTTACCTTAACCCTAACATCATTACATTCTGTTTTTAAAGGAAGTTGTAGGAAGGGCACAAAGAGCACATGGTTAGTTCATATTGTGACTGAATGAGAACATTGGCTTCTCTTCTTTTCCTGTTGACTCTGAAAATAATATTTTGTATTTATTTAAAGAAACACCTTTAGGTAAATACTTTTCATATTTACACAATTCACCAAAAACAACGATCCACCACAGGTGTTTGGCAGGTGAACAGGTTGAAGCTGTGTAGTAAAACACTGCTGGAACACTGTATTGAACACTCAGCATCCAGTATTGACATTTTTTCAGTATATGAATAAATATAGTGAAAGTTTGGGGTCAGTAAGATTTCATCAAATAATCTTTAAAAAAAAAAAAAAAGGTTTTCAACATTGATGACAATAAAATAGTTTCTTGAGCACCAAATCACCACATTAGAATGATTTCTACAGGATCTTGTGAAACTGAAGACTGAAGCAACTGAAAATTAAGCTTTGCCACCACAGGAATATATTACATTATAAAATGGATTTTTGTTCAAATAAATGCAGCCTTGGTGAGCATAAGAGAGAATATTTTGATATTCTCTTTGTTTAAAGTTGATGTTTTATGAGGACTTTTTTTGTATGCTGTCTCCCTCTGAAAACACAAATGGCAGATCTATTTCCTTTTAATCTTTTGGATTCTACTTCAGTTGTCCTTGATTGTGTTGTTCTCATTCAAGTTGAGTTGTATATTGCTGATCTGAGCAAGTCTTATTTCTTTATTCCCCCTTAAGATTGTGTGGCAGCTGGCAAATTAGATATAAACACAGTGGGGAAAATAGCTACATTCTATAAAAAAAAAGTTTAATATTTACTGTACTTATTTTGCCATTTTATCAGGCAAACATTTTGTTGTTTACGAATGAAAAAAATGAATGTGCCCTGTTCACAAGGCTAGTTGTGTTTTATAGTTCTTATAAAGCCATGGCTCTTTATTGGTCATTACTGTGCATATTTGAATGCAATTATGATGTTATGGCCATAACTTCTGTTTTTGAGAGATGGCTACAGAGGATAAAATGGAAAAGTGCATCAACAAGCTGTTCCGTGCGTGTTACATGCCGCAGAATGTTTGAGTTTCCTGTTGAGCAACAGCAAGTCCTCACCTAACACTCTGCCACTGCTCTCTCTACCGTACCAAGAAAGAATAGCTAAACCTTGCACAGAGATCTAAACCACTCGATTGAACATACACACATCATACCCATAAAACCGCTAAAATGTGTTAAATATCTTCTGCAGCTAAGCATGCATCAGAGGAGAACATGCATAACTAGTGGACTAGTGCTTCATCTTTTCTCTCTCACTCTCTCTCTCATCCTTCCACTCCCCCATGCCAGTATGTTTACAGATGTACATGTGAGTGGTTTGCCACTCAAAAACGCTCAAATACTGGTAGCAGTCTAAAAAGGCAGATAAATTGGCTGAGATGGATCCCTCGTGGTTAGAAATATCTGTGAGTTTTAAAAGGCCTTTCAGGCCTGGATAAGACATAGCCTAGAAGTTAGACGAAATCTATGAATTTTTTTTTTTTTATGTTGTTAATGAATGTAGATATTTCTAGTTATGCTTGGCTCCTAAGTATTTTGTTGACTAATTTGTACTTTTTGATTACAATCTCTATAAAAGTATTTTTTTTATAAGAATAAATTCTTATTCAATAATCTCTTAAAAATATCTTGTGATCTTTAACATAAAAAGACATCAGAATATCACTATAATAATAATAATAATGTTTATTTTTTATAGCGCCTTTCAAGAACCCAAGGTCGCTTCACAAAATAATACAAATAGTAGACAGACAAAAGAAACAAGCAATCAGCTTATTAGGCTATATCAAGCAAACAAACAGAAAAGCAGATGGAAACAAGCAAACAGTCTACAAATAATGAACATAAGTCAGAGATAACAAACATATAGGGCCCTAAGCCTTTTTAGCAACATATAAATTTCAGCAAAGTATGTGAAGTATTCATGTTGTTTGAGTTGGCACACTAAACTAAACCTAATAAAGAGTTATCGGGTCGTTTCTTTGTAAATGACTGAGTGGATGAGATCAGAGCATCTCTCCATCTCACCTCTGGGGTTTCCATAGGTCATGTCTTACATGTCTGCAGGAGGAACCCTGTTGTTATATCACTTCTAAGGCTGTAGCAGTACACAACAATGACTATTCCAAATGTACATCAGTTTTGAAGTCACGATTCATTATGCTTTTGGTATAGCAGTGGGGAAAACAAAACATCTTTTTTTTTTTTTTTATCAAATGTATGCTAATGAGTTAGTTTGAATCACTTAATAATAAAGTACGTGCCATGTTTAGGACAACTTTGATCAGAGCACTTTTCCTGCAGCAGATCACTCTGTCGTCCTCTATTCTCTATTTTTTTATATGCGTTAGCAACAATGTGCATTGATATAAACGGTATTATAATCTATCTGACAGGAAACGTCTGACGCGTTGCAGATTTGCAAACAATCCAAAAAAAAAAAAAAGTCTTCCAGATCAAATGGACGTCTCTGTGATGTACGTGTGCTATCTGAGAATGAAACATTTTTAAATAGACTGCAGCAGTTAACATTTTGTCAGCGCCTCTAGTAAAGTACATGTTATTTTGTTTAGTTGTCAGTTCAGAATCGTGGCAGAGTTGCGATCTATTTAAAAAAAAAAAAAAAATGTAATTCTTGAAAAAAAAAGAATCGTGCAGCTCTACGGCTAAACATGACATTAAACAAAGAACGCATTTATGAGAGCACATTTCCACAGGATTGCAGAATTGTAACTATGAGTGGTAGTGCACGTTTGAACATGCTATATATGGCTGCGTGTTTACTGCTGTAAGTTGAAGTTATGTTTGGTAGTGTGATCAGTTCTTGTGGGGAACGGGGCAAGAGCCGAGGTGCTAAGCAGCAGCACTCAGTGGGAGAGCCGACCTTAACAACACACCCCAGAGAATGATGATGAATCTCCCGAGCCAAGAGCTTCTGCCTCAGTGCACAAACATGCCTAACACAGATAGTACAGCACAACAACCTTACAATGCTGAAGCAGAGTTGTTTTAACATTGTATATTTGTGCAATTGGTGCACATGCTAACTTGTGCCACAGTGCTCTTGAGAGAAGCAAAGGTTTAATTCTGACTCGTGTTTAAAAAAATAATAATCTGAAATTAAAAAAATAATGTTGGAAGGCTGATATAATGAACCTCAATTAAGTCTTTTTTCATCTTTTACTGTAAACTGTGTGGGGATCACATCACTACTGTAATAGTTCAGTGTTTTTCAAATGTCTCTTTCATGCATTTCTGGATGTGATTTTCTGTAGAAAATGGAGCTTGAGTAGAAGTTGTTTGCCAGTCGCACTGAAACATGTACCAGCTATGTTTGTGAGCTTTATTTTGAAACACACCCTGGGCCTCTTGACACCAAATCCAGGCAGAGCTCGAGTTAAAGAGGGAATGAGAAGTTGAGCAGGAGAGCCAATCAGAAGAGCGATAAATGATTGTACTACAAAAGCCTGTGTCGGCACACTGCAAAGCACATCTTTGACTGACCTACATTTAGTGTCTCCGGCACACACACAAGCACGCCTGCCTGAAGCATTGGTTGGCTCCACTGCTGCACCAAACCATCATCAATTAAACAGCTGTAGCTACTGAGGCTGATATTGCTTCTGCTCTAGATTAATGAGTGTCCTAGTGTTGCTTTCAGAAGACTTGGGGAGCTCAGATAACACTACAAAAGTACAGATCGAGGCAGAATATGACCACCAATCTCTTTGATGGTAGTGTGTGTTATGTGCTTCTCGTCAAAAACCTGCGGGGATTTTGCTAGATATATTTAAAATATGCAAAATGTATATTGGTTATACTTCAAAAATAAACATTTTACCAGAGGAGCCCTTCACTGATTCTAGTTCTGTTTTGTCTAGTAGTTTTGTGACGTCAAACATCATCATATGTGAGGTTTAAAGATTTTCAGTGACCGCAAGTTACAAGCAATAAGATATGGGCATCACTTTATGCTGTGTTGGTAATATGTTGATTTTGTTTTTAGTACATTTATGAAGTTTGATGCTTTTGAGAGGATGGACCAAAAATGATTTTTTAATTACTGCCTGATTGTTGCATGTAAAGTTTGCATTTGCAGTGCTTAACTAGCCTGGTAAGCCAGACCTACATCAAGATGTTAGGTCTGGCAACTCACCATAGACACGGCTCAATCCGAGGGGCGGGATAAACGGCTGTCTTTCAAATTCCCTCTGCATGCAATAGGACAGCGCTTCAACCAACCGGAGCATTTTCCCACCAACGGAGCTAGTTGATAGATTCAACGTTTGCCATATCTGGCCGGCAAAACTACGAACACATCTTCCTTTTTTTAAGAATGACTTAAGTGCCGTTCTTTGCTCTTTTCTCAAAGAAAAACTTAACTCCAAGTCCTCCAGAGTCGCGGCCAAAGCCGACCGTCGCAACTCTGTCGTCATTATGTTAAGCCCGCCCCGACCCAATTTAGGTTTTTGCAGCTCGAAAGTCAATGGAGAGTTGCTAGACTACCCTGGCTGCAAAATACATTTTGCTGCCGCTAGGGTGCGTCTAGATTTCTAGGCTAGTGCTTAACAACACCATTGATCAAAGGGCTCAGTCAATGCTTTGGCAAGATAACAATGTTTTTACCATGTAGTAAAGCTAAGTTCAAAGTCCAATTTAAAGAAATTGTAAAAAGTACACAAAACCTGTGTTCTGTTAGGGCAGTAATTTTGGCAGCCGAGAAATCACACCGTGAAATGGGCAGATTGTGTAATATGGCCCAGTGTGTATTGTAGAGGCAAAATAAATAAGGATATTAAGTAGATAGGGATTTTTGCGTTGGGCATCGAAATGGCCCTGCCTGCCCTGGAGTCAAAAAGTTTGAGAACCACTGCAGTGTATTCTTTATTATAGTAGTTGTTGTTTTCAAACACACAATTATTAGTTTTGCAATTCTGTTTGGTGATATTAGTAACTCCATGCTAAACAATGGATCATCCAATACAGATTTAGCATGTGCAGTAGCTAACTTGCATTGTTGCATCAAATTATTTAATTTATTTTTATTTTACATTAAATCATTGTGAATTACCATTGTGCATGAAATGTGCTATATAAAGAAACTTGCTTTGGCTAAATGTATACTACTGGAAATAAAATGGGTAGTTTATTGATTACTCGGCTACATCTCTTCATCTTCCTGTTCAGTATACATAATTGTGCTCTGAATGGTCAATATTTGCTTTTTACAAGTAGATTTCAGTGCACTGTTGCTTGAATGTTAGCATTAATGAGCTTATCCATGTTATCTATTAGGTGTCCTGGATGAGGACGTGGTTGTGATCGAAGCGACTCCTGCACCTGCAGTGCCTGCCAGTGAGGAGATCAATGTCACCTCCACGGACAGTGAAGTGGAGATCGTAACTGTTGGAGATGCCTTCAGGTGAGATTTCTCAAGTCATTGCTGCTAGATTTGAGCAAGTACTGTAATATTTGCAGAGAACAGCTGTTAAACGTCTGGTGAAGCAGATATAAATATGTTCTTCATATGCCATTATATGAAACTCATCTGAACTGCACTGAGGTTCATGGTTGTTTACAGTTCTCTGAAATCCCCAGTGAGGAGCTGTTGGTACCCCAGTCCAGATGGGAGGGCACATCTGGGTTTAGACATGAAGCTGGCAGTCTCCAGTGTTATGAAGGCATTCCACTAAGCTTCCAGCTGTTATTGTGTACTTTGAGGATGATCCCCATATCAGAGAGAACGCCCTCTCTTCCTTTCCTCTTTCTGTGTAACAAAATCAAACAAGGTTCTCTCAGTTCCCTGAATTCTTTTTTTTTTAATTGTCTTAAGACATGCAGGATGTTCTCACATTCTTGTGAAAGGAGTTTAGTACACTGCCTCTGCTTGAGTTCTGTAAAGATTTCCATTGAATACACAGAAAAGCAGAAACTTTGCATGTAGATTTAATTTGTTTTAAGCTTGCTACATGCCTTATCCATTTAATAAACTCTAAAGCCTGTGGTATTTTGACTTGGTTTGCCCAAACTATGTCAGACGGAGCTCTCAGCATGCCTGCCCTTTGAAATCTGATAGAAGCTCTAAACTCAATCACATCTGATATGGTTTTGTTCAAACTGCGCCACCTCTTCCCATTGCTTGATTTGGTTTTGGTGTCCCACATCACTCCTAATTGTTACTGAGGCGTATGTTCCTAAGCTGAGAATCATTTCTTGATTCTATTACCTTTTTTAACGGCTGTCAGAAATAGTACCAGACGACACCACACGCCTGCCAGCAAAGTCATTCAGTCAAGCCCGTCGAATACAGAACTTTCGTCATTGTAGGCTGTGCGTTGGAGGTTGATCGTGGTGGTGTTTTCTTTTGCAGGACCTGAATCGTTGAGACTTTAGAGTTGGATGAGTAATTCCTCAGGCTGTTTATTCACATGTTTGCATGTTTTATCCCATAGTGTTCACTAAAGCCCATAAAGTTCTGTGACAGCATAATAAATAAGTCATTTTATGGTTGCCAGTTGTAATGCGTTCTGGCCTTATTAGTGGACGTTCAGGATGTGCTGGTCACAGGAAAGCAGGCGTGCCTGTGAATTCGGACATACTACTCTTTTCACATACAGTTTTTCGCCTACTAGCCTATACAGTAGGGAAGGCATATTCAGACACCGCAAAAGCGCAAATGTCAAAATAAAATCCTTCAGAGCTTAGTGTTCGCAATGCATGTCATAAGTGATCCTTACCATAGATTTATCCTGCAGTGTACAGCGTATGCTAAGTATACGGTTAGCAGTATACTAGTATTCTATTCTCATATAGACTCATGTGACTCCATTGGTTAATTCACATGACAGGGATGCCAGTGCTCCCTCTGTCCCTACAGGTGATGTGTGTGTGGTTTTCATGCCCCGCCTGCCGGCCATGTGCTTGTGTTTGGGTGTTGAAGCGCATCCTACCGGAGAACCTTGAGAAAGTCTGACTTGCCTGCTGATTTTGCTGTCTAGGTATTAGGTTAGCCAATTATACAGTGAGCAGTTATTTATAATATATATTTATATAGTTGCTTGTTTGTTTTTAGATTTTTCCCTCTTCCTCTTGCAATTTTTTTCCTCTGCACCAGATTCAGTAAGATCAGCTCACTCATGTATTTGCCTAAAGGTCATGAGGACTATTATCTCTGATCAAACAACAGCACTGGAATGCAGCTGGAATCATGTGGTCCTGCCGTTATATGGCTTTAGTGTGGAGAGTTAGGATGGGAGAGACAGATAGTGTGCAGGAATGTAGGCTAGTGTGTTTGTGACTGAATGCTGATCGGCTGACCGTGTATCTGCTGTGCGCTGTGCTGTGGTTTGGATTGAACTTCAGTGAAGGGGGAGGGAGAGGCTTTACAGCTCAGGAAAACATCACGTGGCCAAGGTCAGAGGAAAATGGGGGTCTTTTGTGAGTGCACGTTTTGAGCAGGGTGAATGTGTAGTTTGTATTCACTGATATCCAGAGACATTGCACTTGTTATTTGAGATATAATGCAAAATATCAAATGCATAATCATTTAGATTTTAGACATTTAGACATTTTCAATTTACAATTAATTATTTTAATATGGCAGATTCTCTGATTGTTCATGGGACAGCTTTTCACTTTATCTTCCCTTCTGCTACATATATTATATAATTTATTACACATTATATTAATGTGTAATATAATATGAGTACTAAATTTACTTGGCATTTAAAATGATTTTAGTTTTAACAGTTTTATTTATGTATTAATGTTTATGTATTTTAAATGTTGTTTTAAAATGTATTTAGACAAAATAGTATAGAATTGTTCACAGGGGTTGTGAAAGTAACTGCGGAATCCAGGCATAAAAATGGATTTTTATTAAACCTCAAAAACACTATTTAAATAAGAATCCTGCATGTTCTACTGCATGTCTCTGTGTGAATGAATGGTGCAGACGTGCGGTTTCATTTACCACACACACTGAAGCACGCGTGACGCTCGCGGTACTTTCAGCCTCTGCAGTCTCACTATATGAGGGCATGAATGCTTGAACTTCGTCCCCAGAGCCGCTCTGAGAGTCACTCCATCAGCAGTTTACCGCTTCATCTGAGAAAAACTATCGTCATATGTCATAAACACACAGATGCTGCGTCTCAATTCGCCTACTTATACTACACCCTAAAAGTATGTACTCTTTTTGTGAAGAAAAAGTGCATACTTTTGAGTGTGTAGCAGAAGAGTAGACAAGCTTTGGGACATACTATCACATCATACAATTGCGTCTTTAACGGTTGCTCTCTGTCGCTTAATTACATGCAAACTGGCCTGTCAATCATTTTGTCAAAGATAAAATCCTCCACATTTCATTTAATTTCCTACTGTATCGGAGAGAAATGCAGTATCACGTTGAACTCTCCTCATATTAATGCATGATGATGCAAAAGTTAATGGCCAAACGGATCTTTATAAAAGTCCACATTGTTATTGCAGATGAAATATAACATGGATAACATTAAATAAATATTTTTCTATCAGGTTAAACTTTATAAACTTTATAAAACTTTATAAACCTTTATCTAAACCTCTCACTGTCGGCCGTGCATGTCCACTATGTTTTGTAGTTAAAAAAAAATTTAGTCAAAAAAATAGTATGCACACTGAGACACAGGGAGAGACTCAAAGGTCTTCATAGCAACCCGTCAAAATAAAAGTTCAGGTTAACTTGAAATTACAACAGAATTATATTACTGTTGATCAGTAGAATTTAGCTACCTACGTCTCAATGCAACAATAATACTAACACTAATAATAATAATAATAATAATAATAAAAACTTTATTTTTTAAGGAATAATCAAAAAATGTCTTCCATGTTTTAATTTTAACATAAAGCTCTTTTGTGCAGCACTTTGCTTGACAAAAAAGGTATATTAATTTCATGATTAAAAGACTAATTAAATTAATGTTTTATGCCTTCATTTGATTGTCAGAAAAATTTAAATACACAACTATTGATTCTTAAATCATTGATTATTAAAATTGAATTAAACCATTAAAATAGAATCCAGAAATCTTAAAACAGAAAACACAGAATATGGTAAACAAAATGGAATTTGAGAAGAATAAAAAACAGATTTCCAGAAACTGGATGTGTGTTATGTAGCGAGAGTGGTCTCATTTAATCTTTTCCATCTCCCTGAGGTGCCTGGACTTGCAGCAGAATGCTGAGTGTGTTTCTCAGCTGGAGGAGGGGCTCTGGGTGTCTAAGGTCAGCTGGATGAGCAATGAAGCTCTTCCACTCAAAGATCCTTTGTTTATAGTGCATATGGAGAATGGCGAGGGAAAGTATGAGTGTAAGAAATTGCATAGATTGACAGACTATTAATTCCTGGGGGTTTGGGTGGCGCTCACAATATGCACAAGCAGCTGTGGCTATTTTTATGTTGTTTGCATTATGCATTTAAATAGGACATTTGTATGTTTGCATTATGTATTTTAATTATTGTTCTTGTTGTCATCGTCATCTTGCCTGAAAATGTTTCTTTATCCCTGGAAAGCGAGATGCTATCCGATGGTTGTGCATGGTCACTTGCTTGGCTAGTAAGCAACTCCAACGACTCTTTCACCCCTCCCCCATTTCATCACAGCACATTGTCTTTAAATGCAGAAGCTTGCAAAACTTGGCAGACGTCTTCCCACACACACAGGCATCCTGAGGCATTTGACACATTTTGCATGGACTTCTGTCGTTTTGCATAAAGAAATGGCTGGCTGGCTATTAAGAAAGCCCAGTGAAGAAATGTCAAGACTCCCTTTCAAATTCTGCACAGGGCCCCTCATCTGACCTTTACACCTTCAGGAATACGCTAGTGTTGATCCCGCCCACTGTAAGCTAGGGTAAGACTTACAAGAAGAATAATTCCAACAATACGTTTGCAAACAAAGCACTGTGCAGTGTGAACAAAGATCTAAAATTCCTCAAGTTCCAAAATAATCCTACTTCCCCTCCCTCCTTAGTACCACCCTATCAGTTCCTGTGTTTACAGAGCCCGTCCTAACCATAGACTCAAAATGCCACGCTGGTGTAATTTACAAAATAATCCCAGACCTGCTTGTGGGTAATTAGAGGCAGGTCTCAGGTGATTTTTCTGTCTCAGCCTGTGATCCTGCCAATTAAAGAACAGTGTCACACACAGCCTCGGGTATTCCCAGCACCCACGCCTGATTTGACACTCTCAAAGCTTCCTCAAGAACTTTGGGCCTTGAGTATTTTGGGCATTAGTAATTTTTATTTTTACATTGATAGTTCTGTATATAAAATTTAATTGGATGTATTTTAAAACACATGACCGCACACATGTTGACTAGAATGTCACGGGTTGCCATCTCTTAAAGTGCCCCTATTATGCTTTTTCAGATATTACCTTTCATGCAGTGTATAATATAGCAGTTTCAAAGATCAAAATGCACAATAAAGTTATTGTCTCCCAAAAGAAAGAATCGATTCTGAACTGCCGAAAAACGAGTCGTCAGTAATTCCAGTCTTAGGCTACTTCCGTAACATGCATACGGAACAATGTAACAAATTTACATAATGCCCAGCTATGGTCTTCATTGGCTGATTGTGAACGTTTACTTTGGCCTGCCCTCAAACACTGTAGCTGGTTCATGTTGTCTACATGTCGAGAAGATGCTGTTTTCTGCACTGCAAAAGAAAATTCTCTTTGTATACACTTCCAAAATTAGAGTCAGTGGTTAAAATTACCACGGCATTACTACAGCAATCTTTTGATGCTTTTCAAATCTCAGTGAGATCTAAATGGGATTTACAAAACACTTATCCATTAAAGATGGTTCAGTACCCACTTTATTTGGAACAACTTACTCCTCAGAATCACATCCACAAGTATGATAATTTATTCATGTATATATTTTCTACCGGGTGTTCAAAATACGTAGTTTATATATTGTGTAGGTCTCCGGCTAACTCACATTATTACTGTCTTACTGAAATACTTCTGCTAATCAGTAGTGGCCCATAAAATATTAGAAATATACACGTCGGTTTGTTGATGGACATAGACTTGTTAATGCTGATGGTGAGGAATTACAGTTGCAACATCTCATAATGTATTACAAACGGAGAAAAACATATCACTGAGAAACGTCCTGCTCAAGTTGTCCTTGCGTTGGAGGTTCAGGTTGAAAAACTAGTTCTTCAAATGTTTCATCATCGGACTCACTTTGAATTGAAATGGTAAAATCGATGCAGTCGTTACTGTGCTTTACAGTGTATACAATCGCTGAGGATTTATGAAGCCTCTGGAGCTGACATTCAATTTCCGACATGTGCTGTAAGCGGTAGACCAGTCACAACAAACTGGGCCATCTGACCAATCACAGCTGAGCAGGCTCGCGGAAAGGAGGGATTTAGAGAGACTGAATCTTCGGAGTTTGACTTTGGATGAATCGTTTTTAGAGTCTTTGAGAAATGAGGTGATGTGTGCATACCTTTGATATGCATGTAACCTGTTGTAGGAGACCTCCAAAACAAAATTAGGAACCTTTAAAATGGCATAATAGGGGCACTTTAATTACGCTAGTTATGGTGTGAAGGCAGCATAGATCTTTGATTTGGTTCAGGAGGAACTGTAAAAGGCGGCTGCTGTTTGTTTGCGGTGCTCTGTGACTGTCTACAACTCTGCATAGCCTCATGAAACATGCTGATGACGTGATGTCTGCGCGAGCAGGGTGCGCGGGGGTATGGAAATGCATAAGTTGACAGGCAGGTAGGACATCCTATTATTGCATTCCGAATGGATTAAAGAAGCAGGAATTGTGCGTTGAGGGTTAATATTAACAGAATTTGTGTATTGTATTTGTCCTGAGTACAAATATTCTGGAGGATGCCTTCGGATGTTTTCTGTAATAGTTTTTGCTCTGAATACTGATGCTGAGAATTCACCATTTAATCTGATTTGCTCCCCTAAATGTTTTTAAATCAATAGCAAAATAACTATTTTGTTGTTGTTCTAAGCAGACAGTCAGTTATTTAATTGTGAAAATGTGAGATGACTAGCTCTGTCAGAACGTAAATAGACATGCACACATTGAAGCCAGAAAAGGTGCTTACAAGCAGAAGGAAATTGGGCAAAATCTATGTTTGCTGAATTGATTTTGCTTAAACTGCTGTCTTTTACCTTGTATAAAAATACTGTTATATGACCTAGATATTGACAGTTTATTAAGCATAATCGGTGTAAAATTGTGCATGTAAACGGACTCACTGAGGCGTTCTCAAGGAAACTGAATATTCTGGAGTCACGCCCCTGGTCTCAAGAGAATCCCTCAGCCCTCCAAGCCTGTTGGTAATCATTTTGTTTTGATGTTTTAATGATGCAATCTGTGGTTAACAGGCTCACCAGTGTTGGGTTGGGAGGCAGGGGGCTTCCCTACTCTCCAGACACAGGGGCTTGGGGCCGCTAAATCCCAGACTGGAGAACAACTCAATTCCCAGACACACACTGCTTTACGGCAACCAGGGCCGCTGCGCCCCTGCTATGGAATCAAATCCTCACAGAGGGGTAGAATTCCAAGACTGATTACAGAATTCCAGAATAACTTATTTGGAATTTTGGAAAACCGCCATGTTGTTTAAACTCTTCTGAAACTAAACTCTCCACACCATTTAACAGTAAAAAAACCTCACTGCTAAACATCACAATTTTTATATTATGTTATATACTGCATTTCTAATTTTTAGAATTCATGTGAGGTTCTGGTAACTCTCAAAGACTACAATATAAGCTTTGTGTCATCCGTATATTTAGATCCAGTTTTGGTCTTTGACCGGAGCTGATCAGTTTTGTGCTCTCTGCGTGACCCAAATGGTGCATTCTTTTATTAAAAATAAAAATAAAAAATGAATTTAAAACTGCCTTTGCTTAAATTCGTGTTGCTCAAAAAGTAGAGCACGGCACTAGCAACACCAGGGTCATGGTTTCGATTAGTTTGAAAAATCACACCCGGTTTCAAATACGGTTACGGTTACTGAACATATCTGAAGTTATGAACAAGCCTGTTTTTTATTTGTGAGAGAGCAGGATTAGCATTAAGCAGAGGCTGCATAAGAGAAAAACGCAGCTGTCTTAATACGGAAAGAAAAATAAGTCATTTGAAAGAAACTTTGTGGAAGAATCGTGCATGTCATGGTATTCAAATTAGTGCTGTAATACCTGTGACTATAATGAAAGTTCATGACATCAGCCCTTGACAGAGGGCTTGCATTTCAGATCTTCCTGCACACAAA
The DNA here is from genome assembly GCF_963993115.1 of Abramis brama. Lineage (NCBI taxonomy): Eukaryota > Metazoa > Chordata > Actinopteri > Cypriniformes > Leuciscidae > Abramis > Abramis brama. Next base: position 25,110,717 of record NC_139965.1, on the reverse strand, counting down.
CCCCTCCCCTTTCCACCATACACAAGCTCTTCCCCTCCCTTCACACTGTTTACACCAGGGAGCTCAGGCTTTGAGGAGTAGCCCTCTTCTGGATTCTTGCTCAAGCAAAATACATTTTTATTGATGCATTCTCCTCAAAGGTCTTGGATCATGTGGCAGGTTTAGCCTATTGTTTATCTGTTGATTGCATGGTTTGTGTCAGGTTATGGTGTGCGCTCTAGCTTTCATGTCAACTGGCTCTTATTTACATTCCAGCTAATGAAGTTGCTGCTATAATGCCCTGTTGCAGCTCACTAGAAACAACAAAACTTCAAACCACAAACACAGGTCCACTCCTGCAGTACATTTGCTCTGTCCTCAAACAGTCATTCACTTTTACCAGTCACATCACTGGCCAGATTGAGTTTTGCCATTGTTTTTAAATAGTTTTACAGTTATGTTAATGTGGACTGTCCTCTTGTGTGTTGTGCAGGCCGCGTTCGGTAGGGAGCCATGGCAGGATGCACTGGGGGCCCAGCTGTTCCCAGAGCCGAGCTCAAGAGGGACGTGGCCGTCATCGTCTGTCCACAGTCATCCAGCCACTCAGACAGAGCGCTGGAGAGGTGGTGGACCTCACCGTGGACGAGGACGGTGAGGAGACCTTTTCTATTCATATTCTTTTCGGAGATGTACAGAGCCCCACACATGATATGCAGGATATTAGAAAAATTAGATACAGTGGCCACAAATTAAGAATTTGTTCCCATGACTTAATTGTTTAGGAATTTATTCCCTTGGTTAGATAAATCGTGGACACATTATACTAATTTTTGTTTTAATTTAGTTATTTTGTTGCCACTTTAAATTAAACTCGGGGAACAAATTTGTGTAATGTGCCCATGATTTACTTAAAATGTGGGAATAAATTAATAATTGACTGAACGAATTCTTACTTCATGACAACAATAAATAGTTTTTTTCCCCCTGCTTGTCAGGTGTGGAGCTCTGTATGAATCCACCAATATTAAAATTCTGGCTGATATGATAAACCGAGAATTGCAATATTATGCCAAATGTTAAACTCTTATTTTATCTAAAAAAGTTAACAATTAAACACTAAAAACTAAAATCAGTTGTTTTAAATGCTACAAGTGAATATGCATTACAACATTATAATGTCCAAAATGAAAAATCTATATTTTGAGACAGGCTAAAGATTATATTTAACAGTAATATGTTTTTTTATTAATTATTAGATTTTAAGTGAGTGCTATGTGGTCTTAAAGGTAATCTAAATGTAAAAATAATGGACATGGTCATGCACAATTAATTATCCAATATAGACTGATATCGATAACTTAAATGCCTAATATTGGCAGATAACCAATATGGTACCAATGTATTGTGCATTCCTAATATTCTCCTTTGTGCCTTCTCTGTATCATTACCCCTCTCTCTCTTAGTTTGTGCTATTTCAGTCATAGATGTAGAGGAGTAAGAGTCTATAGATCCATGTGTTTTTCATGATCACTGGCTGCATCCAGCACTGAAAACCACCATCCATTCAGATTATCACCAGAGGCAGTTTTAAGGAGAAAGCAACAGGAATATAATATCCTCTCATTTTAGAACATAAAAAGGCCTTTCGAATGTTGTTCTGGTCACGACCTCTTCTCTTGCTAAAATTCAAATGCTCTATATACATGAGCTGCAAATCCAACTTTTCAAACAACAGACATGCGTTGCGTAACCAAAACAAGTAAAAACAATCTGCTGTCCACTTTTGCTGAGCTCTGAAATCAAGGGAGAGATTATTTTGTGCGTGTCAGCCTTTTTTTAGAAATGTAACAGGTTTGATGAGTATTTGATGAGCGACTTGGTGCTGTAGTGATGGTCTTCAGGTCTGGAACATAAAAGGAGGGAATGAGAGTTAGATCACCCAGTTCAAAACTGCGTGGGTTTGGGAAATATTAGATGTCACATCTAATCTACTCATCTTTCACTGTGAGCGGTCCTCCCTCCCTCTCTCTCTTTGAGCTGTTTCTCTGTGTGTGAGGGGGGAGGAGGAAAGAATCTGGTAGATTCGGGTAGTGTTGTTCAGCGCTGTGGATTTCAGTTCGACTGTGTGTTCAGGACCCGTTCGTAATGATTAATCTATATAGTTTCAGCATGCATAGCAGCATAAATAGCCTCTGCAGCTGCACAGCATTCTCTCACAAGACTGATGGACACCAAAAGCATCCCTTTTATTGTGTGTGTAATTAGTTTAATTCTGATTTCATTTGCAGGCACCGTAATGAAGTCTGTCTGTTATGCAATCAGCCATTGGCTCCAAAGACTCAGAGAGAACTACTATATGAACCAATTAAACTGCCATTCTGAATAAGGAAATAAAATCTTTGTAGTGTTATCTCATTAATCTGTGATATGCTCCCAAATCTCAAGGTTTGTCAAAGGAAAACTGGTTTACATTGTTTCACTTGATTTACTGTCATAAAGTGTCTCTTTGTTTGTCTCTTTTTCTCTGGGGGTCTGTAGCTGGTGGGCTGGTAAAAGAGCAGGTCGAGATATGATTGCATTTGCATTTCTTTTGATGGAGTGAGAAATTAATTTGCAAGAAAAAGCAGATGGATTACTCGCAATGGAATGTTAATGAGTAACTATCCTCATGGGCCACTTCGTGAATAAAGTGTGAAAATGCACACGTACGCTGACACTGATGTTCTAGAGCTGGAGAAAACCATCTGTTCTCAGTTGCAAGAAACCCTTTAAGTTACGAAAACTCTTATTAAAACCCTTGTAATTATTATTAAAGGTATACTTAAATGGGATTTTGGGTACTAGCTTAGTGAGAATTTGTCAAAAGTATGGAATCACAGATTTTACAATTCTGGCTGATACGTACTGATAATTAATTTTTAATCTTTAATCATTTAAAATAAAACACTCAAAAAACTGAAATTAGTCATTTTAAATGCTACATGCAATTTCAGGTACCTCCACATCATCCCATCAGAGGAATAATGTACATTTCAAAATATATTAAAATAGAAAACAGTATTTTATACTATAATATTTCACAATATTACTGTATTTTTGATCAAAAAAGAGAAATTTCATGAACATTCTAAAAAAATTTACCAACTCCTAACTTTTTAATAGTGGTGTACATTTTGAGATTTGCTAAGAATGACGTTTATCAGCCTTATTAAATCATTTTAAATCAATCTTTATTAAAAGTTAACTTTAAGTGATTGTTTAATGACTACGACTGTAATCTGAAAGTAAAAATATGGCAAATAAACATGAACAATTAAATATCTATTACTGATCAATACCGATAAATAAAAAATGTGTTTGTCTTTCTTTATGCTGTTCCATCTTCAGATCTCTCAGTCGTGCCAACCACTTCTAACAGCACACACCCACAGCTGGTCAGTTCTTCTTCTTCTTCCCATAATGCCTGTACCTCACAATCGCCACAGGAGGGTCCTGGTCCCTCCAGTAGCTGCTCAGCGGCCGCCCCTGATAGCACACTGGCTGCTCAGAGCCACGGTGGAGTGCCAGGACCCAGCACCACCAACACCACTGCCAACGAAGGTAAACTATCAAGATGCTGCTATCTAATAATTGACAGTGACATTGGTTACTGGCATGTTTGTGTTGATTTTTAATTCATGTGTTCTTTTGCCTCAATCAGATGACAGCAGAAGAAGCTTGTCGGGTGAGAACGGAGGTGTGGCGATGCCTAGGTTGCCCTCTTGTTGCCCCCAGCACTCCCCTTGCAGCGGGCCATCTTCAGGGCACCTCTCCCTGGGGCACACCCACTCAGGGTGCCTGCAGGGTGGGGCGACGCAGCAATCCGGCCCCCCGCAATCTGGCACCCAGCACTCCCACAGTCACCCGCACCACTTCCACCATCACCACCATGCCAACCCGGTCCCTTCTTCTTTAGCCTTCCCAGAGTCCAGCTGCCCTCTGGAAAGGCCCACTGCCATGCCTGCACCCTGTGGAGGGGTGAGCAGCAGCAACCAGTACCACGACCAGGTACCTTCATACCTGCATGTCAGCTTCTTGAGAACCTTGTATGTCAATATAGGAGAAAGCGAGGATATTATAATCTTCTGTAGCAGTTGATACCGAAACCCATAATTCTAGTTCTTATTTCCTTGGCTTCAATGTTAATTGTGTGTGTGCATGAATTAAACTCTTTTTGCTTCATAAATTTAGGGGGGAAAATGTTTTGCTTCATAAATTGAGGGGGGAATAATCAAAATAACATGATGTCTGTGCAAAGCATAATGTCCGTATTGTTGACAAAACCCGTCTGTTCTTCATTTTACACATGGCTTTCATTTAACAGCATATGTTTTTGTTTGGAATTATTTAAGATTCTTCCTTCATGAACTACTAAATCGCCCTTCATGTTTTGACGATGAAAAGGCAAATGCACCTTTATGAAAAAGGTATTCTTCTGAAGCTGAGCTTTTCCACAGGGGAGTTTGTTTGAGGCCACCCTCTCAGTCTTGTTAAATAATTCACACTGAACTAATTGTCTTGGCTGCTGAATTCTATTATTTACCAGCATAGAGGAGTGTTGTGTGTGCATGAGTATTTTTGAGTAAGTTTTTGAGTGTCAAAAAAAGAAAAGAAAAGTTGTGTATGAATTTTTTTTGTTGTTGCTTATGCTGTAACGCTGTCTCAGTGCATGCTTGGCTATCATGATGTTTAGCATGAAAAGAGGTTCTATGCTGAATGCATTCAGCGAAAGACTAGTATGGCCTTTGATGGGGGCACTGAGCAGTAATTGCCGTTAGCTAGTCATCAGATATGCGCAGACTGGGGGCGCTAGCGAAGCGAGGTGATGTCAGGCATGTTTTATACATCAAAGTGTGTAAAGGATTAGGTTTGGGGTGAATGCCCTCATTTTGAGAGGAATTTAATACTGTTTTGGTTTTTATCCATGTAATTTCTTTGGCTAGTGACATTTTTAAAAGATATGGACCTGATTTGTGTATTTTTTGAAGTATGTGGAAGATATGCAGCTCATATTTAGTGGTACTTGCTATTAAGATTGCTAGTTCTTCAACAAACCCCTTAACCCTACATATTAAACTTTAGGTAGGTGAATGAGAGAATACAAATCAGCCACAAAAATGATAAGTGAGACAAATCTCATGTGATCTGAGCATGTACATGTCTGCTGCAGACTTAACTTTGCATACTTTAAAGGTGTTGTAAGAGATGTTAGTCATTCTGGAGCTTCTTAACTTTTTCCACAACCCTGTCCTTCAAAGATATTTCGGTACCGTTGTTGTAATCAGAGGTGGAGCAGAAGAGCAGTAGCACATCATTTCAGTGTTGTCAAAGTTGTGACAAGCAGAATAAACTGACAACTCCTTATGAAGCTAAATGTTGTGCATAACTTTAATAATCCTTTTCAACTAACAGTCACATTCTTGCAACCCATATATGACGCGTGTTATTTCCCAGGTAATGTGGAGTGCAACCCTACTAAAATCTCGCTTATAGCACATTTAAGAAAATTGTCAATTGTAGTGTTGTCATGTCAGACAGTAGTTTAGTTTATGTAAATAAAGAAGCAAATGCTGAACTCATAACCATTTCAGGATTTGTCAGCTATCATTTATTGTCCTCTAGTGCCATTTTATCAACATTTCATCAGAACAGCTAAAATAGCTGAAAACGATCAGTATTTCCTTCAGTCTGGCACAAGCAGTTGGCAGCGCATCAAGATTTTATATGGAGATAAAACAATGCCCCTGAAACTTAAATGACATAATATATAGTAAAATAAAAATATTTTGTTTAAAAAAAAAAAAAAACTGTAATAAAATGTGCAAAGTCAAGTCTGTAGCAGGTTGGCCACATGTTCAGATGTGAAATTCATCTCTTGACTTTGCTTGTTTTTGCATCTACTATTAGTTTCTATTAAAAATCTGTTCTGTACGCTCTAGCAACCACCCTGAACACCCTAGCAACCCCAAAGCAACACATTTATATTTTCCGTCCGATTCAGTTTATCAGCCATACGCTTATGGGACAGGTGTTTTTGTTCTAATGTATCACAGTTGTCACTGAATTAACTGCTGGTTTCTGTCTTCCCTGTCTGTCTCAGCAGACTCTGCCGGTGGATCTCAGTAGCAGTGCAGTGCGTAGCAGTGGATCCGGCAGCACAGGGTTCCACGGCACATCTGCCTTCGACCCCTGCTGTCCAGGCTCCGCCTCCCGGCCACCTGCTTTCGTTTCCCAGGCTGCACCTGGACCCAGCCAGCAGACTGTGGCCGACTCGTTCAGCTCAGCCATAGTGGCCCAGCCTCAGCCCCAACCTCCTCAGCTCTCTTCCTGCAGGCACTACATGCACCCCCCCTGTACGTACTTTTACCGTAATATTATAATCATATCAATCCAATATTAATGATCCAATGCTGATTTAGGGGTGAAATGGTTCCAGTTTCATCTCCTGTATAACAGTTCTTCTGAAAACAAAAATTTGAATTATAATTTATATATTTTATTAGACAGTAAAATTTATATGTAATTTAACAGTGTGCTGCATTTTGGTGAACCATATAGCTTAATGCATTTAAAAGTTTTACTTAATACATAAACATTACAGCATTCAGATAAATAATGGTTGATCACAGTGTTAATTTTTATTGTATTGACTGCAAATAATCTAATCTTTACATCCCTAATACCAATGTACCAAAATATTTACCGAATCAATAGGAGACTGCAGGACAATGATACATGGAGAAATTCAAACCGTTGCACCCCAAATTTATTGGATGTTCTAAATAGAAGGCAATAAACTAAAAATCGATGTGAGATGATGCTGGTGTGTTCTGTTGTGTGTGAGTGTGAAGATTCTGCGATGCTGGCGCCTGTGCTTTATGGTAATTAGATGAAACACCTGATGTTTAATGTGTTAAGTGCTGCAGGTAGTGTGCCCAGCAGTCCCACTTAATTGCCGATTCTGCTCACAATAGTGTTGTGTGGAATATAAATGAGCGTGGCAGGGCTCCCTGGTGGGCCTGAATTTAGTGGAGTAATTGCCACTCACAGCTCACTGGAGCACCTGTTTGCACACTCTCCTGTTCTCCCTCTATATTTATCTCCTGTATCTCGCGGTCATTATTTTTCTTTGTTTTTCTTTACTTTCTCCCTCATTCCCTTCTGTCTGTCAAATCCTTAGCAAACAGTACATCTCGTTCGCTCCAGGGTAATCACGCTTACACGGGCCATATCCAGGCCATCGTGAAGTTCCCATGAAACTTCCATCCTCTTAATAGTTATCATCAACACAGTTCATTGTTTTTGATGCATTTTTTAACAGACATTTATGCCAGATTTGTATCATCCAGGAAGAAAAGAACAGGAAAAGGAGATTACGTTCTGCCATTTACACTAACGTTTATGCTTTTTCTCTACCAGATGGCCCTCTGCCACGCCCCCTGCACCACCAGTCCTCCTCCTCTTGTCCTCACTCCCATGGCAATGCCCCTCCCCCTCAACAGCCACCTCCGCAGGGTGATTATGTCATCCCACACCCCGTCCTCCCCTTCCACACCCCCCTGCCTTCTCATGGCCCGGGCCACTCGGTGCCCCCTGCTCCTCCACCCTCCCTGCCTGCCCACCATCTACCAGGCTCCAGTGCCCCTCTGTCTCAACATCTTCCCCCTGAGCACCAGGCACTGCAGCACCTGCCCGTTCTGGGCCCAAACCCTGTCCAGAGGCTCCACCAGCACGACATACTGCAGAGGATGGAGGTTCAGAGACGCAGAATGATGCAGCACCCGACGTGAGTCACTGTGTGATTCCTGTTTTACTTTTGTTTTTAACTCAAGTGTTTCATTATGTTTCATTTCATCATGATGATGCTGTTTTGTAATGCTATACTATATGTTCAGCAAGATTTAGAAAATCTCTTCTGCACACCAAAGCTACATTTTATTTGATCAAAAATACACCTATATATACCTATTTTATTACATTTTAAAATGCAATTTATTCCCGTCATGGCAAAGATGAATTTCCAGCAAGTTGGTGTTTAGTGTCACATGATCCTTCAGAAATCATTCTAATATGCTGATTTGGTGCTCAAGAAACATTTCTTAGTATTAATGTTGAAAACAGGTGTGCTGCTTAATATTTTTGTGGAAACAGTGATGTTTTTTTTTTCAGGATTCTTGGATGAATAGAAAGTTAAAAGAGAACAGTGTTTATTTGAAATAGAAAACTTTACTGTCACTTTTTATCAATTGAATGTGTCCTTACTGAATAAAAGTATACATTTCTTTATAAAAAAGTCTTACTGACCCCAAACTTTTGAATGGTAGTTTACCATTACAGTTGATGTTTTTTTTTTTGTTTTTTTTTGTCATACCACCCACCTCTAATCTCAAAGCTTTGTGTAACTAAAATAATCTAAAACTTTAAATAAGGTGTTTTGCTAATGCCTTGCAAATGGTTTCCTGCTTTGTCTTTTTATGTAACAAATTGTATTCCTCCTTCCTTAAGGCGAGCACATGAGAGACCCCCGCCACATCCCCATAGAATGCATCCTAACTACGGTCACGGGCATCACATTCACGTCCCACAAACTATGTCATCGCACCCTCGGCAGGCTGACCAGAGGACCACATGGTAGAGTATATTAAAAAAGTAGAATGTTTCTCTGAATTAATGTTTCAGATGGTTTGGAGCCATTGGTTCCCTCAGGAGTTTTCAGATTATGCTTACAAAATCAGGATTTATGGTTAAAACTGAACATCTCTGTAATATCATGATTAGGGCTGCACGATAGGCCTATATCGTTTTAGCAGCGATATCGCGATGTGTGCATCCGCGATAGTCACATCAGAGGATGTACGATGTCAAGTATTGGGATCGTAGTTGATCCGGATGGACCAAGCACCACGGTTCGAAACACACATCATGATTCTTAGATTAATTGCAAAGTTTAACCATCATAGAGCGAAAGTTAATCATTTGTTCAATCACGTGTTTTAGGTCCTGTCATTTTAAACATTCAAGCGATTTTAAACCATTTTAGTGCAAGAAGACTTGAAAGATCTCATTTCAGAAGTCGCATGCTGTTTTCTGTGATGGCACACAGAGCCACACAGGCAGCACGTGAACACCAAATTCTGCTCTCTTCTGCTTCTATTTGTGCTTGAACAGACACATACATGCATAATTATGTCAAAATGCCCATGCCTTATGGCCTATGTGAACGTAAACAGTTGAGAAAGAAAACGGATGCGTATCACTATATTGGATACGTTTATTCGGTAGTAAAGTGACAGCAGCCCAATATTCCTGCTGCTGCTGTCTATGTCATTAATATTAAATAAACAACAATAGACAAAGAAAATATCACTTTTATAGCTTTAACAAAGATTAATTACATTTACTTTATAAATTGAAGACTATGCAGTGTAATTTTACACTTGATTATTAAATTTGTTACACTTACCTGAAAAAGGCCTGTTCGTTTCATTTGTATCTTTGTTCTATTGTATTTATCTATGCTTGTAATGTTTATTAATTTCTATGCAGATTCACTCCCCTACAAAATCACCATAATCATTCTAGAATGATTAATTATTTCCAAATAGAGCTATTCAAGTCATCTGGTGACATTTATTTTCATATCGCAATATATATATTGCCGAAAAACAAAGCATCTCAATGTTCGTTTTTTCCAGTATCATGCAGCCCTAACCATGATCTGTTAGTCATGATGTTGGTTTCAAACAATATATTGTTCACTGATTTAGCATGCCGGTTGTCGGTCTTCTTGCTGTTTTAGGGAGCTGGGCATTGAAGCTGGTGTTACTGTAGCTCCCTACCCTTCAGGACACCTGCACCCGCATCTGCCTCACTATCACCCTCCACCCAGACTGCACCATTTCCCCATCCAGCTGATGGTGAGTCCTTTCTCCCCTCCATCAGCTGAAATGTATGCGTACATTAGCATGAATAAAAAAGCCCTGATTTGCTCTCAGGTACGGCACAGATTAATGGCGGCAGCCCCAAGCCGTGTATCCACAGCATCTGTTATTACAGGGGGATGTGTACGGGTGCATGAATTATGCATCACAAGTTATAATGGAAGCTCATTGGACATTTCAAGTGTGAAATTTGAATTTGATTTATTTGAAAGACTAAAATTACTTTTGAATCATATAGAGTGACATGCACGCACAGATGTGTGAAAAACTTCTAATGCCTTTCATAAATATCAGAGGCCAAATTGCAGGTGTTTTTTACTAAAATAGTTAGTGTCCTTTCGGTCTGTTTTCCCATTAGGTGCCATCACTAATTTCATGTTTTTGTTTCCTTTAGCACACTGGCTCAATGCCTGAGGTGACATATCCACATATTCGCTACATCTCCTCCCGAATGACTTTTGGCCGCACATATGAGGTAAGATCTGGAACATGGACCAAAATCATTGGTGATCTAAAGTTTCTTCCTTTCTAGAACAAAACACATTTCTTGAAGAATGCATAAGAAAATTAAAGTATTTGGTATATGTATGTGGTATATACATTTTTTTTTTATATTTATATATAAGTGAGGTCTTCAGAAGTGTGTGTGTGTGTGTGTCTTTAAGAAATGCCCCCTTTCTGTGTAAAAAGATTGAGCGTTTTTTGGTTCCGCTCACTCATAGGCTGCGAGTTTGAATTATTTTTAACTCCCCCCATCCTTCAATAACAACCTCTTTGCACAGCCTGCATTACATTTTGATATATTCACAGCACAATCCACTCCACATCGACTGTTAAAAACGAAGATCAAATTTTAAATAATCTCCCTTCTAAAAGTGGGATTCTTAAGTTAGAAATGTAGACCATCAGCTGCTACACACACGAGGTTCACAGACTTTCGCATTAGTGGGAATTGGTTATTGTTAGTTCTTAACCAGTTAACCATCACACACCCTTAAACCAATGCACTTGCGTACACTTACTTACAACACACACTTACAAAAACCTTTCTTCTCTGTTTCTTCTCTTCTCTAGCTTGCTTCCTAAATAATCTTGGCTTTGTATATTACGAATATTTTTGGCTCTTTGACAAATTGCTTTTGCTCTCTTGTTAGGGCTGCACAATTAATCGAATTTCTAATCGCGATTACGATTATGGATGCCACGATTACGTAATCGTCCAAAGCCGCGATTAAAAAAAAAAAAAATCCACTCTGCGTGCATTTAGAGCATGTAATGAGAGGCAAATCACAACTACTTCAGAAAACCCATCACAATAGGAATGAACTACCAGGCAGCGACGTATGTGTACGCTGAAATAAAAAGTCTTTCACCTCAGAAAAACGAACGTTCCTGTCATGTCAGCCGTTAGGCTACTGTGTTCGTAAGCGCACACTCTTCAATTGCACGCGCAAATGCGGCGACGCGCGCTGTGTATAAAGTGCAAAGGAAACTACGAGCATGCAACGTTGTTACGTTGTAAATTGGTAAGTCACAAAATAAAAGTAAAATACCAATAAATCACGTTACTGGTACGTCGTGTGTTAGCTGAGAAGGATTTGCATGCAGGGATGATTTTCATTCTATTCACCAGGAGCAGTTTTCATGTTTCATTAACAGTTCTTGTTAGTATTGTGTATCACCATGGTAACTGTCGTTTTAATATTAACCCCCAAATGCCACTTTATTTTCACAAAAAAAAAAAGAAGTTATTTTTTATATAAATGACTGTGGTGGCTCATACCAACATTGTATTTACAAAAGCTAGTTTGGGACTGCTATTTAATAGCTGTAGCATAGGCCTAATGTTTATTTCTTAGTAGTCTTTACTATTAGTCATATTCTTACAATTTATGTGTATGTTAAGTAAAGGGGGACAGTGTGTGTCTTCACAATTTTTAAGTAAACATATATAATAATATGCCTATATATATATTTCAATGTAAATTGTGATAATCGTAATTAATAATCGCAATTACAATTTCAAGGAAATAATCGACAATTATGATTTTTGTCATAATCGTGCAGCCCTATCTCTTGTAAGTCGCTTTGGATAAAAGCATCTACTGAATTCATAAATGTAGATGTTCTGATGTTTAACCTCACTGTGATGAAGAATTCCTCATGATGTGACCCGTTTAAAATCAGTAATGTAACCAGTAGTGTGTTTTAACAGGATCTGCTGCATTTAGAAGAGCGACTGGGGACTGTGAACCGAGGGGCCTCTCAGGGAACCATAGAGAGGTGCACCTACCCACACAAATACAAAAAGGTGAGAACACTTACAAACATTAGTGTTTTATGTGAGGTGGTCAAAATAACGTCCTGTTTGGTGATAATGGACAGACAGTCTGCAAAAAGACTCTGAGGATATAATGTAGGGGCATCCTGTTAGACACACACAAAAAAAAAAAAAACTTCACCAGGAGCCTAATATCAGAACTTTTGTGTCATCACAAATCCTCACCCAGTCCTTTTATTGTCAACAGCTGCATAGTGTAGACCTTTGAAATGTCACTGATATGTAGGAAAAGGTTCCATGGAGATGACAGAATGCATTACATTTCTGAATAACAGTAATCTAAAACCCTGCCGCCCTAATACAGAAGGTGGTGGAGAGAGACACTGAGGAACAGTTAGCACCTGAAGCATGGGCATCTGTTGGGAAAAATATGCACTCAACCTCAAACTCGGTGAGAAAAAATGTGAACAAATAGTTTGGGAAAACATGTTTTAGCTCACATATTGTGTAGATGTTAACGGGGGCAGGAATAGTAAAAAAATGGCGTAGTCAATCTAGTTGAGGAGCACATTGACAAAAATGTGTGTCTGTGTTTATTAAAAAATATATAATGTGCATTGTCTGAAGTTTAGGTTTTGTTTCTGCTTGACCTGTTTATGATCAGCACACTGTTCGTAACAAAAAACACGGTTGCTATGTTTATGTAACGTGTTATGCTGCTCTTTGTGGTTATTTTTTTGTATCGCCAGCATTAACTGCAGCAATTATTATTAAAAGATACCAATTATAAACATTCATATAAACTATTTGCATATGCTTTGGGGGAACGAAGACACAGAAAGAGCTAATATGTGTGCTAGTGTTGCTCACCAGTTCATGAGAATTGGGGTGCAGTGAGACTACTCATAATGGTTATGCTTTTTTTTTTCTCATGCACAGAGAAAGCTGCATGGTAAGCAAGAGGAGGAGGAGGAGGCAGAGGAAGACACGGAGGAGAAATGCACCATCTGTCTGTCTATACTGGAAGAAGGGGAGGATGTCAGGTAAACGCTTGCAACACTGTGGATTTGAGATTGTAGCATCCTTCAAATGATTCTTGCTTTTTTTTTTCTAAACGTCTTTTGAGAATGAGGCTCTTTACAAAAGGCACTCAATTGTGTAATTTATTAAATGATTTGTTTTATATGTGTGTGCGCGTGTATTAGGGGTTGAATGATTTTTTAAAGTGGACGTTTATGTGATGAAAGTCGAGTCGACGTCGACTAGTTGCTGATGACGTCATTGATGAACAAATAAGCCTGAACTTCGAGCTGAGACTCGAACGCGGGTTGCTTTGTGCACAGCTACGGAATATGACACAGCGCTGCCCACAAGGCTATTCACATAACAGCTTATCTTTTAACAGTTCTTTATTTGGATTTATTTTATATGAATGCGTTAGTGAGAGTGATTGCATGCAAATTAATTCTACCTGGCAGTGTCTCTCTACTAATAGTGCAGCTGTGGGTTTTAGTTACTAAAGCCCCTTTCACACAGAGATTCCGGAAAATATGTGTATAAAGTGACCCGGGATTTGACCCGGGTTCGTTTGATTTTAGTTCATCACACTGCCAGTGATTTTCCGGAATCAGAGAGTGTGTTCACACACAACCCGTAAAAATCCCGTAAAGACACTTGACATCGACGTGACATGTAATGTCTCAGCAGCGTCTTAAGTTTGCTTATGAGCTGCAATTTCTGTCTCGAGAAACCACGCTTGTGCATTTTTTTTTCTCTGATTCGATCATAAACTCGAGCATTACGTACCGTTCACTAGCTGGCGAACGATCCAGGCTTCAGCGTCATCATTCCGACACGGCATTTTTACGGCTTTTGTTCACACAGCGCGCGTTCTGGGACTGAACACGGCAATGTTACTAGGTCCCCAACCCGGCATCAATCCCGGGTCGTGTTTGCATTCACACAGATTTCCCGGGTTCAAAGCGCTGTGTGAAAGGGGTTTAAGAAATATATGCTTGAACTTTTCAGTTTCTAAGCTATTTTATTGATAAATCACAGAAGTGTTGACAATACAGGCCATGTATATAGGTCATGACCAGCGACCAGAGGTGTAAAGTCCAGGTTCAGAAAGTAAAAGTCCTCCTCAGTAGTTTGTTCCAATCGCCTGGATTTGTTAATTGGCACAGTTTTTCAGCCAGGAGATAGAACTAATTAGTGAAATCAGCTGGCTGAATTCATGGGTGGAATAAACATATGGCAGGACTTTTACTTTCTGACCCCTGGACTTTACACTGCCAGCGACTAGTGCCAGAGCGTGTGTGTGTGTAGATATAGGTATATATATATATATATGTATATGTATATGTATATGTATATGTATATGTATATATATATATATATATATATATATATATATATATATATATATATATATATATATATATATATATATATATATATATATATATATATATATATATATAAATATACCTATATATATATACAGTGGGGAAAAAAAGTATTTAGTCAGCCACCAATTGTGCAAGTTCTCCCACTTAAAAAGATGAGAGAGGCCTGTAATTTTCATCATAGGTACACTTCAACTATGAGAGACAAAATGAGAAAAAAAATAATCCAGAAAATCACATTGTAGGATTTTTAATGAATTTATTTGCAAATTATGGTGGAAAATAAGTATTTGGTCAATAACAAAAGTTTATCTCAATACTTTGTTATATATCCTTTGTTGGCAATGACAGAGGTCACACGTTTTCTGTAAGTCTTCACAAGGTTTTCACACACTGTTGCTGGTATTTTGGCCCATTCCTCCATGCAGATCTCCTCTAGAGCAGTGATGTTTTGGGGCTGTCACTGGGCAACATGGACTTTCAACTCCCTCCAAAGATTTTCTATAGGGTTGAGATCTGGAGACTGGCTAGGCCACTCCAGGACCTTGAAATGCTTCTTACGAAGACACTCCTTCGTTGCCCGGGCGGTGTGTTTGGGATCATTGTCATGTTGAAAGACCCAGCCACGTTTCATCTTCAATGCCCTTGCTGATGGAAGGAGGTTTTCACTCAAAATCTCATGATACATGGCCCCATTCATTCTTTCCTTTACACAGATCAGTCGTCCTGGTCCATTTGCAGAAAAACAGCCCCAAAGCATGATGTTTCCACCCCCATGCTTCACAGTAGGTATGGTGTTCTTTGGATGCAACTTCTCCTCCAAACACGACGAGTTGAGTTTTTACCAAAAAGTTCTATTTTGGTTTCATCTGACCATATGACATTCTCCCAATCCTCTTCTGGATCATCCAAATGCTCTCTAGCAAACTTCGGACGGGCCTGGACATGTACTGGCTTAAGCAGGAGGATACGTCTGGCACTGCAGGATTTGAGTCCCTGGCGGCGTAGTGTGTTACTGATGGTAGCCTTTGTTACTTTGGTCCCAGCTCTCTGCAGGTCATTCACTAGGTCCCCCCGTGTGGTTCTGGGATTTTTGCTCACCGTTCTTGTGATCATTTTGACCCCACGGGGTGAGATCTTGCGTGGAGCCCCAGATCGAGGGAGATTATTAGTGGTCTTTTATGTCTTCCATTTCCTAATAATTGCTCCCACAGTTGATTTCTTCACACCAAGCTGCTTACCTATTGCAGATTCAGTCTTCCCAGCCTGGTGCAGGTCTACAATTTTGTTTCTGATGTACTTTGACAGCTCTTTGGTCTTGGCCATAGTGGAGTTTGGAGTGTGACTGTTTGAGGTTGTGGACAAGTGTCTTTTATACTGATAACAAGTTCAAAAAGGTGCCATTAATACAGGTAACGAGTGGAGGACAGAGGAGCCTCTTAAAGAAGTTGTTACAGGTCTGTGAGAGCCAGAAATCTTGCTTGTTTGTAGGTGACCAAATACTTATTTTCCACCATAATTTGCAAATAAATTCATTAAAAATCCTACAATGTTTTTTTCTGCATTTTTTTTTCTCATTTTGTCTCTCATAGTTGAAGTGTACCTGTGATGAAAATTACAGGCCTCTCTCATCTTTTTAAGTGGGAGAACTTGCACAATTGGTGGCTGACTAAATACTTTTTTTCCCCACTGTGTGTGTGTGTGTGTGTGTGTATATATATATATATATATATGTGTGTGTGTGTGTGTGTGTGTGTATATATATATATAGTAGCACAAGTAGCTGGCATGGTGCTAAATTATAATCAAACAAACACAATTTATTCTTTTTACATTTGGGACTCCTCAAGGTTCCGTTTAAAATTTGATCCAGATTAGGCAGTCGGTTATCATGAATACTTTCTCTCTTTATATTCTCTGCTGCCCTCTGGAGCTGGAACATGTGAATTACTATGTGTTTTAATATTAAAAGTCTGATTTCATTGAATAGAATGTTCATTTTTAAAGTCAACTGATTGTATTTATCCACCTATCTTTTTTTTTGCAGGCGCCTTCCATGTATGCATCTCTTCCATCAGCTGTGTGTAGACCAATGGCTCCTCACTAACAAGAAATGCCCCATCTGCAGAGTGGACATCGAAGCTCAGTTATCTTCAGAGAGTTGATGCTATTTTTCTTGCAACCCTTTTGTTGGACATTTATTTGTTGTTTTCCTTTTCATTTTTGTCAGTAACGCATTCAACCAAAGATGGCATGAAATACCTGCGCAACTATGGGGAAAAAAGAAAAACAACAATCCACAAAAAAAGCATCAAGCCTAGCGTGCCAGCTATCATGTAGTACCAGTACAGCTAGAAAAAACATCTTCATTAAGGGTTTTGAATTGTATTGTATTTATAAAGGGTTTATGTAGCTTTTGTTTTCATAAGTGTCATTGTATTTTATTTTTGCATGGTTCCTTGCAATGCATTTCTTTGCACATATAATGAAATAGGCCTCAGAAGGCCTGAGAACTTGCAGGTGAGGATTGCTGCTCTAGTAAAGAAGCATTTTTACATACCTGATGCCTTGCTTTACTGGAATAGAATGTCAACCTCCATTTTAAAACATTGCAGGACTCAATTTTATGATCAGTATATTGATTAGTTTTATGTTTTAGACAATGTGATCTATCTGAAATAGATTTTTTTAAGTGAATCAAGACATTCCTTAATTAGGAAACAAGATCATGGTTAAGAGATCAGCTGCTGTAACAGTGTTCACCCTCACGCCAATTCACTCTCAACACGGGAAACTGGGCTGGAGTCCATTCCGTTTCACTTCAGCTCATTAACAGTGCTAACTGAATTCAGGAAGCTGGTTTAACAAATGCTCCATGTACATTTAATTTTAAATTCATATGCATTAGATCCTGAACTGATGGCTTTGAAATGAATTCAGCTCCAGCCCTGATGAGAACCAACTGCACACTTCACCGCCATTCACACGGTTGCGTTCCATCAGTCCCCTCTCAGCACCTCAATCTGACGTCACATGTAACGCACTTCACCTAATGTATTTTCAAAGAGAAGAGAAAGAGAAAAAAAATGAATGTCACCTCTCTGTATTCTGATTGTTGTTTTTTTTAATAGTATAATGAAGTTGGATTTTTGATTGGGCAATGGGGAAAGTGTCATTTCTCAGAGAAGCTCGATATGTTGACTTGGTTCTGTGAGGATTACAGGCCTAAAAAAACAGCCACCGCAAGTGTGAAGTGCTGGGAAATAGATTATTTATTATTTCATCAGGGTCTCCTAGCCTGCTTCATTTATCTCTCTCAGCAACCTAGAAACTGACTCTTGTTATCTGATTATTTCTTCACAATTATTATCATTAACATGCATTTTGTTCAGCAACTGTGCAGCATTTTATTTTATTTTTATTTTTTTGCTGCTGTGAAATCCTAACACTAATATTAATCTCAACTAGATATCTTGCATATACTTGCACATGAGAGACAGACGACAGGAGTGTTGTGAGAATGAGAGTGTGCTGAGGCCGTGTATTTCCACTCTGATTGCCGAATTTCGAGGAAAAACTGTAATAATTTTGAATGGAGTGTTGGAATGCAGTACTTAATGGCAGGCGGCCATGCATTCATAGACTTAATGGCCCCAGGATGATATTCCATGGGATTTATATTAGTTTTAAAATAATGAAATTAATAAAGTTAGGTAACTCTTTTATGTGTCCAGTTTTGTGCCTCCTTGAATCCGACACCCTTTTGAAGAATTTAACCATGCGGACTAGTTTCCATCAATACCGTGGTTATTTTATTCTTTCTAAAATAAAGCAGTAAAGTTTGTATTGGGTACTATAGTCATTACCTCATTACAAATGTCTTGTATACTGTACAACGGAGACAATTGCTGCCCACTGCACCAGATGTGTGTGTTTACTACTCACTGCTCTTAATGTGTGTGCACTAACTTGAAAGGGCACTAAAGGACAAATTAAGAGTATGGGTTACCATACTTGACCTTCACATCACTGTCACTTTACAAAAAAGGTAAAACGCAATAACAATGTCAGCAATGGGACTGAGAAAAATGTTTATGTAGACCGTGTACTACACAGCTTCGAACATATTGATAGACGGTCACTATTAAAAAAAAATACAAATTGGGATATTAAACTTATTTTAGGAATATTTTATCTTATAAACCTGCTTGTTAAAAAATTTACCTTTAGTACTAGACAAGAAAAAGTATATTGTGTTTGTTTTTGTCTTGCAATATTGATGGAAATGATGGAAAATCTCAAGATTTGGGTCAAGTTGATATAGGTAGTTCACCTAACCAAACACAAAATTATTGCATTAAATTTAATATGAAGCAATTCATAAACAGTAATAGTAATGACAGTGACTGCTGGTTACACTGCAAAAAAATAATAATAATAAAAAAAAAAATTTATGAAAAAATGAGTTTTATTAACAGACCACCTAAAGCGTGCGGTGGGTTTGGTGCAGGTGTTGTGCCGAATTTCGACCGGTAATAATTTGGCAGGGGGTCGAAATTCGGCACAACACGTGCAGTTAAGAATAAATGTGGGAAAGTCACATAAGAGGAGGCAATGCCTCCATCAGGCTGTGATTGGATATATTTTTGGTTCGTGCGCCTTCGCAATGATGTTAGATAGGCCTACTAGCGCATCAAACTTGAAGTGGACTGAAAACATAATGACTGGGCTTTTTTTTTTGTGAACAAATCGGCTTTGGTGAGATTAAAAGTATAGCCTACGTTGTGTCTGTGACCAGGAAAAGAAATAAAAAGAATAGCTGACATCAGTTCACAAATAAAATACGATACCCAGCAAACACATTTACATTGTGGCAACGTCTGTGGCACGTTGCATTTCTGCTATAGCAACGTCGCTGTCTACGAGTTCGCAACATTGTAACAACGTAGAATTGAAACGTTACGCGATGTAGCAACTAGAAACGTTGTTGCGCAACATTCAGCAACTGAGAGACGACGTTCTGACAGTTTTTTTTATTTATGCTCCCATTTAGCATTTTATGTTTTGAGGTTAATTTTTAATTAGTCAGATGTTAGATATTTATATACTTTTTAAATATTGTTTATCCTTATTATTATTGAATGGGACTATCAGTAAATGAACCTAATTATAATCAGCACCTGCAAGTGTACACTTTGAAGAGTAAAAATGACAGAAGTTTACGTTAATTCAACTTTATTAAAACTGGTAATCAAATTGCACTTCCAAAAGTCATACATTTGTAAAAAAAAAAAAAAAAAAAAAAAAAAAAACTAAATAAACGAATATACAAATTTGCAGACAGAGGAGCGTAGGGTCTTTATCTCATTGCACGATGACGAACGAGACAACACAAACAACACAAAGTTGAAATTTAAAAGGCTGATTTTCGCGCTTCAGGGCAGTGACGAGTACATATGTAGTCAAGTGGTTGTCCTCCAGACACCCTAGGCACAACCTTAAGCAATGGCCCTGAACGGTGGTTAAATGTCAACATTGTGTCAACGCTGTAACAACCTTCACAACACAACGTAGTTATAGCAACCTTTTGGCCATGTTGTTAAAACGTTGTTAGAAGGTTGGGTACATTCTGTGTTTGCTGGTAATAGGCATAGAGTGCATTTATTTAGGCCTGGAATAAATGTAAAAATTCTTAAAAACACTAACTTGATGATATTTATACTTCGTTTTAATAAATAGAACATTAATTTGTAGACGTGCCGATAGATGATCATGCACAATATTGTTATTGCAATTCGTGGGCACTTGCAAATACCATGAATAATTCCTTATTGCAAATTATTTAGAATTTTAGAATGCATTTTAAGAATACTTTTCCATCAACGGGTTAAAATGTACAACACTGTCTGTCTGCCTGGCTGCAGAGATCAAGGCATGAGAAGCTTAATGGCGGAACGAGTGAAGAGCATAGGTGAAGAGACGCGCTGAATGAAAATGCACATTCACTCTCTGACAGCAGATGGCGCTGTGATGAAACATCAAACATGCAGCGGTTACCCCGGTAACCCCTTAAACAAAGCAGCTGTGCTACTTTCTTTTTCTGAACAGGATTGCAATGTTTCTAACAGACATTCAGATTTTTGTATTCGCTATAGTATTCATCACACTGCCAAATACTTAATACTTATATACGTAATTCTTAAAGACTTAATTGGCTATTTATTTTCGAACTTAAACATTTTTACATTTTAATCTGGACTAAAACATGCCCCAGATATTGATTGAAAATGTTCTGATTCTTTATTATTGTTCGGTAGCACTATATATACACAGTAAGGTTAACATTTTTGTTAATTTGTTAGTTAACGTTAACTAATGATAAAAAATACTTCTAAATATTTTATTTTATTTTAATTTCAACATTTGATACATTAAAATGAAAGGTTGTATCTGTTAATATTATAGGCCTATTTAATGGAGATGGACTAACATAAACTAACAATAAACATATGTATATTTTATTAACTAACATTAACAAAGAATAATACTAACAAATGTAGCTATTGCACATTGTTAGTTAATGAAATGACTAACGTTAATTATGGGGCCTCAATGTAAAGTGTTACCTATTATCTCTATATTTCTTTTGCACTTTAATCTGTTTGAAACATTTGTTTACTTTATACATTTTTGTGAATTGTTTTATTGTATTTAAACGTTCTTTTTGTTTTTGGTATCTTGATTCAATACTGTGATAATATAAAAGCTTAAGAAATTATCGTTTTGTTAAAATTTTATACCATCACATGCCTATTACATTGTCAATGTACAAAATAGAATTATATTTGTATATGTATATATATATATATATATATATATATATATACATATACATATATATACAGTATTTTTATTTTTTATTTTGTGATGCAATGTAGGCTAATGTTTATTTAACCAGGAAAATATAACAGTATAAGTGTAACATGAATTAACATTTGATATACACATCATATATATAGCCACTTTTCCAAATTATTATGCAAGTGACATTGGATTTCGGGTATAAAAATTCAGATTTTAGTTTTTCAAAGAAAGTGTTTGTTTGTTTGTTTTATTTCTCATATCTTTTAAGATAACTGGTATCAATCTCAGAGATGTTTGATAAATAGTTTGTCAGGTCTTCTAAGGTAAATGGAAAACCTGAAAATAGGTCATTCCACATTGTTAAGAAAGTCACAGTTCTCATGAAATATGGGGAGAAATATCTCCATGAAGGCTGTCAGCTGTATAGCCACCACATTTATTCACTGAAGAATGCTGTGTTGCAGTGGATAGTTCAGATGGATGGGTTGCTGAATGGCCACCGTGTTCCAACAAGACTGTGACGTCAGCCGGTCAGCGGGTGATGAATTGGGCTGGAATATTGGGAAGTGAGATGGAAGGTCCCTTAAGGGTCTCTGAGGGTGTCAAAATGACTTCTGCAAGATATGTGGCGTTTATAACGGACAATGTTCTGCTATAGTACAAAAAGAAGTGTTGTGCCTTCTCAAATAAAAGGATTTTCACGCAGAACAATGCACTATCCCATGCTGCAAAAAAAGGCAATAAAACTGTTTGAAAATGTATTTTCTACACTGTAAACGTTTATCTTTGTGAGTTTTTTTTATTTATTTATGAGTGGCTGACATGCAACTTTATGCACAACTGTCAGTCTGCATCTCCAGGTCTGGAACTCCAGATACACCAGCAGTTTCAAATACCTGTTTGCTGCTCAACTGTGACTTTTTTTTTAAGCTGCCCTTTTAATACAACTACCCCTGGTTTCACAGACGAGACTTAAGCCTAGTCCCAGAGTCCCAGACTAAAATGCATGTTTGTGTTTGAGCTGTTGTAACTGAAAGCAATTTGCACTGACAAATCTTAAAATATGTCATTGTTTTATCTCAAGATGCACACCAGTAATGTTTTTTTAGGGAGCGTTTATGGGTCATTCCTGGGATTTGGTCATATTTCAACTTGGAAATCATATAAATCATTTTCTAAATACCCCACATCATTAGGCACATATCAAACCTCCAACAAAATCATATTTTCCCATCTCAGGCATTAAAGACCTTTTATTCATTTCAGTTTTTGTCAGATTTAAGCACCTTTTATTCTCAACCTCGTAACGGACAAAATGGACTTGGTTTAAAAAGGATTTTACACAAAACTTGCTATAAAACAAACATCTACCCATCATGCCCATAGGTATGTTTTTTTTTATGTATGTATATGTAGGTTATATATATTTGTTTGTTTTGGTGGCTTTGTCAAATATGGTTCTCTCCTGTAATATCTTAATATCATACTATACTGTTTATGTGAATACGCTTTGGACAGAGGTGGGACAGGTTGGGGTGGTTGGTTGTGAGGAAGAGCTTTAGTATGTGTTTAGTATAGTATTACAGTATGATACTACTTACCATTTTATGCAACACTGTTAAAAAGACCTGAATGATGTCATTTCTGGTAAATTATGTCACGTATGGGTGGAGTCTAAATTATTAAAGGTGAAGAATAGTTGACCTCATGGGGCTGAGTTCAGACTAAGGGACATCACTTTTCTTTTCTTTTTTTAGCATTTTAGCATTTTTTAGAAAATATTTTTCACAAGAAAGTAACACAAATAAATAAAACATTGCCAATGCCAACATTTTTTGACACTGTGCACTTTTTGTTAAATATTTTCTAAGTACAAATTCAGTGAAGTATAGGCTACCTCAGGGACATGACAAAATGCTTAGTGTACAATAGAAATAAGAAATAATTTGATGATAACAAATTACTTAAATGCAATCTTTTTTTTTAAATTAATTATAATGGACATACCAAAGTATTGTGAAAAGCTTTTAATATTTAATTGAGTGAACCTTTAAAAAGTCTGGGGGACTGAAATATTACCGAATCCCAGGAATGACCCTTATAAATATAGCTAGTTAAATGCCCTAAATGCCCAATCCTGGCTTAATCTAATAATAATCTAATCTGTCTGTGAAACCGGGCCTTAATTTCTTCTGTGCTCTATCACTCAAATCATTTTGATAATCTCTGTTAAGTTTTTGCAAAATATTATAGTTGTTTTCATGCCTTTTGCAATTTTCAGTTTTGCAAATCTCTTGCTTTTCATCTTCAGAAAGTTCTTTCTTCCTCCCCATTTTGCATGACAACGGCGACATGCTTAGTAATGTGGAACAATACTGTATTTAAACATTTATAAACTATGAGGATTTGCCTCATCAATTCAGAACACCATTGCACGCCACTAATAGAAGCTCGTTTTTTTATGTAATGTTCCTTCCCAAATAATTGTATTTTGTATATAATTCTTAGATATTTGTAATGGAAAACAAAACAAATAATACTTTTTGCATTGTAACCTTAGAAATTACTTTTTGGTTAAGGGACACTGTGTTGTCAACATAAGTAAAACCTTAGCGCGCGTAAAATATGTAATAAAATCTTAGATAAATGTGTCATTGTATTTGTATTATCATGGATAGAAAATCGTCAACAAGGGTTATATGTTTGCATGTCCTGTGGTGCTCGTTGAGTGTGTCGCTGTCGCGCTCGCGCACACACACAGATCCAGTTGCACGGGTAAAATGGCGTCGGTGGCCATTTCAGCGGAGACTAAGAAGATTACAGATTTACGCGTTGTAGACCTGAAATCTGAACTCAAAAGACGAAATCTGGATATTACTGGGGTAAAAAATACACTCATCGCAAGACTGAAGCAGGTAATTTTAATTTAAAAGCGTAAATTACGGTGACGTGTGGGCAAACGCTCGCGATCTAGCTTGATGGCTATGAGTTAGCATAACGTTAGCCATTTTTTTTTATTCAAAAAAATGTTTGTATTCCCGGCGTTTTTTAATGGGTTTACTAACAACGTAAATGTAATGCCCGTATTTCGTTTTGGTGAAAACTTGAATTTTAGTGAAATATTTATTAGCATTTGAAAGAAATGAATCTGTAAGTTAAGGATGTGTTAAGCAGGCTAAATTATACTAGCGAATGCTGCTACACGCGCTCAGATCAGTTGCTTCAACTTTAAACAATTTCACCATCTCTATTTACAGTCTTTATGTGAAGTTATTTACAGTTGAAGTTTCAAATTATGATGTTGTGTGTAACAATATAAATAAATATGTGTTACTAGATATAAATTAGTAAGGCTTGTGAGATGCAAAACAGCATACTACCTGGTCGTTGTTTTATTGTTTTATTATAGTTCATTGTGCAGAACTTTTAGTTCTGTTCAGTGTAGTACAAATTTATTTAACCAAAAATTATGTATCCTATTTTGCTACTCAAACCTTCTGCATGCAGCCTTGTGTTTACTACCTGCACCTTCACACTTCGCATTTTCATATCATTATGCAACACAGTTACAGTGTGATTAGAATGGTCGTTGACCAGAAATTCCCATTCTCAGTGTTTTAAATTGAATGGTTTGTATTTTTGTGTGCAGGCGATAGAGGATGAAGGTGGTGATCCAGACAGCATTGAGCTCACCATGTCAGCTGACACACCCACGAGAAAACATGGCAAATCTAAAGGTAAATCTTAGGGATGCAGGGATACCATTTTTTCAGAACCGATCCGATACCACAAATTCTGAGAATCGACCGATACCCAATAAGTTACTTTTTTTTTTTTTTTTAAATCAAGTAGAATTTCTATAACTCTTTGTGTTGAACTGATAATCACTCTTTTGTGTGTTAAACACAATCTACTTAATACAGACAACTTCATTATAAAGTTGCAATTGAAAAAAGCCACCACAAACATCTTAGAGGCCGCAGAGAGGGCTTCTCGGTGGCTGTGGATCCGTAGGGGGGATCCGTGGAGCAACATGCCGCTTGGACACAAGCCGGGGACTGATCACCCCCGGCTGGGTCGCCCGGGTGAGGGTGTATGAAGATTAAAGACCCGAAACACCCTATGACCCCGGGTTCTTCACTGATGACGTGTCCAAGTAGCACCAGAAGGTGTATTCAAACTCTAAAGAAAAACAACAAATAAAAAATATATACGATCATAATCTATGACAAAAATGCTATTATAAACTACAGGGTGGGCCATTTATATGGATACACCGTAATAACATGGGAATGGTTGGTGATATTAAAGTCCTGTTTGTGGCACATTAGTATATGTGAGGGGGCAAACTCCTCAAGATGGGTGGTGTGTACTAATATATACTAATGTGCCACAAACAGGACTTTAATATCACCAACCATTCCCATGTTATTACGGTGTATCCATATAAATGGCCCACCCTGTAGATTAGTGGATAATTCAGCAGTAAAATTTAGTCTAGAAAAATCTGAACATTTAGTGAAAAAAACATTTAGTGGGGAACAAATTCGAGACAATAAGTGTAGCACTAAATCTGGTAAAACGTTACACATTGCTCTTTGTATTTTTGTTAAATACATTCATGAAAAACAAGATATCAAAAAGATCAATTATTTTATTAGATTATATTATATTTATTATTGTATGTTTTTGTGCCGTTTGTGGGGCTTAACAATAACACAGAATAGTATACGCACAGTATCGGATTTGGATCGGTCTTGTCTGACCGATACCCGATCCGGCCAAGAATGGCAGTATCGGAGCCGATATCGATACTGAGTATCGGATCGGCGCATCCCTAGTAAATCTTCACTATCTGAACTCAACTTCTTTAATTAACTTTAATAAGTTGATCAAATTGCTTTATTACACATCCTTAGGAAAGAAGACAGACCTGGATGCTGACACCACCATGGAAGAGGAGTCCTTTTCTAAGGTATGAAAAGTGTTGAAACTAATAAATGCTTAATATATTGGTACGAATTTTGGGTACATTTTTATAAAAGCATTTATAATATAAAATGAATGATTCAGCGTTTTGAACGAATCATTTGAGTCAAAGATTGTGACCAATTCATAAATAACTGCCTCATTCTTTAATGAATCGGCTGTTTGAATGAATGACTCAATTCACTCATTAAGATGTCACTTGCCGCTAGCTACTGGCGGCTTAGTTTCATGTTTAAAAGTCAAATAAGTTTTTACCCAACATAGTATTTGTATATTTAAAAAAAATTCAAACACAAAAAAAATTTCAGACAATAATATATCATAACATTATTTAATGCAGTTGTAATTTTTCTGTGTAAGTGATTTAATTTGATTGGTAATAGCCCGATAGTGTCTTAATATTCTAATTGAAATTATTGATCAAATTTAAGAATATGAAATGAAAGATGAAGTATACATTTAATAAGATTTGGAAAAATGCCTTTTAGAAAGTTTTTTTTTTTTTTTTTAAGCCTCTGGGTAAATATCACAAATATGCAGATTTAAATATGTCAAACCTGATAGAACACTGATAAGAATATTGCTTTAGATTAAATTATATTTACACCACAAAAAAATAATAAAAAAAAATTCTGCCAAAGCAAAAGAATGACTGAGTCTGGTTGGGACGTTGGAGTTTTCCCCTCTTTTGCACCTCGCTTTTAAATCGCTTTTAAATTGCACACGGCTGCACAGACATTCATAACGATGAGTGTCCACTGCCACCGTGCAGAGCGAGAGTTTTCAGTGAATTCCTATGGAAGCTGAGATTCACTCTCGTGCGTGAGCATTTTTTTATTGGAAAACACATCTAACCCTTTGCAGGTTCTCTATTAGCATCAGGTTTTAATCCAAAATATTGCCAAGATTTGGTTTCAAAGCAAAATGTAAAAGCGCCTATTTGGCAATATTTTCTGTCTGTCACTCTCATAACGTGATGAATGAAATCTGACTCCTGCTGCTGATCTGTGCTGCGAGTCTCTCGGCTCACACTGCATTGAGCAGACACGTTCAGTTTTTAATTGTAGTGTCTGTTCTCTAACTGAACTAAAGGATTTTTGTATATCAATGTCATCGTCCATCGCAATGTTTCACTGTAGATGTCGTCTGGTGCCAATTTGGTAGTCATTGCCCAACCCTAGTACATATTTCTTAAAGGGTAACTAAACCCCTGGTCAGAGCCTGACTCCACCCACTGGCAATATTTGAAAAATGCTGGGCGTGGCAAGGGCGTGGTTAGCTGGTACCCTCTGACGTCAGAGGGTACCACAACTTCCAATAGGAAAATTCAACTGCAGTAGCCATGGTTCAACCTGAAGAGGGCAGCACTCAAAGACGTTTTTACACCATATATTGTAGAATTAAAACACTTTAAACCCAAATGTCAAAAAAATTACTTGAATCAATGAACAGCATTTATAAAGCCCCAGTCTTATAGATCATTAACTAAAAAAAGTTGTTTTACTGTTTAGTTACCCTTTAAATTCTATTATTGCGCAACTGTTACGCTGCAGATTGGTTGATTTTTAGGTCAATGTTTTGGCTATAAGTCAATGATGCCCTCTGTCGGCAGGGAATCGTAAGAAGTCCGCTCAAACACCTCCGGTGGCTTCTCCACCAAATGGCAGTTTTGAACGCAGTGAACAATCCAGTCATTCATAATATATAGATCTGTGGTTTGATCTATTATTTTGAAATCGCGATGAACAATTTGCATATTTATAAACATACTGATGTGTTCTTGCGTGTTGGTGTAGGTTTATAAATGATTTCCGTTACAAATCTGTAGAAATGGTGCATCTAGTGTTCCTAAAGTCACAGCTTATGCAGAGATGGAATTTGTTAACCAAGCTGCTGAGATGCTCTCCAGGCATGTAAATGATAGCAGTGCATATATTTATTTAATTATCATATGCAGTAAAAGTCACAATTAGTCTGTATAATGCAAGCACGGTAAAAGTTTTGCCACAAACTCAACTTCATCATGCTGATATTGTGAGACAGTTTTTTACATCGATGAGAAATATTGTCATGTTTTAATATCGCGAGATCATGTGGCATGGGATCTCATCACACCCCTACCATTAAGTGCATGTTTCTGCAAATAACCTTTGTGATAAAAATATTCCAGAATAGCGGCTTTTTTGTTTGTTTGTCTTATAAGTTATTGATTAGTGAGTATCAATGAACAATTTCCCCCAATTCTTTAGAACTTTCACAAATTCTTATATCAGTTTTTGTTTTATTTTCAGGAGACTGAGGAAGAGGAATCTGAAAAAGGTATGTCTGGTCACTCATTAGGGTGGAGATGTAACACTTGTTTTTCAGGTTTCAGAAGGTTGGACTTCTCTTGCTTCCTTTTTCTTTTGCTGTTTTTCAATCTCAACGTTCTAGCCGTGGGTCTTGCAACAGTTCACAGACATTAAAACGTTCCATCTGGACCATGTGCTGCATCAAAGGACAGATAATGCTTCACCATTTGTGTTAACATCAGTGAAACTCCTAATCTCATCATCTAATTTGTTCAAGAGCACATTACCCTGCCACCACATTTCATCAGCAAGAGGAAGCCTTTCACCCACTCAGAGAGTTTCCTCTGTTCAGAACACCACCAAAGGTTCAGCAGGATGCCTCTTTCTTTCTGTTGAGTCTGGACTACCTCCTGAAATGGAGACGGCAACAGGCTGAGTGCCTTTGACTGGTCAGAACATATGTTAACCTCGTTCACCAAAGTCTTGACACTTCTCTCTGACTGCAATATAGCCGACATGGCTTAAGTGGACATCAACATCACTGCTTGTGCTTTGAACTCATTCAAGACTGGACGCGGCTCAGTGGACACCCATTTTTAGCTGTGTTACTGGACAGAATGCTGTGAACAAGGCCAGATTTCTCTAACGGATCAGAGAAGATTTGCCACCCTGTTTTTGATTCGCCTTCACCAGCTGTAAACTGAGATGGACAGTCAGCGGAAACGTTTGAAAGAAGACCCTTGATGTGACCACAAGAAGCTTAGTGACATCTGGCAGGAGGACTTGCGTTATGGTATAGATTTGCAATTTCACTCTGACTGAATGCATGTCTGTAAAGCAGAGAAGTGTCAACATCACCCAGTTGTGGAACCTTCAAAATGTGGACCAAGATAGATTGCCATTGGTGCTTATGTTCAACTTTGCGAGAAGATTGTTCGACCTCTTCGTTGTTCTCTAAGGAATGTGTTTTATTTATAGCTGTGGTTTCCTCACCCTCGATGACCACTAACACTAAACTTGCTCTTTGTTGTACTTTCTAGGTCACGTAGCACAGAGATGTGAATGTTAAACAATGTGTTTTTTGCCATGTTTTATGCTTGTTAAATCCCTCAGATGTAACTGATACTGATGATGCTACTCGTGACAATTCTAAAACCTTCTCCTGTGAAGACGGCCTTGGAGAGCCTGAGGCTGAGGCAGGAGTGGAGCCTGATCTTGAGGCTGAGGCAGATGTGGAACCTGAGCCTGATCCTGATGTGGAGATTGAGGCCGAGAGAGAAGCTGAGTCTGAAGTCCCATCGATGGAGGCCATGGAGAGCGAACCTGCTCCTGAACCCGTAAAAGAAGTTGAGGATGACAATATATCTGTCACCATCCAGGCCGAAGATGCCATCACACTGGATGTGGATGGCGACGACCTCCTGGAAACAGGTAAACATGTGAAACTTCCAGATTCTGAGGCAGACAAGGGCTGCGAAGAGCCTGAGGCCACTGCTGAGATGAGGCAGGAGACAGATTCATTGACTGAAGCGATAGATGGCCACAAGGATGGTAAGAGAGATGACGGGCTGAAGTCTGACGCCGCCAAGAAAGACAACAGAGAGGCCTCGAAGAAAGGAGAAACGGGAGACAAGGAAAAGGATTCTGGGAAGAAAGGCCCCTCTTCAACTGGGGCGACAGGTCAAGCAAAGAGGTTTGTCTTTCTATGTCAGTTCTTTAAGATACTACTACCAAGTTCCAGCTCAATAAGAACTCAGCATTGTGGGTAGCCGCAAGAATTTTTTCATAACACGTTGTTCATTGTACCTAATCCCTGCCTTTGGTTTGCTCTTTTGGTTTGGTTTGCCATTTTTTCGAGTTTGGTAATTGGAGTTAAACGAGGAGCAGAAAACACGTCTGTTACGCACACATTTCCAGCACTTGCTTTTCCAGTCCCTACTTATGGGTTAAAAAAAAGAGCAATAGTTCCAGTGATGTCAGAGGGGTTTGTCAGTCCAGTGAAGTGATTCTCTCTGAAGTTGAACACCCTCCTGAGGATGTCATTGGTCAAGGGAATAAATTGGCAGAAAACCTGACCCACCTTGCTCCTGTGGAAAAGCAAGAGAAAGAAGCCTTATTGGAGTTTTGTCCGAGTGCAAGCCTTGCCTATGGGGATTTTTTTGTTCTTTTCCTTTTTCTGTAATGCACCAAACATTTGTATAACCTTTGTTGTTCATTTGGAGATGTACCTCGGTGCCAACAGTCGTCTCTCATGCTCTGGTACTCATTTAAGTATTTCTCTCTTCTTGTTGCTCTCATAATATTCACATTTTAGCTCTTCAAAGGACAGAGATGGAAAGACTACAAAAGATGATAAAGGTATGACTTTATTTCCTAAATGGGTTTGCATTTTGGAATTTCAGCCTGTTAGCCTATTCTGTTTTTGAGGAGCAGTAAAAATCTGCCTGATACAATTTGAAGTTTAATTATTTGGAAAGTTAGTCTGCTCTGATGCTCAAGTTGTCATTAAAGTAGCGGCATGTCTTGTTCTGTCTTCAGGAAGTGGCAGCAGCACCAGCTCTACTCGCAATCTGTGGGTGAGCGGCCTGTCGTCCAATACCAAAGCAGCTGATCTTAAGAACCTCTTTGGCAAATATGGAAAGGTAACGGCTCTTTGTATGTTATACATTAGCACCAGCTTCAATTAATGTGCTTGTGTTGTTGTGAGGGATTGTAATGGGCCTACATTTTTTTTACAAAATGTTTTTTTTTTTTTTTTACATACATTTGTTTCAAAATAGGTTTTTAGTGCCAAAGTGGTCACCAATGCTCGTAGCCCAGGAGCCAAATGTTATGGACTAGTTACCATGTCATCCAGTGCAGAAGTGGCCAGGTGCATCTCTCACCTGGACCGCACAGAACTCCATGGACAACAGATATGTGTGGATAGGGTAAGAACTTCACCACTGTGGGATACTCAACTTACTTAAAGGATTTTAAAGGATTTACATTACTGCAGTCAAACATCATCAGTTGTGTTTCATCAATTTCATACTTAATCTCTGATCTCGTGGTATCATCCTCGTAGGTAAAAACTGACCCGTTCAAAAAGGACTTCTCAAAGAAAGAGGGAGAAGAGAAGACAAGTTCTAGTAAAATTTCTGGAGAAAAGCGCACTCTAACTGGAGCAAAAACCTCCAAGTAAGAGTTTATGCAATTTTAATATCTTTCCATTCTATTAAGGGCAGGAGTGTTTCATTGGTTATACACTGGTTATACTTTCCTTCTTGTTTTAATAGGACTCCAGTTTCATCTAAGAAGGAGGAGAAGAAATCAGACAAACCCTCTGAGAAGGACAGCAAAGAAGCAAAAAAACAGGACCCCAAAAGCAACAAATCTGATGCACCATCTTCCAATTCAGGAGCCGACGTAGCAAAGAAAGATGATAAGAAACATGGACGTATGTTATAGTTTGGTTATATTCACTTACTGAGAAAGTTTAAGAACTTAAAAAGACTTTCTAGTTGTGTTTTTTAAATATCTGTATCCATCCCTTCCTATCCACAGGAAAGAGTCCAGGTAATATGGTTCTCGACCATACTAAAGGAGAGCAACACTTCAATAAATCTCGACCTCCTTTCAGAAGGGGTGGAAGGTTTGAGAAGGTACTGCAGACATCCTCCGCATGAACTGTATTATCATGAAAGAGGTAGACGACATCTGATTGTGTATTTCTTTGCAGCCTGGTCCACCCAACATGATGAACCGACGTCCCAGATGGTTCATACCACCTGAGGAGGTTGGTTAACTCCTTTATTCTGAGAAGACATAACCAACCGTAAACACGATCTGAATTATCTATATGCACTCTAGTATTTTCTTTGAGAGTATTTTGTTCATACTTGCAGATGGAGATGATGAAGAAAGGACGCCCCATGCTTAACAAAGGT
Organism: Abramis brama; assembly: GCF_963993115.1. NCBI lineage: Eukaryota > Metazoa > Chordata > Actinopteri > Cypriniformes > Leuciscidae > Abramis > Abramis brama. The sequence continues at coordinate 25,077,996 of NC_139965.1, read as the reverse complement.
GGAAACAAAGACATCCTGCCATTTGAGAAGATGAAGGAACAGCGCATGCGTGAGCGCATGGTCAGGATGGAACGCGTTCGCAGGGCTATGGAACTGCGTAGGTAGGTGTACGTTCTTTTACGTTCACACACAAAACAGCAAAGTGCTTGAGCTGCAGTCTGTAATGCTGTTTTGGTGTGATATACAGACGGCGCGAGATAGCAGAGCGAGAGCGCCGGGAGAGGGAACGCATCCGTATTATGCGCGAGCGTGAGGAAAGGGAGAACCTAATGAGAGAGCGCCAACGACTGGAGGTGGAAAGACAGAAACTTGAACGCGAGCGCATGGAGAGAGAGAGACTAGAACGGGAGCGGATCCGTATAGAGCAGGTACAACCACGAAATACCTGCCTGTGGAAACTCAAAGCAGAGATTTTGTCTTTGTCTTTTGACGTTGATGTTCCAAAATTGTATGTGTGTGCAGGAGCGACGCAAGGAAGCAGAGCGTTTGGCTCGTGAACGTGAGGAACTGAGACGGCAGCAGGAGCAGTTGCGTTACGAGCAGGAGAAACGAAACAACTTAAAGAGGGGACGTGATGTTGACCAGAGGTGTGCAAACAATACTGTTAGATATTAATTCTTGGGGTCTAGTGATCTCTATGGTTCAATATAGTTAACAGTTTTTCCATCTCTGTATGTGCAGGAGGGAAGACCCATACTGGAATAGTGGTAAAAAGATGCAAACGCAGCCAGAGGGTCGGATTGGTCAAGCTGGAGACTACAATAGCCGACAACAGAATCGTTTTAATGATTTCAACCCCAGAGACCGGAACCGATACCCACAGACATCAGCCGGGCAATCCAACAACTTTGATAGGTAAGCAATCACAAAAAACAAAAGTAGGACAGGAAGAAGAGACTGATTTTCCACAGACACTTTCATTCCAATGAGTAAACCTACCAAATTTCCGAATTGGCTCAAGTTATGAATGAACGGCAACCGATGAATCCTTTTTTTTTTTTGGCAGACGCAACCGCTTTGACAATGAACCTGATTCAAAGAAAAATCGCCCTGCTCCGCGCCGAGAAAGTTCAGGGTTCGACCGCTATCCAAAAGACTTTGAAACCGTGCGAAGAGCAGAGCCACCACCTCCACCTCGCACAGAGCTGCGAGACAGCGATCGTCGAGAGATCCGTGACCGTGATGAGCGCAGGCAGGTGTCCATGCCTGATCGACCTGCTGGAGGCAGAGCACCACCTCCTGCCATTGCTCACTCTCGCACCCCCAGAGACGGCAGCCACGCTGGCTGGAAGACTGATGGGGGAATGAATACAAAGCAAGGAGATGTCAGGTACAGATGAGCTTCTGTTTGTGCTCCCTATGTTCTATGGTTGGGAATTGAAATTTGGTTCTTATTCAGTACCTATTCAGTAATCAAATGATTTCCATGACAATTGATTACATTACCAGTTCTTCTGTACTTCTGCTTTGTTCCATCAATGTGGACAAAACAGTACTCTGTCAGCAGTGTTAGAATTTTTTTATTAAGGGGAGACATTTACAATTGATAACTATTGATTATTTGGTAACACTTTTCAATAAGGGACTGTTCGGTATTTATGGAGTGGACCACTGGAGGAAAATGGGGGAGGGGCATGTCTTTTTATTCTTTGTTGAGGGGAGGGTCATCCAACTTTTGTATTCATGAAAACAGCAAAATTTCAAAGTGGCTTGTTTGGTGCATATTTTTCCATATAGCTCCATGTAGTTCTCTCAGTCTCGGCCCCCCATTGCTAGCAGATGGGTCTGACCCAACAAAAATCCAGTATAGCGCTGTTTGACATTGCGCGCGCGCTTCGGGCGTACGCGCTCAGAAAGCGATCGATCAGTGGCGCGGATACTGTGTTCTCTCATGGCTTGTGCACAGTCTTCACTCGGACACGCGCTTCAATCCGTTGTGGAGACTCTATTCTTTACAAAACAAAATGCACACAAACATGTCCCTGCCTGATATACAACCACTGATAAACATAATCGGTTTTGATGATGAAAAAAAAACCTATACGAGTGCAGATTAGAACCCAGAACCTCTGACATGCTTGGCAAAAGTTCTGCCACTGGACCAATTTAAAGGGATACAGTAGGATCTATGTTAGACCTCATTAAACAACAGATTAAACCCAATGTACTATTTAAATCGATTGCTGGACATTGTAATGTTATTGTACATGCATCTGATTTATGATTTAGCATTGTATTATTAAAAATAAATAAAATGCTCGGTGGAGTCATCCAACCAAAATGCAGCGTGAACACAACCAATCAGCTTGTGCAGCGCACAAGTCCCACCCCTGAAAGTTCCTGAACTTTGAAAAAGTACTACCTCGTGAGCAGGGACTATCGGAGGGGGAAATATTTACCCGGAACTTCATTTAGACCCTGGTTCCTGCAGTGTAAACACATCGAGTACCAGCCCAAAGTTCCTAGTTCCTGGGGAAAGTTCCTGCGGTGGAAACGCGGCTAAAGTTATGCCACTGGATGTGAATGTACGTCGAGTTTTACAGTATTGGGACTGAGGCGCCAGAACTGCAGCTGATAGAATGTGCGCTGTAGCACGATACTACCATATTTTAGTTTCCATGCTTATTGTGTTTCCACAAAAATTTTAGTGAGTAAATCTACTGAAATGGCCACCATAACAGTGGAGTGTGATGTGTAAGATGAGAAAGCAGAGGTTAGTCGTTTGTCATGGTTGTAAAAAAACAATGGCTATCTGAACATCTGAACAACAACCAGCACAGAAGTAATCAATAAATTATCGGAGAGGGTCATGCCTTTTTTCACAGTCATTTTGGAGGGTCATAGAAAACATTATTGCTGGCGAAGGGAGGGTCAAGTCTATTTTGACTGTAGATCTCAAAACTCCTCCTGTAGCCCCTTAAATAAAAAACGAACAGTTCCTAAGGTTTCATTAGTTAACATGAACTAAGAATGAACAATACTTCTACACCATTTATTAATCTTAATGTTAATTTCAACGTTTACTTATACATTCTTAACATCAAAAGTTGTATTTGTTAACTTTAGTTAATGCACTGTTAACAAACAATGTACAATGGTATTTTTTTTAACTAACAAAGACTAATAAGATTAACAAATGTATTGATCATTGTTAGTCCATGTTAGTTATTACATTAACTAATGTTAACAAATGAGACCTTTTTGTAAAAGTGTTACAGATTATTTTGACCATTTATAAATCGCATGAAATCACAGCATCTCATCCATTTACATCCAACACAACATATTTTTTATTGTCAATAAGACAAACAATCATTTCTGTTACTTTTTTATTGACACATTATTGTTATCAAATACAGAAGTAGCTGTAAATGATGCACACAATGTCAGGAAAGAATCATCCCTCTGCTGGAATACATTTTAAATGCACTATGGGGCATTTTTGCCCTTACATAAAAATAAAAATAAAGATTTTTGAAAAAAACTAATATATAGCCACCAGCCTCATTTATAGAAGCACGTAACATTGGATTTAATCCTAAATTTCATATTTCATCTGGCATTAAATGTGAGGAACAAATCGATGTTTAAAGGCAGAAACATTAAAAAGTCCTTATGTTTATGCCAACTGAAGAGCATGCGCGCAAACTGCGCTCATATACCAGTAATTATTATAATCCAACATCGATTAAGGAAAATATTTTGTGCATACGGATGACTTGTACATAATTCATAGGAACATTTTAGAAACTGTTGTACGACTATTAGGAATATTAATGATCCTATAAATGAGGCAACTCTCAAATCAGTCTTGAACTCACAAGATATCAAATATCTCACTGAATAAACACCATCACAGACTGATATTTCAGGCTTGCCATTCATTGAGCTTCTGGTAACCAGTGATTGCTGCTGACTATTGCAGAGCCGTGCGAATGCGTCCAGAACGTCCTGGCAGAGAAGGTCCCGGACCTGCCATAAGAGGGGTGTCCACAGCCAGCCGTGGCAGAACCAGCTTCAACAGCCGAGACGGAGGCAGACCTGTGGTTATGGGAGAGCAGGTGAAGTGCATTCCTCTGACGCTTAGATTTGCAGAACTCCAGCAAAAGGAATGACTAAATAACCTTCATCTTACCACAGCAGCACTTCGGCAGTGGCAGGCAGGTGGTGGTGGAGCGGCACGGGCGCGATCAGGGCCCCAGGAAAGACTGGCACGGGGCAGCAGGCTCACAAAGCGGAGGATTCACAGATAACCGTCGAATGGGGGACAATAGGCCTGGCATGATGGCACCACACTCCAGGTTTGTTTTGATCTAGAGTGCATATTTCAATCTGTTATGTCTTTTCTATTTATACCATCTAGCCACCTTATTTTTAATTAACAACAGGTGAATAAGTTTTAACGTGAATGCTGACATTGCATGCATACTGATTGCGTTTCTTTCTGCAGTCATTCCTCCACTGGTTTAAACAGAATTGTGCAGATCACTAATGTTCCCATGGCCGGTGGCAGTGGAGGATTCAAGCCCTTTAAAGGAAGGTTCTAGCATCTGACTCTTCACAGCAAATAAATATAAATACTTTTTTTGTTTCCTTTTTTTATTTTTATTTTGAACTTCTGATGTTTTTAATTGGCTTAATTTATAGCCGCGAGATTATTGTAAAGATCCACATTGATTTAGTTTTTTGTAAAAGGCTTTACATGTAGGTTTTTCTTTCCTGAACTGTACTCTAGTGATCTGTAAACAACCTTTGTGCACATACATGTTTTCTTGACATACTGTAGGTGCAGCTGTACAGCTTATTTCTTAACATGTGTTTGTTTAGATGACCATAACTTCCTGTTCCAGATTCTCTCATTTGCTTTGGGCAGACTACTGTGTGTAGCACTGAACACATCTGTAATTCCGTTAACATTTCAATGTGATCTTTTTTTTTTTTTGGTTAATGATTATTCAAGTTCATATTAAATTATGTGGATTATGACGTCTCTGTGTAGTTTGATTCTGTAAGTGCAGCCATGCTTGCCCATAGCGGAGTCTGTGAAAGGAAGACTTTAGATGACAATCAAAAGAATCACACACTCACTGACCAGATTTCCTTTAATCAGATGTATTGTCCCTCATCTAAGGCATTTGTTACAGAAAAATTGTCCATCTACTTTTTGACACTGTTGGGCTACATAAATGTTTTTGGTCTTTAATGAACCTTACCCACAAGGGAATTGTAATATCCTAATTTTTTTTGTCCTTTTTTCTTTTTGCTAAGTTAAAATCTTTTGTGTAAATATACACGTATAAAGGATATAAAATAGAAATTGTAATTGGACTGTTCCTTAAAATGATTTAGGAGTACATGTTGTATTCAGCTGTTAAACATGCATCACAATTGCATTTCCATCATGGACTGACCCGGTAAAATCGAAACTTCAAGACAAATGCACCAAGAGAGAATCCTTTCCAGTTCCCATCATTAGCAGAAAGTATGTAATGTGTGGCATTTCAGTGTCAATGAAGTTCAGAAAATAATCATCCTCCCTGGTCATTAGTAATGCCCTGTTTCAACTCAATCAAAAGCTCTCTCTTCAATTGCAGATTTCTTTTCCATATCCCTAGATGGCACTAAAATATGAAACGTCAAATTATATTCATGAGAAGTCTTGCAAACCCTTGCTATCTGGAAACGGGGCAAGGAAAATAAAATCTAAATGGCAGCATTTAGAGTGGAACTGAACCATTAGCAAGTTCCTTATGTTCAGTTCTTCATATAGCTCCATAAATATAAGCCTTATTGCAAAACATGGTATTTACTGGGTGTCATGAAACAGGTTCAGCTGTAACCACTCAAAATCTGGTGATTCTAATTGTGTATAAAAAGAGGTATATTTCTCATCTAGTGCATTCAATGTAACAGTGCATAAATAACTAAAATGGTCTATGACCTATAACGGAGTTTCAAAGGGTGCTGCACACCAATGGCCAACTTAGCAGACAAGGCCTTGGAATATTTACTGATATTATTTGGGGGTCAAAAGATCTAGCTGAACATATTAGACGGTTACAAGCCATTTTCCATTTGAAATGGGCTTTCTGATTTTTAATTTATAGAGCTTGCACCCACAAACTCCACCACTCCAGCCCCCCTCTATAAATATGACATTTGAGTATTTATCCCACTAACATGTAACTTCTTGTGACATTTCACACAGATCATTTTAGAAGCAAATGGTTAAAGCTGAAGCACATTACAGATGAATAAAGTTATTGGCAAACAATACAAACGACATAAGCTGATGCACAGTGGGTACATATTATATGTGCTGGAGAAGTCTGTTGCACGTTGTCCTTAATCACTCCTTTATCAGACATGCCACTGATCAAAAGCACCCTGGAATGTCCATATTTAACCTGACCTGCAAGTATAACAGTTGAGTGAGTATTTGACTTTCGCCAATGAACTGGATCAGAACTGAGCGTCAGCTTATAATAATGATAAACCAAGTTTGTTGTCGGTTAAAATGGATGACTTACCAGTTACAGATATATAATATCTCGTGTCATCCCAATAACCTAAGTACAAACCTTTTAAGACATTTCTCTCCCAAATCTATCGTAACTAGCTTGCGCTTCCTACCGAATGACACCAGTCACAGAAGCTCGCTGACATTTATGAATTTAAATATAGTTCTTGAAATGTGAAATGATACCGTGAATGCTATTGAACAATAAAAACATAAAAAACAAAAACAGATTAACACAGACTGTGTTGTGCACTTCCTGGCTAAACAATATTAGTATGCCAGCTAATTCACCTCAGGTAACAACAACTTCAAAAATAGTCATGGTTTGTCTTAAAAGCCCAATTCCTCGAGTTGAAACGGTAGTTACAGCTATACATTTTAAAGGGCCGTTCATACCAAGGACGATAACTATAACGATACAGTTTTAATAAGTGTTCTGATTCTATGAGAATAGGGAAGTCCACACTACAGCTATAATGACACAGAGGAACAATATCGTTGGAATCGCTTTCAGAACGATTACGTTTTCCAGCTGACGAAAAAAAATAAAAAATGTAACAGCTAATCAGAATGCACTCGGCTTTAAATCCGTTGGTGTGGACGCAAATGTAGTTATCGTTGTAGTATCATTCTTGGTGTGAAATGACCTCAACAAAGGTGACTATTTCAAATCAAACCCCGTGTTGTACATTAGTTTGAATCTATATCCGTTACCAAGCAAGCTAAAACACATCAAACTGTTTGCAAGACACTCATGGATATGTTCCTTCTGTGAAGGCCTGTGCGGTTTTCTGTCTATGGTAAGGTCTACAGATTGTCTCAGTCTTGTCTTGCACCTATTTGTGTCAGTATAAAAGATCCTGTAAATATTGTAAGGCTTTTTATATACAGAGAGTATTGGCCGCTGAGGGACCAAACGTCAAAGGAACAGCTCCAGCCCACGACTAGCATAAACAGATTCTACCAGTGCTCCCATGTAACCGCTGGGCAACCGTCTGTTCTACGACTACACCATCACAAGCTTGTCTACATGCAGGATTTGTTCATTCGTACATTGTGAGAGCAGAACAACAGGGAAAACAGCCCAACGTTAGCGTTTCTCTGAGTCTGAGTCTCAGCGCAATGCTCAGCTCAAGGCATATAGCTGGAATGTTTGTATAGAAAAGACTTTGTCTCTCAGGAGGCAGCACTGGAACAGGATGGGCTTGAGTCATCCTTTCCTACCTTACATCCATATAGCATATATGAGTATGTACAGTGTACATGAAAGAGTCTGAAAATTATAGCTGTAGTTAGTGATGGACTGATATATGTCGGTCAGCTCGATAACTTGGCCAATGTTCAGCCACTTTTTCGGCATTGGGTGAAAAGTGTCCGCCTGGCCGATTAACAGAAGTGTTAAATCTCCTCTTGTTATTTCTATCAGGAATCAGCCAACCTGCTCTCCACATTTCAGTATCAACATCAGCCCACTGTAAAACCGATACTGCTCGACCACTAGCTGGAGGAAATCCCAAACCATTGAGATAAAACAAGATTTCCTTAACCATTCGGTATTTGGGCAATAACGTTGTTCATTCAACAATCCCAGGTTTCATGGACAATGATCCTACTCAATTACTTAATTTATAAGGCAAATATGAACCAGACTTTTGGCTGAAATGTAACAGGGGTGGAGCGAAGCAAAACAAATGGCCATGTGTTTTTATATAACCTAATGACTTTGATATTTTAAAACTATGTACATTAATATTAGTGTCAGCTGTTCACTGAAAATAACAGTAAATGTCCTATTGGCAAAATCAGACACATCTATATAGCCAAATTAAATTTCAACAGCTTAAAACGGAAAAACTTTTTAAATGCATCAGTTTCATCAGGATTACGCTCTCTAAAATGGAGGTGACTCCTACAATATCAACATTGTTCAATTTGGCATCAAACTGCCAGGCAAAGAACTGTGGTGGCCTACATCATGTCCTGAGACATCACCTTTTGCCAAGCGACTTGTTGGCTTGCTACCTGCACATGTGAACGGCCTTTCATTAAAAGATCTCAGATATCCTTCAGTTAAACAACAGAAACTGACCAATACAACAAATCTACATATGCATATATATATATATATATATATATATATATATATATATATATATAGGTCAATCGGTATAAAATAGCTTATAAACAACAGCTATAACAGAAATCCCCCCAAAAAATGCTTTTGTATAATGAAAAAAGTAGTGGCATGTTTTTTTTCTTCTTCTTGTTTTTGGGGTGGGATTTGTTTTTTTTGCCTAGTGCTGTGTACATTACCTTGTTTTACTAAAAACAGAAAAAAGAAAATCCACCCTCCCTGGTGACCCCACACAAATATAGTGCACTGCAGTGTGATTTTCCTGCTGAGAACATTTGGCCAGCTCTACGAAAGATGTAGTGATAGTCCTTGTAGTGACACCCCTCTCTGCTTGTCTGCATCTTCAGAACACAGAGGGTTAAAGTCAGGCACAAGTGGCTTGAGAATGGCAAGTCCGTCACGCTTCATCTCTGTTGCTCGTTCTCTCTCCACCTCACGCTGGGAGATGCGTTGCAGAGCCACTGGAATTAAACTGCTGCCCGTTTCGCGCTCCACGTAGTCCACTGCTGTTACAACAAGATGCATTTGTCTTTGTCCTTGGCTTCCTTCTTGGGTTTGCGTTCCCCCGTAGAGGGCTGTTTTCCTGGGCTGGGAGAAGCCGTGGCTCCCCCTGCTGAGGCTCCAGCGGCTGCCGCTCGATCCACCTGCTCAGCACCCGCTGCTGGCTGTTGTCCCTGCAGACAGGAGAACAACAAATGAACCTCTTATTTGAACTCTTTCAAACTGACATTAAATGAACATTCACCCCATCTTATTGTGAACGACTCATCCATGCGTACATTTCATTTTTGACCTTTTGACCTATCATTTTTCATGAAAATGTCATAATTCAATCTTCTAGTGAAATGACAGTCTTCTCTCTACTGACGTTTGCAAGCTCGTTTAAAATGCATTAGTGCCCATCCACTTTTAAAAACAATGGAGAATTATTCATTGAAAGTTTGTTTACAAACAAATATTTGCACGTTAAGACTAGAGTAATACACTATATTACGTTCATTGCAAAATATGATATATATGTATATGTAGTCAAACCAAAAATTATTCAGACACCAAATATGATGCAGGACACTATAGTTCATTTATGTAAGTGAGGTTTAGCCTAGAAATCTAGACGCATCCTAGCGGCAGCAAGTGAGGACAGCAAAATAAAGTAAACTGTGACATATTATACCCAAACATTCTTCATACAGTGGACTACCAGTAAATTTATAAAAATTTGGGCCCAAAATTTATTCAGACACTTTGACCTGACCATGTTTTGCCGAAGTGTTTTCTCTTTAATTGCTAAGGTGAACTTTTTACACCACAGACTGAACAAAATTAAGCATTGCTTGGTAATTGGTTTACCTAAATTGCTATTATCTAATTGTGTACTTAAATTTAACAGCTGACAGCAATTCAACCTATTTGATTTGTGAGACAGTCTAACAGAAGGATGGCCAAAACCAGTGAAATATCAACTGATTTGATAACTCTGAGTTCTTGTCATATTTTATTACCATTTTCTAAACTATAGCCAATAAACTGTGATAATGTGAGAAATGTTGAAGGTGTCTCAATACATTTTGGTTTGACTGTGTATTGAAGGGGGTGGATTGGAATCCACTGCTGCTTCAATTTATATGTAATTAGTGATTATAATCAAGGTATTAATCAATATTTTTCCTTCTAAATATCAAATGAGTTGAATGACTTCTCTGGAGATTTTACTTTGTTAGTTACCAGTGTGATTACTAAAATGTTATTTTCATGTATTTTTTAATATCTGTATTTGATATCTGAATGTAGTAACAGTGCTTGCTTATTTAGCCCGGCTTCCAGAAATGAAATAGGGACTTGTTTTGTGTTTGTCTTCAACATGTTAAAACATTTAGGGGTCATTGAAGCCAATAGTTTAAGGGATCATTTCTTTGTTAAAGCCTTGCTTTCCAGTTAGACTAAAGTGTAGCTCTCCTTGAGAGAAAGAACATATTATCTTAATGTTTTGAGAGGACTTTCCTGTTTATAGTTGGAAAAGCTGTGTGTCGGTGTGTGTGTTAGTCTTTTTGGTTATAGGTTAAGGAACCACTGGCATTATTGGAGATTGACTGAGTTGTTGTTCAGGACATGCTGGCGCCCAGCAACCCAAATCTGCGACCTGGAAGGTCACGACGTGCCTAACTTCAGGGTCCGAGTGTCAGCTGCGTAATCGATGGAGATATGCTTTCGTCTATCTGTATATGTGTGGAAAATTACAATGTTTATCTATTTCTTACCCAATCAGAAACTGCAACCTGAAGCAAGAACGTAGCTTAGACCTTGGTGTAGGGCAGGGGTGCCCAACCCTGCTCCTGCCGATCGACTGTCCTGCACAGTTCATCTCCAACCCTAATCAAACACACCTGAAGCAACCAATTAAGGTCTTCAGGATCACTTGAAAATTAAAGGCAGGTGTGTTTGATTAGGGTTGGGGATAAACTGTGCAGGACAGTCGATCGGCAGGAGTAGGGTTGGGCACCCCTGGTGTAGGGTATAACTGCTGTGATCTTTGTAACTGTAAGCGGGGCGGCCTACGCACTCCTGTGTGAGTCTTGAAGCTGACTTCTGCTGAGGAAACTGCAAACTATCTTCAGTAAAACTTTTCTTCAATTATTATAATTCTGACTCCGGGTCATCTTTCAAACATCTGGTCCTTGGGTCCTAAACTGTTAACCCCTAACAGTATATATATATATATATATATATAAGTATTTTGAATGCAAGTTTATTAGGGTAACTCACCTGTGCCTGTGCAGCTGCTGCCGCTTCTGCCTGCGCCTGCTCCTGCTCCTGATAGTACTGTGACGCTCTGCAGTCCTCCTCCTCCTGCAGCTTCTTGGCCAGCTCTAGATCACTGATGCCTTCTGGGATCTGTTCCCAACCCAGGTCTGAGGCCTGCTGCTCCTGCTGCAGAGACAGCGCCATCAGGTAGTCCTACGCATACAGAGGGCAAAACCCATATGATTATTTTTCCATGACCCAAATTGAGTTATTTGGCAGATTGTCCAGGCTGAACAAGAGGATGATGACAGCGTCGTATAATGAGTGTACCAGAATTTATGGTAGAAGGCAATAATACATAGATGTATATATTATATTATATTATTACATGGCTTGGTTGAATTCCAATGTAGAATGCAGTCTGTTATTTCTTGATAACAGACCGCTGCGAAGTATAACACACCGTTGCCATGAAAAACAGAGCGTTGCTATGGACGCGGAACGGACTATTTTCTTTAGCGGAAGAAGTACAATCGTTTTTAAATCAATAAACAACTTTTTAAATCAATATTTTGTGTCAAATTATTTATTTATTTTGTAGGTAGCCATGTAAAAAGCGGGATAATGTATAGCGAGGCGGTTGTTATAGCGAATAACAACCCCTTCAGGCTGATTCAAGACCCCCCTTCAGCCTGTCGGGGTTGTTATTCGCTATAACAACCGCCTCGCTATACATTATCCCTTACTTATTAACAGTAACATTCAAAAGTTTGGGGTTGGTAAGATTTTTTAATGTTTTTTAAAGAAATATCTTAAATAATGCTGCATTTATTAAAAATATACAGTAAAAGACAGAAATAGTTATTTTAAATTGTAAATTATATTTAACAATGTTTTCTATTTTAATATATTTTAAAATTGTATTTATTCCTGTGATGCAAAGCCGCATTTTCAGCATCACTACATATGTCACATGATCCTTCAGAAATCATTCTAATATGATGATTTGGTGCTCAAGAAACATTTCTGAAAATGGTTGTGCTGCTTAATATTTTTGTGGAAAACAGGATACATTTTTTTTTTTGCAGGGTCCTTTGATGAATTGAAACCATTTATTTGAAATATAGATATTTGTACCATTAGAACTGTCTTCAGTCACTTTTGATCAATTTAATTAATCCTTGCTGAATTGAAGAATTAATTTCTTTAAAAACAAAATCCTACTGACCCCAAATTTTTTAACAGTGTATTTATTTATTATATATTTATTTTATGTACTTTTCATGTATACTACTGGTTGCCCTCCCTCCTCTTTTAGTGCAGCCTGAACACTCTGCTAAATAACTCCTTTTGGGTTCCAAAAAATAAAACTCATACACCTTTGGAACATAATGAGCTCGCGCGAGTAAAAGAAAAAAAATTGTGGGTGAACTATTACTCTCTGTAGAGCATTATAATACAGCTTAGCCGGAATCCTTACATTAGTAATGAGCTTACGTTACATTTCATGAAAAAAAGAGTTAGAGTTAGCCCATGACCCATGACCATTTAGTTTACTTAACTAAACACCAATTAGTTTGCTGACTGACCAAATGTTTAGTGTTTAGAGCACGGTGATCTCCAAGCCCTAATAGACACTTCATTATTAAACAGCCAATACAACAGCAGAAGAAAGAAAGGGAAAGAAGGAATGTGTGTTACGTGAGGCACTTTGGTTTGGTCATCAGGCATTAAAGGCTCCCAAAGGCACAGAGGGAGGGTTACACAGAGCTGGAGGAAGGATTTGGGAGCTTTTAACATCAATAATTGAGGAGAGTTTCCAGCGAGCAATGGAGCAGAATTGGTGCTAGAGGACAGCAGTGCACTCCTCTCTCACAGAGCCTGGCTGCGTCTCAACATTCACGGCTCACTGTAACATTAGTCTCCAGAGCTTGCCTTTATCTGAGGGTCACTGTGGCTTTGCACAATCATGAAATCTCTTAGTCACCCTATTTGGTACACACACAGGATATTTCCTGAGTGATTACTTTAATACCACAAATAAAATATCAGGAACTGAAATGTTTAAATGGGTTCTTGATGTCCAGAAGCATAGGAACTATTTCAAAGCCTTGAGGATTGGATCTTTAAAAAGTAATTAATGCCGCAGGGCTGGGCTTCATGCTTTTCATAAGACAAGTACCTGGAAAAGACCCAGAACATTTTATCATGCGTTGAAACATTTTGGGACAAGTAACCACCTGAATTCCCAACTCGCTCTATCTAATATCTGCTTAATGGCATCAAGGCAGGGGTTTTTGTGATAATTCACTGTAATTTATAGCATTTATATATATATATATTTTTTTTTAATATGCACTACTGTACAGCATTCACTCGGATTATGCGACGGCAGTCACCGTACAAGGGCGCCAGTGCGCTCACCACACACCAGCTACAGATGGAGAGGAGAGAGAGTGATAAAGCCAATTCAGTGGATGGGGATTATTAGGAGGCCATGATTGGCAAGAGCCAATGGGTGGAATGTGGCCAGGGCACCGGGGTTACACCCCTACTCTTTACGAGAAGTGCCATGGGATTTTTAATGACCACAGAGAGTCAGGACCGCGGTTTTACGTCTCATCCGAAGGACGGTGTTGCTAGTAATTATTTTTAAACAGTGTCATTTATTTTTGGGAACACAATCAATTGTATAATGTTGTTGTCAAACAGATTAGGAGTTACAACTTTATTTGCAGTGTGTGTATCATAAAAGATTGTGGTCTGCTTTCTATTTTAACAGAAAAGCAAAGCTGAAAGTTCAGCAGCAATTACTCCACTTTGCTGCTCAAGAAACATTTTTTATTATTGTCAATGTTGAACATGGTTGTACTGCTTTATATTTTGTAAAAAATGTGATACATTTTTTTTCAAGATTCTTTGATGAATATAATAAGTTCAAAAGAACAGCATTTATTTGTAACCTGTGGAATCTTTTCTAACAATGAATGTAAAGGTCTTTAGGCCGCGTGTCCACCAAAGTTCAGCACTTGCCGAGAGTTGAAGAATGTTCAACTTTGGGTAAAACGCAGCGCTCATCACTGTCATTTTTTACCCAGCTGTCCAATCACAGTGGAGGAGGGGCGGGACAAATACCACACCAACCAACCGCCACATCCTGCTTGTACAACGTCAACAGATGACAACATGCAGCATAATAACGGAACTAAATAATGTAAAGCAAGAGCAAATACTTTACATTGTATTGACATTTTTATATAGAAACAATACATACAGAAACAAACTATCTGAAATGAGATCCTAGTAACACGCCTCAGCTGAAGAGAGAAAAAAAATTGCGCTGCCAAATGCCTCTCAAGCGCCCACAGCTAGGCGTTTTCAGCTGGATAAAAAACCTTTGGTGGACACACGGCATTACTGTTACTTCTGATCAATTTAATGTGTCCTTGCTGAATAAAACTATTTATTTCTTAATAAAACTAGTAATTTCTTAATACTAAATGACTGAAATTACACTCACAACTTCATCAACCCCAGTGAATAGTGTGACATCTCACTGTATGAGCTTTCTCATAGTGGCATCATGCAAATGTTCTTTCACAGACGTCAACCTAAGAAACAATTACAGTACTCAGTGTTTATGGCTGAATAAAACGTAGCACTCCTGAGGAGTGACTAGTCCTGACCTGATCGATCTGGTCCTGCTGACCACGGTACACCGTTTCCGGGTCAGAGGGCGGCCTCAGATGAAACTCTGAGTCGCAGAAGTTCCCATCTCCGTCAACATTATGCAGACTTTCCCAAACCACCTTCTCCTCAGTGAGAAACCCCTGATCTGTCACTAGCAAGTACAGCTGGGCCTGAGGAACACAGAGAGGGCATTTATAAAAACACTTCAGCGGCCTAAAACACTCTCGTCCATCAATCTTTCAGCACACACAGACCGAGCAGCAGTGGTGTCAAGTTCTGAAGTGTGTACATGAGGATCATGGAAGAGTTTTATCTGTGGGTGAAGTGTATCCTGCTGTTACAGAACAACTCCACTTCCTCCAGATAAAAGACAGAGGCTCTACAGTCTCCCTGATAAGACAGCTGGTGGTTATATAGTCAACATCCAAAACAATTCAAATTCTCTGTGACTCTCACATTCAGTTTAGCCCTGAATTAGTGATTGATATATAATTTTATAACTAAGATATATAACTAATAAAATATTAATTCAAACAAACTATAAAAGTGAACAAATATAAACAAAAACTAAATAGAAATATACATTTTTGTATTTTCAATGAATTCTGGATGGTTTGAATTAATCTCCCGAGCCTGACTTTTGATCATAGGTATATTCTGTATAAAAATCCTGTTGATGTTGCTGAAAAATATATGCCAGTAGTTACAATTTTACTGCTAATTATAGTAGAAATTGCGAATTATGAGTGCATTTCACTGTCAACATGTATTAGTTTGATTTGTAGTAGTGCATTTGATGGATCAAACACTGAACAGACTTTGCAGGGTTTTTTTTACTTTATATTGTTTTAAGATGTTTCTGATGTCTTGTGGTGTTTTTAACATATGCAGATAGTATAATCTGTGGTGTGTCATATGTGATGAAAACAAAAACTATTAATAGCCTAATTTTTTAACTTTACAAACATAAAAAAAAAAATAATAATAAAAAAAAATAATAATAATTTGACTGCATATCAGTTTACTTGCATGTGATTATAGGCAGACCTTGACCTTTCAAAGATGCCAAATCGTGGTAATTTGGTATCCCATATTTATAGTCTTCACAGTAGCAGTTTACATTTCTGTTGTTCGCCACTGGGGGGCACCAACATACCCTCTATAGACAATTTCATTTACTTATAGGAGTGCTTATTCACAGCAGCACAGAGCCATCTTTCAGCATCCATCATCTCAAAACGCTGCAGAAGTAACACTTAAATGTAAACACCTTAAATTTGGTCATAGTGCTGAAGTGATTGTTCCTGAAGAAGACACACAGTTCTCCCTCCTGTACGGTAGAGGTGAGTTCGCACAGGCCGTGGTATGTTAGCTGAGTCGCTGTGCTGTTCAGAAACTGCTCTGCCACAAATCCTGGAAAAGAAAGAGGCAGTGGTGGAGACACACATTAATACCTCTCTGACACACACAATACAATACAAAATCATTTTATGAATGTGAAATCTTGCTCTCAACCCTAGCTCTCCTTGGCACATCACAATATCTGATTCGTAAACAAGCCTGATCGTTTCACATAATTCCGTTCGCAAAATAGTTTTGAATGATTAGTTCACGAACCAGACTGATTTCACTGACTCAATGATCCGGTCGATCACGATCCATGACGATTGTCAGTGAATAACGGCTTCTGTTTTGGTCCGTTTCTCACACAAAGCCTTCGGAACACTTGGAATAATGTGTATGAGTCATATGGACTAATTTTAGGATACTTTTATGCTACTATATTTTTAAGTCTCAACCTCAATTCATTGTAGCTTCAAATTTCTCCAGACAAAAGCAAGTAAGTCATACAGGTTTGAAACAACAGGATGAATAAATTAAGAAAAAAATCACGATTGAGTGAACTACTCCTTTAAACACACTCGCTGAAACTATATAATGCACAAAAATAACACAGCCTGACACATGCAGACTCACGTATGCTTGTACAGGGATAGAGTGTAAGTGGCAGAGGCAGAAAATCAACTGGAGAGAAAAGGGCACATATCAGTGCAGCAACAGAGAACAGACAAGACTTACAGAAAGAGAGAGAAAAGATGGCGAGGATGATATATTTAGACACAAACACTAAGAAAAGGAGAGAGGGTTTCAGACAGATAAAAACTAAAAGGAAGAAGGGTGCTTAAATGACACTCTGATAGTTGTTTATCTGAATGATGCAAACACTATTCAGGACATAGAGAAATGTATCCCGAGACATTAATACATCCAAATGCATGACACCCAGTCATAAGGGGAAATGCTACGGATGAGCACTTGCATTCTGTAAGAAGAGGCCTGGATGAATGTGTGAAAGGAAAAGACAGATAAAAGCAGTGAATACCCACCTTCCCCGGCCAGCTCGCTGTTGTCTGACTGCTTACAGCTGATTATCTTCTCCACCAACTGGTTATAGCTGCAGTTCCCCACTGCCTTCACTATATCAGCCATCTACAGAGAGCCATAAAAAAGAAAGACAATATGCCGGTCAAAATATTAGCATGAATGTTTCTTTTTATAAGGGCTATCAATTTAATGTGTTCATTTAATCAATCAATTTAATCTGTACATAACGTACCTACAAACCGCAGCACGTTTTTAACAGCTGAAATGTTTTTAACTTGATACGCCATTGTGAAACCATGATGCTCAATGCGTAAAAAAAACAAACATTGACTGACAAACTCAAATGAATAGATTGTTGTTGTAGCCCAGTGATGAGCTTATCTCCACTGATATGGAACTAAAACCAACAATATACTGATTTTAAAGCCACTTTTAGTGAAGTCTACTAAAGAAAATGTAAATAATGTGTATCTTAATTTGAGGGGTTTTCTTAGCAAGTACTAATATGTGCAATTATTTGCAATTAATTGGATAAATTAGCATTTAATATATTTATAAATATGTATTATTAAATCATCTTTGCCATTTTGTAATTAATTATTTTAATGTAATTATTTATTGATAGACAGTCCTTTTGATTTTTTTACTAAAGCTGCTTATGCACTGCATATAATGTATTTGTGAAACTGAGCATATAACTACAGTAGAATAAGATTCTGAAATTAAAGCCCACATGCAGACCTGTGGGTCGACCAGCCATCCGTGGTAGAGTGGGATATCCAGCAGGTCGAAGACGATGCACTCGGGAGTGTACTCGAATACCCGCACATCTGTAAACTTAACGTTTACATCCAGTCCTGTCTGCAGTTTATGCAGCACCGCCATAGCATCACTCATATTCTAGAGATTAGAGAAAGAGAGAGAGAGAGAGCAAAGGAATTATAAAGGCAAATACAAAAACAATGAGGGAATAGTAACTTCTTTTCTTTCTTTTTTTTTACACAACAAATGCATGCATTTCTGTTAAATGTCACACCCAATGAATTGTCTCACTACCCCGAGCAGGAAAAATCTCATAACTCTAGACTAGCGCCTAAAGAGCTCGAAACACCCAGAGTTCACCTCCTTTACTTCCGGTCTTTCTGTTTTGATCATAATGACCCTCCACTGACTCTCAAACACAAGCCACTGCAAGACTACAAACTACAGCGCAGTTCAACAGTTAAAGTGTGAAGTTGAACGTGTGTGCGTGTGTTCGGCATTTTATATTACGTTCCAGATCCTATGATAATAATAATAATCTGTCCAGCTCTCCACTCACTTTTAAGGACTCACAGTATGACCATCTGTTATGCTGATCGGTCACAGCACAAAAAAATGAGTTTGTGTGGACAGTTGTTGGGATTAGAGCTTGTAACACAACCATGTATCAACCACATGATACATCAAACCCCATGAATCCCTAGAAACCAGTGAGATTATCTTTGCCCTTCTGTCTCTGGGAGATTTCTGCCCTGGCCATTTCCTGGTTTTACAAGGGATTTCCTTGCACTTTCACTTAATTCAGTCCCATTCACCGGAATTCTGGATTTGATTTAAAACGTTCCAGTTCTGGAAGCTGACTGGTCAACAGCATTCAGTGTTGTCTTTATTCATTACAGCGAGATGGTCTTTCTGCTGGGCCTTAGGCCTGTCGCACCTCCAGCGGTGCCTGTGGTGGACTGTGCATGGCAGGGGCGTCCTCTTCCCTGAGGCAGGCCTAAACCTGACCGCATACTGCATGGTTTTGCTGCAGGGTCTTCAGCTGGGGGCCACCGCTCATTGACGTTTCGAAACGCCCTTTAACCCAGAACATCTCCTGGTGGCGGGGCAGTGAACAGGGACGTCTCCCTGACACCCCCTGCAGCAAAACCTAATTGGATGTTACTCCCCAAGCCTTGTCTTGTCGTTTCAGCCAGAGCCAGTGGCTTGTTTCTCAGCTTCCTCAGAGAGCTCTTTGGTGGATCTACACAGTGTGGCTCCCCGCAGTCCCAGGTCCTTGAGCAGGCGTGATGTTGATCTGCCCACAAAGCCTCTGGCTCACACCTCCACCGGTTGAACAGTTGTCCATAATATCTAAGTATAATTAATAATCTATTTTAGTAATTATACACATTTTAAATGTGCTTTTATTTTTATATGATCAGTTATCTTTTATCTAATTTTGTTATTGTGCCTTTGTCATTTTTATTACTTTTTTATTTCAGTTTTAGGTTTAGTCATTTTAGTAGCTCAAACAATGGCAACATTTCTAATTTTCATTTAAGTTTTTTTTTATTTATTTTTTTAGTTTTCCTCAAATATTTATATTTTATTTCAACTTCAATCGAAAACTATTTTTAATAGTTTTAGCTAACAAGAACACTGACAACGTTCCAGCTGTGCTAAAAGCATTCTAATAGAAATCTGTGTAACTGTTTTATAAAAGGCAATAAGGCAGTTAAGACCATCCTAAATTGTGAACAGTCAAAGGGGTTGCTAACAAAAAGCCTGTATCTGTGACTTTATTCATGATAGAAGTTTTTCAGATTAAGCCATTTATGACTCTCACTAGATCCCATTTCACTTTCATTCATTTTCACTTTGAAAACGTAAAAAAACGACAATACGTCCCAAATCCAGTGTTTGGGATCCAGAAATGTATTTACTAAAATGTGTGACTCTCATTGTTTTGTACACAGACAGGATCAGATCAAATACTGAAGTCAATCCTCTTCTAGCTATAATCTTGATTAATGCCTAGAACGATAGTGACAGATAATGATAATTAAAATGAAGACTTTTTGTTTTATGTCTTCAATGATTAAATTCTAAACTGCATTTCAGGCAACTCACACTGCTTTCATCCTCTTAGAACATATCAAGAGAACAAATTTGGTTTTGACTTAAAATTTCAAGTAGTCATTTCCGATTTAGACAGCAGTCCATCTTTGTCGTACTCGAACTGTATTTAGCACTCGAAACGAGACAAAACCTGACAACCATATTCTGACACCGAGTGAGCACAGCCTTCATCTCACCTTGACTCCGATCAGAATAGCACAGGTCATCATCTCGCAGCTCAATACCAAAGTATGATGTTTCCAAACCAACACTAGACACCTTTAGAGAACTGCCGAGTCATGAGTCCCAGTTCTCCTGGAACACGAGCCAGGATGAATCAGTGTGGCACAGGCTGACCCGATGGCCAGTGGGTGGTTGAGAGCATGTAGAACTGGCACCGGGGTCAGATGAGCGTAAACAGATTAGCCAAGACCTATCCACCCACAGCTCCCATTCAGTCCGGTTGAGCCCAGTACCGCTTCCAACCCCCACCCACGCCCAGCCTGTGTGTGGCCCGGCTCTGTCCCCGTGCCCCTGCCAGCGTTTCTGATCCACTCCACTGCCCTGACCCACTTTTCCCAGCTCTTTTACTCTCGCTCCAGTGCAGCAATATTCACTGAGATGGCTATAAAAGCTTTAATACAATCAAAACATCTATTAGACTGAATAACGGCTGCTAAACACAGTCAAACCTGAGTGATGTTAATACATGCACTGTTTGCACAGGCTAAACACACAAAGAGAGAAGACAGGCCCATTAAAGTTCTTCCGGACCTTTTGTGTGTGTGTCCCTCACTCTCTCTTACTGCCAAAAAAGCGCTTCACTAACTGTCAACACACACACACACACACACACACACAGAGCCTGGCCAAAGACAGTCAGCTGACCTACAGTGTAAAGAAACAGCATTATTCAAGCATGAATGAAGCGCAGTTAAACTCTAAACGATAAGTACATTATAAAAACTGAACCTAGATCAAAACACAAGCACAAAGCAAAATCTAATTTAGACAGCAGTAGAAGAGCAGTAAAGGAGCGTGAATCCAGTCAGCCTCCACCTACTCCAATAAACAAGAACACACACTCGGGAACATCAGAAACATTGTTGTCTTAATCCTCACATCCTCAAACTCACATACAAAATAGACTCGACTTTGAACTGCTTGGAAGTGAGATATTTTAAAATGAATATATTATAATAGCAATTAAAAGAGACTCACATTAACAATATTATAAACTATTTAATAAACTATTAACATACTGGGGGAATATCAAAAAGACTGTCAAGAACCTGATGTTGGGGTCATAATTTATCCCCAAAACAACTGGGAAAATTTTGAAAATATATATAATAAATTACCTTTCAAAAGTTTGGGGTCAGTAAGATTTCTTTGTTTTTGAAAGAAGTCTCTTGTCCTCATTAAGGCTGAATTTATGTAATGAGAAATACATTAAAAAAAGTAATATTGTGAAATATTAAACTTTAAAATAAAATAAAGGTAACCCCTTATATGGCAAAGCTGAATTTTCAGCATCATTATTCCAGTCTTCAGTGTCACACATGATCCTTCAGAAATCATCCTAATATGCTGATTTTGTGCTCAAAAAAACATTTCTTATTATTATCAATGTTGAAAAACAGTTGTACAGCTTAATATTTTTGTGGAAAGCATGGCACATTTTTTCATGATTCTTTGATGAATAGAAATATTTATTCGAAATAGAAATCAGCTGCAACAATAAAATTCCTCTACTGACATGTTTGATCAATTTAATGCATCCATGCTGTATAAAAGTATTAATTTATTTAAAAAAAATTTTACAAATAAAAAAATACTTTTGATTGGTAGTGTATGTTTTTTTTGCCCATAAATTGGTGTGGCTACAGCCTCTAACTAGCCTTAACTGACAATCTTACCATAACTGACCTGAATAGATTCTAGAATATAGACAGATTCTACAATAGATTATTATTATTGTAGTACAATAACTAATTGGCATTCTAACCTGAATTCAAGGTCGTGATAAAATGGAGTCAGATAAAAGCTTAATTGGAATCAAATTACTCCACGCGGAAAATACAGTAACACGCAGTAAACCTTCACCCGCTTATCAGACACTGTCGTTGGACCGATTGGGCAGGCCTACAGTAACGAAAATCATATTCTATACAATTGTTGTTGTTTTTTTTCTCCAGTATTTATTTACTGCATTACGGTAATTAGAATTAGACTCACATTTTGGTAATGATAATTGGGGGTAAATCATTATTTGCTAAATATGATTTTTCCTCTTTTGATTTGGGGCTGAAATATGACTCGTTAATTTTTGACAGGCTTTGTGGTGTAATAAATATTATAAACAATCTAATAAAGAGAAAGCCCAGAACATGCATCCCATACCAGCCATGTGTGAAGAGAAATGAGCCATCTCTCTTGACCCGATCTCCTTACATGCCAAACGCTGTACAGCAAACAGCTCTATAAAAGGTTCATACTCTCTCAATGCAACACAATGATGATATTTACTCCTGCCATTATATAAACAGTTGGATCCAGACAGAAATGGACCATTTTTTCACAATTCCTTTAATTCATTGGTGATTCCATGCATATTTCCTGCTGGGATGGATGGGTGTTGATCTAGATGACTAACACAGCTTGTTTCCTAAAAGTACTGCAATGCCACAGAGAATAACTGGCTGTTTAATGACAGAGAACCAAGCCATGCTCTCTACAAGAACAAAGGGATATTTTGAGAAGAGATGCAAGAATGTGAGAAAGATATCTTTCTGTCTAAGTGTCTACATGTGTCTTGGCTAATGTCTTCTCCCCTGTCAGAGCCTTAGGCCTCACCTTTCACTCCTCGTTCTGAGTGTTAGCACTGCACCACCACACAAACACACTATGTATGTAAACAGACTGGCTATCTTCGATAGACTTCAATTCTGTGAGTCACAAGCAAAACTGCTGTTTCTGTTACCTGTTCGTAGTTCAACCGCTGAGCCTCTGAGATCTCTTTTGGCTTGGCTTCAAGGATATAGTCTCCTGTTGTGATGGAGTGAAAGCAAGAAAGAAAAAGAAAGGGAGGGTTAGTGAAAAAACATTTCAGAGACAGTGCACTTATGGAAAACACATGCTCACAGGAGACATCACTCTCCTCTTCACCCTGTTGCAATTAACAAACTGTCTACATATGGTAATAAACCAAAAGCAGTAGATATATACAACCCCAGCCATTCTGTATTTACAGCTTTAGTGTGAATGTCTGTCAATACTGTGGCAAGACAGTGATTGGAGCCTACCTGTTTTAGTGGATGGGCCTACAAGGTCAAACTAGCATGTTACAAAGTTTGTTTACATGTGCATTTGTAAGAGTTTTTGTGTTGTTGAGCAATAAAATTACATATTAAAATTCATGTACAGTATATACAAATAGACTAGAGGCAAACTGAAATCTGTTTAATGTGTATACATGTGGGGCAAAGCCGAGCGAGCAACAATAGCATTATGTAGGTCTGTTAGTCCGACTTCACAAAAAACAAACTACTATGCTTTCAACCAGACTAGAGCTGTTACATGACGCTGTAAAAAGACTATTGATTTCATCAGGCTGAAATACAACTTAAAGTGCATGTAAACATACTCGGAGGTGGTCAAAGATGCAAATATCACATTTGTAGTGTAAACGTAGTTGTAGTGCAGTTACCTTAGTGAAATTTCAGCAAAATTTCACGACAAAAGTTCCACTGTCCAATGTCAATAATGTAGTGATGTGAAGCACGGGTCATACAGAAGTCTCTTTTAAACCAAACAGCTTTCTATTGGTCAACAAGGTGAATTTGTGAGACAAATTTGAACCCAGCGTGAAACCTTTCGTCCTTAAGTTCCTATTGAAATGACTGGATTTCGACTGAAAATTCACAGAACAATGGTAAATGCGGCTGTACAAATGTATTCTTATTTGTGAATGACTGTCTATTCATGTAACACATCATTGTGCCAAAACAGTTTTAAAACATTGCTTGCTAGATACACTTTAAACAACTGTTACTGTCCGATCCAAAAATATGGTATGCAAATGTATGTTAATACAGGTGTAAACAGTGAGACTGTCAAGGAAATAATGTACAGTAATGTATTGTCAATGTACACTTTCTTCTATTCTATATCTATTTTAAAAAATATATGTATACTGCGTTAGACTAAACTGGGAAGGGTCACAGCAGCACTTGCATATTGTTGTCCTATTGTTAGTTTAATTGCTTCTATTGTTCTCCTCATTTGTAAGTTGCTTTGGATAAAAGCGTATGCTAAATGATTAAATGTAATGTAAATGTAAGTAGGGCTGCACGATTAATAAAACCAAAATCACAATAAGGCTTAGTGCGGTTATCAAATTGCAAAAGTCAGGGCTCCAAACAAAAAAATCAATTAAGGAGCCAATGGCTCCTATAGGGGAAAAAAACAGGCGCCAAATAATTTTTTTAAGAGCCACATAACAATGCACCTACTTTTAGTCACCCTGTTGTGTGCATGTCTCTCCTCTTCTTACAGTTTCAGCATTTTCATCTAGTTAATGTTCTGGGAACTGGAGCTTATTTGGTAACTGAATGTCATTTCCGACTTATGAACTATTTCATAAGTTCATATTTTGGCGCTTTCACCCAGTGAAATGTTCACGCAAAGCATCTCATTTCATGACGTTAACAAAACAAATGAAGCGATAGGCTGGGCGATATGGCAAAAATATCATATCACGATTTTTTTCAGGAAAATCACAATTCACAATTTTATCACGATTCTTTTTTATTAGGGCCCGAGCACCGATGGTGAGAGGACCCTATTGTTTTGTTGGTTTTACTATTTTGTGACTGAGCATTACAGCCAAACTAATGTCCATATTTTAAAAACAAAGCCTTAGGTAACAAAATATAAAATAAAAAAAGAATGGCAGAAAGGGGTGAAGATAAAAAGTGTAGTCATTATTTTCTTTGTTATTAAATATTAAGATCAAAGATAAACATTACACATACACAACTTAATATACAAATGAAATAAAGAGTGTTTTGTTTTCAGCTACAGTAGGTGTATTTAACAGTAGCATTGAAGAAAGTAATTAAATTAACAAATATAAAAATAAAACAAAACATAGACTTCACTGTATAAATTATAAATTGATACTTATTAAAGCTACTATTGAAGTTATCAGTCAAGAGCAGTGAGTGATTTTCTCTTTACATTTTGTTGTTTCATTAACATTAAAGGGATAGTTCTCCTAAAAATTCAAATTGTCATAATTTACTCTCTCAAGTTGTTTTAAACTTTAATAATTTTTTTTTCTTATGTTGAAAATAAAAGTTATTTGGACGAATGTGGGTAACCTAACAGTTGATGTACCCCAGTGACTTCCATAGTATATTTTTCTCCTTTGGAAGTCAAAGGGGACCAGCTACTGTTTGGTTACCCACATTCTTCAAATTATTAATATTAGAAAATATTAGAAGGAAATTAATACAGTTTTGGAACAACATTAGAGTGCGTAAATGAGATAATTTTTATTTTTGGGTGAACTATCCCTTTAAGGACAAGCGGCAGCGTGTTTACAATTGCTACTGTCTCTTTAAGAGCTGAGCGCGACACGTCTAATGTACACGCATTTGACAAGCAGATTTTCTCTCAATTTTCTCAAGTTTGCTTTCACTTTAGACATAACCGACTTTGTTTATGTAGTCCAGTATCCAGGCGCTGGTAGACAGGCTTTTAGTGCATGTGAGCTTCACATGTACGCGGCGCGCTGAGAAACACACACACACGTTAGAACAGCGCATCAGCAAGCGAATTAAATGTTTAACCGACAAGGCATTAAAGCACATGCAAATTATTAACTTTTGTGAACTGCAGCACTGTCCCGTTCCGCTGCGTTAACATTTTATGTGAATATACGTCGCATTGTTCAGTATGTTGGGACAGAGGCGCCAGAACAGCGACTGATAGAATGCACGATTCTACGATATTTCTTCAAAAGCAGATCGTGGAGACATTTTAATCGTCCACGATCAAAAACCTTCATATCGCACACCCCTACGATAGGCTACTGGTTATAAAACATGCACGTAGGATGCAAATTTTACAATCAAAGGGAGTAAATTTGTATTGTCGCCAATGGCGACCTTGGCAGAAATTTCACTCGCAAATAAATATTTTTGGTCGCAAATGCGACCATTTTAGTCGCAGTTTGGAGCCCTGAAAAGTGGTGATTTAAAGGGATGGTTCGGAGTAAAATCAACCTAGGGTCCTTTGCACCATGACCTCGAGCCAAACACCCCCCCAGAAGCTATTTTTCCCTTGGTCGAACATTATTAAAGTTAGAGCTTATTTAGAGAAATCAGCCGAATGGCTTAGTGCAGGCGCTAATGGATCCAAGGATGCATCTCGTAAATTACCCCACTAATAAGTACAAATAGGTTCTGTACTCATAAAATGAGGCATTGGAAAGTTTGTAAGTACATCAGGAGTTTATTTAAATAACACTTGCCTGATGGCTAACGCTACCGCTAACCCGGAAGTCTACGTCACTTTAGTGGTTTGGGAAAAGCACGTAAAAGTCCTGGCAGAAAGCGATGCATAAGGATGTAGTGTAAAAAAATGTAGTGTAAGCTTGGCACTATGTTCTTTCACATGAGCAGCTCATTATCCGCGGGTGTTTGCGGCGACTCAGAGCAGCATCTACTCTGAGTTTGAGTCATTTTAACGTGCATCTTTTTTTCCTGTCAATTAAAAGTTTGATGGTTTGACGTTTGAAAATTAAGAAATGATCACAGTAGTAATATTTCTTATTTTCATTCATTATTAATAATTATTATTTTTGTTGTTATTATTCATTTAAAAAATGCATTTCAACTTTTCCCCAAATGGTCTAGTGGTACAAGGAACTGACCTCAAAACAAGTAGTTTCAGAATTCAATTCAACATTTAGTTTGACCTCTACGCAAGTTTTATCATTGTCCTCCTTTTATTGTCTTGTCCGGACTAACTCTCCTGCAGATCAGTGAAGCGGGCTGGAGCAGAGCGAGAGGGCAGCCATGGCTGCTGGCAACCTGGCAGACATGATAAGAACTGACCCTGGGTTTTGCTCTAATACAGGAGCACCTGTCATCCGTCTCATTAACATTCTGAACACACATACAGCTCAAGGTACAGGAGCATCGCTCGACTGTACTGACCATTAAATCAAGGCCAAATCACTGCAAATTCCATTCCAGAGCAGTCTATTGCTATTGATCACCACATACTTGTCACCTTTCAAAGCTTTCCAGTGACTTATCATTGTACTAATAATTCAGCGACACCGAATTATATGGTTGCACCAGCCATAGCTCAAAACAAACAAGTTCAAAATGCCAGAGGAAGCCTAGATGTTTCTGCTCTGACAAAGCACGAACGTGTGAGAGAGAAGCGTGAAGCTCGGCTGTTTTATTTTCGGCCCACTCCCTCAGACTCCAGCTTCCTCTGATCAGTGCCAAGAATGCGGCCCAGCACAGGCAGGTTCATTTGGGCTACTTTCGTTTATTTTTGCTTAGCAAAAACACTTTGTTCCAACTCCCGCCTCTTCATTTCTCTTTCAGTTCATCTCCAGCTGATCTCTTCCTCAGTCAATTTCTTTGTCTCTCCCATACCAGGCCTCTCCTTTAAACAGAACCCATTAAAAAGCTTCTGCTGCTGCTCACATGGCTTTGCTGCTCTCATTCACTTTATAACATCAAGCTGTAAAGGGATAGTTCAGCCAAAATGAAGATTTTGTCATTGTGGTCTCATATGGCTCCAAACCCGCATTACTTTATCTTCTGTGGAACACAAAAAGAGTATTGTACTTGCTGCACTTTTTCATGATAATAGCCAGCATGGAGATGAGACATTTTAACATAAAAATGTACCATTATATATCATAAAAGTGGTCCATATGATGGCGTGTGCCATATTTTGAAGATTGTGTGAGTAACAGACTGATATTTAAATCTTTATATACTCGATAACTCTCAAAACTCTCATGAATAAGTTACAGCCAATTTCTGCCAAATAACAACTTTTTTGGGGGGTCTGATTGTGACACAAATTTAACATCAAAAGAAAAGTATGCACAAGAATATGCCAACTTTTATGGTGATTTTGCATTCGTTTTTTTGAAGCTGGAAAGCCTCAGTCTCTTTTCACAGAGCGACCAGGTGAATTCTTTCAAAATTATTCTTGTGTGTTCCACAAATAAATAAAGTGTTACAGGTTTGGAATAACATCAAGCTGAGTAAATGACAGAATTTTCATTTTTGACAACAGGGACAATAATGAGACAAATCAAAGTTTCCCCAAGTCTTACATTTTCATGCTACAATTGTCTTTTTTTTTTTTTTTTTGATGAACAATTTATTCAGGCCACCAAAAACATATAATGACAAAAATCAGTCATCAGGGTTTGGCCAAATTGTTTTGATGCTAATAAAATTAATTACACTTCTGTATCAATTTAATGCATTGAACACTGATCAAGCCTTTAGTGTAAAAAAAACTTATTGGGTTACTTGAGAAACATACTATAGTAGATGCTCGGAAACTGAACAGTAACTGAAGTGCATGCTTTGATCAAATCAGATAAGACAGTGCAGTTGACAGGGTTTGTTCACGGGCCACTGACTTTGCCTGGAAATAAAACACTAACAGTGCCGTAAAGTACAGCAGAGGAGAGTGAGATAGATGCTGTCTAATGGAGTTAAACAGCTTACTGCACCTAGGGAAGAGAAAAGCAATTTACAGATGCCTGTGTAGCTAACCATGGATGTCTCATAGAGCGAAAGTGAGTATGCTTCTGAATAAATGCAGCTCTAAGCTATGATGGGAGTACCTCAAAAGGAACATTCAGAAGGTCAAACATTCAACAGCAAATGTAAAAAGTACCCAGCTGGCACACTCTCCATCTGACACGTTTTTTATCTAGGGGATTTCCGTTTCTGTGTCAGGCAGGCTTTAAATCACATGGATGTGTGTGCTTATCAACAGCTCTGCAAATATGAGGAATACTTCAGAGTGGTCTCTAGACAGACAGCTGGGAATGGGGTGTTGGCCTTCAATGAAGTCAAGTTTTCCAAGCTGCAAAACGGACCCTGACCAGCTTCAGGGGGTAGTGTTTCTCACCTGAAGCTGTTGTACCCTTGTCACTTGTATCTTATTATGATGATGATGCATGCTCTCCCATTTTATTGCAAGTTCAGTCAAGAATGGGGAATTATTAGAAGAAACGATTATTATATACACATTACATATAATACAAAAATACATTTAAAATTAAATAACATTATCAGGCTTTCTAAACTTAACTTGAACATTTTGTGTATCTTTAACCACACCGTCTGCCATACAAACACACATGCTTAATAAATACTCTTATTCTTAGTGGATAAATGTCTTGCATACAAAAGTTTGTCAAGTTTTAAAACTGAAAATATACACCAAAGTGACCACACCTATGTAAGGAATGACATTTTGAGACCACATCCTCTGCGGTCACAACCACAGCACTTTATGAGGGTGAGCAAGGCACAAGCTTGCAAAGTTCATAAAGTCGAGACTTTCCAGAAAGATTTCAAACGAAGCACAATCTGAATCCAGTAAAGATCACCCTGATTAAGGCTCATTAGCCGCAACGTGTCGGTTTTTAATTGCCTAAGCCATAATGAAATCAAGGCTTTTTATATACATTTACTTTAACTCTCGAGTGTGCCTTGGCTTGATTTGTTTTTATGAGTCGCATTTTCCTTAGATCCAGAGAGCACCGGGACACGGATTTTTACACCCCGTGCAGCGCTTTTTTGCACTCCTTGTCTTCTGAATCCAGTAAAGATTGTGCATTTTATAAATCGCTTGTGATGTTCCGCTTTGGATAAAAGCATCTGCTAAATGACTAAATGTGTTTGTAAAGGTCTTTAAGGAGTGATAAGAGAAACCACTGAACATACATCGACCTCTGAACAACACCTACAGTGCTCATATCTAGATTCATCTCATACTTGGCATTTCTGGAATGTGTGAGGCTAAATAAACCTTTTTTTCTTGAACAATCTGCTTTTACATTCCATCACTGATATTTAAGACTAGTGGACAAGATGCTTTTAAACTATTAAACACTTTTTTAAAACTAGTAATAAAAAAGCTAATGCAATGGTGAGAAACTGAGGTCCAAGCAACTGTCTCACTGCAGTAATGCAACACTTCTGTGTTCAAGGTCAACATGCCACAGTGGAAATAGGGATCTGGATTCTGTGACGTTACAAGAGGACGAGCCCTCGGGTATTTCCCTGATCTGGTGCTGTCCATCAGCACCTGAAGACATATCACATTTTCTGGTTCTCTGATGTTTATCAGGCTGTTTATCGAACGCACAACAGAGTCTAATTTGATTTACAGACTAATGTTATGAATAGAAAAGCTCAGATTTTCTCGAAGAGGTACATGCAGAAAATAACCATATGTTGAAATTACATTACACAATCCTATAATTAGGATGACATCCCTAGCTTTTGCATGATTCCTACTATAATTTGGTGTCCTATGGTGGATAAATTTAAATTTTTGGGAACGAACTAGCAATTAGTGACATGAAGCTGCAGAAAGAAGTAGACAGAAAGACTTTAGCATAGCTTTCCCTATTATAGTGTTGTCAGCGAGCCCACCATACTTTGCATCACTCTCTACATCTTTTTTTTAATTAGCTCTTCAAATGAAATAAAACCTGAAACATCTTTCTTCTACTGAACCCTCCATTGGATAGATACTGTGTCAACAAGACCACATAAAGAGTCCACATTTATAATGCATATGAAATGCTTACCCAGATATTCCATCAGCTGCTCTGCCGTTATTATCTCCATCATAGGTGGCAGCTTGACCTGTGGCAAAACCAGAGAGAAATCATTTAAAAAGCAGTTTAAATGACAAATTGCTCATGGTCATATACAAGGCCTCTTATCCTTCGACAATGATGCTATGTAACACACATACATAAGGGTTACTAATGGTGTTGAAATGGCCTGCTGTATCAGCATAAATGCACTATGAGAAGATTGAAGGAAATAAAACAGGCATCATCTTAAAAACAGCCTGAAAGTGTCTATCATCTCCATAAGATGCCAGTGGCTTTTAAAGCAGTCACAGCTGAAAAACATAGTGCCTCTTTTTTTCAAGATGAAAGACTGAGCACTGAAATAGCGCCTCGTGTGCCTGCCAACTCACTGTCAAAGCCAATAATTAAATGTCATCTTCATAATACAAATGAGTCCAAGGCTGAAAGCCAGAAGTTACTGGTGTGTCTGTCAAATGACTGTTTAGGATGTAACCATGATACTGGTATGCGTCTACAAATAAAGGGGATGTTATTTAAAAATCTGGAGATAGAGAGACAAACCTGAAGATGAAAACAGAATTTCAAGTCAATCTCAATTAACTTTTCAAATGCTATTTTTACAATTTGTTTAGTCAAATATGGACTATAGTTTAATAAGTCACCATTCATTAACAATTAATGAAATGTAAAAAATATATATAAAACCAGCAGTGTTCACACTGTGATGATGCGTTTCCACATTTATCAACATCAACGTGAATATTTTCAATTTTTTCATTTAACAAAATTTTTAACGCTATACTTTGTGTTATATACCATATATATGTTATATGGCAGTACATTACATAAGTGAACACTGCTGAGAGGGTTTTTAATACAATGGCAGAGGGAGTGACAGCAAAGATCACATCATTTTCTCTACAAACTGCTGCGATCAATCTCTCTATATTCGTTCCATTTTTTGGAAAGTCGTGGAAACGTTGTAATGATTTTTTTTCTTTTGTTATTTGAGCAAATGGAAATAGAAAAAATAATATTTGCTGTCATCTCCCATTCACCACTATAGAAGTTTACGCAATTATGACGACTTCCACTTCTGAGAAAACCAGAAATGTGAAAAGGGTCCATATAGTACTTGTGGTTTTTATATGGACTTTATATTGACACTTTTACCTTTACTAACAGCTTGCTGTGCAAGCTGCATTGTAGTTTGTTTTATCACTCAAGCAACTTTAGATATTATATTTTGTACCCATTCTGTTGGACTTTCTAAATCACACGCATACTGTCCCATACCATCACTAAATAAAGTAAGTATATATTATTTATTAATAACTTTGTAAACAGCATTACACAGTGGGTCAAGAGATGTCAACATGGCAGCTCCCATGAGAGGGCGACCCGCACTGTGCAGAATAAAACATGTCTAGAAGACAAACATGATAGGTTATCCTTAGTGTTCTTCATTTTAATCAAGTATATTTTGAATAAGCAAATAATTTATGAATGTGCCTTTATTTAACGCCAGTGACAACTGGTGTGCTGGTGCTTACCAAGTAGACAAACACAATCCAATAAAATGTTTTAAAGGATAATTAGAACACCGGGTAAAACACAGCAATTGCACATCTATAACTTGGGTGGTAGTGTGACCTGTCAAACGAGCAAAACCTCATCTTATTTACCTTCCATGACAATAGCAGGACATTCATAATAGCCAGCAGCGGGCACGGCCCGTTCTCATTCTGTGTGATGATAGGCGTGTTCTCCTCATTCCACTTTATCCACTTGATGTGGTACAACGACTGACCGGTCACCTTGTCTTTAAGACAGGGGATTTTCGTTCCCTCGGCCCCGTATTCACTCTGAATAGCCAAAGCTAGTCCCTTGTCCTCCAGTCCTTCACTGTTGAGGTCTGAACTCGGGCAGGAGTTCAGATTGGAGAAGGACTCTAGTGAATCAAAGCTGCGGGACTCTTCTGCGATGCTGGGCTCACTCCCACTCGGAGGACCCTCAGAAACGGTGTGATCGTTTGAATTCGAGTTTGCAGGTTTTGCTTTGTCTGGACACAAATAAGTAGGTTTGGCCAGCTTCGTCGTTTCTGGTGTCCCTCCATCCAAACCGCCCGCTTGCACGTTATTGATGTCGGATTGCTCTCCCGTGAGGTTGTTTACTAACTTTGAGGTGCCACCCTCTTTATTCCCAGCAACGGCCATCAACGGTTCGTATCCCATTCCGTTGCTCAGCTTATCCGCCGCATCGGGCGACAGTTTCTGTGGTAAAACGCTCGGTTGTGCGCTCTTGCTTACTGTCTCAGCAGCATCTGATGTCTGTGTGCAGGGTGTAGCATTAGCACCGCTAGCACTTGCACAAGTACTCAAAGTCTCTCTCTTCTCGCAGACATCTTTCATTCCGCCGACTGTTTTGATATCTGCGGGTTCTGCACGGATAGCGGTGCACAGGACACTTCCTCCTGCGTCTCGATGAGGGTTTGCATTCTTCTCCATTTCGCTGAACGCACCAACGACAACCTTTAACTAGATTGCAAGCTCCAGTCTCAGCTCCGACGACGCCATGACATCTCCACCTCTGACGTCATCCCTTCATACACACTTATTTACCGACTATACACAACCACTGACTGTATGTGTCATTTTACTAGCAGCTTAAAGGTATACTCCCCTTCATGTTGTTCCAAACCTGTATTACTTTTTTATTTCGCTTAGCTCAAAAGGAGATGTCTGGCAGAATGTTAGACTGACAGCCTTAGGCAATGAAAGTGAATGGAGACTGAGGCTGTCATCTCCTTTTGGTGTTCCACAATGACACAATTTTAATTTTAACTCTCATTTTAACATAAAACTTCTGAATGAATACAAAACAACATGATCAATTTTATATCGGTTATACAACTCCAAATTTTGTATTTTGACATTTTGTAAAATGCAATAAAATCAAGAATCTGTGACAGGGCTCTAGCCCTTTGGTTGCCCTATAGGCGAGATTGAGTTTTGCGAAAAAAGTTAAAGGTTTATAGATTATCCAAGTTAAACTCTTTTGAAACAGTCCACAATAAGTAGGTGAATTGCAAGCAAAGATGGGTCATCATGGCTCATCACAGTTTGAGAATCATGAGAGAATTCTCAAACAGTTTAAAAATCACATTTCTTAATGCAAGATTGCAAAGATTTAAGTCTTTCACCTTCTACCATACATAATATTGTAAAAAGATTCAGAGCAATCTCAGTGCATGTATGGCAAGGCAGGAAATCTCTGTTAAAAGAGCCCTCAGACAGCATTGCATGAGGAACCGTC
This sequence comes from Abramis brama, assembly GCF_963993115.1. NCBI lineage: Eukaryota > Metazoa > Chordata > Actinopteri > Cypriniformes > Leuciscidae > Abramis > Abramis brama. The sequence goes on along the minus strand of NC_139965.1, from coordinate 25,043,457 downwards.
ATACTCTGTTAAATACAGCCATGGGCTCGGGAGTACTTTGAAAAACTATTGTCACTTAACACAGTCTGCATGCATCAAGGAGTGCCACAGGAATCTCTGTTACAAAAAGATAAATCTATAAATCAGTTTTATGCAGAGATGCCGGCACGTTCTCTGGGCCCGAGCTAATTTCAGATTATACAAAACACAGTGGAAATCTGTTCTGTGGTCAGATTTCATCTTGTTTTTGGGAAAAACGGACATCGAGTTCTCAGTCCCACAGACGAAAGGGACCATCCAGATTTCATCAGTGACAGGTGCAAAAGCAAGCATCTGTCATGGGGGTACATCAGTGCAAACAGTATGGGTGACTTGCATATGTGTGAAGGTACCATTGACTTGGATGTGTATATTGGGACAGAGACATTTAACTCAATTCCCAAACATTTTAAAAAGTTTAATTAAAAGGAATGGTGATGTGACACAGTGGTGAACATGCCTCTCTCCTAACCTTTTGGAGTGTGTTACAGCCTTCAAAATCAAAATTTGTTTATATTTACAAAATACACTTAAGAAAACTTTGAAAATATTTTTTTGTACTTTTGTTTGTTAAATAACAATAAACAAATCACAGATTCTTGATTTTATTGCATTTTACAAAATAATAATAATGAATAAAAACAAATTTGGGGTTGTAAGTTAGTGTACTTATTTTTTTATTACTCCAAAATTCAAGGTTTCAAAAAAAAAAGAGAAAAAAAAAAAAAGAATAATGTGTTTAGAGCCCAACTTACATGGTCGGCAGCCCTTTATGGATTTCCTCTATAATGTACCATTATGTAAAGTTCTCGCTGTTACATTTTTTTAAGTGTCTGCCTTGCTTATGTTAGCCCACTTTTTGTTCTTTAATTGGTTTTATTTTGTTAGTTTGTTTTCTTGTTATTGATTTGTGCGTATCATTTATTTGTATACTATATTATGTTAAAAACATGATAAAATAGGCCTATATAAAAAAGAATGTGTAGATTTTTTAGTTTTTTCCTGATAACTGTCACATAAAGTTAATCTACACGTGATGGATTAATGTAATCTTTCATGGATTTAGAATTTTTCCTCACCACATATATACCGTGGTCACGTGTGAAAGATTGTACGTCTGTGTCTTTCATGGAAATTTGATGTGACATCACGCAGTATCAACATCAAACCCATCCAGAAATGTTTCTATCCACCGCACGATGGCAACGTTGAGCTAGATATCGTTTCCAAATAATCATTCTTCGCACCTATAACGTGTATGTATTGATTTAACTGTTATTTGTGGACAAATTTGTCCCCAGAAGTGAGTTAAATTTGATAAAACCTCAATTTAGGGACGTTCTGTTTTTTTAAAAAGATATATAAAATGAAGTGTAGGCTATGTATATTTGCACAAAAAAACAAAACAAAAAAAACAACCAACCAAACAAAAAAACAGACAAAAACAAAATGTTTCTGTTAGGTATTGGGTCAGTCTATTTATAATTAGCTGTGCATAAAACAGTGAAACTATTAACATAGCCTACAAACAAACTATATCAAAATGTATACATACAAACACTAGGTATAAGTATTTAGCATAAGGATCTCAAAGAACCACAACTAATGTTAATTATAGTTTAAAATAGCTGTCATTCTCATCCAATATAATTTATTCCATTATGTTCTACAAAGTCTCAGTACAAAAGCGTTCATGTGGACATCCTTTCATGTCCTCGAGTGGGCGTGGTTTACGCTCTGCCTGCGCCTGACGTCAGGCCGTTAGAGACAAGCCCGGAGCCGAGGCCGCACAGCAGCAGCATCCGTCACACAGACATTCACAAACACTCACCGAGGGCGACTGCGCCTTTAAGACCCGCAAAACTAACAATCAAACCAGCCTCAGTGTCAATGTGCGAGCGATGAATTTACTCGATATGGTTTTGTTCAAACTCTTGATGTTGTTATACTGCTTAAGCGACACCAAAGGTAAGTGTGTTTTGCTTTAGTTCTGGAAAAAGTGACGGTTAATCGGATTGTGCTTTAGCTGAAGTGAGCTATATGGGAGGGGTGAGCATAGAGAGACTGAGCGTGAGTGCGGAAGTGAAACTAAACACTAAAAATAGGCAACTTTTAGTGTTAAACACGTGGAATTTCAGGTTTATTCGCATACCAGCATTTTATATTAGACAGTTTGGTGAGGAGTTTTCAAAATGACTTTGGGATATTTTAGAAGAATGGCAATAAATGTCCTAGCTAGCTGTCTGTCAATGGGAACCCAGCTAGCTAACTTGGCGAGTGTATTCATTCACATTAGAGTAATGAGAATGGAGACAGATGATGAATTCGTTCAGTTTATACGTTTCTGTTCTGTTTGCCTTCTTGGTTTGTTATTTCAGAAGTGCGTTGTCGAGTGCGCAATGTTAGTCAGAAAAACAAACAAAAAAACAGAGTGCGAAATGAAAGACTAACGTTACACACCTTTCCTGTTATCATTTTCACTCGAGACGAGGTCACCTCAGTGCTGGTACTTGTCTAGTTAACTTGTGTTTTACAAACGTATGTGTGAGATTTTACGAGAATTTAAGGAACAAAATATATCAAAAAAGTAAAAATAAATACATAAATAAAAAATCAACCATTGACAACCTTTACGTTCTACAGTGTATTAAGTCCACGATTAGAGTTTGGGTTGGGATTAGTCTGTACTAGTATCTAACTATAATAAACATTGTTGACCAACAATAGAACAATCTGTTGTAAGTAAGTTATCCCTTTAGCTAGCTGGATAAGCATGGCTGTGTGTGGTAAGACAACAGAGCTACTGCAGATTCTTCAAAGAATGAATTTCACCACAGGTGAAGTTCAGATTTCTGCTGAAACATACCGTGCCCTTGCTGGCAGACTAGAAATGATGACATCAGATGAGTGCTAGTGAATGTTATCTTTCTGTTTCCTCCTATTTTAGTTGTCTGACATTTCTTCACAACCAGGCTTTCTAGGGCTGTTGAACTAATTCTGAAGAAGTGTGTTTAAAAGATTAATTCACTCCAGAGTTAAAATTTCCTGATTATTTACTTGCCCCCATGTTATCCAAGATGTTCATGTCTTTCTTCAGTCAAAAAGATATTTAGGTTTTTGAGGAAAACATTCCAGGATTTTTCTCCATATAGTGTACTTCATCAGGGACCAACGGGTCGAAAGGTCGCTCGTGACGTAGGCGGAAGCGGGAAAGTGGGAAGTGGGAAAAACTCCATCTCATTTTCTCCTCCAACTTCAAAATTGTCATATCGTTGTTTTACCTTTTTTTGTAAAGGGCGTTTGACTTAGTCTTTGCACGTTCGCTTTGTAAACACTGGGTCACAATTTGGACCTTCAACCTGTTGGTCCCTGTTGAAGTCCACTATATGGAGAAAAATCCTGGAATGTTTTCCTCAAAAACCTTAATTTCTTTTCGATTGAAGAAAGGAAGACATGAACATCTTGACATGGGGGTGGGTAAATTATCAGGAAATTTTAATTCTGGACTCGAGTGATCTAATCTTTTAAGTGTATCTAGATTTAGATTTTAGATTTAGATTTATCAGGATGGAATGCTGGGCAGTTTTGTTTTGTTTTGGGATCTGTTTTGGTTCAGCTGAGTTTGTTGCTATGGGATTTTATGTTTTCTAATGTATTTGCTGTTCATTTAGTTATTTTTTTAACTGGGCTAAAGACATACACTTCTGCAATATTCCCCTTTGTTGTCACTAATTGCCTAGATCCCGATGGTGTTTCACATGCTCTGTGATCTTTGAGATATGCAGTTTTTTTACATCTCCCATGAAAAATGTATTTATTCATGTATGTGGAAAAAAGGAAAGCTGCATTCTCAAGTGTATTTTCAAGCCATTTTAGATGAATCATAAAAAAGTTTAATTAACCTCTATATTCGGGCCACATCACTGTGTATAAGGGTAGGGTAGGCAATTTCTTTTATAAACTATTTTTGTTATACTGGTTGAAACTCTTCACATCCTGATAGCAATTAATAATAGAAGTAGTCTAAATATTAAAACATGTACACTTCTGTGGAAGTCTCAGGACCAAAAAATGCAAAAATGCTCCGAATGCAATGATACAATCTCCTTCCTGCCTGTCAACATACGTATTTGCTGCTCACGCAGACATCACATGTCATCGGCGAGATCCGTAAAGCTATGCAGAGTTGTGGACAGACAGTCACTGAGTGCCGCAAACAAACAGCAGAACCTACAGAACCAAAACTATAAGCTTATGCTGCGTTCATGCTAGGTCGTAACCGTAATTACAAGATGGCAACCTGTGACGTTCAGACTATGCGTTTCTATGTCAACACTGCAGCACAGGTGGTACAAGTAAGAGCTCTGCAAGTTGTTTACGTTCATTATTATTGTTATGTTATGTGCTTTGAGACATGAGGTAATTTAACACTCTCTCATGACACTTTGCAGGAGGCGTGGCTTTGGGTAGCACTGAAGGGAGGGTGGGATCTCATGCTTTCAAAGCTAGCTTGCTATTGCTAGCCTCTCCGAAATTGCCTACCCTACCTTTAAATGTTTAGTAGTAGTATCCATTTTGACATTGCTCTTTGTTGCTTTTGTTAGCCAGCTGTGAAAACAATCGCATAAAAAGCTTTGATGACATCCCTTTTTGCTCAGATATCAACTCAAACATGTTATTGTGTGCCTGCAACATCAACATTAGTGAGCTGTTTTCCATCAGCAATTTGAGTTTTTTTTTATTTATTTTTTTATACATATTGTGAATTAAGACTGAAGGTAACAAATATGTTTGGGGTCAGTGTCATCTGTTTGAGATTAATAATGTCTGTGTGTACTGAGGCAAGTAAATGAATATTACACCATCCAGTGATGAAATGGCTTGTTGAGCAACTTGAATAAACTACACAGTACGCATAACACAAACGGTTTTGTAGGACAGCTTACAACCGTTTTTGGTTGTTTTTATGTGGTTAGCTTCTTCTCCAACTTGCTAGTTGAATCGTCCCAAAAAGATGTATTTCTGTATGATGTGCCCAGGGTCTAGCATTAAAGGTCACTAGTGAAAATTGGCTTATGGAGGTAAATAAAACTTCATCTGATTCTGTTTTTGTTGTAAGTGATTGGACTGCTAAAAGCAATTTCTACCTCAGGGAAAAATGTGCTGTCTGGTTTTTATATCTTTTAGGTTACCTAAAGCTTTTTATTGTTCTCCAGAACTCAGTGTGGCTGCACACATATGGAAAATTCCTCACATTTAACCACAAAAACTAAAATATGAAGTGCAAAATCTTAATGTGCTTGTGACAGATGCACTGCAAGAATGTAAAGCTACAGGATATTTTTGGCAATAATCCAGTGGAAAAATTCCATTGACTTACAGACAGATATTTCATTTCTGGCAAAAAAATAAAATAAATAAATAATAATAATAATTCTGGAATCTGGACAGGTGCTTCAGAACGAAAAAGATATTGTTGAGACTTTATCAGAGGAACAGAACACAGGTTTACAGAGGAAACGGGTTCCTCGCCAGTGGCAGACGGCAATGGTCTTTCATGTAATAACAGGATAAGCTTTTGAATGGAGCATTGAAATTGAAGAAAAAATGTGAATTAGTGTTTGAGGGTTAGAGGGTTTATTTACAATTCAGATGATTTCTTTTTCAGTTTTAAGGAACACCACACGTTATGTTTATTTAAAGTATGCTACATTTGTAGTAGGGGATTATTTTATCTAAAGCTCTGAAGTTGTTTTGCTTATTGCAAAATTAGCAAATTTCACATCTTGAAAAAGACTATGCATTTTTATATTTTGTACGTTTAACTTTGGTGCTATTTTTTACCAAAGGCTGGATGTAATGAATAATTGAAAGCAGAGTTGACTGATAACCCTCCTCTCTCCGACCAGTGCAGTCAGCACTATATTTTTAAAGAGTTGCTTTATTTTATAAGATATTTTTTATTTAGAAATGATTTTGTCATTTTTGGTTTGGAGATGTGTGTCATGGGAATGTGGTCATCATGTAAATTTACGTCACCACTAAACTGCATAGTGCCTTGAAAATATTAATCAAAGCAGCGGAGGGTAACGCCAGGCCCCCCTAGGCCCTCAGAGACGGCCTAAACTATTGTAAAAATAATACTGGCAATACAAACTTTTAAATAATAGTCTAAAAAGTACAAACTTTTTTAACACAAAGTCATCAGTTTTAATTTTATAATTGGAATTCATAAATTGACAATAAACATCTAAAACCTTAAGAGGAAATAAACCCTTAAAATCTGCCTATTCAGTTGTTGTAGATGCCCATTTTCTCCATATTAGACTTTTTCCACCTAATGTTTTCAGTTCTGTGATTGGTGGTCCAGCTGTGAAATTACAAAGGACCAAGCCGAAACATATCGTCCCTCTAAATGGGTTTCAATCGCTGTAGGGAACACAATAAAACAATTTTTATTTTATTTTAAATGATGAAATAGCTAGCGCTATTCGTAATGTTAGTGAGGAGGACATCGTTGCTAATTTATTATCCACAACGTTTTTGTGGATGGAGCAATTTGCAGAAAGCCAAAGTAAATTTTGAAAGCATTTAACCCAGGTAATTATGATAATTAGCGATACCTCAGGATGACCGCATCAACCAAGAAGCTAAAGCTTTTCTGCTGGAAATGTTGGCTGTTTGGGTAAGTTATTTGAAATCTAATAGGTCACGAGCCAACCAAGTTTATTCTGGCCATCGCTGCTACTGTTTTTATACAGAATGTTACACTTTATTTGAGAAATTTTGCAGAATTCCTGGTCAATCTGCCATAATGCACATTTGCTGTAATTCTGCATATATGGTCTGTTACATCCATTTCAAGTATCATCGAGTTCTGTTTATCACAGATCTTACTCATAAATTGAAAAACTCCATTATAAAACCCTATAGGAAAATCTCAAGAAAACCAGTGGCAAATTAATCTTCCGGGTTTTGACGTCATCCCTACACCACTCTGAGCTGTGTTCTCCCCTCTGTTCTGGCAGAAGAGGAGCAAACACACATACACACAGGCTCATGGATGCCTGCCCACAATGATGTGATGAACTTCACCTTATTTTCTCTAAACTCATGTTTTCACAGAAAGTCGATCCCTTGTTTGTGAACCACATGTTTGCGCTTTGAGATAACAAGCCAAAATGACACACCCACTAGATATGCTAACTTTATTTAATATCACTTCCTTGCAGGCTGCATGGGTGTCCCTATCGGTTTTCTTTTTTCAGCTCCCCAAACCCTCACAGTCAGCAGATTAATATGCCCATTACTCATAACTGTTTGATATTTTCATTACTTGGTAAAGGGATTCCAAGAGGCATTACCACTAGAGAAGTTTTTGATCTGTAGATTTTCTATTGTGACATCTGGTGTTCATGACATCAATAAATTGTGTACCCAAAGTAAATGACAGTTCCATCCTCTACAAAATGATACTTTCCCAGTGTCGGTGCTTATGAGCTTGAAGCGTTGTTCAGTAGACCAAATGCATTTTTAAGATATGGAATGCCGTTTGCAATATAAGTTTGCAATATATAGCCATGTTTTAATCTGTTTTTAGCTGTCAAAAGACCACACTGTTTTTGGATGTTTTTGTTTTTGTTTTTGCTGTTTTTTTATTCAGGATACTCCGTCTGGCGCGTGCAATGATGACGCAATGAATAGTGACGATTCTCTCTGACCAATCTGCAGTCTGCCGTGTTTTCACGTCACATTTTAGTATCGCCTCAGCTCGCTTAGAACCTCGCCGGAGGTGGTACGAAAAAAAGTACCTGGAAGCAGGTACAGGTACAACTTTTACACAGTGGAAAACCAAACAGAGTCGAGCCGAGGCGAGCTGGTACTGTGTAGTGGAAAAGCGCCATTAGTCTTTCAGTTGCTGCTACTCAGTACAGTTATTCCATTCTGTTTGGCTTCATTTCTGTTGTTGCAGGCTGCAAACCTCAAAGCTGTGCATAACCAGCAGGAAATGAAATATGGTACTGAATATCAGCACAGCTGTTTACCTGCAGTCTTGTGCCTGCAGCCAAATAGCTGAGCTGATATTCAAAACAGCACTCCTGCTTATGTTGGATTGCTTAAATATATAAATATGAGAGATAATTTTGTGTGCATCTTATTGTATCATATATATATATATATATATATATATATATATATAATATAATATATGGCCATTGGCCATAAGAGATCTGGATTGGCATCAGTCATTAAAAACCCATTGACCACTAATGTGAAGTATTCAAATAAATACAGTGCTATATTTTTAAATAATCTCTTTTGGAAAGGACTTTTCATGGTTTTCCAGAGTCATAAACTTTATTGCACTATGAATATGTAAGCTATGATAAAGTGTTTTCTATCAGATGTTGCTAAATCTATCTCTTTATAGTAGTTTCTTCCTCTTTAAGAAGATGATTGGCATTCGTCTGTCTATAAATAGTGCTACATATATAATCCGATTACTCTTCCTCTTACCAATTTCACTCTGAGCAATGTTAACAAACAGATGGGTTAGCTTCTCTTCTCTCGCCCTGCCCTGTGCCCTCATAAGACCCAATCCGGTGTTCACACATCATACCTTATAGTATATTTGACTTTTTTTAAACTCTTTTCCAGGACTGTTTGAGTTCTGCACCATAAAGATAGGTCAGATAGACCTTTAATTGTGTTCTTGGGACAAATTGCCAGTCCCTTTTTGCCATTTTATCACTTTCAGCCAGCTCAAGCTTTTTGTGAAGTGGAGTTTATTTGGCTGCTGAGTTCCCAGGCTCACTTACTTGAAAATAAGTGCTGTTTTTCCTTCCTAAAGTTGACAGAAATGAAGAGGGTAGCATCTTTCCAGTGGTTCGGTTCAGCTCCTCCTATACATGCATTAAGTGTAGTCCAGATCTTGGCATGAAAAGAAACAATGTATCTATGCTATTAAACACCCACCATCGAATGCCCACAGCTCGGGCAAAACAAAAGCTGATTTGTGTCAAATCTTCTGCCATGTGCTTTGAAATTTAGGATTACTAAATCTGGGTTTGCATTTTTTCATTTGTCATGTGGTTTCTCCACAGAGCCGTGCCTATAACCTCTTATATGGCATTGACTGTAGGAACATGAGTGTAAAGGTCACTGGCCCCTTACACAGACTCTATGAATCATGAGCCAAGCTGTTTCCACTTCCTTTAATTTTCCTGTGCACCACCCAGTTCAACTTCATGCTTCAGTGTTTATGTATACAAATTTAATTTAAGTGACATACTGATTGTATTTTTGATGGAATGTTTCATCCTGCATTCATCTTGTGTCCTTTATTAAATTTGTTCAGTCAGTGTTGGTGCCAATATGAAATTCACATAAGCTGATGATGTTCTAAAATAGTTAACTCTTTTTTTTTTATTATGTTGGCTGGGCTGAGAAATAGAGTTTTCATGCATCAGTCAGCATTGTGTTCAAGATTGGTGGTGCATTCAAAACTCAAAGCACTTCTTAGTGACCTTTCTATGGGTGCAAACAATGGAGAGGAAATTGGTTGTTTGCGTTTATTCTTTTTTTTTTTTGTCTGTCGCAAAACTCGAGTAGTGATCCGAACAGATGTTTTCATTATTCGCATTTTGTGTTTTTGAATGTTATAGAATTAGGACTTGAACATAGACAGTCTTTTGCCTCAAACGGATGCAAAGTGGGTGCTAATATTGACTTTTTTCATTACAATAAGTGTACATTACTATTCAAAATTTTGGGATCAGTATTTCATATATTTTATCAGCATTACTGATGATAAAGTACATCGATTAGCCTAAAAGTGAGAGTAAAGAATTTGACATTGCAAAATATTTCTATTTCAAATGTTGTTCTTTTGAATGTTTTTTTTTCCATCAAAGAATCCTGAAAAAATGCATGATGTTTTCCAGAAAAATATTAAGCAGCACAACTGTTTTCAACATTGATTAGAATAAGAAATGTTTTTTGAGCACCATATTAGCATGATTTTTGTAAGATCATGTGACACTGAAGCCTAAAGTAATTTTGCTGAAAATTCACCTTTGCCAAAACCAACCCCAAACGTTGAAAAGTATGTGCTGTGCTATTTTGGGGACTTAACAATGCAGAATCTATGATGTTGTTGGTCCATGTGTATGATTTCTTATATGATCATTTTACAACTTATTTGATCTAGGGATGTCCCGATACCACTTTTTTCAGAACGAGTCCAATACCGATACTTTAATTTTTGATACTCGCCGATACCGTAACCGATCCCAATTATTTAATCCAATTTTGATACTACAACAAAAACTACCAGCTTAATTAATGTGAATTTAAAACAAGTAAGCAGTCAGTAACAAAATAAGAACAAACAATCGAATTACAAATAGGACAAATAAATACAATAGAACAAAGAAAGGCTACAAATGAAATAAACAGTGTTTTTAGAGTTTTTCAGGTAGATCCAACAGGTACAGAAATTTGAATAAAGTAATCAAATGTGAAAAAAGCATATTCATTACTGTATAAATAATATATAGATAGATATTTTTGTAAAGTTGAAAAGGGTAGCGTATTTAGTCAAGAGCAGTGAGTATTTCTTTGTCCTTTGTTTGATTAACATTAAAACACAGAAGCAGGATTATCAAACTGCTGCCCCTTTAAGACCGAACGCACGGACCGCATTTGAACATGGCTATGTTCATTTGAGATATAACCGACTTTGTTTACTATAGGATACTCGCCAAGACGGGCGTTTTTACATAATGTTGTGTGAATTCGTCCGTACAAGCGCAAGACGTGAAAGACAATTTAATTCAGTATTCGCGCGCTGAGACGCTGGTTTGCGCTTTGGATGTTTGCATTCATGGAACTTCTTGACCTGTACACGTCCTGAAATATTGTAGGGAACCACTCATTATACTTAAATCACGTAACAGTTCATGTTTTACTTTACTTGCATATACGATTTAGTTTTCATCCAAATAACATGTGCTGAGTGAACGATCAGCAATCAACAGAAGTGCGCTCGCTCGCTCTCTCTCTCTCTCTCTCTCTCTCTCTCTCTCTCTCTCTCTCTATATATATATATCTCTCTCTCTCTCTCTCTCTCTCTCTCTCTCTCTCTCTCTCTCTCTCTCTCTCGTCAGTTAACGTTAATAATAATCTACATGCCTCGTTTTATTTTCTTTGCCATTGACATCCCACTGAACAAACTTTCCACTGATGTCTGTTTAAAGGGATGTGCTCGCAATATGTACGCGGTATCGGCGAATTTTTATGAGTACGAGTAGGCTATATGAGGACAGTATCGGCCCGATCCCCGATGCCAGTATCGGTATCGGGCCATCCCTAATTTGATCACTTAAAGGAATTACTTGCATTGTAGATTTAGACAAAATAATCCCTGATGGATGATAGGCTTTATATTATGGAGGCAGTAAACACTGAAAATATATTTGCTTGTTTGCAAAAGTGTTGAGCATTTCTGGATGCCAAATGAGTGGCTCAGTTTAACAAAACCGAGTTCATCTGATTATAGAAATGGTGGCTGCTATAAAAGATGTGTAATCACAGGCTGTCACAAGTAGTGTGGTTTAGTTTTGTCACATTTCTGGAATTTCTAACTTAGATACGATACCTTGAAAAATGTAAATTTTCGATACCACTAGGGAAAAAAAAGTCTTTATTGTAAAAATGAAATACAGATTAGGCTAATGCTTACAATAAAATTTACAAAAGTTTTTCGGTCAAGAGCAGTCGATCTTTTGTTCTTTGATTAACATAACACTTTAAGAACTTATGCACAGATCCAATACTGTTACACAACATGCGTTTTCAACTATTTACATTCCAATACTGACTGTGTTTACCTGAATACTCGCCAAGATGGGCATTTTGGTGTAATTTTGTTTGTATTTGACAGTTTAAGCGTCATAGGCTAAGCCACGAAAAATAACAAAATTTGGTAGTGTTTGAGAGGCGACTTTATGTGCGCACCACTCTTATAGATCAGTGGTACGCACATTTTTGGTGTGAGGCGAGCACAAAACCTGCAGGATTGAGAAAATGAACAACACTATTCCATCGGAGAGTGAGAGGAGGCGAGTGCGTTTCAATTTGCGTCGGAGAGAAGAGAGTGTGAAAACGCGCAGCTGGCATTGTTGTTCAGGTCTTCCACTCGTCTCATCCAGTGGTGCCGTGCGTTACTTCTGACAGCTCTGCGGTTATCTTTGTGTGGGAGTCCGCTGCTTTTGTCCTCACATGTGGGGTAATTTAGGCAGAAATGAGGCAGCTATTGTTTGTGCTTGTACAAAAGTGCTCAGTGTCCGCCCTCCTTTCACAGAGTTATGCCTTTCTCTCTGTGTCTGTGCATTTCTCATTTACCCTGAAATATGTTGTCATCTATAAATTCTGTCTGTTCAGGCCTATTCCGGGATTGCCTGTGCTCTTAATATAGTGCTGAATAACTCCCAATTATCATGACTTTGTCAGTGCATCAGAATTGATCTAAATGAAAACCTTGTGTTGTCTACCTAGATAATTTGTTTACATGCCTTACCCACTTCTCTGGTCTCCCTCCTCTAGAGCCTGTCATGTGAACAACCAGCCAATAATAATACTAATTTTACTCTGAGATCATATTTCGTGCTATACGTTTGTTGTTTGTCGTTGTTCATCCATGAAGACAATGCAACATACCGTACATACCTAAGTACTAATACTCAGCCCATTTAACTAATTGTACCTAGTGTAAAAACTTTTGAAGTGATGCTTTATTCAGGTCCGCAGCTGAATAGCAGGGCAGAAAATGCTAATCTTAAGTGGACTGACTCACCTCTCTGCCTTAGCTAATAGACCTTTTGCTTCTGATGAAACATAATTTCCCTATCATTACACCGTTATGCTTCTCAGCAAAAAGGTTCACTGGCTGACTCTAGTTTTAGGTTACAGGGCTAAGGATGAGCGAGCAAATTACTCGTTATTTTTTTTAAAGCAAAGTGCCAAGTTGCTATAGAAACAATGTGAAAATGAGTAGTTGTCTATTAGTCCATAGATATAAATGTCCTTGTCTCTCAAGACACATCATTTGACAGTGTTTTTCTTTTTCTTATTAACTTCTAAAATTTGTGAGCTGCCTTCATTGACAAGTCATTATAGGCTGACTGCAGCTTAAAAAAACTTCAAGGGTCTCTTTAAGGATTCATGGACTTCATCTGTCTGCAAACTAATGCTATGCTTCATGTCCTTTGACTAGGGGTGGGCGATATACCGCTAGAAAAATTATTAACCGTTTTATTTTGGATTTTGGAGATTTTGGAGTCTTCTCTATCGCGGTTACGCTCTCGTGACGTCACGTTGCTGTGCTGCGCCGCCACGAAAGCTTAGATGCATGCGTTTTTAACCATTGCGGTTTAAAGGAGAACTCCGGTCAATTTTAACATTGAGCTATGAAACATCCTGTTTTCGGTCAAAGTCCACAGTAGTCGACTGTCGAGTTCACGCGCATAGGTTTAGTACATCACGCGCGTGAACTCGACAGTCGACTACTGTGGACTTTGACCGAAAACAGGATGTAGCCTAAATACAGGTATGTGCGCTGGCTGAATAAACATCATTTTTATTCATATCTTTCACATCTACTGCAGTCAGATTCACCCGCGTTCACTCCGAAGGAATCACTCACATGACCTGTGCACTTGTAATGACACATCAAGGATGTTAAGAGGCTAAAAGCAGGTTTAAAACTTGCCCCATTGAAGTCAACAGGGTGCAAATTTTAAAAAGAGGATAACACGGTGTAGGCAACACCGATTTTTGTCGTTGTTCTCTGTACTGACAGCACTCCAAATGTACAAAAAAATTAGCTCAATGTTAAAATTGACCGGAGTTCTCCTTTAAAAACAAGTAATTTTAAACTGCTGAAGCACATTAAGCAGTAACAATCATTTTGCTATATGCGCGTGCTGTCAGATAGACTTTCTGAGTGCTGTCTTCGATCCTAAAGTGACAGCAGCCTAATTAATCTGCTGCCGTCTGTCATTAATGTTAATTAAAGAACAAAAGAGAGAAAATCTCTCTCTATCTTTTTTATATGATTACTTTATACTAGGACTGCACGATTAATCGCAAATAACCCAAAATCGCGCTTAAACCGATTTGGCTTAGAGCGATTATAAAATCGCAAAGGCTGGGTAAAAAAAATAAATATATATATATATATAATTTTATTTTATGCAAAGCTTGTCAGTGAAGCACAGCTCTGTGATCAGTAGTAAACACTGCTCCATCTGAAATCACTGCGAGTTTGAGTCGCTTCTAATGTGCATTTGAAAAAGCAACACACTTCAAACATCTTTCCTTAAATGAGAGGCATTTATGAACCTCTTGTCCAACAAAAGACAATATATATGGAGATGATTAGGAGGCCATGATGATGAACAGAGACCAATGGGCAAATTTGGCCAGGATGCCAGGGTTAAACCCCTACTTCACTGACAAGCTACGCATAAAGAAATTGCAGCCTTTTCTTGCGCTTTAATTTCTTACTAGAGCTTGAAGTTTTTCATTTTTGTCTTTGTTCTATTGTAGTTGGTCTTCCTATATGCTTGTAATTTGTTTTGTTTTTTTATCACTGTTTACTTGTCTTTAGTAAGCTTGAGAGTTTTTTTGTACTTGGGCTAGTAGTTTTTTTGTGATTGAAAATGGTGACTAGAACTTATTTCAATGGTACCAAAAATTTAGATGCCATAAGTCCATAACCTTATTTAAAGCACAAATAATTGTGATGTATTTCATTATCGAGAAATAAAATTACTCATATCATAATATAAGATTTTGGTCATGTCACCCACCCTTAGCTTTGACGTAAAAAGTTTGCTGTCAAAGAGCTTGAGCCAGTCGCCAAGCTCCGAAGGAGCTCCAAGCTGTTTTGTTGTAAGTCTGTGACATGCCACTCAGAAATCGTGGTTGGCTTGTGGTAAGAAATGTGGTCAAATATGACAAAAGCTCAGTGATGCTGCTGTTTAAAGGTCAGTTCCAGTAAATAACGTCACAGAGTTTTAACAGCACTATTTTTTGGTGCTGATGTTTGAATGGCTGTAATATGGAAACAAAACTGAAAGCTGTTGCATTTGTGAAAGCAGATCAAAGATCACATTGACGGGAATGTAATCTGCAAATTGTACTGTGATATTCAAGGGTGAACGTAGCTAATTATTCAAAAGGAAGCTATAGTTCATATAGCATCTCCGTCTATCTATAGAACTTACTCTCAAAGTTCAATCCTAAGTCCCAAGTGACTTTGGTAATAGACATAAAATATCTAAAATCTTCACAGCGAACTGTGTAACCTTAACCATATTTAGCTCTCAGGTCTGATAACCGTGCCAACTTACTAAACCGTGAAGGTAACCACAGACATGAAGTCATCTTACCAAGCAGTTCAATGTTCCTTTATTTTAACCTGCATGGTGCATTGAATGTAGAGCGCTAAAGAAAAGAGTTTGCCTTGATAGTGTGATAGATAGAGGAGAGTTGGGGAGGTGGAGCACTAATGTGTGTGGAATTGGAATGAGTGTTGAGCGTTCTGCTCCTCTGAGGCAGTGCTGCTCCTGATTTCTGCTCTCTCTTTCTCTTTCTCTCTCTCTCTCCACAGCAAGATGAGAGGAGAATTTTATCACGCTGTACAGGTGGACAAACCATCTGCACTTATACTCCCAGCCTATACACGCACACTTTTTCAGTCTCCCACCCACTCTCACTCTCTGCCAATTGTGCAGTTTGTTTCTGTCCATTTTTTTTATTTTATTTCTTATATTACTGTTTTATCTCACAACCTGAGGTTGTGTTTTATGATTAAAGGTGCATCAGACAAGGCTGCAAATCATCAGGTCAAGTGTTTCTAAACTTCTGTCAAACCTCATTCATTAGAAGCTGAAAAGAAGCTTTTTGCTGAAGAAAGCTATATTTTTATTTGTTGTGTACTTGTGTTCCATTGGAAAGACACTGATGATATTTCACTCAGATTGACACTTTGGTTGATGGCAGTCTGCCATGCAGAAATTATTGCTTTAGCTTCCAAAATGTCTCAGCATTTTACCAATGTGAAGTTTTGGTAGTGTTGCAAATATTTATGTTTTGTTTTTCTGTGATGTTCATGTATTTTGTTGTAGTTTATTGTTCGAGGGAGAGTTGTGTTCATGTGAAACACAAAAGCATAACATTGAATAATGTTAAATGCAAAACGCGTTTTTCCATTCCACTGCACTACTTAACGAAATGAAAGCTGCTGCTCTCTGTATGTTTTTCTGTTGTCTCCGGGCGTGTTCATATGTAAATAGTTTGAGCTAATTTTGTCCATTTGAAATCAGTTCTGACGGTCTCCAGACATGACCTGTCTGCACAGGGGAGGTAAAGTTTGATTCAAAACAGGAAAGGTTGGTTCTCTGTGGGTTGTGTTTAATAATGGAAAGCCAGTGTCAAAGTTCTTCCTCTGAAAACACATCAACTAGAGGTCTTATTAGTCATATTATCTTATAGGCTGATTATAAGATACAAGATATCATCATGTCAAGATTTCAGGGCTGTGAAGAAAAGGGACTAGCAATACTTTTCATGAGATGAAAAGTGTGGACTGCTGTGGGTAATTTACTTGTACAACTGTTGTTGCAGCAGATACTATAGTGTCGTGACAGAGTAAATGCTCCCTGCTAAGGTCAGGCTATTCTTAGCATAAATGCTACTGTGCCAGGAAGTCACTTTTTAAGTCTAAGGAAGTATGGGAGGAAAAAACATGAATACTGTACTTTCCTACAATAGAAGTGGAAAATATAGTGCCCTTGTGTACATTATGACATTTATAGTTATTTTTTTCTCTTTCTGTTTTCTGTTCCCTTTTTCAATTTATTTTATGACAGTATAAGGCCAACTTCACACATAAGCCACACATTTTAGTGCCCATATTTACAAGTTGCAGTATTCATACTGCATATGTTTAGCCTATTTTGCTGTGCGTTTTATGAAATTAAAATTTTATATTTACATTTTTAAATTTGTATTATTTATACATTCATACTTTTATTTTAAAATAATTCAAAATATGATTTATCATATATTTTTTCACACAAATAAAGTTAAGTTTTGTTAATTATACAGTTATTTTTATACAGTTATTGTAATCATACAGGAAGCTCCAAGGCAGAAATAAATCCATTACCACTTTTGCTGGACAATGACCACATTCATGGCCAGATATTACTGACTGGTTTGTAGTTTATCACTTTGTTTCATGTTTGGCCAGTTCCCAGTGACAAATTTATAATTTGCAGCTGATATTTAAAGGATAAATTCAGTGTGGTAAACTGAAAACTCTTTTTTTTAGTCTTTGGCCCTACATGGTGCCCCCTCCCTGATGGGTCTCCTTTGGGCACGTGCCCTGTAGCCATCTGCTTAAAACAGCCTTGATAGAGCCGCAGATGTATTACACAGCAGAAACTCTGATGTTTGAAAGTTCAATGCCCTGCTGTTGCTGCTGTAATACTAATTTGCCTACATGCTGCAGACACAGAACGTGTGAAACGGGTCTAAGCCTTGTAATTTACGGATAATGAGTCATCGTGTTGCAGCTCAAAGTGTAATTCCAACCGTCACAGAGGTTTATTCCCACTCTGTCACCACAGTTTGCCTGTTAACCTTCTGCGCCAAGTCTTGTGTTCAATAACAGTTAGTCTGATCACAATCTGTACCTAATTTTCAATTTTCATTCTTTCCCTCCCTTCTTTTATTCCACAGGTCAATATGAGAAACGCCTGAGCAAGTTCATTCGACATTACGAAGGCCTGACCTACGACGCAGACGTCTTGCACAGCAAGCATCAGAGGGCTAAGAGAGCTCTGTCTCACCAGGACCAGTTCCTCCACCTGGACTTCCATGCTCACGGCAGGTCAGCCAAACTGGTCTTACTATTCCTGCTCATCAGTTATTTTTTCTTTTCTGGAGAACTGGATGTTCTGGTTTAATACTCTCCCTCAGAGCATTTATGAGCTTCCCAGTCTTTTTCTCTTTTGGACTGACATTGGATTGTTCTACTTGAGGTTACCCTTTCCACAGAGAATGGTAGAGACCCTCTGTGACTCAGCGCTTCAGGCAATGCAGAAACAGCAAACAGCCCGCTGACAGAAAGCGTCGCATTTCTGTTGTGTGAGAGCATGTCTTTATGTATTGCCTCAGGTGTAATTATTTGGCACCATTCGCACCATTCAAGAACAGAGCAGTGTAGTAATATATGCCCTATCAGCATTTACACAGGATGTGGTTTTGATGCCAGGTTTTGTCTTACCGTGACTGGCACTGTCTTCCCTTACAGGTTTATGACATAATAACTCACTAGTAAATTAACAGTTCATAGCTCACTTTAGTAAGTTTAATACAGCTGCCAGCTTTTCCCTCTACATTCCCCTCTATATTTAATCTACAGAATTCATCGGACACAACCTATTTTTGTAGTCTTTATTTCAGTACAAGGATTTTAGCGGGATTCATTTTTCAGTCTCTGAAGCAGAGAGACTGATGAAATTGCAGTGGATTTTCATGAAAGCAATATTGCAAATTCAACACAAGTTAACCTCTGAAGCATCCGTTGCGTTGTGTTGATTACCACAGAATATAATAACTCCTACCTCAGATTGAATAAAAATTATTAAACGTACAGGCTTATTATTTTTTTATTTTTTTATTTTTTATGGTTCCAACCATGTACAATTTCCAACATAAATGTTTGATGCATTGTACCAGAGTTAACCACAGGCTAATTTACATCTGCATCTGCATCTGCTTTCCCCATAAAAGCCTTTGGTGCATATTTAAAAGCATAAATGTAAAGCTTGTATTTTTGTTAACACACTTGTATGAATTATTCATTTGAAAAATATCTTGAACAGTAGAGTTTCTTACAGTCCAAAGGTCTGCTCATACTGAAAGCAATTTGCAGCAGCCAAGTGAAAGGATATTATTCATTTTTAAAAAGAGTTGCGTTTTTCGATGACACGAGCAAAAGAGACCATTGCCAAAGAAACAAAGTTGAGCAGCACTCAACTTAATGCAAATGAGCAATGTAACATTTATTTATGGCGTTTTAAACATGCCCCCTTAGGCTTCCATTGTACGTACATTACATTACTGTGAATTTTGTAACAACATTCTATAGATGCCTTTTCAACAGAGCTCGAGTTTATTTTTAATTTTTAAATAGGTTAATTTAACCAATATTTCAAATAATTCTTTTGACTAAGTCTTTGAGAACCATCAATGACATACAAGCCAATCTCAGTGTAGTATGCATGAGCAAATAAATGAATAGCCTAGTTTTATTAGCCTATGCTATTGGGACTTGTAAAAGGCTGTGATGCCACTAGGGTTGAAATGGTTATATACTGAGAATTTCACAGTATAACCGTCTTAGAAAATATCACGGTTTCATGGTGTAGTGTTCAGTATTAAACAAGTTATCATCATCATTATTATTATTATTATTATTATTATTATTATTATTATTATTATTATTATTATCATCAGCTACAATGACTGTTAAATGAATTAAAACAGGTTTTTAGGTTGAATAAATGCTTCTTTTTTTTTTAAATAACAAACCATATGTTAAACCATAATTTATTAACCTTTTTAAGAATAATAGTCCTTTTTTTTTTTTTTTTTTTAAATTCAGGTTTGTCTTTACATTTTTATGGATTCTGTGTAGAATTAATTTTGTTTATTTATTCTTAGTCCTGTGTCAAATGTACTTTTAAGTTTTATGCATTATTTTACCTCATCTACTTTCCTGATTTATTATAGGCTATTTATCATATAAATGAACACACTGTCTAACACATGTCAGTGTTTTCGCGTCATCGGCAGCGCTTCCTTAGTGTAGAGAGAGCGTGTGTGCATGGTTACCAGATTGCAAAGATTAATTAAAAGACCTGGCAGAAAATGTATAATTTTAAGAAAAAAAGTTCTGATTGGAGTATTTAAGCTTGTGACATCTGGCAACCACAAGAATGAAAGCTGGTAGTAGAGTCTTGTACAGCAGTCTGTAATATTTTGTCTGCTTTTTTTTTTTTTACCCCAACAAAAATAGTTGTTTGTAAAGTTATTTTTTTAACTACATTTTAGTCTCGTCTTTTTTTTGTCTACGGTATTGCATGTTAATGTAGTCACAGTTATTGTTTAATGACCTTGGTGTCATCTTTTTTGGAGTGGGATAGAGATTAGAGATAATAGCCTTTTTTTTTTCTGCTGTACGTTTGTGAGTGGAGCAAGAGTCTACTCTAAGCAGTCAAGTGGAAAGAAATTGCTTATGCACAGGTGAGGTTCTCCGTCCGTTTATTTTTTTCCCAATGCTGCTGATAAGCAAAAGTGCACGATATGATAATCATACATGTTCATTCTGTGATATACCAGTATACCGCTACAACCCTAAATGCCATTGCACAAATCAGTTTTGCCTTCTTTTATCTTAACCTCCCTTATTTCAGCAGTGATGTTCCTTTCTAAACCTTTTTATATAAACAAGAGCCAGAGGACTGGGAGATCTGAGCTTGCTAAACCCAGTGACATAATCTTACCTACAAAGAGACAGATCTGTCCGTGTGTTCCTGTGAGTGAGTGCTGAAAGCTTGTTGACAAGTTCCCTCATCTTGAGCATTTCGTTTTACTTTTTCTGCGTGGTGATCTTTTGTGCTTTGGAAACATTTATCAGGATGATACAGTAAATCTGTTTTCATGAATGAATGAAGATAAAAAGTGAGCATAGGCCAAAAATTACTGTTCAAGTACAGATTACTGTACTGTACAAACTACAAACGCTTATATGCACGTACACACATGTGCACAAGCACCAATCTATTCCTTTGTGTCGTGACAAAGGAATGCATTGTGTTCAGCGGCCTAAAAATAACGCATCCCCAAGCGTTCATTTATTTTCACTCTCTCTCCCTCTCTGTGTCTTTACATGAAGTGAGACTAAAGGTAGAGAACAGCTAACAAAGTAAGTTATGTTATCAGTGAGCGAGGATGCCACAACAGATGCTATATTAAATGGTCAGTAGCTATGTTTGCATCCAAAGTTGCGAATTTAACTTGTGCGCAAAATTGGGATATCGCATAAAACATTTGTGGATTTTCTATCCAGTGAGCCGAAGAGAACAAAATCGTCATTTTCTGTTAAACTGGCGCTGAATATCACTAAGAGGAATGGAAGTTGCTGCAGTAGAAGTCACTGTATATAATAATTCCATATATAATAAATTACTTGCTCCTCAGAATGCGCAGACGAAATGCGCACAACTGTGTTCCTAAAGAGCAGGCATCTGCCTCCGAAAGCAGTTACTGTATCTTGCTTTCGGAGGCAGATGCCTGCTCTTTAGGAACACAGTTGTGTAAGACAGTTCTGGGAGGTAATTATACTGAACCACTTTAATAACAGACTTTGCTCAGGCGTTTCAGAAGAACCCAAACCACATTTCAGGTGCTGTGCAACGAGATCGGTCCACTGGTTAGTCTAGTTATGGCGTCCCATTGCAAAGTCACATGTCTTATTTGATGCGCATCGAGGAATTTATTCGGTAAATGTGTTTCCATCATAGTTTATGCACGTTTTCTTATCAATATAAAGTTTATCCCACTCATTATGCGCATTTAGCCATTTCCATCCAGCGTTTTTCTTCTTTTTTTTATGCGATATCCCAAAATGCGCATAAAAATAGGTGGATAGCT
The DNA here is from genome assembly GCF_963993115.1 of Abramis brama. Lineage (NCBI taxonomy): Eukaryota > Metazoa > Chordata > Actinopteri > Cypriniformes > Leuciscidae > Abramis > Abramis brama. The sequence continues at coordinate 25,021,647 of NC_139965.1, read as the reverse complement.
AGTGTGGTCCTCAGATAAAAGTGGATGGCGCTAAATACAAGTGAAAACAGGGTCCAAACGTTGTGCTATCCAATTATTCAAACCACATTTAGTGATAGTCTGAAATGCTTGTGACTACATCATATATGTAGTGCAAAGACTCATCTGAGAGGCATAAATACCAGGTGTAAACAGCTATCTGTCTCATCTTGATCACCCTAGATGGACATTAATACTAGGTGTAAAGGGCCCTTGTTTGCATGAGCTCAGAGGGCTCCTTGCTCCATTCAGACTTCAAAGGTCTCTTTTGAAGTCATTGTACTTAAACATGATGAAGGCCATCTATTGTGAAGTGGGTTCTGGGAGGCCAAAGTGTGAGTCAAGTTGATGTTTAGGAACTCTAGAGTGTGGTACAGCATATGAAGTGGCCATTTGTCACATGTGAGTGTTTTTCTTTAGATACGTTATTCATGAATCAGCCTCATTCTTTTTTTAATTTAATTATGTAATAAGGTGAAAGTGCTCATTGAATGACTGCATATTTATTCATTTGTCTGTAAGTGCTTCTTGAGAATGTGTGGTAACTTAAAAGGAAGATAGACTCAATAATTTGAAGATGTTTTACTGTTCTTCTAAGAAGATTCATCATCCGAGGGTGGAGAATCTCTGGGATTGATTAAACCATGTTAATGAGCAGACAGAAGTCATTAAATATAAATAAGTTGCCATTAGATCAGTTGCCTTCATTTCACCAGACATATTAATGGAATAGTTCACCAAAAAATGAAAATTCTGTAATTTACTCACCTCAAGTTGTTCCAAACCTGTATGAATTTCTTTCTTCTGCTGAACACAAAAGAAGATATTTTAAAGAATGTCGGTAACCAGACAGTTGATGGGGCCCCATTGATGGAAAGCAGTTATTTTAATTTGTAATAATATTTCATAATACTGTTTTTACTTTATTTTTGATCCTATAAATGCAGCCATGGTGAGCAGTGAGCACAAGAGACTTCTTTCAAAAACATCTTTCAAAAAAATCTTACTGACCCCAAACTATTAAACGGTAGTGTACATCATGTATCAACCGACACTCATAACCCGCATGATACCAATATATCTCGGATCCCTAAATTATTTATAAAAAATATATACAAGGATCAGGTGATGTACACTAGCCTGGCTCCGCCCTCCTACGTACTTGCTCAATTTTCATTTTCCTTCAGTACTCCATCTGGGTTTGCAGTATAATCTTGGGTTTTCTCCGGCCAATTTTTTGGCGGTCCAATCAGCGATCCAATAGTTTTAAACTTCAACAGAGTTAACCTTCAAGGAAGTTAACGCTTGTCAGTGGAGAGTGGCCAGACTCTCTGTACGAGAGTCTAGTAGGACCAGGCTAGATATACACAACTTTGTAATGGACAATCAGCCCAGTTTTTTTTGCCCACACAAATTCCCTATAGACTGGAGTATAACATAACATCAGGCAGTGCTTTTGTGTTTGTCTAAGGAGGGTTTTGTTCAATAGGTACTATTCTCTCTGGCCCAAATTGTCCTCTGGCCCATCTCTTTATGAAAAGAGCCAGTGTGCTTTGTTTGACTGCAGGATAGTTTGCATATGACAAGCCTTGGTGTTCTCCGTTATCACTGAATGCTGTTTTGTTTTGTTCCTGACATTAACTCAACTGTATGTTCAGACACATGTGGGGTGTGGTGGTGTCTGTGGCTTAAGACCGTTGTCCATGGCTGAAAGCAGTGTATTGATTGAAAGAAAGCAGTGCAGCAAAATGAGTGTGTGTGGTGCGCATTTGGTGTGTTTTGCCTATTGGGATTAGCGGTTTAAGCCGCAGTGGAGTGGAGCATCATGCCAGAGGAGGAACAGGATGAGCCCTGGAGCTAATCTCTCCAAGGTGAGTCCACAGCCGCACTCACTCTCCTCCGCAGAAGCAGAGAAGCTTGCATGTGAATGAATATTTAACAATGCAAGAGATTCATGGGTGGTCATACACATCACCTTATGACTTGAGCCTAGTCAGTGTGAGTCTTGTGACTTAATACTGATATGCACATCTCGTACCAGATCAGTCTGTCACCTCTTATTACTTCGCTCACTAAAAAAAAAGATAGGCAATCTCTGTTCTGCTCCTGCAATGCCACTGGATCTCACACACGTGACTTGAAGTGATGTCAAAGTCAGAGTGAGCAGTGTATTAACATGACATTATACATTCACTTTCCATTCCAAGGTGACTTGGAGTGCATCATCTATATGGTGCAGTCCATCTGGAACAACAGACTCAAGTGTCTAGCTCAAGGGCACAATGGCTACAGGATCCCAGTTTTTCTCCTCTGTCATGAATGAGGGTTTGGACTGAAACTTTATGATGATCACAGCTGCCGATATATTAACTTCCCCAAGCCCTTGTATTATTGGCGAGGCTTTGGAAGACAAAAATCACAAGCTCTCAGTTACTAAACAAATTCTCCAACTAAACAAAGCTGAACTGAGAGCTTGTGATTTAATCTCTTGGGAAGTAACTGTATACATCAGCGTCAAAATAGCAGGAAGGTAGAGGAGGATTGTTTGTCATTTTTGGGTTGTTTGGTCCTTTGTACAGTGATTACTTTGACTGCAAAATACATACAAATTACGCAATACGAACGTTGAAAAGAATCCTCACTCTTATTGGCTACCAGCTCTTTAGATCTTCTATAGCAGTGTAGCGTGGTGTAGTTTCCAGATGCAAAGTGAAAATTAGACAATGGATCACACTTATTATCATGCTTTTCCAGCAGAGACAATGGACGAATCATTAAAAGTTGTAAAGTTGAAGAAGTGGAAAGTATCTGAAGCCAGAAAACAGTAGTGATGCCCAAGTTTGTTCTTTTTTGATGGACATGTAAGGGAATTAATTATTGTGTAGACTTGCTCTCTAAAAATCACTCATTTACAGAAAACTTAGAGATGATCATGCTGATCCACGTTGATAGATAGTAGTGCAACGTCTAACACCATTGCGGTATCGGTTAAGTTAACAGTACATTAACAGTGTTGCAGTGTGTGTGTATATATATATATGTTTTGGTGCCATTTAAAATGGCTGATTTTACTTTGCTGTTTTTTTATTAATTTGTTTACACAATATTATTTTAATAACTATAACATGAAAATAAATATTGACTTCTGACAGAATTTTAATATCTAGCCTGCATGAGGAGAATGTGTTTAATGTTTCAATATAATATAATAAAAAATACTACAACTTTCGCAATTTTATTGTTTTTGGTAAATACAGGTTCTGAAAATAAATCCCAACATTCTCAAAAGGGGGAAGTGGTATAACAGAAAGTGATTCAGACTTTGCTACGCAGACAGAGAGGCTGTTGAGAGGTTATAAACACCCTCAGTGTATATATTAGCCTGGAATTTTATTGATTACACACAGCCATGATCACTGTGAAATTCCCTATCTTTCCTCTCCACCGACTGCATAAATATACCAGTCAGCAGGCACAGGATGAACCAGCACATTAAATGATTGTCTTTGTGTGAGAGATTTATTTATTGAGTGTCTGATGTGATGTTTCGTTCTCTCCTAAACGCTGATGCTGCACTTCTGCCAGCGTGTGTCACTCATTGCTTTTCTAGCATAGTCTGTGGAGACAGTCTTTCTACTGATGGACTTGCTCTAATCACTGCAGGTGTTTTTTTAGAGGGCAGCTTTTTCAGCTTAATAATATTTGTTATCTGATATACCTCTGATATCTGTTAATCTCCATCACCTCTTTCTCTCTCCATTCAGTACCTTGTTCATGTAGGTGGAATTGCTAAGAGGTTTGTTAGTCTCTGAGAAGGTCAGAGAGAATTACCTCTGCCATTTGGCTCCGGCCTTCAGCTCTCAGAGGTAGCAAGCTGGGCTTCAGATGCCCTCCTCAATAATGTGAACGAACTCGCTTGTTTGTGTAACCAGAATTCAGTGATAGATGCAGTATCACTTCACTGCAGGATCTTAGCCAGTCCTGCTTTCCCACAGAGGTATCGTATAAGTCATGTCAAGTCACCTTTATATATACCGCTTTATAATACAGATTGTTTCAAAGCAGCAGAAAAATAATGCTCAGTGATGCAAACAGAATCCAATTCTGCTGTAAAGCATGCAGCTCTAAAAAGGAAATAATGTTGTTTTTCGGCTGACGTCAGTTCTATGTTGATTCAGTTCTGTTCAATAGCTGTGTAAAGTTAATCAATTATGGAAGGAGAAAACAGTGAAACAGTGATGCCATGGTCTAACTCAGTTCAGTTCTCATCCAGTAGTGTCAGTGCAGTCAAATCAATAATATTGCTGAATATAGCCTATAAGGTGTATTCTGTGTGGGAACTCAGTATGTGGCCTTTTTGCACAATCATGGTCAAAATAACACCATGTTTTGTTGCTGTGAATAAAAGAAGACACAGAAGAATGCATGCACTTAAATGCACACTTTCAAACATGTATTTATCAAATAAAATCTCATGCTTAAGTGTAGAGTGCTTGATGTTTCAATTAGACATACTCATTCGCATTTTATTACAATAGTTTGTTTTCTTTATAAGGCAAATTTAGCTTATGCTAGAGACTGCTTTAAAAAAAAGATTTTCTATATGTATTCCATGTTAAAATGTGGTTAACATACTGTATGCAGAATTTATTTTAGTCTGATTTTAGCCTTTGTGCTTCTGTTCATAAGATTTTTTCCCCTTACTTCAATTACACCACATGTGTACATGTATAAGCTGGAATTACATTGGCTTATGAAATTTTAAATGAAAATTGTCCCCTGAAGCAAGAGGATTGTAATTTAAAAGCCTTAAAGATAGTTAATAAACTGTAATTGACGCTCCCTAAGTTAATCGTCATGATTATGAAAATACTGATGATTTATCGTTATTTACATGATTATATAACATTATGTAGAGGATTATAGACAACTTAAAATTTAAATAAGCTTTGTTAAGCAAAAAAATAAATAAATTATAAATTACTCAGAAATATTAGAAGAATTACTTTTTTAAAGGACAGTCTGTCTCCAGATCCCCATTAAATAGATTCAGTACAACCAAAGAACCACCAAAACAACCTACAGAGATGAGCTGGAATGACTTAAATTACTTTTCTGCTGGAGACATTTAAATGTATAACTAATCTAAAGTTGTAGTCATGGTCAATTGAACTAGTTGGGGTGCTAAACGAGATCCCATTTCAGGAGTGCAATTCTACCATCCTCTTTACAAATTAGAAAATATTTGGAATATTCTTGAATATTATTTTAATACTGCTCCTGTTTTCTCATGCATGTTGATTTATTCATTTGTGTTAGGTAAGTCAGGCTAACTGATTTCTTTTCAGCAGGCAGGTCACATTTTGAATAGATTTTCAACCATACTGGCACTGAAGACTACTCACCGTAATCTGTGTTAGGTCCACTAAGAAACTGTGTTTTATTCACATGTCTTTCAGTGCATGACATAGGCTTTTGTGGAATGTTTGTGATTGAGGAAGAGGTTTTAGTTCTTGTCGTTGCCATGCCCAATCTAGTTTTGTAATAGTGTTGGAATTTTTTGTTGCTGAAACCAGATTAAATAATATTATTGTGGAACTAAGAGTACACTTCCATTTAAACATGACTTGAACTTTAAAATGGCACAGATTTATGATGACAGCATATATAGCATTACATAGACTCCTTCACTGTGGCAGTGCTCTTGAACTTTGCAACAGTTTAATTTTGATTTGTGATGGGGTTTTTTTTGTACCCATCTCATCCACTCCTGCTGTTTCCCAGTGCAAATAAAAACTGTCTGTTATGTCAGTACGAATGAGCGCAGAGGCATTAGATTTGATTGGATTAGATTAGATATTGAAAATGACTGAGCATTTTTAAATTACTCAATTTCTTTTCCCTTTGAAATATAATTGCAGAAGTGGTCATGATACCAGGCTTTTATAACTTTGCTAAGTCATGTTTTTTTGTAGTCATGAGAGGTGTGTGTGTGTGTGTATGTATGATAAATAATAAACATGGTATTTCTTTTGCTTAAAACAGGCAAGGCAGGGTCACATGTACTTCATGTGATGCATATCTCCCCTCTCACTCCCTCATGTGAGCTCAGAGAACAGAGAGATTAGGAAAAGTTGAGAATGAACAAAGACTCTCCTTACATTTCTCCTGAAATTCCTAAAGAATGAGTGTTGGGCATGTGATCAAAATAAGATCCCTTCTGTCTGTGAGAAGTCTTATTTTTCTTCTCTCACTGTAATGATACTGTAATGATAACGATTCAGTCGTGTGTTTATAAGTCATGTTTAATCAATCAACGCGTTTCAATCTTCTGTTTATTCAGCTATAGCAAAAGGGATTTCCTGGAATGATCTATATGGGGAGGCTGCAGACCTGGAGCCGGTAGATATATACGGCCCTGGCATTTTTACGCCCCTGTTGTTCCAGATGCGTCCAGTTGTGGGATATACTGCAAAATAACATCATTAAATCGACGCTCGAAACTTACACATTAATAACCGTCCCATCCATAGACTTTGACCAGTTTTGTTACGATTAAAATACGATTAAAATATCTGTCGATATTCAGTTGGGCTTCACTCTCTTCTCGCCTACAGAAGACTATTTGTTTTTGTGAATTAAAAAATTAATAATGCACATACTTGGATCAGATGACAAGTAATGATATATGACCTACTGTAGAATAGTTACTGAGTGAAATATGTTGTTGTGAATTTATATAAAGTTACATTTAGATACATTTAAACTTAGTTTAAATCCAGACATTAGACATCCAGTACCGCGTAATCGTATGGATCCTCAATGAAATATCTGCTGTACTATTTTCTATTGGTCGTCATACAGCTACAAAACATCATCCTACATAGCATTTTATGAATACAAACACAATACAAAAAAAAGTCCAAGGGCCATTTAGAAGAAAGAGACAATATTGTTCTTCACCAATTTCTTTTTTTTATTAACACCATTTATGAATTATGATGACTCCCGTAGATGACTCCCCTATGGCTTGCCACTCTTCTTTAACTGTTTTTCTATTCTCCTGTCAAAGTGCTCCTGCTCACTGATAAAAAAAATTAAACATTAAACAAATTAAAAAGGACATCCATGGTGAATTTGATCTTGTCACTGTGGGTGTGCTGCCCAGAATTGATTTCAGGTGAGTGTAGATTGCATCAATAATTTGCTCCTGATCTTCAAAATACAATGGCACAGGCACTTGTTGGTGGAACACTTTTGGAAAAAGTGTTAAGCCACTTTGATTTCTTTTGGCCATTGATGATGGACTGTGCAGAGATGACATTTAAAACATGTCCATGTATGTCTCTGTAAGTCGTTTATTTACCAGACAAGCTATTGGTTTGGAATGCAGTTAAAACAAGGAGATGGGTGTTTATAGTTTATACAAGTTGAGAGAGAGCGAGAGAGAGAGAGATGTTCATTTCCTCAAGTAGCTAAAGCAAACACACATTTGAGATGCAAGTTAAAGAGAACTTGGTAAAGACAGAGTATGATAAAACCCACATTAATTGCACATACCCTACATTTTAGTCCAGGTCAGTAAGCTATTTTAATAAAAATGTATATTAAGATATAAATTAGATAATCTCATTTATAAGAAAACTCAAACCAGAATCTACATTCAAACCGTATGGGAAAAGTTTTTAATGTGGGTTTTATCATGTATGATGTTGGAAATAATCAAAGTATTTGAGTTAGTGTGCAGTTCAACTCTTTACTTAGAGAGAGAACATACATACATATATGCCTATTATAAATGTGTCTTTTAAAAAACAAGTTGACATATTTCCAAATGTCTACTGTAATGTTGCCCCAGAAACCATGTGGAGTATGTTTTAATGCAAGGAGTAAACAGGGTCTTACCAGAAGAGGCCATCTCACGTAAGCTAAAGACAGGCAACAAAAGAAGATTAAAAAGAAAATAAATTTTTAAAGTGAGTAGATAAGACTAGGGGCAGCTAAACCTACACGTGGTTAGCTAAGTTTGAGCGAGACAGAACAATCAACCTGACCGTCAAGAACTTTTTGTCTCTCGAATTTTTTTTTAGACCCATCCATTTATATATATATATATATATATATATAATATAATATAATATAATATAATATAATATAATATAATATAATATAATATAATATATAATATATAATATATATAGAAATTAATTGATATCTACCTACCCTAGCTTTATCTAGCTAATCATTTATAAATAATAAATGTTGCATCATTGCTAAACAACAATAGCTTTAGCAGATTATTTAACATGCCTCAATTCGACACGCTGTACAGCCTCCCCTTACTGTGCGAATCAGGAACAACAGGGGTGTAAAACTGCCTGTTTGTAAAACTGCCTGGGGCGTCCGAATAATGAGCGTTATTGTACTTCTGCGGCGGGGCATATTTGGCGGGTCTGCGTTGGAGCGCCCTCTGGCGTTCAGATGGAGCAGCATTTACTACCGATCAGCCGCGCATGCACTGACAAGCTGCGCATAAAATAATTGCAGCCTTTGCCAAATGTGGTTTCATTGCGATTAATTGTGCAGCCCTACTTTTAATAATTCTGATTCACTTCTTCTTTAGCTCTATAATTAGTAATTGCCTGCAATGACGCACACACTGTTTGTTGTCTTTGGTTTTAGAAGCAAAAAAGAAACTGAGCAACACACAGCTTAAAAATAATATTTCATGAAACTGCTGAGTGTTTTTCTGACTGTGATCTTCAGGTTTTTGAAGTTTGTTTTTTTCAGTGCAATGCCCTTCAGATTTCCTGCCACACAAAAACTTGTTCACATTTTTGAAGGATTTCATCTGCTGTCCATGATCACTGTAAAGGGGCTTGAAGCACAGAGGTGGCTGAAATAATAAAGAAAGTGCTGTGAGATCAGAGCAGGGTTACAAAACTTTGCGCATTAACACACCAAAAGGACTACAGGTAACTGCCAACTAGCATGTGCATTCTGCACCTGAATGTAAGGAAGTGACTGCTTATTTCAGCAGGTATTAATCAATAGTCTGTATTTGTCATTCAAAAAGGGAAACCAAAACTAGGACTGCAGATACACAGACTGTAGAACACAACAGCGCTTGCTTACCATTTTTAATATCAATCACGCTGATTACTTGCTTCATTCCAGGTGGCTCCTGTTGTTATGAAAATATTTGCATATTAGAATGCTCAGGCAAGATGACAAAATTAGAACACCCTTCAGTCTGTGGCGTCTTGACTTTGCATGCTTTCATCACTTTCGCTTTTATTCTCGTTTTATTCTCGATTTCTCAACGTCAGCCCCAATGCCGGTTCAACATGCTAAATTGGGCGAACTCCCACCGACGTGAAACCGACTAGAGTCTACTTGTGGAACAAACTGCAAAAACTAGCCCAACAGATGGTCACCGACGGCACAGTGTGTCATGGCCTTAGTAGTTTTTAACAATTTTTTCAGATGGATTAGAATGTTGAGTGTCGAGACTTGGACAGTTGTTGTTGTTGTTGTTGTTGTTGTTGTTGTTGTTGTTGTTGTTGTTGTTGTTGTTGTTGTGTCTAAAATAACTCTTAAACAACAAAGTGTGAGGATGCTCTGGGTAGCTTAAAAGAGCCCAGCCTTAGGTCTCTGAAATTCTTGTCCATATATAATATGCGGTAGGTACGATTTTTAATGTTTTTGAAAGTGTATAATGCTCCCCAAGGCTGCATTTATTTGATAAAAAATTCAGTAAAAACAGCAATATTAAAGTTTAAAATAATTTCAATATATTTTAAAATGTTTCCTTTAATGGCAAAGCTGAACTTTCAGCAGCCATTACTCCAGCCGTTAGTGTGACATGATGTGGTGTTCAAGAAATTTCTAGTGCTGTCAGATCGATTAATCGCATTTAACATGTCTGGTTCGCTATATTTGTGGGGACTCTCCATAGGCATAATGATTTTTATACTGTACAAACTGTATATTCTGTCCCCTTACACTAACCCTACCCCTAAACCTACCCATCACACACAACTTTCTGCATTTTTACATTTTCAAAAAAATATAATTTAGTTTGTTTATTAACCCATTTCCCTGGCTGGTCCCCACAATGTAGGAGATCTCAGGTTTTACTATCCTTGTGGGGACATTTGGTTCCCACAATGTAATATAAACCTGTACACACACACACATATTCGTGATTAATCGATTTGACAGCACTAGTTATTTTCCAATGTTGTAAACTCCTGATATATTTTTTTTCCAGGATTCTTTGATGAACAGAAAGTTCAAATGAACAGCATTTATTTGAAATAGAAATCTTTTGACCCTCCTTCAATGCAAGCCAACATGATTTATTTGCCAGTTTTATCGTCAAGATCAGTCACTTAGAAAAGCAATAGCACAATTTAAAGTTCATGTCTGTAGTTGCTACAAGATGAGTTTCAATAGCAATACTGAAGCTTTCCTTTGCAAGCACTGCTAATGATTCACTCACTCACTCACTCACTCACTCACTCACTCACTCACTCACTCCTAACAAACACGCTTCATCATCATGTCAGTGATCTCTACAGTTCAAATATGTCTTTTGTGTAGTGGTATGTGCTATATACAAGAGATGTTGACTCATCACCAGATGTTTTTTTTTTAATGAGGTTTGTACTGAAAAGTTCTTTGAAAACTTTCCTGTCCATTCATCAGATGGATTAAAGCGCCTGCACCTGAATCTCTGCAGCTGTGCTCTGGTGTTCTTATTCATCTACACCACTCACTGTCACTGTGTCCTCTCTCTGTACTGGAACTCCTGCTCCAATGGCTTGTCCCTGATGTTTATGTCCTGTTGCTCTAAATTGGATTTGGAGTGAGGTGCTCCTCTAGGGCATTCTGCAAGGAAACTACTAATCTTACTGTCTTCGGATTGCATCTGATAATGAAGGACAATACCGTGGCATGGTACATGATAACAATATAGTGCACAATTAAAGGGGTGGTTCAGGATTTTTAGCCTGGGTGTTATTTATCAGTGGAGACAGTTTTCAATATTTTTCATCCAGTCCTTCCAGTTGCATATAGTTCGCCGGTGCTAGGCTAGCGCGAGTCAACGGTATCTGCTAGCCTGCCATTAAAAACAGTTTTACCCACTCCACAGTACACCAAAAGCAAATAAATTATAGTGCCAGACTATCGATGTAAATGTCTGTTGAGAGAACAATGTTAGAAATCGAACTACTCTTGCATCTCAATGATCGCATTACATTTACAGGAACTAGTTTCTCAGCAGTGGCGGAATTTTACTTTGCTCCGGTTAGTAGTACTGCGCCGAAAAGTAAACACAGAACAGAAGCGCACTACAGTCGGGACGTCTAGCTAGTAGTAGCCTTGAACAACGATATTGAAACATTCGATTGTAAACTAAAGAATTGGCAACATGGTGATTCGGTGTGCATTTCAAAATTGTAAAAATAAACCATATAGATGGTCACCAAAAAGTTTCCACAAATTTCCATTGAGAGATCTTCATCTTCATCGTCTCCAAAGTCCGAAACATTGGCATGGCTTTCAACCGTGGCCATAGTCCTATGTCTTGTTGATTTCTTCGTGAAATATATTCTGCTTCTGTAGTGATGAGTGTCAGCGGCAGGTAAATACACTTAATATCACTTGCCTAGGTAACTTAATATCACTCCACCGCTGCTGTAGACTGTGCTAATAAAAACAGGGAACAAAGTATAACTAATGCAATGCAATGAAAGGGTACTTTGATTTCTAACATTATTCTCTCAACAGACATTTACATCGATAGTCTGGCGTTATAATTTATTTGCTTTTGGTGTACTGTGGAGTGGGTAAAACTGTTTTTAATGGCAGGCTAGCAGATACCGTTGACTCGCACTAGCCTAGCAACGGCGAACTATGCAACTGGAAGGACTGGATAAAAAATACTGAAAACTGTCTCCACTGATAAATAACACCCAGGCTAACTTGGAAATGAGGTCCGATGTCCAAAATCCTGAACCACCCCTTTAAGGTTTGGGATCAGTAAGGTTTTTTAAAATGTTTTTGAAAGAAGTCTCTTATGTTCACCAAGGCTGCATTTTATTTGATACAGTAAAATGGTAATATTGTGAAATATTATTACAATTTAAAATAACGGTTTTCTATTTTATTATATTTTAAAATGTAGTTTATTCCTGCTGAATTTTAGCAGCTGTTGCTCCAGTCTTCAGTGTTGATCCTTCATAAATCATTCTAATATTCTGATTTGGTGCTCAAAAAACATTTATTGTTATAATCAGTGTCAAGTAATCACAGTTGTGCTGCTTTGTGGAAACCGTGATGCTATTTTCAGTCTGTTTCAAGAACTATTGAATAAAAGTATTAAGTTCTCTTCAGTAGTTTTTTCTTGCTTTTGGTTGTCTCACTGGGTATTGTAAAGCACTATTCTTCGCGAGGCTACTTCAGAATGATTCATATTTTTGGAAAAGTGCTGTACAATGAACCTTTTAATTGAGTAGAATTGGATCTAATTATATAATTGCATTTATATTCTAGGAATCCAATTTCTCACCTGTACTTGCCCGCAGTGGTGCAGTCTGCAATTAAGTCTGTTGTATTGATTCTGTGTGGCATGTAGCATTGAACACAGACAGACTGGCAAGGAAAGTTGATTCAGACCCGCTATGCACTGCAGGATCAATGGCTTCTCTGGCGTCTGACAATTCATTCCCCATTTTCTTGGTTTTTGTTTACTCGTAGAGCAAGCATGTCTACAGCCCTCCAGCACCCAGATGGGCCGATCTGTGTCTTGAGTAATGAGTCTTTGGAATGGAGTGTGATAAAAATAGGTAGCTTTAAAGAGGAGAGAAGGACAGGAGGAAAAAAGAGAGACAAGCAAATGAGGCAAAGTCCAGCTCATAGAAGCCAGAGCCCTGATTTCTGCTGTGATTCACTAAACTCTCTCGAGGTTTCCTTATCTTCTTAGCTGTCTGAATTTTGCTCATTTTCCTGACCAAAATTGCATCGTCCCCATTGCATCGTCCGTGTTTTTTCTACATTTTGTGTCATCATGTCATCAATCATGTTATGGCATCAAGTAAAATGAAGTAAAAAAAAATGTTGTTGTTATATACATTTTTGTTTTTATTTTTAATATATTAATTTCAACTAATGTATTATCATTTTTGTTTTGTTTAATTTATTAATAATAATAATAAATTATTGATTTGCTTATTATTAGTGATATTATTGTTGTTGTATTTATTATTTTTGTATTATTATTTTATTTATTTAATTAATACTACTACTATTATTATTATTATTATTATTATTATTATTACTATTTAAGATTTGGTTTGCTGGTGATTGGATTAGTATTGTTTGTGAGTGATGATTTAGAGTTTACAAGTATCCTGTTCCTTCCTCTGTCTCTGTTATTTTTGTAAAGGTGAGGCGTTTCATTCAGGACAGGTAGAGCCCAGATCAGGTCAGTGAGACAGGCAGTTTTGTAATATAGGGATGTTCTTCTCATTTGCGCTTACCTGCTCTGTCCTGACCCAATTCAGCTGACAATTTCCAACAGTCATCTTTAACTAGCTTAATGCTTTATTTTCTCTCTCTCTCTCTCTCTCTCTCTCTCTCTCTCTCACACACACACTCAATATTCCCTATTGTTTTTTACCGCCTCCATCTCCCGTCTGTCATAGCACACTCTAGTAAAGCGTTCATTTATCGCTGTAGTAAACAAGGGAAGTATTATGTACTCAGTAATTCTCCTGTTGCTTTATCACTCTGTCCTCATAGACTTATAGTTGCCGTTTATGCTAGTTGGTGTCATCTTCTTTTTTTTTTTTTTTTTTTTGTTGACTGTCATTACCCTGCATCAGAAATCCACTTATATTCAGATGAAGGGGCTGAGCTGGTGGATGTCATTAATTTCAGATGCATTACTGTAAACGTAATTGAAAGTGTTGAGTGCTGGGTAATTACATAGCACATGCTGGTTGGAGTAAATTGGGTCTGGTTGGGATTGGTTGGGATATTCCCGGAACTGCCTTTTGCGGTGAAAGTGATGCTGTCAGGGGACAAATGATCACAGTGGGAACCCAGATGGCTCCCTTTGGCTTTTTGGATGTTCACACAGAGGAGTTTGCTGGGCGCTAGACAACTGCAAGAGAAATGCGATGATTCACTGTGGAGCTAATGAAGGCATGCTGGTGCTCAGCTGATGAGGGGGCCGTCTCTTCTGGCTCTGAGGTCGAGTGCTGCTATCAGAGTCTAATGATGTGTTGGTGGTGGGACCCATTAAAATCACGATCAGCCGTCTGAAATTAATTGTGGAACTTTAAGGGTAGGGTCACACCAAACCGGCGCCAAAGAACTAGTGCTGATGAAAGCCGACTGTATTGTCACCTCGCGTCGCCTGCGTCGGGGCAAAAAAGCTGCACTTGAACACACCGAGAGAACTACAGCCGACAACTGTCTATTTCTGCAGATGTATTCGTCTATATACAGTGAGGAAAATAAGTATGAACACCCTGCTATTTTGCAAGTTCTCCCACTTAGAAATCATGGAGGGGTCTGAAATTGTCATCGTAGGTGCATGTCCACTGTGAGAGACATAATCTAAAAAAAAAATCCAGAAATCATAATGTATGATTTTTTAACTATTTATTTGTATGATACAGCTGCAAATAAGTATTTGAACACCTGAGAAAATCAATGTTAATATTTGGTACAGTAGCCTTTGTTTGCAATTACAGAGGTCAGACGTTTCCTGTAGTTTTTCACCAGGTTTGCACACACTGCAGGAGGGATTTTGGCCCACTCCTCCACACAGATCTTCTCTAGATCAGTCAGGTTTCTGGGCTGTTGCTGAGAAACACGGAGTTTGAGCTCCCTCCAAAGATTCTCTATTGGGTTTAGGTCTGGAGACTGGCTAGGCCACGCCAGAACCTTGATATGCTTCTTACAGAGCCACTCCTTGGTTATCCTGGCTGTGTGCTTCGGGTCATTGTCATGTTGGAAGACCCAGCCTCGCCCCATTCTCAATGCTCTTACTGAGGGAAGGAGGTTGTTCCCCAAAATCTCGCAATACATGGTCCCGGTCATCCTCTCCTTAATACAGTGCAGTCGCCCTGTCCCATGTGCAGAAAAACACCCCCAAAGCATGATGCTACCACCCCCATGCTTCACAGTAGGGATGGTGTTCTTGGGATGGTACTCATCATTCTTCTTCCTCCAAACACGTTTAGTGGAATTAGCTGATTTCTCACCTTTCTTAGGATCATTGAGACCCCACAAGGTGAGATCTTGCATGGAGCCCCAGTCCGAGGGAGATTGACAGTCATGTTTAGCTGCTTCCATTTTCTAATGATTGCTCCAACAGTGGACCTTTTTTCACCAAGCTGCTTGGCAATTTCCCCGTAGCCCTTTCCAGCCTTGTGGAGGTGTACAATTTTGTCTCTAGTGTCTTTGGACAGCTCTTTGGTCTTGGCCATGTTAGTAGTTGGATTCTTACTGATTGTATGGGGTGGACAGGTGTCTTTATGCAGCTAACGACCTCAAACAGGTGCATCTAATTTAGGATAATAAATGGAGTGGAGGTGGACATTTTAAAGGCAGACTAACAGGTCTTTGAGGGTCAGAATTCTAGCTGATAGACAGGTGTTCAAATACTTATTTGCAGCTGTATCATACAAATAAATAGTTAAAAAAGTCATATATTGTGTTTTCTGGATTTTTTTTTTTTGATTATGTCTCTCACAGTGGACATGCACCTACGATGACAATTTCAGACCCCTCCATGATTTCCAAGTGGGAGAACTTGCAAAATAGCAGGGTGTTCAAATACTTATTTTCCTCACTGTACGTCATTCAAAGGGGAAACTGACTCTGCAGATACACACTGTAAACAAATCAGCGTTTGCTTAGCACTTTGAATATTTATTCCACTCCGCTCATGTTCATTTAAAAATATTCGCCTAGGAACACTCACATGCTGAATCGGCCCCCCAAAAAAACAGACTGCGTCCGACTAGAGCCAACGGTGCGGAACACACGGAAAAACTAAGTCGGCCAACGCTCATGGTGTGCTCTTGGTGTGTCCGGGCTTAACACCCCTTTCTTTCTCTTACCCACAAATATTTTTGTTGAGTGGGCATCCTTCTCAGTCTGCATATGTGTTTGTATTTTCATGTGTGTTTAGATTTGCTGAGTTCAGGTTTTTCTGATTGCTTGTATTAATGGCTAGTAACAGACATCCCAGATGTTCCCTTCCTGTCATCACATGGGGATAAATATAGCCCTCTGCAGTAGTGGTAAATGGAAAGGCTGCTAATTTGTTTGAGGAGCAAAAGTGGTGACCAAGGTGCTCTGTAATCTGTCTCGTAGCGTTGGGCTAGAGTCCACCTTAGTCGAGTCCAAGTCAAATACAAGTCTTTAACCAAACAAGTCCTAGTCCAGTCCAAAAGGTCAGAGTCGAGTCTGAGTCCAACTAAACCATACTGTATTTCATTAAATCAATATCTTTTTTTTTAACCAACTTATAAAACGTCAATTTTAAATTTAACAAAAGCGAACCTCTATTGAATCTTGCTGTTTTGATTTTTGATTTCACATCATCTCATCATAAATATTATCAGCAAACTTAAAGTTATGTAATGGAAGTTATGGACGATTTTTTTGTATTTTGACATTTCTGTATTTGTGACAATTATTGACTTTCGTGACAATGCAATACTGACTTTTTGGGTGGGGTTTGATTGTTTTCCCACCCTTGAGGGTTAAATAAGTTAAAAGTTAAATAAATGGTGGATCGTGGATGTTGTTTGTGATAACATACTGACTGAGGTTCTCTGAAGACAAACACCCACATTGTTCTGCCATGTAACTAGATGATTGATATCTAATCAGTGATTTAAAGATTGACTGAATAGTACAAAGAGCTGGATTCATTGAGCATCGTGCAATAATATGAAATCAGCCGTGTCTGATTTTGTTGATGCCTACATAAATGATTGAACTTGCACTGTTGTGCAAAATGACTTGTGAAAACTTTGTTTGTGAGTCAGGATGGACTTCCTGCGTCACTTCCTTTTGTCTGAACGTAACATTTCACCAGGTTTCACAAGAAGGAACATGTTATACACTCATTCCTTGAATCTCTGCTACTTTGTCCCCAAAAAATGTAGTTATTTTTACCTGTCACTGCTTGTTCTGAGTGCTTGTCTTTTGTGAGTTAAAGCATGGGTTAGTGACAATGTATGAATGCTATGAACATGTACTGTATGTTCTACGGAACTAATGTCCTTCTGTGCTAGAGAATCTGTTCTGGAGGCTGTTAGGTTTACTGCCATATGTAAGTTTGCCACATTAACACATTCAATTAGAATCAGTGTGTCACAAAAAAACTCTCATCTAATGAAAATTCTGTCCTTATTTACTCACTCTCATGTCTAAATCCATATGACTTTTTTTTCTGTATGCTTTTATATTTCTATGGTTAATTTTTTTTCTTTTTTTACCTTTTTGAAGCATGACATCTTCAATCATTCATTGTAATTTCATTGAAAAGGGGAATTACTACGTTGTGGGGACCAGATGTCCGCACTAAAATAATAATACCAGTAATTTTTAACCTATGGGGTTGTTTTTTTTTTTTGCGTTTTCCTTTAGCTTATAAATAATACAGAATGATGTTTTTTGAGAATGTAAAAATGCAGAACATTTTCTGTGATGGGTAGGTTTAAGAGAAGGGTTAGGGTTAGGGAACAGAATATACAATTTGTATTGTATTAGAATCATTATGTCTATGGAAAGTCCCCATAAAACATGGAAACCCAACTTGTGTGTCTCTGTGTGTGTCTAATTGACCATATTTTGGGGACAAATTATTTGTTTTCTGTTTAAAGTTTTCTATACATTGAATACATGTTTTCTTGTTGGAGTAAGATTAGGCATTGTCTATAATTAATATACAGTAATTAGATTTCTGTGCTATGTCCTCATTTAGATGGCTGAGCAAACGTGTGCATGTGTGCATGTGTACGTGTGAAGGGGAGTTTTAATTAGAGTTCTGAGAATGGCCTGACCTCCTCCACCTGCCTGTTCTACCTCCAGGACTCTCTGTCCTTTAGTTTCCTCTCCCTTTTTTCCTCCTCCTCCTCCTCTTCATCTCTCTCTGTTTCTCTCACATTGTTGTTCTCCCTTTCCTCATGTCACTATTGGTGTATGTTAGCAGCGAGTTTCACCCACACAAAGGCCAAACCCATGCTGGGAGGAGCACAGAGATGTTTTCCACAGAACTAGGAGTGTTTACTACAGGGACGGGGCTCCACCCCTTGGCTTTTGAATTTTCCTGTTCCTGTACTGAGCCTTTTATGATATTCAGCTTTGTTTTTTTTAGATCAATACCTTTTGTTGTTTTGCACATTACGGTAATATCTTCTCTCTAGCTAACATTATTAAAATCGCCCCAGATGAGGCACATCTTGACCGCATCTCTTGTCTGGCTACTTTAGTCCCTAATGTATTAGAGACAAAAGCTTCACACACAGACACATGCACACACATCCATACTGGGGCTCAGCTGCACCACTGAAGCATGGTTGACGCCTGATCTCGTTTATCCTGAGGGAATAGGATGTCAGTGATGGTGCGCAGGGTGGTCAAGGCCATTTCAGCAGAGCAGGACATTTCTCTCTGTCAACAGAACAAATGACTGATGTAATCTGCACACAAATTACTCTGCAGAAAGCTCTGCGGATAACAATAGACTTGTAATGCCATATACATTCCCCAACCCTTGCATTTTTGTTTATTACAAATTATTGGGTGAGCAATATATTTTGCTGATAAGTGTCCGCACTTGTAGTGACTTTTATTTTGACTCTCCGGTGGACTTTTTATTTTGAGAACGCCAGAGCCTGAGGCCCTGAGCACACAATGCTCACATTCTCCGTCTCATCAGTTTACGATCTGTCTAATACGTTATTAGATAGAACTGTTATACAAAGATATAAAAAGGTATATGAAAAATATTTGCGTTTGCCATGTGGTTGATGCCCAATGTCGCTAGCTGAGCAGAAATACATAATCATCTTTCGCTTGGTGCCCTCAAACTTGCGTTGGATTTTCTCATTAGCGTAAAGGTTGAGGTCCATCTACCACTGTTTTCCATGTTTGTAGAGTTAGTTCGTGGAGTAAATATATAGGCTATAATCTGTGCATACCATAGTGTGTACATGGCTTTTATTTAAATGGTGGTGTAACACGGTATGTTGTTGTGGGAAGGAGGCGGAAACCGGCGAACGTTCAACAAATTTTAATAAATAAATAAACACACACGAAAACGAAAGTAAGTAGTTTGTCAAATAAAGTGCCAAGCTACGTCTTGTATAAGTAACCTTTAGTGGTGAAACTTTCACACTGTGCCTTTTAAACAAAGAAAGTGGATATGAAAAAAAAATACTTTCTATTAAAAGTATGGATGATTTGATAGTTTGATAGTTGATATTGATAGAGAAGTGAAGTATTTTAAATCCATTTCACAGGTCCAAAGATTTCCGGTGCAGAAAATAGGTCAGCAGATTCTTTCTGGGCCTGATGGTGGGGTCTTACCCAGTGACTTACCCAGTGGAGTGCACAATACACTCCATTACATATTCCTACATGTCAGTATGTCACGAGTTAAAGAGCATCTTGCAGGTAAAAAAAAATCTAAATGAATATATAACCGTGTATGAAAATACAATATAAAAAGATAATGCAGGATTTAAAATGTTTTAAAACGACATAAGGACACCAATTTAGTAGATAAAGTTGACTGCTCGTACAAACCGCTTTTTTTCAACATCGCGTCATTTTACGTCACACGAGGGAGACGTGTGCTGTGCTCTGCCGCAGCTCAGTGCAGAATAGGTTGGTATTCAGTAAGAGCGGTCGTGAGTCAGTGTGTTTACACTAGTTTTTGTATTTCAATTTATCATCGTCATGGTAAATTTATGTGTTTGTGGAGCTTGCAAAAACTCCAGCCTGTCAGGACATCGAGTACACCGGTTTCCTAACAAGAAAAAGGACGGTGCTATCTTTCGTGCCTGGGTTTGTGCAGGTGAAGAAACGGGATTTCTCTTCCGCGTCGGCTTCGGAAAACGCGGTCGTGTGTAGCGTTCACTTCAGATCGGAGGATTAGGCTATCGTCCCGGCGATATGATGGAGTTTAACATGGGATACCGAAGTAAGAACCGGGTGAGACTCATACCCCTTTTCCACCAAGGCAGTGCTGGTGCCGGTTCGGAGCCGGTGCCTACTTGCGAACCAGTTCTTTGTGTTTCGACAGCCAAAGAACCGGTTCTCGGCCAGGAAAATTGGTTCCAAAGCGGCACCAACTCTTTACTGGACTAGAACCGTTCTTTAACCACGTCATGCTTACGTCGGGGGGTGGGGTTATTGTCAAACTTCTTCTCGAGCATAATCTCCGTCTATAGTAATCCAGGCGAGCAGCACAAATGTGTTCTGTCTTCTTCTGACCCCAATATAGGATCGCGAGGCAAGGAGAAACATTTGCAGAAAGAATGTAGTCCAACATTGTAATTGTTATGTTTGAATTTGGCGCAAGCCTTTCTAGGAAAGCTAAGACGTAGCCTATGGCAACGTACACAGTGATATAACGACGTCGCTCGCTGGGCTCTCTACGTTAGTCAGTGGAAAAACAAACAGGTTCTGAGAAGGTTCGCAAGTTGAACCAACTTTGAACCAGCACCAGTTCCGAACCAGTTCTTTTTTGGTGGAAAAGGGGTAGAGCTGGTGCGGTTCCTTCAGTGCACGCATCTTCGGGTTCTCCCGCCGGATGTAGGCGCGAGCACAACATCAACTGGCTAACGCAATGTAAGCGGAACGAAACTGAGATACTCGTTATTGTGTGGACCGTTTATCAGTTTGGACCAGTGCAGCGCGAGCCTGATCAAGCAACACTGTAACTGCGATATCCAGTAAATAAAGCATTTGAATTCGCCACTGAAGTAATAACATCGCTGCGAGATCTAGTTTGAAATATTCACATTTCTCCGTTATTAACGGATCAAACAGCGCTGACGTGGAAACCAGGAATAAACATGAACATGCAATGAATGCACGAACTATCCAGTGTCCACAGATCAGCAACATTCACCATGGCTTTATTGTAGTAACACTAACTGCAACCATGGAAGTTTGGCATTTTCCACTAAGGCCCAGTATGCATCCACCTCCCTGCAACACTGACTTTCCTCAGCTGTAAACATTGCCTCGCATTTCCCACACAAGCACCTATGGAACAAAAAATGTATCAGGAATAAATATCTCTGTCTCTCGATGAGAAACCGCTAAGTTATATCACGTAACGTTAGTCTGGGCGGATATTAATGAGCATGACAAACGCCTGATCAAAGCTTAGTTTCTGTTATTGTAAGTTCCAATATGTTCTGTCTAACATTAATCCTGGCCTGTCCCTGCTCTCTTGGCAGCCTAGCAGGCTCATAATTGTATGGCTGTGGTCCGTCAACAATTTCCTCAGCGTCCGAAATGTCATTGCGATCCACTTTTCCCTGTTGTTTGAATCGACCGCTCTCCCTCGTGCTACGTCATGCCCGTCACGCCCATTTTCAGATGCGGAAGTAAAATTTTCTCACAAAAACGACTCCAGAAGCCACTGTAGCACATTTATAATTTTTTTTTAAAGAAAATCTAGTTCCTACATTATTTTTCTATACATTGACTTGTTGGGTCTTCTAACCTGCAAGATGCTCTTTAATTACCCAGATGCCTCATTTTGAATCACTGTGAGTCATTCACCAGCACCTAGTGTTTTTTGGAGAGTCCTAATGACCTAACAGGAAATGGAATAATCTGAAGGGAAGATATTATTTGATTATAAATGCTAGTAAATGAGGAAAAAATAATTTTGCCATTGAGAAATGCTGGTTGGCAGACTTTCCTTATTCCTCCCTTATCTCAGTTTAAGTAATGCTCTGCATTCTAATTCTTGGCTCAGACTGTTTGTATTGTTGGTGTATTTTGATATTGAGCATTTCAAATATTGTGTGTCTTGTACGTATCCACCTCTGTTGGGACACATTGTGTACATTCATGGGCAACTTCACAGTCCATTAATCTTGTTTTCTTTCTCTGTCTCCTTCCATCAGGCATTTTAACCTTCGGATGAAGAGGGACACCTCTCTCTTCTCTCCTGATCTGAAGGTGGAAGTTTCTGGAGAAGAGATCCCCTATGACACCTCTCACATTTACACTGGAGAAATTTATGGTGAGCATGGAACCTTTTCAGCACTATCTCATACACACACTTGCACATGTGTCCACCTCAACACATGCTCTGGACTGCTGCCACATAAACGTTGCCTCCGTCTATTGTATGTGTACAGTTTTTTTAAAGATGTAGAGTGATTTTGTGCAGCTCATGTGAGGAAGAGAGTAATTAAAAAAAGAGAGGAGATTGTGAGAGAATCTTCTTTTATAAAACTACTTTTTGGGTGGGATTGTGCTTTCTTATGATTTAGAAAAAAAAAAAGAACACCCATGATTAATTATTATTTGAAACATCCGATATATTTCTTACTTCTTTTCTAGGCTTATCTAGTTAGACAGGTGCCTCTGCAGCAACATTAGTGATATGTTGCTGTCAGAAAAAGGGGGGAGAAAAACGAATTAATTCTGTCTAAAATCACTGACTGTAAAGAATACACTCAAAATCCCTGCATAATCAAACAAACACTACTATTATTATCAATGGTAAAAACAATTGTGCTGCTTAATGGTTCTGTGGAAACCATTAAGCCATTTTATCAGGGTTCTTTGATGAATAGAAAGATCAAAAGAACAGCGATTATTTAAAATGTATCTTTTGTAACATTATAAATGTATTTACTGTCACTTTTGATCAAATTAATGCATCCTTTCTGAATAGAAGTATTAATTTTTCAAACAAAAAAAACTTGAACTGTAGTGTAAGAATCAGACAATTATTTAAAATTTCTCCTAGCAGACTATTATGTAATAACAGGGTTCCCACACATCTCAAAAAACCTTAAAAACCCTGGAAAATTGATGATACATTTTCCAGTCCTTGAAAACACGTGGACATTTTTCTTTTGTTCCGGACCAAAAAACCCCCAAAACATTTAGTCCTGGTCTGCTTAGCATTCATATGGCCATTTTTCAACACCGAACCTAAAGATACTGCACCTAAAGGCATAAGGGATATATTCACAACCTGATTGGTCGGCTTCATTGACATAGCCTATATTTCGAGACGGAACTTACCGAACATCCAAAACACTTGTGAAGAGCTTACAAAATGTGTAAAGGAGTCAAAACGGTGGTGGGAATCCCTCCGTCTCACACATAAATATCTGTGGGGGTGGGGGGTCTCATCGTCCTGTTTTTGGTTCGTTTACATGTCTTTGGTCCGTTGCATTCATATTTAATTCAAACCGCACCAGAGTTAGTTTAGAAGCGGACTGAGATCCATCTTTTCAGTGGTCTGCTTGTTTGGCACGCACCAGGGTTCGAATGGCAGCGTTCACACTTATTCAAATGAACCCCACTAACCGAGCAATCGCACCAGGGTTCGTTTTAATCGAACCAAACATGGCAAGTGTGAACACACCCTAAAAGAAAATGTAAAATGTCCTGGAAAATCTTGTTGTTGTCCTGGAAAATAATTTTTTAACAAAGAGTTTATCCCTGGCCCAAAACAATTAACAATAGCTGCAGAAATTGATATGTTCAGTCTGACTGCTCTGATCGAAATTTGCATGGTTTATGCGACTTTCTCACTCCACGTAAAAAGTAATTTTCAGATGTTGTTCTTGGAAACATCGCTGCAGAAGCAAGGTTGTGTTGTTACAAGTGTCGGGTGGGCAGAAATATATAGTTTATTATTTCTGACATTTTTGATCTTTTGATCTGTGTTTTATTGTTAAGGTTGTAAGGGGTATAGAGCAGGGGTGGGCAAACTTTTTGGCTCAAGGGCCACACTGGGTTTTAAAATTTGACAGAGGGCCGGCCCAGTAGCAGATTATGAAACACGATCTCATGAAAGTGCGTATCTATACCACAAATTTTATTTCTCGTGCCATTTATATATATATATATATATATATATATATATATATATATATATATATATATATATATATATATATATTATATTTATATTTATATTTATATATTTGTTTATATTTATTTATTTATTTATTTATTTATTTATTTATTTATTTATTTATTTGCGTGCATATGCTACGCACTCTAAACCCCTTGGTTAGGATTAGGGGTGTGGAGTGCGTGCCTATTACACGCCATAAAGTGCGTATCATATGCACGCGAAAACTGCGTATCATAAGCACTACAAATACAATTCGTGGTATTCGCTCTTTCATGAAATCGGGCTGAGCAAACACATTTACGTTGGCAACGTCTGCGCGAAATTCAACAACTGAGAGACGACATTCTGACAATACATTTTTTATGCTAGATATCCCCCATTTAGCATGTTATGTTTTGAGGTTAATTTTTAATTAGTCAGATGCCTAATAATTATAGCCTATACTTTTTAAATATTGTTTATCCTTATTATTATTTAATGGGCCTAATAGTAAATTAGAAACAACACCTGCAAGTGTACACTTAGAAAAGTAAAAATGACAGAAGGTTACGTTAATTCAACTTTATTAAAACTGCATGGCAATCAATTTGCACTTCCAAAAGTCATACATTTGTGGGGAAAAAACTAAATAAACGAATATACAAATTTATTTTAAGAATAATAAAATAAAACATAAAAAACAAAGGCAGATCAGACCATTTAATGAACAAAACCGGGTTCTTTACATGGCAGACAGGGGAGTGTAGGCTATTCGAAAGCCGGGCGATAAAGGTCGGTAAACGGAATCAGTCAGGATACAAATCCAGAGGAGCAAAGAAATAAATAGCAGACAAATCAAAGGAAAAACTAAACAGGTGTGCAAGCGGTTACCAAACATTTTTTTCTCTGTGAGTTTCCAAAAAAGGAAAAAACATTAACGTGCACAAAGTCTATGCGCTTCAGTCGCGGTCTGTTTGGTTTCCATGGTGACGCGTCATTGCTTGTTACGTGACACACCGCAGCCACAACAGCGCTGAATGAATGATGATCTGCTTTTATGTCATTTTTCCTTTTTTACATTTGTTAGCTATGGCATGAAATATCTGATATTCCGATTGTCAAATATATGCAACGCAATATATATATATATAACGCAAATTATTGCAAGAAAAAGGCAAAATGAATGCGATCTTAAGACCATTTTTTAAATACTCGACGGGCCGGATTAAACAGCCTGACGGGCCCGCGGGCCGTAGTTTGCCCACCCCTGGTATAGAGTCAGGCTCTTTCTTCGTTTGGTTTGTAAAATGTGAAAAGTGAAGGTGTGCCCTGTCATAGAGCAGAACCTCTGATGCACACATCCTGCAATGATGATATTTGACCACTGCACACCTCATTTATCTCTCATGTAACTCTATTATTTTTTTTATCAATAGACACTGCATGAAATTATTTGATGTAGAACAGTCTTTTTCTCAGTCCTAAATATCTAACACAAAATTACTCCGCTAGGACACAGTTTATATAATTGGCTGGTTCTTATGTTAGATTATGTAACTTTCTACTGTCTGCTCTGTCATTGTTGATTTTAATGCCATCAATGCACACATTTTTAAGTTTTGAGCATTTTAGTGGAGTCTGTGTTTTCAGACCTCATCTTCTGCATAAGTGAATGAAATGTCATGTTCGGTTACTCTTCATTTTTGCATGATCATTTCTGAGGCTTCTGAGTTGACACCAGGACCTTATATTAGAGAATGCCTCATCGCCTTATTCTCATTATGTACCTTGTAATGGACTTTGAAGCCGGTGAGCCATTGAACCTGATTGATGATGGGTACAGCTTGGGATAAACACGCATTAGTGAGATCTGAGAATTACCCATGTACTTTAAATGATGGACAGACTGCCTACTGGAGGATGAAAGCGTATTTCCATTTTCTCTGATCAGGCATCCTTCTCTCATTGTCTCTGAGCCTCTCCCCTGACCCTAGTTCTGACATATCCTTTCAGCCTCTGAATTGCTCTGAACAGATTCATGTAATTTCCTGCTCACCCCAGGATGTTTCATAATAACTGGTATTGAGTATTTCCAGGAGATGACGTTCATGTGATCTGTTGACAAGGATGAGTGGAGGACTTCGGGCCTGAGGAAGTGAATGTGGTTGAGGATTCCTCTGAACTAGTTCTTTATTGGAAGTGATGAATAAACACTAACAAATAATCCTATCGCTCACCTTTAAAACACAATAGATTTTTGAACACACCACAGATGGAGAAAGACAATCCACAAGTTGTCAGATCAACTTTTCACTGACAGTTTAAGGATGAAACTGATGGCATTTTTTCATTGACATTTTATTTTATTTTATTTTTTGTCAGCAGTAGTGAAGACAAGACGCCTCTGCATTCACTATATTTGAATCGATTTTATTTCAAATTTACTGTTGATGAAAATATACCCAAAGAAAATGAAAAAACTGCAAGATATTAACAACATGACTAATAGCACCCTATCTTTTGCGTCTCATATTAATAAGGTTACCCGGTCTGCTTACTACCATCTTCGAAACATCAACCGTCTGCATCCTTTCCTCACGCCTCACTCTACTGCCATTCTTGTTCATAGTTTAGTCACTTCTCGTTAGATTACTGCAATTCCCTTTTGTTTGGCCTCCCGCATAAAACCCTCCATAAACTTCAACTGGTCCAAAACTCAGCTGCTCGTATTATCACTCGTACCCCCTCTATTCATCACATCACTCCTATCTTACAACAGCTCCATTGGCTCCCCATCATTTACCGTATCAACTACGGTACAATAAAATACTTCTCCTCACTTTTAAAGTCATTCATAATCTTGCCCCTTCATATCTTTTTGACCTCCTCCATGTACCCACACCCGCTTGCACTCTTAGATCCTCTTCTTCCATCCATTTCACTGTTCCCAGTGTCTGCCTTGTTACTATGGGGAGCAGAGTGGAAAAGTGGAATCTGGTGTAAGCGAGTTCCAGAGCTGAGGAGCAGAGCTTTTCTGGGCGACATGTAGTGAACTGCAGCCCAAGTCTCATGAAGACACACGTCCTGCAGCCATGCAGAGAAGCCCCAATGGCAAAGCTTAAGAATATTGCTAAGGAATACATTAAAACGTTTGTTTTTTTAACTAATCCCTGTCATATACTCCCAGAACACTTGGAATATGTACGGCACTTGTCACATGGAATCATTCTGTAATACTTTTGCGTGTTTTTTAAAAAGCTTGATGCTGGTCGCTATTCACTGGCATTATGTGGACGAGCATGAGCGGTACTTTTTTTGAAATTCTCCTTTTGTGGTCCATAAAAGACAGAAAGGCATACTACATTAGAACAACACCAGGGTGTGTAAATGATGGCTTAATTTTAATTTTTGGGTGAACTATCCATTAGCACTCTTTGTGCTCTCTAAAGGATAAACATCTTGTAACCTCTAATATTCACAGTAAAGAGTTTGAAGTAGTCTGGGATGGTGCAAATTCTCTGTGGAATGACATTGACATTAACATTCATTCTCTCTTTAGCATTTCTCTCTTTTTTTTGTTCTCATCTTTTTTTACTCTGAAGTGGATGTCATCTCTACCCCCAATCCTACTCATTAGCCACCAGAGTACTTCTAGTCAAATTCAGTCCATTTATTAGGATTGACTTCATAAGTATGTTGTGCCAATATCCTTCTTGGCTGTTGCTTGTTTTTTGTTCTTGATTGTCTTCATGCTTCACCTCATCAGCTTTCCTGTTGTTTTAATCTGTAAACATGAGAACAGAAGGTCAGGGAGGGATGGAGGAGAGCAGTAGTTTAATGTTACACAGGGTGAGAGAGTGAACCTCCTCTTGTGTTATTATCAGTTTAGGGATGAAGAGTTCAAGAGCTTTTAGAGCTCGTTCCATTCTGAAGAAAGAAACCAGATTGCAGGTGGTTCTTCTTTGCCTGAGAAACAGACAAAACACACCACCGCTTTCCCACAGCCTTTTAACTGTGATAGCAGAGAGCTCCTGATAAAATCCCATTAACCGTTTTATTGCAATATGTTTTCAACAAAGTTATTGCAGATATAAAATTCAAAACGGTCAAAATGACCACCATGGCAGTTCTAGTGTTAAAGCACTTATGGTGCTTGTAAGATGCCAACACTTGTGAAACGTTCAAAGCTTCTCTTTCATTTGTCTTGTTTAAAGTGGACCTATCATTTGAAACGAGCAAAAATGTTCTGAGATTTTGATAGCCTAAGATGTCTAGAACATTATGGACAACAACTCCTTTTGTTGGTCTGTTCTTTGGCTTCTATATTTTGTTATTTAAGAGTTCATGTACACACAAATAGAACTTGGCAGTCTGTTTGAATTTGAAGCAGAATTTTCCAGGATGTGCTGTCGTTGTAGGAAGCTCAACTCCCCTGTTTGTTTCTGTGCTGCTCCTCAAATTTTGATGTAGTTAACTTCCACTGTTCCTCGGTTGTAAAATAATTTCCCCAGTTCCTCACTACCAAAAAATAGACATGTACATTCTCTGAATAACCCATTTAAAAACTGTATGATGGTTCTGTTTTGTTTTACCTTGTTTTACACTGGATGTAGTGTGATTTGTAGTTTTGTTTTGTGATTGTTGCTTTTGCTTATCAACAGTACTTTTTGAATGTGTTTTAGTTGTCTTTATATGTCTATATGTTCAATTCTATGTTTTTTTTTGTTTGTTTAATCTGTAATTGGGAGGTTTGCATCATCTCAATATTTGCATAGGTTTCTATGGGAATGTATAGGTATGTGTTCACATTGGTTGTTAAAGTGCAAAATAGCTGCATAGTATGTTTTGAAAAAAAGGTAAATAATTCTACTGTAGTTACCTCTGAGTCTGGAACAAACCAAAGCATTAATTGGGTTAATGCAGTAATTCTTAAAATAAGAATTTTGTACCAGTGTTCTACTGTATCCCTTTGTTCTTGGTTCTGGTTGACATTTCAGACAATTACTGCCTCCTTATTACTCATGTTTGTTGTTGTGTCCTCATTTGTTAGTCACTTTGATTAAAAGCATTTTCTAAATGATTCAGTGTAAATGTTGATGTCCATCTGCCTACTGTTGTGGTGTAGCTCTAGACGAAGTTCTAAAGTCTGTAGATGAAGAACGGGTCTGCTTTGATCGTCAGAGACAGTAGCCGGGGATAGCTGAGCTCATTAACGTTCTAAAGGTCAAGAGCTTAGTTGCGTTATGTGCATGGTGTGTTTATAATAGAGGAGATGAATCATTGGATCATTATATGGAAGCATTTCTTTATACATTTTCCCTCCGTCATATTTCACGCCCTCTGTCTACCAGCATAGAGAGAGAGAGCTGTATCTGTGCCTTGAATAACTTTACAACTGCCTTTGGTCTTTAACCTTTGGTTTGTTTTTATCTTGCAGGTGAGAAGGGCACTCTGACCCATGGCTCTATCGTGGATGGGAAGTTTGAGGGTTTCATTAAGAGCCATCATGGTACATACTACGTAGAACCCTCAGAGAGATACCTCAAAGACCAGAATGTGCCCTACCACTCAGTCATCTACCATGAGGATGACATCGGTAAGCTAATATTAGCATTAGAGTGACCTATATCATATCCTTAATAATCTCCTATTTCATACTGTGCATTTTACTGTGCATGTGTCCAGTTTACTGATCAGATTTAGTGTTGTGATAGTTTCTATGGATGCTTTTAGATTATATAGATATATTTGGCTAACAAACTTGTTTTATACACTACACTACTGTTGAAAGGTTTTTTAATTGTTTTTGAAAGAAGTCTAATGAAATATTATTGCCATTTAAAATAATAAAAATTTATTCCTATCATTACTCCAATCTTTAGTGTCACATGATCCTTCAGAAATAAATCTAATATGCTGATTTGGTGATCATTAAACATTTCTTATGATTTTCAATGTTGAAAACAGTTGTGCTACTGAAACCGTGATACGTTGTTTTTTGTTTTTTTTTGTTTTTTTGTTTTTCAGGATTCTTTAAATAAAAAAGGGCAAAAAGAACAGCATTAATTTGAAAAAGAAATCTTTACTGTCACCTTTGATCAATTTAATGCATCCTCTCTGAATAAACATATTAATTTCTTTAAAAAACAAAAATCTTACTGACCCTAAACTTTTGAATGGTAATCTACATAAATAAAAGTAGTTTGAAGCTAACCAGTTCCTGAACTCAGCTTTAAATGCTGTAAATGTAAATAATCTGCTTTTAGCATAATCAAGTTTACACACAGTTGAAGATCCATATTATGTTTGCTTTTTTAGGAAATGATAATAAATGTGTCTGAGTGGGTCTGTCTCCAATCACTGATGTTCTGAGACTCTCTTGAGTGTGATGAGAGCTGTTAAAATGGCTGGAACATGTAATTGGTTTCAAATTGCATGTTTTGATTGCTTTTGGATGGAAAAGTGCTGTTAATGTTGGTATTACAGCACATATGATGGTCATTATAATCTTTTGAAAAGGTGTTTTGCATCATGAGAATGAAATTGAGTGAATTAGTGTAATATAAAGCATTGGCACACAAATAAACACAGCAAAATGCAGTGAGCTTCCCCTTCTCCTCTTAAGGCATAGAATACAAGGTCAAAGGCAACAAACTTGAGGATTCTAGTGTGCTCTAGGCCAGTGTTTCCCAACCTTTTTTTTTAATATTATTTTTTGCCTTGGTATAAGTACAAACCACACACCACTAAGCACTAAAATATAACAAAATTGCACAAACATGCATTGCTTCAAATGTCATATTAAAACTGGATATTATATTAAAAGTAGTACTCGCATTTAATGTGAAACTTGAGGTAGGAACACAATAAGGTCATATAGAAGCTATGATGTTGGTGATAAAAAACTAAAATATTATATATAATACCAGGCGGAAACCTCGTATTTTTAAAATAATTGAACACCGTGTCGTCATTTTATATATGGTCAGACACTTGCATGTGTCATTATAAAAAAACATTTTTTAAATTAATTTTATGAAAATCAAACGCAAACGGAGATAAAAGTTTTTTGACCAGCGTATGACATGTTTTGTCCATCACTGGAATAGCTGACATTTGTCATCAACTTTTAACATTGTCATCAACTTTTTCACTAGTGTGCCACTGCACAGTGGTTGGAAAACACTACTAGACTTTACTGTGTTTTGTCTCACTCTCTCTATGTTGCATTCTGTCAGTCACTCACCCTCTCAATCAAACATAGTGGTGCACTTTTCCTCCTCATCAGGCTGATAGAGCCTCTTAAATACTTCTAGCATATGTTGTCACTGTTAAGATGTCCTCAAGTACAAAGAGGTGAAACATTACATCACAGCCCTGTCAAAGATTAGCTGCTTGTAAACTGGTATGCTTTCCTCTTAATATACACCGCTGTCCAGAAGTTTGGGGTCAGTAAAATTTTTGTATTATTATTATTTGGAAAGAAATGAATTCTAGGGAAAATATGTTACAGTTCCCACAAAAAAATAATCAGTACAACTATTTTTAACTTATAAAAGGAAATGTTTCTTGAGCAGAAAATCAGCATATTAGAATGATTTCTGAATGATCATGTGACACTGGAGTAAAGGCTCCTGAAAATATATTAAAATAGAAAACAATTTTAACATAAGTTAACATAAGAGTATAAGAAACTGTCATATATATATATATATATATATATATATATATATATATATATATATATATATATATATATATATATATATATGTATATATGTATATAGTGGATTAATCTGGGGCTGGATGCTAATTGGTCAATATAGCTTTCTAAAATATATAGGAAACAAGGAAAGTAGCTTGTTCTGATACTTATAAAGTATAGTGTTAGCATGTGGAAGTGCAAAAGGAAATGGAGTGTCTTTTCCACACTGCTGTTTCATACTGTGAAGTAATGAAGTGCTCAGTATCAATATCGGTTGTAGGAAACACAGGATGACTAACTCTAGTTTACGCATATACACCATTGTAGATTCGGTTAAACAGTCAGATGACTGAAAGCCTTGTGAAGACACTGACTCAACTCACTCCAGCTTGTATGTTGAGTGTGCACATGCACAATAAGTGAGAGATCACTAAAGAGAGCTAATGAATGATCACTGCAAAAAATGGATGAGGTCAGTTCGGAACAGTGAGTTTGTATCTATGGGAGGGAAAGAGAAAGCGTTAATTGTGGTTGACAGTGGTCTATTGAAGCTCAAGGACAGAGGTCAGAAGGAGGGCAGCTGGAGAGGGAGTGAACTCTGGATCACTCACTGGCTCATGCCAGGCTCAGAAATGTGGGTGTTTCTCTCCTTCTGAAACATACACTTACAGGAAAACCTCACTGATGTCAAATGATAAAATCAGCAATTGTGACAATGCAGTTGAACATATTTAGGCTCTGTTTCAATCAATTTCTCTAAATAAGGAAGGCCTAGGATTATTTAATCTCTCATTGGGCTGTTGTTCCTAAGGCAGAGGCCTTTAGGGTAATGATTCTCACTTGAGTAATTTAATGCTTCAGCAAAGCTTTAGTCAATCTCCTGAAGGCTGATGAGAAAAGAGACCTTACAGAATCACAAATATATCCCTTTCAAAAAATCATGAAATTTGTAATTTCTTCTACATGCATTAATTACATTGAATGCATCTACTAAACTTTATTGATGCGGATTATTGGATAACTGACATAAAGTGTTGGGTTTTGGGCTGGCAGAATTCTTATCAATTTGTTATTTGCCTCTAACCATTTACCCATGATGCCCACTCGCATTGGGTTGTTCCAGGACCAGCAAAAGTGTGCGTCATAATTTGCAGAGTCAGCCAGCTTAGGTCCACAATAATGGAGTTTTCTGAGAATTTCAGCTGGTATTATTGCATATTTTAATAAGCTCAGTCTTCACAGTATGGGTTGTTAATACTGAAACTGTATTGCCACTTGAAGCATGGCACAACCTGTCACAACCACAGTTGGATTTAGGGGCTGTTTACATGAAACCGTTTTCAACTAAAAACGTAAAACTTTTTTATGCGTTTTGGCCGTTCATTTACATGTCAACAGCGCTTTTGGTTCGTGAAAACGCAAACTTTTGCAATTGCAAGTTTTTTAAAACGCTCTCCGTGTAAACAACAAAATGTGAATCTCTGAAAACGATGACGTCATGCGTATTACGTGTTCAATCAATAGTGTTTCATCGCCATCTAATGACCTGGCAGCAGAATACAGCGTTTTTAGTCGTTTTCGTGGATCGCTGTGAATGGGGGTCGTTTTGACAATGGTGTCGTCTGTATGCGAAAAACTCCAAGGAAAAACTTCTCAGTTTTAAGCATATCGTTGTCGTGTAAACGTACCCTTAGTCTTGTGTTTCTGAGTGGTTGTTTGTCAGTTTTATTTATGTGTTGTTTTTTGCTGTTCATTACTCAGAACAAATGTGTCAGTACATGAATAATTTTCACTCGAACAGTCCACATTTTTTATTGTGTTCACTTTCTTAAGAGTAAAAAATGAATCTGGGATTTCAGCTAAAAGCTTGCCATGCTTCCATTTCAATTACTTTGACAAGTCAGAGACTTTTCTCTTCTCAGAAGACAGATTTCTATTCTCTCCTCGAGACACTTGTCATTTTCTTTTGCACTCGTTTCCTCTAGACAGATGTCTCTCTTGTTCTGCCCAACAAAGATTTGCATTTGAATGGGGTTGTGTGGGGTATTGTCCCAGTGTGGGACAATAAAAAGCTCATAGAGAAGAAATTGAGTTTTTGTGATCAGAGGTCAGATTGTCAGTCTTCACTAACATCCTCCAAGACACATGCAAGCACATACATATTCTGTAGTCCTCCATGCCCTCACATTAAAGAGCACATTTTGATGATTCATTGTCTGTAGGCCTACATGCCAACATTATTCCACCACAGCCACTTCCTGCATGAAGAAAACTTTGCTAAAGTTCTCTCAGGAGAGTGATAGATGTTTTTAGTTGAGCTATCTCACATCGAAAGCTCAGTATCTTCACGCTTCCTGTACACCTTTTGGCCTGTGACCTGTCCAGGCACGGATAGGCTAATGCAGCAATTCCACTCAACCAGAAGTTTCATCAAGATGTCATGCACGTGATGCTGAATTGTAAAGATTATTAAGAGAGTCGCTCATGTGGGATCCTCAGTGTCTATGTGTGGTTATTGTTCTCTGTGGAGTTCTCATACATGCTCTGCTGTCTCATTTGACCAACTCTCTTTTTTCACTGAGAGTGTCTGTCTGCCTGTCCTGGAACTGAGAAACCATCAGAATAAACCTGTCATGGGTAATTAGACTGGTGTGTGTAAGAGCTGCACACGTGTGCACTGCTTATGATCTATTTTGTTATTTTTACCATTTCTTTACAGTCTGTTCTTATCTAATCTGTGAGTTGTGTAGATACTGGACTGGTCATCAATCTTCGGTCAATGACAAGCTGATATTTGTCAGAATGACACCCATGCCAAATTTTAGGGCAGTGACTATTCCTTGTTGTACTGACAGCATTTTACATTTTGATATGAATATGATTAATATCCAAAGGTGCTCAACATACTGGTCACATCATCGTCAAACATTTCTGTTACAGAATGCTCCAAATGTTTGATAAAAGAATCTGAATTTAAGTCATCTTTTATTTCAAGTAACAGACACATGAGTCAGTTGGTCAGATTGTGTTAGTTGAACTGTGTGCATGTTATATATATAACGTGTGTGTACTTGCCATATTATTATTATTATTATTATTATTATTATTATTATTATTTATATATATTATTTATATATAAATATTTTTTTAATTAAATTTAATTGGAATAATACAGAACGTTTTCTGTTAGGATTAGGGTGTGGAGAGGGTTACGTCATAGTATTTATAACTAGCTATATATAAAAACAATAGCTGTCTAAATGTTCCATAGACATTCTGTTAGAGTGTGTGTGTGGTCCTAGTAAACCCTACGTTATGGGAACCAAATGTCCTCATAAAGATAGTAATACCATGTTAATACCAAAACATTATTTGGTCCCCATTAGGAAAACTGCTCATTTATTTGATCAAAAATACAGTAAAATCTGTAATATTTGTAATTATTATAATATAAAATGTTAAAACGGTTTTCTATTTTAATATATTTTCAGGAGCCTTTACTCCAGTGTCACATGATCCTTCAGAATTCATTCTAATATGCTGATTTGCTGCTCAAGAAACATTCCCTTTTATAAGTTAAAAATAGTTGTACTGATAAATATTTTTGTGGGAATAGATAGATAGAGATAGATATAGATATAGATGTATATGATTTGTGACAAACAGCACAGGTGTTTGCTCAGCCATCAAATGTAGCCATCAAGAAGTGAAAGAAAGAAGTAAAGAAACTGTCAGTGCTGTAAATAGTAACCAGTGCAATTGATATAAGATGTTATGCTCTTCAGCCACAGGAATAGGTGGACTTGGTATCAGCTGCATTCGCAGTTCTTCCTTAGGTGTAGTGTGTGATAGTACTTTGTGCAGTTTCTTCGCTGAGAAGCTTCCCTCAGGATAAATATCTAGTTTTGACTCAGTGTCTTTTCAGTTATGTATCATATGTTGAATATTGAGGTTTAAAATGGATACAAATTTTGGAAAAGGAAAATTAAGTCTGGATAAAAGGGTATTAATGAAATTAATAGTTCAGTGAAGTAAAGGTTAAGTGCAGCAGGCTGCTTAATTAGAGACTGGACATGTTAACAATATAGTTTTAGCATTGTGTTGCATTGGTTTTCAAGCAACTCTTGAATTTTCTCTTCCCAGATTACCCTCACAAGTATGGATCAGAAGGGGGCTGTGCAGATCACTCTGTATTTGAGAGGATGAAGAAATACCAGGCATCTGCAGTGGAGGAGCCCACCCAGGTCAGCTTCAACAGCCCATTATACAGCTCAGCTGAACACCACTGATATCACCAACAGAAACCCCGTCACACGGAGATCTGGAACATTGGAACATCTCTTTCCCATGATTCTGAAGTTTAGATTTCAATTTGATAGCTGGCCAGAATACACCAGAGAAAGATTAAATTCTGATTTGAAATAAATGATTCAATGTACCCCAAAAATGTCTTGTCTTAGTTAAATTCTTATGTGTCCTGCTGTTTTCTCTGCAGCAGACAAACCTCATTATAGATGAAGAGATGGCTGATGGGCCGGTGATCCTGAGGAAACGTCGTGCAGCACAGCCAGAGAAAAATACCTGTCAGCTCTTCATCCAGACAGATCACCTCTTTTTCAAATACTATGGCACCAGGGAGGCTGTGATCGCACAGGTACACCTTAAGCACAGATGTCTTTATGGCAAGTGGTGCCTGCTGTGTTTTATATTGCACATTTATAGGGTTGTTCTTTTGGGTTATGCAGATTTCCAGTCACGTGAAGGCCATTGACTCCATCTATCAAAGCACAGATTTTCAGGGCATCCGCAATATCAGCTTCATGGTGAAGAGAATCAAGGTTAGTGTGTTTCTCTCTTCACTGTTATCTTTTTTTTCTCTGAGATTTTTAGATGTGGTGCACTCTATTATGTGAAATGTCATTTCCTATTGGATCTGTAATATGGATTGAGACATTTTTGTAGTTATTGTAAGAATGTCAAGCCCAGTCCTTGACATATTTAATCTAATGTGAACTTTAAACAGGATATATTTATTATTATCCATCATGATTACCTGGTTAGAATACAACTTACATCTTGACCGACTGGCTCAAGATGTTACAGTTGTACAGAGGGGTTACAGATCTCACTCAGGATTGACCAGATGTCAATAAAAGCTTGTCAGCCCATATACTGCAGCTCTTCGAAGACTTGCAAAGTTCTCCTTTTAGTCCCAGGCTACTGCTCTACAATTAACTCTTTGGCTGCTTAAGGGGCCATTCACACAGAATGTGTTTAAAAACAGTTATGGACAAAAGTGGGTGTTTTGAGGCACAAAAGCAAACATTCATTTGACAGTGTTTTGATGCAGCATTGTTGTATAACCATCTAACATGGTTACATAAAAAAAACTAAAAAAGAGAAACTCAGAAGGAGACACAAAGGAGGACACAAAATGTTACATCCATCCTGGATCTCATGTAGATTGTTACCCATCTGTTGTATTAAACTGAAGTCTGTTTGTGTTTCTGTTTAAGATCAACACTACCAGTGATGAGAAGGATCACACCAACCCTTTCCGATTTGCCAACATCGGTGTTGAGAAATTTCTAGAGCTCAACTCGGAGCAGAATCACGATGACTACTGCCTAGCCTATGTCTTCACAGATAGAGACTTTGATGATGGAGTCCTGGGTCTGGCCTGGGTCGGGGCTCCTTCAGGTATGATCGGAGATGCACGTACAGGGTCTCCCTGATTTATAACCCGAGAGGTTTTCTGTGTGTGTGAGTGGCCTAGTGTCTGCTAATCTGAAATAAATCAGCATGCATGTCGAGAGACGAGGCAGGGCTGAAGAATCAGACATGATGTTGATGTGGGACTGGCCATGTTGTCTCCATTAACCTCAGTACACGGCATGACGATAAAATGATCAGTGAAGGTCCTCACACTGTGTGTGTGTCTGTTTGTATGTCTGTGTGTACACATGTTTACTTTGCTATACTTTGGGGGTCTAATTGTCCCCAGAATTAGCTAAATGTGTCCTTTTAGGGCTGGGGTTAGGATCAGTCCGTAGTAATTATATTTGGATTAATATAGACATAGTACAAGTCTAAAATATGCCTTTATTTAGTTTGACTCGATTCCATTTAAACACAATCATTTTGATTTAGTAGGTATCTAAACTGCATTATTCTCAAGATAAAGAGGCATTGAAACAAGGGCAGAGCGGCATCCAAGCTTTGCATACAGAATAGGTCCATAAAGCTAAACACAATTTCCCTTTAAGCTCTGCTTGATGAAAACCCTATTAGTGTTTTTCACATATTTGCCTTTCTTTAACACAGACATGCACACCTTGAAAGTGAGAGATTCTTTTCATCACCTTTTATGTGTGTTTGTTTCTATTAATGTATTCATGTTGCTAGGGAGGTGTGCATCTCTCTCACCTTTTCACTCTGAGGACTCTTTCACTCTTTTTGCCTGCTTCACAGACACTAATAGACAAATACACAGCTTAAATTTGGGTAGTTTTCTTCTAGAAAGACAAAAAAGTTCAGGTGGAGAAAAAAACTTTTTCTTTACCTTGACATGTTTCGACTGCAACCTGCGGTCTTCCTCAGAAGCGTCATCTGACAGCTGTGACGTGTCGTTTATCAGCTGTTATTTCGACACGTAAACGACACGTCACAGCTGTAAACGACACGTCACATAAACGACACGTCACAGCTGTCAGATGACGCTTCTGAGGAAGACCACAGGTTGCAGTCGAAACATGTCAAGGTAAAGAAAAAGTTTTTTTCTCCACCTGAACTTTTTTGTCTTTCTAGAAGAAAACTACCCAAATTTAATCAAGACAATATGAAAATTTTTGAACTAAATACACAGCTTGTTGCATAAACACATAGTTTCTGGTTATATATATATATATATATATATATATATATATATATATATATATATATATATATATATATATATATATATATATATATATATCCCAGAGAATAACAATGTAATATAAGGTCTGTAATTCAACAAAGAGGGAAAATGAAGTCTTTAATTGAGTCTTTGCACTTAAAGTAACAAGCTTTCTACATTAACACTTTAATGCTGTTTTTGTGGGGAAGCACACACATAAACACTCTCATATACTCACACAAATCCTGTCAATCAATACAGGTAAATTAGCATTGTTAAAGTCTACTGATTTGATCCCACTCCGGCTAATCTCCAGGGACAACAGCAATTACTAACAATAAACTAACTAATCAGCGAACATGTTTGTGTGCATGTGTGTTTTTATTGTTATGCAGGGAACATAACAGAAAATTAATTCACACACGTTTACGGTTTGATGCTGTTTTGTGCTAATAATGTATTTTTATAGCTGTATTTGTTTAGCAAATGCAGTCATTAAAAACGGCTTGAGATGCTAAATTTCAAATATGTGACTCTTGGGATAAAGATTCTCAGTGTGAGATGTGTAGCCCACCTAGCACGTGAATTCCTACACTTCACTACTTCAGCCAGTACACTTTTTCTTTAGTCAGATTTAAACAGAAGGTGTGTGGGAGTACTGCCACAGAACATTTTTACAGGTATTAGTGTTGTAAAGGCAGAGTGCCACGTCTTTGTCCTCTGTCTATGTGTACACTACGCTGGTCGTTTGTATTCAGCTACAGTGAGATCACTTCATTTCTACACTTCTCGGTGTTGACTGATTAATCAAGTTTGAACACCAAACAATATTTTGTTGTTTTCCATTTCCATTGTTTAAGCCAGTGTCGCTAAGCCAGGATGGTTGCGATACTCAAACAAACAGAGCAGCAGGTTGACAGAGCCACAGTATTTATACTATAGCTGTAATATAGCTAGCTTGCTCTGCACATTAAATTAGGATAGAAGTTTGATTTTGAAAAATTAACACTTTAATTACATTCACTTGAACGTCTGCGTGTCTTGGGATGCTTGTATAAATTATTATTTCATGTTTATGAGTAGAGCAATATTGTATACAATATTATTTTGTTTTTTAATGGCTCTTTTAATTCCTTAATGAATTCACTACTTAAGGATGAGGAGGATACTGATATCATCATTTATCATAATTTTTATTATTTTTTAATTTTTTAATTTTTTTAATTTATTCATTTAAATTTTATTTAATTAATGCCTCTCTTATGTGTGGTTTCAGGCAGCTCTGGTGGGATCTGTGAGAAGAATAAACAGTACTCTGATGGGAAGAAGAAGTCTCTGAACACCGGCATCATCACAGTGCAAAACTACGCTTCACATGTTCCCCCTAAAGTCTCCCACATCACCTTCGCTCATGAGGTCGGACATAATTTCGGCTCTCCGGTGAGTCCTTCTCACTACATGTGCAGTACCCTAGACAGATAACCAGTAGACAACACACCTCAGCTGAATCCTTTATGAACAAATTAATCTTATCCACTGATGCTTTAAGAGTTTAGCACACATTACAGTACTGCTTTTGAGGCCTTTAAACTGTCAGCTTGATCTAGCCAGACTTTTAAAATATCCTGACCTAGTTTTTGCTCAGTCCTCTGTAACTTGTTTCAGTTTAAAAGCAATTGCCAAGAACTGGCCCATGGCCCACTGAAAAATAGTGTTGGATTTACAGTCTAGTTTTGTATATATTTAGTTTTTCTCACACTCAATGGTTTTTACAGAGAATGTGAGGGATATATACCACCATTGTGCACTGCAGTATCTACCTGAATGAAGCAATAGAAACTATCCCTGCTGGGAAAAATCTTAAACCAACCTAAGCTGGTTTTTACTCTAACTGACAGCCTAGCTAAACATCAGCATGGCCAGCCTTGGAAACCAGTCAGACCAGCTGAAGACTAGATTGGCCAGGCTCCCTAAACCAGCTTTATGCTGATTTAAGTGGGTTTTCAGCATGATTAGGATGCCAACCTGTGTACATGGGAATATTAGAACGTCAAATTCTAAATTTTGGCATTCTAATGATGAAAGAATTACAAGCATACTGTTTTCAGGTAGCACCCTGAGATTTTTAATGACCACAGAGAACCAAGACCTTATTTCAGCATCTTTTTCACAGTATTGTGTCACATCCCTATCCCCATCATGTTGCAATAGACCTGGACAGATTGCGGGGTGAGCACCCCCTGCTGGCCGTAGTAACACTTCCAAAAGCAACCTTAGTATTTCTTGTTCATTCTGGTACTGACCAGGTTTCCAATTCCAACCCTTCTTAGCTTCAGTGGTAAACCAGGCAAGCACTGCAGGGATAGTGAATATTTCAAATGTGTTTGTATGCTTGTTGCTGATTTGTACTTGCCTTTCTTTCTCTGTCTTCCAGCATGACTCAGGAAGTGATTGCACTCCAGGAGAAGCCAAGACTCAGGACCAGAAAGAAAAAGGCAACTACATCATGTATGCCAGAGCCACATCAGGAGACAAGTTCAACAACAACAAGTTCTCCATCTGCAGCATTCGCAACATCAGCCAGGTGCTGGATAAGAAGAGATTCTCCTGCTTTGTCGGTGAGATTTTATTCTCCAACAAGAAAATGGCTCATGATAGTGGTTTAAGGCTCAGGGCTGGTAACCAGGAGCGATTACTACAGATATTACTGCGATGGACTCAAATGAGGCACTTAACCTGAGATTGCTCCAGGAGGATTGTCACTGTAATGAGCTCATGGCGATGTTCTGTAGCAACGTTGCATCAAAGTTGCAAAAAACTAATTCCACCAGTCCTAATCATGCAGCAATGCTAAAACAATAGACTTTTAATAGACTTTCTCCCTTTCTCTTTTTCTTACTGTCTCTTCTTTTCCAGAATCTGGACAGCCCATCTGTGGTAATGGAATGGTTGAGGCTAATGAACAGTGTGACTGTGGCTATAGTGATCAGTGCAAGGACACGTGCTGCTATAATGCCAATGAGAAAGATGAGCTGAAGTGTAGACTGAAGCCAAAAGCTCTATGCAGGTGTGTAAGAACCTTAACAGTCTTCTATAACCAGTGTTGTTATTCTTATTTTAAACTAAAACTATTACAAAATGTTTTTTTGTTAATTGAAATAAGGCTGAAATATAAATATTCGATGAAAAAAAGTTTAAATACTAAAATTACTAAAACTCAAACTGAAATAAAAAAAAATAAAGCTAAATATAAATATTACAAATGACAAAACAAAATTACTATAACTTACTATAACTACTATAAAAAAAAAGCTAATTCCTAAAATTAATAAATACTATAATGGTATATAAATGATACTAAAATAACACTGGCTTTAACATCATAACATATGTTCATTAGAATCTTATATCCTTATCCTTTTGCTTAACAGAAGTTCTATACACTGTAGTTTATCTAAAATGTCTTTTTTGCAATACCATAACTAGTCTTAACTTGCATTACATAACACCAGAGGTTAAGATTGCATTACCTATACCGTATCATTAGCAGTATTTTGTTATTAAGTTAACACATTTTTCATTAAGTGCAATAAAGTATTACAACTTTTCTCTTGCAGTCCCAGTCAGGGTCCATGCTGCACAACAGAGTGTACCTTTAAGAGCAAAGATGTGAATTGTAGGGAAGAATCTGAGTGTGCTCTTAAGGGCATGTGCAATGGAAACACCGCCCAATGCCCCACTTCAACGCCTAAAGAAAACTTGACATCCTGCCACGCAAATACCCAAGTCTGCATTAATGGGGTAGGTGCTGCATCATGGCCTGTGTGCTCGTTTTGCACAGTGCCTATTGAATGTTTTCACCCCCTTGGACTTTAATGTTTTGTTGTTTACAGCACTGGATCACTGACAATGCTGTAAAAAGATGTCAAAGTGGAAACAGATTTTGAAATACAAAATTCTAAAGAATATGTTTATGTTAGCACAAATGAAATCCTGTGTTTCAGTGCTAATACACATGAAAACTTCCAAGCATTTAATATTTCTTACAGTCTCTATATGTGTGCATTTGTGTGTGTAATATGTGTCTTTGTTTTGAGGACATTTTGTCTGAATTTCTTCCTTCCTTTTAGGGTTGCTCTGGCTCTATCTGTCAGAAGCATCATCTAGACGTTTGCACCTGTGTCACTGAGGAGGGGAAAGACGAGACAGAGCTGTGTCATGTGTGCTGTATGGAGAAGGGTGAGAAATGCATGCCATCACTGACAGCTTTCTCAAAAATGCAGTCCAGACCCCATCAATCTTTAATTAACATTAAAGTAATTGCACATATTCTCTCTTTTTGTCTTTGTAGGTCAGCCCAACACTTGCAGCAGCACTAGCTCAGAGAGATGGGCTAAGTTCTTTGATAAAAAAGTCATCACGTTACAGCCTGGCTCTCCTTGTAATGACTTCAGAGGCTACTGTGATGTCTTTATGAGGTGTAGGCTGGTGGATGCTGATGGCCCTCTGGCAAGGCTTAAGAAGGCCATCTTTAACCCTGAGCTTTACACAA
This sequence comes from Abramis brama, assembly GCF_963993115.1. Classification (NCBI taxonomy): domain Eukaryota; kingdom Metazoa; phylum Chordata; class Actinopteri; order Cypriniformes; family Leuciscidae; genus Abramis; species Abramis brama. The sequence continues at coordinate 24,978,329 of NC_139965.1, read as the reverse complement.
GCATTGCACAGTGGATAGTGGCAAGTGTCTCAAATATGTAATCCCTAAATAATGGTTCCCTGCATTTGTTTGTGGATTTAATCGCTATAAACGGCATAAGAAGTGATATTTCGCTGACCAGTATTATTTGTCTCTTTCAGTGTTAATCTCATGTTGAATATTTGTGTTTCAGGAGCACTGGTGGGCGGTTCTCTTAATGGGCATTGCTCTCATCATGCTGATGGCTGGATTTATCAAGATCTGCAGTGTGCACACACCTAGCAGCAACCCTAAATTACCCCCACCCAAACCACTGCCAGGTAATATACCCTAAATGACCCCTTTCTAAATCACCACCATATACCCCAAATTACCTCTGACTTTCCCCTACTAAACCACAACCAGGAATATGTCCCAGATGGCCACAAACTACAGCCATTCACCAATTCCCATTTCATGCACATCGGTGGATGGAGTGGTGATCTGTGTATAAGAGGGTTATAACTCAAAATCTGTATGTGTGGTCAACCAGATCAAATACAGGATTGTGCATGAAAGGGTCAGAACGTCTTTCACAGATTGTTTCACTCTTTTAAAATGCCCCTATTAGGCTTTTTCGGATATTACTTTTCATGTAGTATGTAATATAGCTGTTTGTGAATGTAAAAGGTCTGCAGAGTTTCAAAGATCAAAGTGCGGGATAAATGGAGTTATTGTCTTCCAAAAGAAAGAACCGATTCTGAACTGCCTGAAAAGAGTCGTCAGTAATTACGCTCTTTCTTCCTTCTTGAACTCATGTAGGTCTGTAACAAATTTGCATAATTCCAGACTGTGGTCTTCTTTGGCTACTTGCGAATAACATCTACTTTGACCCATAGCATAAAACACTAAGTACACTTTGAGCTTTAATCCAGACTACAACCTTAAAAGATCACACAAACAAACAAAACTCCCACGTCCAATCTTTAATAGGAAAATTACTCAAATGAACGATTTAAAGTACATAATTATTGCAGACTTGTGTTTAAAGATCAGTATAAAAAGAGATAAATAACTCCAAATATTTTTACTCTACCCCAGTCAGAAAAACACATTTAAGGTTTGTTATAGTAGTAGACTATATAGTGGTAGAGGCAACATTCGGCCAGGTCATATCACATGTGTTTAGGAATTCCAAAATCCCAGTTTAACCCCTGTATGTAGGGTGATTAATAATGCCTTTGTGTGTTATTCTCTAGGCACACTGAGGAGAAGTAGACCCCAGCAAACTGCCCAGACCCAACCACAGCGCCAGCCACAGCGCCAACGCAACCAGAGAGAGAACTACCAGATGGGCCAGATGCGCCGCTGAATTGGCCTCCTCGTTGCCTTGGTTCTTCCTAGTGCCTACAGTGGGAAACACTTCACTCCAAAGAGTAACCTGAATCAATCAATGAGCCCCAACAACAAACTAAGAAACTGGCAAAAATAAAATGGACTTCTAAGGACTATACTCAAGAAAACAACCGTTTTAAAGAGTAAGAAACCACTGCTCTGGGAGCCAGCAAAGCTTTCGCTGCGTAGCTCAGAGAAAAAAAAATCAGAAGCTAGTGATGAGCAAGAGGACAGAATCAATGATTTTTGTTCTCTTTTTTTTTTCTGCTTTTCCTTTTCTTTCTCACGTTATTAAAACCATTGTTCTCTCCACTAAAGTTTCCCCCCTTTTTGCCTTTTTATCTTTTTTATCATCATTTTTTGGAATTGCCACCCTCCTGTGGAGATGAGCATGATGGGAAGTCACAGATTTTTCTGCCAGTCATTGTCGGCTGAGAGAGACTCCTAAAGACACTCCTTTTCCAATGTGTAATTAAGATGTTTTTAAAATGCAAGCAAAGGACTAAGAAGCTTATATTTCTGAAGCTTTCTCATTTTTTCCTGCGTGCAATTGTACAGAAATCACAAAATACATTGTTTTTTTTTTCAGTCGTGTCATTTTCATTCATTTGGATAATTATAATTAAGGATGTTTTAATAGACACTCAGGATATAATAGGAAATAACAGCACAGAGAGTTTCTATTGGTGGAAGGCCTTTTACCAGATTCACTTTGCTGAAAGCGACATATGCATTTGTGCAAAGCACTTTCACCTGGTTGAGTTTCTTTTTTCTTTTTTTTTCATCCAGCTGATAACCACTAAAGAACTGCAGATCTTCCTTCCATGTGGGCGAGGGAGTTAATGAGAGGGAGGATGGTTAAAAACATTGTAATTGTCCTGATCTGTCGAGAGTCACTGTTATTTTATGTTCATCCAGTAACACAATGATCCTTCTGAGACCCAGTGAATGATATTGTTCACAGAAGACAGACTCAAAAATAAAAGCACAACATCAGGAAAGGTTTTTTTTTTTTTTTTTTTTTTTTTAAATATACATACAATACAAGGTTTTTGTTTTGCAGTAAGATGTGGGAAACAGGAAACTGTGGACGGTTGCACAAATGAGTAAATCTCAGTGGTGTGCATTAGTGAAAGAATGAGATCGAGATGATATGGAGGCTATGGAGCCTTTAGAGTGTTTTTACACACCAATCAATATGTATACAAAGAAACTTTTAACAATTTTCAGTCATTACCTCTATTATAGCCGAATAAGAAGAGATCCAGACTAGCAGCCTATATAATCAATACATATGCCTTGTGTTGCCTATATAGTGTATCTAAACCAGCCCATGCTAATTATTTTCAACAATAACCAACTTTTTTTTTTTTTTTCATTCTCTGTAAATGTGCTTTTGATTTTCTTTTGTGTGACTCGTTTGCAAAGGCAGAGGGTTAGAAATAATTAATGCTTTACAAATGTCTTTTTCAAAGTTTCTTTCTTTCTTTTTTGTATTTCAACAGACCAGGAATATTTTATCTTCTGTTTGTTTGCTGAATGGGATCCTATTAGTGTGACTGAGAGTCCAATGTTTCTAAAGCCTGTCTTCTCAAATAACCTTGCATCCTTTAAGGGCATGCATTTCAAATATGGATGATTTGCTTGTTTCTTGAAGATGAGAATTCCTGGCTATCAGTCCTCCTTTAGATCTAAATCATCTCATTTCTGTATGTCTCTTTAAATGTTAATGGGAAAGGGGTTTTTAGTGAGCTTGACTTAACTGCTCTGACTGCAATTGGCTTCAAAGTAATAAATATTTTCTGTGATATCCTGTGGTAAATGGGTTTGATTGAATTTGTAAGGGGATTTGGGTTAGGATTTAAAAAAAAAAATTTTTTTTTTAAATAAATAATTTTTTGCTTGTCTTGCTTTAAGTTTATAAGTAATGTGCACTGATATGTAAGCATGGTGTGTGGACAGAATATGAAAAACAAGATGGAGAAAATGTCTAATACTACTGTTTGATTTTAATGTCCGCTGTGTTTTATACAGTTTTTTTTTTTTTTTGCTTTATTTGTAGTTTTTTTTCTTTCTTTTTTCTTCTCTTTGCGCTCACTTTTGAAAATTTTTACTAAGTACTTTGCAAAAAGTATTGTGTGACAACATGTAATTTTTGAAGTACTTGAAATGCATTAATAAAATAGCCTTGATCAAAAGCTTCTTATCTGGTAATATATATCCCTGTGTTGAAGTAAATAGTATTAATTGCCTGTATGTTCTGCAAATCTACACTAGTTCATGGTTTTTAAATGGCTTTGTTGCGTATAAAAATATATTTCAAAAGAACAGCTGATGAAGTCTTCAATAAGCCATTATGGTCACACATCTTCCATTCATGTTAAATTTGATCAGTCCAATCGTCACACCTTTTCTCATAAACTGAAAGTTTTGTTGTCAGCTACCCACTCTCATGCTGCTCAACTCATACAATACTATAAAATGAAAAATAAATAATCACTTGCTCTCAAGTTGTTGCAGTTTACAAAGGATGTATATCCAGTCTACTTTTTACTTAATCCAAGGATGGACTGGCTAGAAATTGTACTCCAAATGAGAATAAAATTAAATGGAGTTTAAAAAAAACTAATATGGATAAATATTTCAGGATGTGTGATAATAACTAGAAGCGTCTATATTGTAATGCCATAGAAATTACTTGAAAGTGGTCCAGTCACACATCTTCCCCAATGTTAGGTCAGTATTTGAACCGGGGTAACTTTTCACTTTAAATAAACAGCTGTACTGTGGTCATGTTTCATCTTGCACCAAAATAAACATGCATGATGCACCTGATGTTACCTCCCTATTTCAGTGTGTTATCATGAGGGGATTTTATGAACAATTCAGTCATATTCAGACGATTGAAAACGCAATGAACACAATGTACACCACATTCTTAAACACTTTTTTACAGGCTGTTCTACATAGAAGTTATCTACAGCACACAAATGATGTTTGCTTGAAGGTTTAATTAGATCTCTTAATGTAGTTGCTGCAGAAATTATGGCCTTCATATATCCTTAAAAGATATACAAGATATTCATATATCATAAATTATATGAAATGGGATAATGTTCACTCTGTTTTGGGGAGACTGATACGAGTCAGTCACTCAATCAGAAATCTATATATTATCCCATTCCCATCCCATAATGAAAGTGTTTGTATGTTCAAATGCGACACAATCCCTATAAGGTCTTCTTGGACACCTCGGATGAACACTCAATTTAAAAAAAAAAAAAAAAAAAAAAAAAACCTAATTTGAACGAAACAGGCTATATCAACAGCAAAATAAAGCAAGAGCGCGTGCTTTGCTTTTTCAGCCAACAAAAACGCTCTCTGTTAGTCGACATCTGAGGGAGGGATTTTGGACCGAGGTGTGGTAGAAGTTATCACAAGCTTCCTTATACACGTTGCTACTCTTTAATCATAAAAATACAAGTTAAAACATTAATATTATATTACAGGAAATCCAGTTTCCCCCGTCCCATAAGCCCTGATGTGAACACACGGGATCGCATGTGTGAGGTGAGTTTGCTTTAGCCGTGCTTCATCAGTCTCCGCTTCTTTTCACAGCGCACGAACACCTTCTCCTGCGACGGCTCGATATACATGCCGTCATCTGTCTGCGCGCAAAACGATGTTCTGAAGAGAAAGAGGACTGTTATGATGAACTTCAGCCTTGGGTAGCTTTGTTGTTTTGATTTATTCGAAAAAGCACTATTCAAACACTAGAGGTCGCTAAAGTTAGATCATTAAATGCTGAATCCAAGCTTTTAATCTCTATAGTAAACATCCCCTTCACTTTAGAATATGTGGACGTGCAGTTTATCACTTGTCAATCTAACAGTGATCTGCTTTTAACACGCTCTAACACCATATGTGTTACTGTTTGGCTAAGTGTTATCTGTCTCTATGCACTTACTTCCTCTGGGTCTCTCCAGATTTCACTGTAATCTTCCCCACAGTGAGCTGTGGTCCTCTGCTACCTTTGCCCCAAGGTATCATGGTCTTAACTGTGCTCCACATGTTTGCCCACACAGGGCTTCCCTCCCAGGTGAAGCGCATTATCATCAGGTCACCTATATCAGTATCCAGAGTGACGAGGAACGTAAAGGTCTTGTTACCTGAAATCTCCTCAACTCTGAAAAAGATGGAGGAACAATTAAGGAGAGTGATTGTTTCATTCAGTTTTTGGATTCCTCTGATAAACAAGCTCAGTCAGTCACTGTATATTAGCCTGCCCTGCATGAGAGTGACTGTGTGCACGCTCTTGTTCGAGATGCTATTTTAGTCCATTGCATTTCTGTTCTCTGTTTCATGTTCCCAGCAGCACACATGTATTTCACTCATCCATGCGAAATGAGTTATTCTGATGAGTGCTCTCTGTATGCTATGAAGACTAAATTGAGCAGTTCCCCGTGAAGCGGAGCACGTTACTTTGAGCTTTTAGAGCCCAGAACATGAAACATTAATGATGTTTTTCATCCCAGATGTCATCATTCAGTCTTTTATTAAGGGATCTTTAGCTTATACTGTTCAATCGGGAGCTTCTGCCACTGTCACATTAATTTGAGCTCTTACTTATGAAACAACAATAGTTATAAACTGTACTTGTGAATTTAATGGTATTATTTATTTGTTCATATATTCCTGTATTTATCACTCCACTAAAGGGATTATTTTTTCATATAGGCAATATTCTTGTTATATAAGATGGTGGTTAATATCAAATGCATCCATATGGTGAGAAAGTCATTACAAAGCTCATTAAATTGATGCTCACTAACAATTTACTGAGATGATGTTATTTATTGCACACTTACAGTGTTATGGGTAAATTTTCACTTTCTCCCAGTGTCCCAGTTAGAGAGACCGTGAGGGTGGGGTCAATCTTATCAATTTGGTTGATGAACTGGATCCTGAACTGATAGTGGAACACTGATGGGGAAGGAAAGTGATGGTAGATTAGCACTGATCATATTTTTCCAAAAACAACTGTAAAACAAGTAAACACAATTCATTATTACAAACATCAATTGCTCGAAAATCCTTTTTTAAATCAGTAACTTTGTCTTGTTTCTTGTTTTTTAGTAAAATGGCTAAACATCCTTGAAAAAAGAACAACTTGGAGAATTGCATAAGACTAAACAAGATAATACTTATTTTTGGAGAAAAATATTGTTCTATAGTTTTCGTGTGTGTGTGATTAAATATAATTAAACATTTTGCTTTTAAAATAATTTGTAAAATGTATTGGGGAGAGTAGTTTAAGAGCTAGATACCATGTTACACGGTTTTGTTAAGTGTGATAGCTCACTCACATTTGTATGGCATGTGTGAACGTGTTTTGAGGAACAATCTCTTGCTTGTGCCGGTGTGAACTTTCTTGATGTCATAACCCAAAGTGTTACAGCGGTTCTTTCGGCAGTCCAAACAGTAGCCCTTATCGAAGGCTGTGTTGTCGCTGCACTTGTAGGCCATAATCTGCTTGTCTTTGTTCAACAGGGAGTCAATGAAGAGATGCACAGCGCGCTCATGGGCACACTTCACTGTCTGCTCAAATCCTGAAGTTAGATGGACACAACATGAGACTTTTGCGCTAATAAACAGTAATTACTCATAAATCCACTCAGACTTTTAGCATATCATTCTCAGTTGTGTGTGTGATCTGCTGTGTCTAGATTTAATACAGTGCACTGTGGTGAGTTCGCAGTGATGCAAATACTCTGGTGTATTGTGATGCCAGAAACTTTAATTCAAAAGTTTAGGGTCTGTAAATGTTTGTGTTTATTCAGCAAGGATGCATTAAATTGATTAAAAATGGCTGTAAAGACATTTGTAATGTTACAAAAGATTTTATTTGTTCAAATAAGTGCTGTTCTCTTGAACCTTATATTCATCAAAGAATCTACAAAATATTAAGCAGCACAACTATTTTCATCATTGATCATTTCAGGAAATGTTTTTGAGCCAAATCAGTTTATTAGAATGATTTCTGAAGGATCATGTGACACTGAAGACATGAGTAATGAAGCTGAAAATTCAGTCACAGGAATAAATTGCATTTTAAAATAGAAAACAGTCATTTTAAATTTAATAATATTTTCACTATTTCTGTTTTTACTGTATTTTTGATCAAAGAAATGCAGGTTGGGTTAGCATAAGGCACTTTTTTTCAAACAACTTTGATCCCAAACTTTTGAAAGGAAATGTAATGTATAACTATCTGTCTCCAGTTCCTTTTTACAGTTACAGTTGTCCCACCCTTGTCCATTAGTGCAGTGTGCCTGTCAGAGTCATGGACTCATCAGTTTGTAGTTGTTAAAATTAAGGATCTCAGGCCTGTCTTTCTGCTTCAGTTTTTCTCATATAGGGATATTTAATTGCCTGGAGGCATGTCTCAGTGGGAGAGCAGAACCAAAGAGGGATTTGGAATAATTAAGTTGTGAGGATGACAGCTGCTTTTATGTGTCTATACCTTTCATCTGGAAAGCTGTCTTTAGTAGTTAGCCATTCTCACAGTGTCATTAATGGGATGTTTTGAATGTATCTTATCCTAATCTGACATTCATTTGAGGATGAACCTGCCCCTTTCTCTCTCTGTCCATCCATCCAGCCATTCATCCATCCAAGCATCTCACCCATAATCCCGTACTGGGCTAAATGTGCATAAATGTTTTGCACATGCAGCTGGCACCCTGGTTGAAATATTCCTCCATTGGGGTAGAAGTCTAAGTGGGCAACAGGCTGTTTGATGCCAACGCTGAGTCCCATGCGCTGTTGGGTAAATGTATGGATGGCATCCACAAACCTAGCATCCTCAGGTGAGAGTCTGTCAGTATGAGACATTCCCTCAAACAATGGACCTGCAGGATCCAAACCTAAACACAAACAAGACAAACTTTAAATATATTACCATTAACCAGGAAATAAAGTTTTTGTCATGTTCAGAGTGTTTGCTGAGAATAAGGATCTTTTTGGTCATTTATTGGTCGTTTAGACTGACAATAATATCTCACCAGTAATTCTTCCCAAGGTTTTCCCAGACACAGCTAGGTTACTTCCAGCAAATCCAGATATATGAGCGCCAAGGCTGTAGCCAATCAAATGCACTTTTCCCAAAGGAAATTGTTTGAAATCCTGTTATGGATACTCAAAGATTAATGTCAAGTAGTAAACGTGTTTTCAAGAATTTTTGCAGTTGGTAAACGAAGCTGTGTACAATATTGTATAAAAGATTAGGGTCCGTTTTTTAAGAAATTAATTGTTTTATTCCGCAAGGATGCATTAGATAGATCAAAAGTGACAGTAAAGATTTCTATTTCAAAGAAGTGCTGTTCTTTTGAACATTCTATCCACCAAAGAATCCTGATAAAAATGTATCACGGTTTCCACAACAATATTAAGCGGCACAACTGTTTTCTATAAATATAATACCGGTACTTAGAAATACTTCTTGAGCACCAAATCAGCATATTAGAATTATTTCTGAAGGATCATGAGACTGGAGTAATGATGCTGTAAATTCAGCATTTACCATAACAGGAGTAAATGACACTTTAAAATGTTCAAATATGTTATTATTTTCAATTAAGATAATATTTCACAGTATGACTGTTTTTACAGTATTTCTGAAAAAATCAGCATAAGAGATCTTAATAAAAAAAAAAACAGACCTTTGAACGGTTGTGTACATAGCCTACCCTTCTGCCTAAACAACCTACTGAAAGTCCTTCAGTTTCCTGATGTAAAGACGGTTGTATGTATTCCTTGTTACGTTTCTGCAGCCATAACTGTAAAGACATTTGTATTCCCAAACTAACCCTTACCTCGAGCCACCTCAGCAGATGGGCAATGTCCTGTCCCACTATGCGTGTGTTCTGAGCTGCTATAGGATAGTGCTGGTGTGCCAGATTCAGCCAATCTGCGATCACCACATTGATGCTTCCCTCTGAGCTCTTTAGTGCTGATGCCAACCTGGAAATCCAGTTCTCCATCATTCCGTCCACCTGCGGCACAGGGGGAAGGAGATGATTTTTAATGAACTGTTGCTCTCCAGTTTTGTTTGTAAGTACATTTTGTATCGGACGTTAAATAACTGCTGTTTGCAATGCATGCCAAGGTCTTTGTGACCTTTGGTACATTTGAACAATTGATCTGTTTTTTTATTAAATCAATGAACTCAACATACCGACCAGCCATGAATGATGATAGCCAGAGGATGGCTGCTATTGAAACCGCAAGCGTCCAGTGTGCGAGGCTGGAAGAGCTCAACTGTGCACATGTCATCTATGTATTCCCCATCAGTGTAAAGCCTGAAGACTGATTTAGGTTCATAGAGCATCTTCATTCTCTCTCCAGGCTCAGTGTCTGTTAGTATGGTCATACACAAACTGAAAGTCTCAGACAGTTCATCACTGTGGTGCCCATGTTATAAAAGGATGAAGTTACATCATTGTAGGTTGTACAGTAGTTCTGGAATATTTATGTTTGTGCATATACACAGCAATGCAATAACCTTGCTTATGTTACAAGTGAAAATTAGAGATAAGCATGTTTATAGTTCCAGGTGAACTTTGAGCTTGAGTCAAGACAAAATAAATGTTTACCCACCACTCTTGCTGATTAAATGAGCATGTTGGATATGGTGGTGGTTGAGGAGAGATCCCCTGATATAATTGTAAAGCGCTTTGGGTGTACAGTAGAACATATGAAAGCGCTATATAAATGCTTCATTCATTCATTCATTCAATGACAGTAACACTTTACAATAATGTCTTATTTGTTAACATTAGTTAATGTATTGACTAACATGAACTAACCATGAGCAATACATTTGTTACTGTATTTGTTAATCTTTTTTAATGTTAGTTAATAAAAATATAGCTGTTCATTGTTCGTTACTTCACAGTGCATTAACTAATGTTAACAAATACAACACATGATTTTAATTATTTATTAGTAAATATTGAAATTAATAATAAATGCTGTAGACGTGCAGTTCATTATTAGTTAATGTTAGCTAAGACTAATGTTAATGAAACCTTATTGTAAAGTGTTACTGATATTACACATTTTTATGAAATGTCAGCGCATCCACCAAAAAACAACAACACTGCATTAAAATATGCAATATTTACACAGCTAATAGGAAACTTTTTTTGTTGCTTTGAAGTGACACTTCAAATGAAGTTTCAACTTCCCATTCTGATTCAGCCTAATTTACAGTGATGCAGTTTTTGCATATGAAAAATGTGCATGTTCAGCAAGGCCATGTGCAAATGTCAAGGTATTGTTTTTTCATTTTTGAGCCTTTTCAGCTTTGATTTACAGTCTAGGAAATTATTTCTCTGTGATTTCATAAGTTGTTTTTTAGATATACTACAAGCTTTTATCCCTTTAGATCAGTAGGGATTAAATCGGACATAGTACAACTGACGCTGACTATCACTACAAATCCAATCCTCCTTGATATTTGACTTTTTTCCAAAGAGCATCAGTTGCACATTCTGCTTATTTCCACACATACTGGTGTTTTTGTTGTTTCCATTTAGATTTAGTTTCTGCAAGCATATTTCCACTAAGCTTCACTGAATGCCACATTCTGCATAACATTGTTACATACATGTATAGTGCATGTTACTATAACATGCTTCATTGTTGGAAAGTTACTTAGAAGATCATTTTAAAGTGACAAATCGCCCATAAATTTATGTTCTGTCTTCATTTGCTCATCAATATGTTGTATGCGTATGACTTATTTTTTTCTGCAGAACACAAAAGATGATATTTTGCGGAAAGTTTCAACTCTTTTTGCCCATGCAATCCAAGTGCATGTGGTCCAAAACATCATTAGACTAACAAAAATCATTGTGTGTATAAAAAAAATCTTAAAAGTATCTTATTTTAATGCTCTGTAGAAATAAGAAAATCATACAGGTCTGGAACAACATGAGGGTGAGTGAATGACAGAATTTTCATTTTTAAGGAGAACTATAAGCATAATTCGCCCTCACCTGCTCTGTTACCCCGAAATTTCCTTCCATCGGTCAGTTGTGAGATGATCAGACAGAAGGACACGATTTTAATAAGAGTCTTCATGTTCAGGCCACTTCAGGAGCCCACACAGATAATCCAAATATTTCGTGCCTCTCTTTTTCTCAGGCAAGAAAGGAGAGCACTGAAGCAGGTGATAGTCCATTAAAACTGTCTGAGCCTGAGGGGAGGGATCAGTAAATATTCAAATGGACCTGAGCCCAGAGGAATAGTTACTCTGTTTGGCCTTTTGTAGTTTGCAGCCAAATGTTAGCCTGATTGGCTGCATGTTGTTACACAAGAAGCCACGATTGGTGAAAAAGTGTTGTCAGAAACGGTTCAAAAAGGCACATGCTGACCCATTGCTGATATCAGTCAGATAAGAGGGATGTCAAGTGATAACTTAACTCACTACATGGTAATTTGTACTTTTGCCAGTTTAACATTCTCCTGACTATAAGTAACGTTGCAAGGACATGTCAACTTTTTGTACTGTTACCCGGCCTATAATAGTCTACTAATAGGCCTACTCTAATGAGAGTAAGTTGACTCCATCCATCCATCCATCCATCCATCTATCCATCTATCCATCTATCCATCCATCCATCCATCCATCTATCCATCTATCTATCTATCTATCCTCCAACAAACTTTCAGATGTGATCATATTGCTCACTGACATGCACAATGTAGCTAATGTTTTAGTTTTATGAAGATGCTGTTATTCACTGTTATAGAATCTGAAGGCATTTGAGTAAACTGGACAGAGGTCATCGTTCACCTAGTACCCTTGCTTTTCCTGACTAAGTCAGGAAATCAGTCAAGACTGGTGCACATTAAAATGCCAATAGTCTTCCCAACCACAATGATGTTGTTGATGATTTTCTAAATTATAATCAACTTTTAAAAAAATGATCTCGTGTGCAGCATGTTGCTATTATTGTTTCATAGAATGGTTGGCTGATGAACATGCTACAGTCTGATTAGCAGAAACAGAGGGCGTATGTATGCATAAATTCAGTGGACTCAGTGAGCTGATGGTGATGGTAAGATAGTGATTAAATCAGGTCAGATACAGTTGTTTATTTCATCTCTTCCTACTACTATTTAACTTTACTATAGCAGCATGTGGTTTATCCACTGATCTTCTGCTTATACTGGATATGCTGAGTTGAATTAATATTTCTCTAAGCAAATTAATTCACAAATGTAACTTTTGTGCATATTTGCGTAGGCCATTATCACTATCTAAGAAGTTAGTTTAGATGTGTCTACCTTAGGGAAGGACTAAACAGACTGTGATGCAATACTGTAGAATACAAACACATTGTATCTAGGAATATAATGGTTGCTGTAGTCTAAATCCTCATTCACAGGAAAACAGACATGAGTTATGTATAACAGTATGTTTATTTTATGTCAGGTCTAGATTAGCAGAATGACAGTACATGTCTTTAACATTTTCAGTGTGGTAATTATTCTCCAAATTTTTCATTTATGAGAGAGTAAAAAGTAAAAAAATAATAATCTGAAACTGAAATTGAAATAACACAATAAAAGACAAAAAATATAATATGATGTCTTTGAATTGTACAAACAACTGCTATTAATTCAAGTGCCAAGAAATAAATTACTAAGTTAATTTTTAAAAAGAGAAAAAACATATTAAACATATTTTTTTTTTTCCCATAAACAATAGCTACAAAATACCTAAAGCTTAAAATATCACATTAAGCTTTGTTATGCCTGAAATGTGAACATGTCTGAATGTTGTATTATACACAATACTGCTCCTTTCTTCTAAAAATTATTTTCTTCTACATTTAACACACTGTAGCATAAATACACATTTATTTCTTCTTAAGCTTATATTTAATAGTTCATCGCTTGTTTTTTTAGCATGCATTGCAAAATTTATCCTGTTACCTCATGCATGTTACCTTATCAGCAGTTATGCATGCAGTTAGTTCATATGTCGTACTGATTTGTCCGGACTTTTCATCTTTGAGTAAACAGAGTGGACAGTAAAGTACCCTCTTCCTTCATTTTAGTGAGAGAAAAACATGTATCTGCTGTTATAGGTTTGTCAGATCTCTGTGAAAGTTAAGAAGAAGACAAATAGTTGTAGGATTGGACAAAGGAATGAAGGACATTATGGATACAACAATCCTTGAGTAGTTCAACTCTCTCACTGAGTCTGTACAAGCTGCTGAGAAACCAGTTGGAAATCATGATTATCTCTAAATGCAATGAACCTGCAATCTCTTACTGGCAGTGGTGTGACACTTGATGGTGAAGAAACTGTGGATGCTTTCCACAAAATACCTGATTGTTTCTATTTGCTCCATGTTGATGGTGCTCTTTGAACATTCTCTATAGTTCTACTTCTGTGAAAAACATGAAAATAACTAGAATTATGCATAATTAACACTTGCTGTCTTTCATAGCTGCTTGGTTTAATGAGTGTACTTTGGCAAAAGACTCAGAAAAGAGATCTTGAGGAAAAGTCAGAGAAGAAAAGAGAGTTTCTTGCTTGATGTCTATGGTGAAGGAAAAGATACCATACTTTCCCTCTCTGTTCAGTTGACGGTGTTTAATTCATATTTGTTGTCATCTTCAAGGTTCTTCTCAGGTTCAGGATGGTGCAGCTCAATCATTAGGAAGTAGATCCCTGCTCCAACCACACCTCCCACCATCGGCCCGGCCACTGGAACCCACCACCAGCCATTTCCAGCACTGAACACACACATGGTTTGATATTTTGCATTTAATGCAATAACATTCAGACATAAATGATTTAAGTAACCAAATATAGCACAAATTGTCCAAATACTTTTTGTGGCCACTGTATATAAATTAAATGCAAATTTATATAGGTGTCATTTTGCATATTGGTGATTCATATCTTGTAATGTTTAAAATATGAATGGGATAAAACATTATTTGGGACGTATGCATTTCTTTGAATTTCATTCCATTTGAATTCTACATCAGTTGTAAATTACAGTTGTAATTAAGCTTAAAGTAGACTTGATTAGGAATGTGCCTGTACATTACTGGTGTATCTGAAGTGTTGTTCTGTGGTCAGACTGAAGGATGATGTCAACACTGTTTTGGTGTCTAGTCTTGCTGCACAGACACTAATGCATTCATAGTAATCTGTGCTTAGTGTGTCACTCCAGTGCTCCCTGTCTGCAGCACTCTTTCCCTCCCTCAATCCCTTGATCCTTTTATAGGCTACTGAGAAAACAAATGCTCTGTGTCCTTCAACCTGCTCTACAAACAAGTTGGCGAAGGTAACTGTAAACAAATGCATAGCCACTGCATACAGGCACTTTGCTGAACTGAATTTATGCAACGCTCATTTACAATATAGTGTTTAAAAATGTACACACCAGAGCCATTTGCACTCAGGTTACCCATAATCTGTCTTTGAGTTGGAAGACAAATTAAGCAGACAGATCAAGCACTTCCTCACGTAGTCAACTGATATGTGATTAGCTCTCCGTGGACGTCACCCTGTGTTTGTAGTTGTAAAGGGCTGAATAACAAAATATACTGAAATATTTGACAGCTGAATGACCAATCAGACTAATCAGTACATTTCAAGAGATTTGCATGAGTGAGTTAAGGGCTATAGTGTTTTGGAGACTTTTCACTTCTGAAATTTGTGATTGTAAACACAGCAGTTTTCTGTTTATCCACCTCTATTGCATATGTTAGACAATTATTTCATACAACATTTCATCATTCTTTACTCAATCCTGTGCATAAAATCTGACTCTTTTTGCTGTTGAAGAGCAGCAACAGAAACTCTCTCTCTCTGTGACAATGACCTACATAACTATGATTGCTAAAAGCAGAGTTATAGTGAAAGACGATAATGTTTTTTTCCCTTTAATAGGAAAAGTTAGAGGAATAAAATACGTCCTGTCTTTGGTTGTGCCACTCTGAATATTTATGCAAGGAGACTGCCTCACGTACATTTTTAAAATTGCTTCAATATGCAGGAGATACACAAGTGCATTAAAAAATTCATTTGCTCTGTCAGAAGAATGGTGATAGGCCTTTGCACTTAAAGTCTATTTGGAGTTTCTAAAGGTACCTTGGTGGGAGGTGTGCCTCTGTTTCTCACATGCTGAATCTTTTGTCACAAGGTAACACTTCTAGGTGTATTGTGTTTTAGTACACACCCATATACAAATTTTCCTATTATATGTATTATTAATAATACATATAAGGGAAGAAGTGGAAAATCCAACCAAACAATAACAAAAAGAGTATGTTGACGCAGCAAAGGTTTTCTGTACCTGAACACTTCTAAGCCCCATCCTGCTACAGCAGTGAAAAGCCGTGGTCCCAAGTCTCTGGCAGGGTTGATCGGATAGCCGCAGTTCAGCGCCATGGACACTCCGATAGCCAGGATGCTCAGACCAATAACCAGAGGCTCCATCCCTTTAGGTGCCCCGATATTCTTCTTATCTACTATGGCTAAAATACAGAGGACCAGGGCAGCTGTGCCAATCACCTGTGTAAACAGAGACTAATGATCAGCAAAACATTCTTGCCTGTTTTATCTTAAAGGAAAAAAGTAATTGTGAGATAAATTTAAAAATAGGAAATAAGTTCACATTGTGAGTTATAAAGTTTAAAGTATATTTCATTTAGGTTTTTTTTTATTAGTTTCTTGGTAAAATGTTCTCCACCAGTTATTTCTATGCTTATGATTTATATTTACTGTTCTTTCCTTTTAAAAGGATGGTTCGGCGTAAAATCAACCTAGGGTCCTTAGCACTATGACCTCGAGCCAGAATGCTACCGCCAACCTGGACATCGAGGTCACTTCCGTTATTTGGGAAAAGCCTGTAAAAGTCCTGGCAGAAAGCGATGCATAAGGATGTAGTGTAAGACTAATTATTATTTTTTCCGAAGTAATAATTGTTGCAAACTGGTACTACCAACAAAATATTAGTGCATTCCTGGAACTGGGCGTCGTTACACTACATCCTTATGCATCGCTTTCTGCCAGGACTTTTACAGGCTTTTCCCAAATAACGGAAGTGACCTCGACGTCCGGGTTAGCGGTAGCGTTAGCCATCAGGCAAGTGTTATTTAAATAAACTCCTGATGTACTTACAAACTTTCCAATGCCTCATTTTATGAGTACAGAACCTATTTGTACTACTGTAGAAGTTTGGTACCATTCTGGGCATTATTAGTGGGGTAATTTACGAGATACATCCTTGGATCCATTAGCCATTCGGCTGATATCTCTAAATAAGCTCTAACTTTAATAATGTTCAAAGGAACCTAGGTTGATTTTATTCCGAACCATCCCTTTAACTCAAATAATTCAAACCACAAGCTTTAACACCATTTGACTGTATATTAACCAGTGAGATCATTTGATATTTTGAATAATGAATTACTGTGTTATACTCACCTGATCAACAAATCCATTTAACAATGAGAGATCTTCATGTGGATATGAAGCAAAGATACCTGCTGTGGCATTCTGACCAGTAACATGCAGATGTCCATCAGAGAAATTGGCAATGGCACCTATGGACAAGAGAATTTTTTTAAGGTATTTTATGCTGAAAAATGCAAATGAGTTGCTGCAAAGGATAGATTTCAACATCTAACAGCTTTTCAACTATACTATCTTAGAAATTAATTAATAGGAAGTAATTTGTAAGTAAGTGTAGCCTACTCTCAAATGTTAAATCTTATGTCTAATGTCTAATCTAAATCTATCAAAGGTCAAAACAAGCCAGACCATTTAGTTTGAGTTGTGTGTGTCTAATATATGGATGTATGTAAGTATACTTTAGCAGACTGCCATAGAAGAGGAGTCAATAACAGAAGCAATAACAAGTGCACTGAAAACTTACCATAGTACAGACCATAGACGGCACAAGACCCGGCAAAGGCACCAAGAAATTGAGCTGCCACATAGACAGGAAATTTCTTTATTGGGAGTTTCCCCATGACAACCATAGCCAGAGAAACAGCTGGGTTCACATGTCCACCTGCAATAAGATGCAATAATTGCGAGACTGCAAACCTTTGATGACAGCAAATTATTTGTATTGGTTTTAGTGGTCCATTATTTTATGGTAATTTTGTATTGATTGAGGTTTGTATAAAAGCATGCTGAGTTTTTTTGTGGTAAAGATTATTGTCTAATACAATCAAAGGGATACACTGCATCATTCATTTCAAACTCACAGTTATTTGCTTTCTCTCACTGCTAGGTATATGCTCTCACTTTACCCCCTCTTAATCCAGAGAGTTCCTCATAAACACTGTCTACAAAAACTAGTCAAGGAAGTCAATGGGAATTGGGTCTGACATAATCTGGCTGAGTGTTCTGACATCACAGCAGGGCTTAGGAGTAACTCTGCTTTGACATAAGAGCGCTCAGGCCTGTAGAACTGTCTGTGACC
Source organism: Abramis brama (assembly GCF_963993115.1). Classification (NCBI taxonomy): domain Eukaryota; kingdom Metazoa; phylum Chordata; class Actinopteri; order Cypriniformes; family Leuciscidae; genus Abramis; species Abramis brama. The sequence goes on along the minus strand of NC_139965.1, from coordinate 24,960,447 downwards.
CCACTGTACACACCGCTTCAGCTCTCATGCCAGCAAAACAGAATGGAAAACACTGGCCTGATTTCTCAATTGATTGGTAGCTGATTTAATGTAAAAACGCAGCGAATCAGGACCTTGTCTGGTTTGTTCACTTTTCTTAATTTCAGTTTTGTCCCATTACATTCATTAAGCAGGAATCCAATATTGTTGTTTGGGTCTTTTGAACTTCATCATCACATTGAAGAGAGAAGAATCTAAAAAGCAACATTACATGTTACACAGTAAAATGTAAATCATTTTTGTTAAAAAACAGAATTAAACTTTTTTCATTCACAAGAATTATTACATTACAGAAATATATTTCCATTATGTACGGCACGTAGAGTGAGTTAAAGGCTTAATAATGATGGGCCAGTGCCTACACCTGACTTCACCCTGGGACATATGCTCCAGAAAAGCTCATTAGTTCAATACTGTAGTCATCATCACAGCGTGTAAGATTATCACATTCACAGTCATGTGGGCTGCTGGGCAAACCAACTTATTCATGCACAAATGCACACTTTAAACTGCAGAACTCGGGCTATATTTAACATTGCATGCATATAGATTTATATATTGCTCACTGTACACAGTGAGAAGCAAGATCCGCTGGCAGCATATGATGAGGAACAGATCTGAAGCTCATGACTTGTCACCCCTGATAATTCAGTTGCAAGCATCGCCAAAATAACATATGCGCAATTGCACAATTCTAGAAGCCACAACTGACGGATAAACCACAGGGTCTTATGCCCCTCAACATATCTCCTGTGCACAACCCGACCTGCAACACACAACCCTTTCCTCAAGGCAACATCATTATCCTTTTAATTATTATAGTTGTTGTTAATAATAATAATAATAATTACAAATGAATACTACTACTACTAATAATAATAGCATTTTTTCTTTGTAGCTTTCCTTGATGTCGTCTTCTATGTGTAATTGCAATAAAAACAATATTTATTAATATGTATTAAAAATGCTAACATGAATTAAAGGACAATTTATTATTATTGTTATATTTATTATCCAATGCTATTATTTTATGTAATAATTGTTTTTTTAAGATGACCACGCACTTCAACTGTTCACAGTGCTGGTGTGTGTTTACCATACAGCGACGTAACTCACTGCTTAAATACCATAGTACGATGAAGAATTCAACTAGCTAGACTGTTTCCCGACACTGTATTGTTGCAAATTTGTTGTTCAACCAAGTTGGTTAATGATGTCACGCAGGCTGTGGAGTAATAACTTCTTTTAACTAATTCTTTTGAGTTCAATTAATACTGTTATAATGCTATAAATTAAGGACGTCGCATCTGAGGACTAATTCTCATTGTTCTCATGTTATTCCAAAGCACTGAAATAATCTACCTCTACATCTTAGACTGGCTCCTTCTTTAGGTTATTTAGTAGGCTAATTGGCAAGAGGCTCTTAACAGATGTTGTTAGTCACTGTAATTTTACTGTGTGATTGTACAGCACATTGGTCAACATTATGTTGTTTTAATTGTGCTTTATAAATAAATAAACAAACAAACAAACACAAATTTTGCTTTATTTCCAGAATCAATCATAGACTCCTTCTTACACACTAAGAGTAGATTGGAACACAGTTGTATTGTCAAATAACTCAAATCTCTTGACAAACTATAAGATGTAAATGACATTTGTATATATTCTAAATAAAAGATAGAGATTGTATTGAATGCCAGCTTGCTTATTTTGCTCAAGATAAGGACTTCGCTTTGGCTCAATTCTCAAATTAGACTTTTTTTTTTCTCAAAACAATAAGTTTTAGATCTCTGAACAATTAGTTTCTTGTTCAGATCAGACTTGAATTTGGAATGCAATAGGAATCACAATCTTATCAATCATCCAATCAAGTTTGGAAAATATACATATACTGTATATACATGTATATCAGCACAATCACCACCATTTTTGAACATGCAGGAGCACCCTGAACAGCAGCAGCTACATCAGTACTGTATAAATACATTTTTGTAGAAATGTTTTACATGTAAACTGAAAATTCTTGCCATGGAAGAGCAATAGAAAGATATATAAGAAGATATGCACTTGTATGTGTTAGAGAGAGACATAATAGAGTGTTCTAAAAATGAACAAGCAACTGAAAATTTTTTAAGTTTACATGTAACACATTTCTGCAAAAATAAATGTACTGTATAAATACAAATGTTCATTTTCTTTTTGTGTACTGCAGTATTGACTTTTCCCAGTCAATTATTACCTACTCTCAGAATCTGTATTTACACAGACAAAACTGACATTCTGCATAGCATAGAAAGCAGTAGGAAAAAAAATGAAATTTGTATAACAAATATTTCCATGGTGAAAAAAACATCTAAACATTCTGACCAGTGTGCATCACACAATGACATTTTTTTTTTTTTTTTGGGTGCCATTGGCCAATTTATTGACACAATAACTAGGTTTTGAAGCATGAATTAAATGTTTTGGCTGAGTTACTACATTATGCAGACATGCAATAGAGTTGTGATGTTTCAGCAAACGGTTGTGACAATTGCACTTACAGTTTCACAAGTTCACACTTACAAAAAATGAGCCAGAAAGAGTACATGATATGCGTATTTGGCGTGCTGTCCGAGGAGAGGGCTCCGGGCTCAGTATTTGGCCCAAACCCAGAGTACACCCCCCATATTCCCAGCCAAGAGTGAGGAGTCGGGCTGGTGGAGGGATGCTGAGAAGCTGTCGAGGAACGTAGGTGAGTCGACTGTGTATATAGGCCTCCTCTCATGCTGATATAGACATGATAATTGCTGATGACATGTTGATTGGATAGATCATCTGAACGTGCTCCTCCCAAACTTTGTTAATGAAACATTGTGAAAAAATGTGAAAAAATTGAAAAAATGTGCCAAAGTGTTGAGAAAAACTGTAAGTCCGCATGTCATGCAAACAAGAAACTGTGCTTCTAACCGCAGGTCAAGAGCTGTAGTTTCGGGAAACACTGACTCATTGAACTATCCTGATAACGACGGAACATGTGACCATAGTTGACCAACGATGCTTTTGGGAAACGCACCACCTTTTGGGAAACGCACTCAGATTCAGGAGGTATGGGTACCAGAGAGTAAAAGAATAAATGATATATCTCCCGAAGGTTTTGGAGCGAGAGAGTGGTTTGCATCTCAAGATGTCTTGTGGGTTTCTTCGACATACAATATATGAATGCACAACACATGAACATAGGACATGCTTTCTGGCAAGTCTAGATTTAAGCTACTACTCATTCGAAAATGAGTCTATTCACCTGAGAGCAGTTGTGGTTAGTCTAAGTGGATCAGTGTAGTCAATTATTGCCAATAATGTTTTTCCACTTTGTCTTATCGTGTAAATGTGCTCTTATTTATGTTTTTTTTGTGTTGCTTCTCATTTAAAGGAAATGATAAAAGAAATTCCTGGAATCCTCAGCATTATTGTAACAGATTATAATAAAAGCTTCACCTCACCATAATCCTTGAGGAATTCACTTAATGAAGGCCAGGCATACGTTTCCAATCTGGTATATCAAACCGGACACACGCCTCTGCTTGACACTAAGCCTTATGCAAGTTTTAAGAACATGTAATTGAGCCATCATCTCCTCCTCCCCCCTGTCCATCATCACAGTATATTTTTGAGGACCCCCCCCCCCCCCCCCCCCAATGACAGAGAAACCGAGCGTCTCAAATACAAAAAGCACAAGGTTTTCCTCCTCTATTATGTTGTTCATTAATCCTAAAATTTGTATGGAAGCACAAGTCTGTTACGCACTGAAGCAAATCCACCCTTCACTCTCTTTCTCTTTGGGGTCAAAGGTCAAGATGGAATACTCAACATGGGGCATATTTGATCCAGCTGTCTAAGGCTTATTACTGCATGAAATGATTTTTCTGCCTCACGAGCCATTTTACTCCTTTGACCAGGTTTACAGTAGGTTTAATAGGATAAACTCACATAAACTGCAAACGGAGGAATAAATTGAGCCGTATGTGGTATTGGTTATAGTATGTATATATTAAATTTTTACATATATATTGTAGTGTTGCATATGGCGAATAGGTGAGTACATCGCATGTTTGTTGAGCATGACCAAAGATCACAAACAACTGTGAAAAACAGCCCTGATGGATAGCTAAATATGACCTTTGAAATGAAAAGATGCTTTGAACTCGGCTGTCCCAGTGCCTTTTCTCAATCAACTGAACATGTATATTGGAATAATTTCAACAATTTAATTGCAAAGTTCCATTAAATTTGTGTATTATTTTTGATAGAAGACTATTTAGGTAACTGACTGTAAAGCGAATTGAAGTTTATGCAGTATATGGGTCAATGACGTGACGCCTAAATTTTCTGTCCGATTGCATTTTTTCTGGCAAAAACGGGTTTAAATGCATAAAAGATACTGCATATTTGAAGTACCTCTCCCATGTATGTACTCACTTTAACTCATCAAAAACCTTTACTTATTTGTTATTTTTTTGTTATTTAAAGTGTCAAAACATCATGTGGTGCGACCGTCCGGCCATAACTTCTTTGAAAAAAAAACGTCTTTGAAATTACTCTGAATTTATTCAAATTTATTTTCTGCACTATTTGGCATGATTTCGAAAATGTTTTGTAATCCTTTAAAAAAATTCAAAGCATTTGTATTTATATTTCCATCATAATATACAAACAAACTTTGTCCGATGATGTCCATTTTATGAAATATCATGTGGTGTGACCATCAAGGAACTACCATTTTGGGACTTTTTTCATGTTGAAAACTATTCAAACACAGGACGTTATATCATATACCAATTTACCAAGGACCTATGGAAGCAGCAAGCAGGTTTGTAATTCTCTCAAATTGAAAAAAAAATAAACCTCTGTAATGGTTGGTATGTAGTTGCCACATTTGGATGTCATGTGGTATGACCTCAAAAAAATAATAATATTAAAGTTATTTCTACAAATATCTATTTGTATTATAAATTTCATAGTGACCTTTTTTTGGGAAGCTAGCTTGTTTTGTTTAGGTGGCCAATTCTGTGCCTGTAAATTTTGAATGAATTTGAAAATATCATGTGGTACGACCAAATATCATGTGGTGCGACCACTGCAGACTGTTTTCCATGATAGATATATGTCCTAGATTGGCAGTTTTATGCTTTTATATTCAATTGACAGTTTTCTTCATATATTTCAAGTTTGTTTACTCTTTGTACAATATGAGAAAAATGCAACAACAAAAAATCAGAGCATGTAATTTCAGTTTAGTAATTATGCATTTGTTAGTAGTGTATTTATTATTGCCTATTTATTTATTTAAAACTATTTGAATCTATTTTACCAGATGCCACTGCCAAGCGAAAAAATTCTGACCCTGCAGCGAGTACCTTGATAGGAGAAGAGTGAAATATTATTACAGTATAAAATATCTGTTTTCTATGTGAACATATAGTAAACTGTAATTTATTCCTGTGATCAAAGCTAAATTTAATCTTCAGCATTTTTAATCCAGTCTTCAGTGTCACATGATCCTTCAGAAATCATTCTAATATGTAACCCTGGACCACAAAACCAGTCACATGGGTCAATTTTTTTAAATTGAGATTTATACATCATATGAAAGCTGAAAAAATAAGCTTTCCATTGATGTATGGTTTGTTAAGATAGAACAATATTTGGCCGATACAACTGAAAATCTGGAATCTGAGGGTGCAAAAAAATCTAAACATTGAGAAAATCGCCTTTAAAGTTGTCCATTTATGTTTGCGATATTGCTATATTCACTCATCAAAAATAAATATTTTATATATTTATGGTAGGACATTTACAAAATATGAAACATGATCTTTATTTAATATCCTAATGATTTTTGGAATAAAAGAAAAATCGATAATTTTGACTAGGGCCGCAACGACGCGTCGACGTCATCGATTACGTCGACTATGAAAATACGTCGACACGCATGAAATGCGTCGACGCGTCACATTAATTATTTACGTTTAAATGTCGAGTAATGGCGGCTTCTGCTCCCGCGAAGCTTTCAGTGCATGTGCCATTTTTTTAAAAGGTGTGTATGCACATGTAGACTAGAGACCTGCACTCCCGCGGGACCCAACGCAACAGAGTGCGGAGCGGGAATATACAGTTAGTTCTGATGGCCAAGTGCGGACGCGGGCGGTAATGCACTCGTGTGTGCTGGTTGAGGGAGAATAAAACGATTCGCGGGACTCCCACAAAATAGAAATATCTATAAATTGAACATCTAAAAACAAATAAATTTTCATTTATCTGTTGCACAAAAGCAACAAGAACAACTAAAACAAAATAGAAACGATTTACAAGCCAGAGTCTCTATTTATAACATGTTTGCAGCGTTGAACAATGTAGCCAATCACAGACATATGTGTTGATTTCTTGAACGCAATGGCCAATCAGATGCATTTAAAATAGAATCTTTTTGTTCAGTGCTGAATTCTGCATACTGGCAAATCATCTGATTATAACAAAGTGTAGATATTATGAAAGATTCATTGTGCAGCCAGTTTCACTGATAATAACAGAGATTTGTGAGATCGCGATGAACTGAGATGTCAGCATTTTAGGAATTATTAAGGGAGGAAATCCGTCCCGCGCGGCGCAGGTCTCTAATGTAGACTTTAAAAACAAACGACTAAAGCACACCTAACGCGTTTTTCAGGTTCGAAAACGCGAGGTGCACAGCACTGAACCATCACACAGAACGAGCAATGCGCTGCGTTTTTTATGTTGCTAGGCACCACTGAAACAGCTGTCCTGTCAGTCAAGTAAACATCAAATCAGCCTTTTATTAACTATATTTACTTTGTTAACATTGTGGTAGTTACGGTTCGTGAAGTCGTTAAGCTCCTGCAACCCGCGAGAGCACCACAAGTTTATCCTCCATCATCGCACTCTCCGGGCGTTCAACGGAATTCATTCTCCATTCATTCGATTGGACAGTGGAAAAAAACGCGATAACGTCGGGCGCTCTTTCCGCTCGGAGTTTTTTTTTTTACTTCAAAAACGCGAGGCGCAGCAGGCGCATAAACAACGCTCGCTGCCATAGGAAACCAATTGAAAATAGGCGCCTCTCAAAAACGCGTCAGGTGTGATCAGCCCCTAACTTTATATTTACATTACCGGTAGCCTAGGCTGCAATATAGTGCATGTGAACCTTTTAGCAGATAAACAAGTGCATTTTCGGACAAGTTAATGGACAAGTTAATTGAGTAAATCATATTCCCACTATGGTAATTAATAACAGACTCTAGTAAACACATTTCCTAAATACTGTAGGCCTGTGACTATATACATCTTACATTTTATGAAATAGTACCATTAGTTAAAAAAATAAAGTTTAAAATCGTCACCTTCCTAAAATAATTGCCTAAGTCATTTTTTGACAAAAATGATTTTTTTGCATAAGTCATCTCCTGATGATGCTGGCCACCTCTGGTAAAATCCCCACATCCTCAGTTGAACAGATCATGCATTTCTACCCCTGTAGTATAATGGCCTATGTCAAGAGTGTGACTTAGGCCGTTTTATTTGGCCTAAGTCAAAAGATTTTACAAGCAATTTTAAAAGGCAATTTTACAAGCTTTTCAAGATGGGAGCTGCATCAAGAAGAACGAACCTCTGAAGTTATTTTTCATTTTTTTTTTGTGTTTTCTGAGAAACCTGAAAAATGACTTAGGCAATTATTTTAGGAAGGTGATGATATTCAATTATTGGTTCCGTTTTTGTGTTTTCTGAGAAACCTGAAAAAATGACTTGGCCAATTATTTTAGTAAGGTGACGAAATGCTTCCTGTTCGCATATTTCATAATAAAATGACAATTACCCTTTCTGAAATACAATTTTTTTGTCATCCATAGATTTCATGTTAAAATAATATACAGATGCACTACAGCTGATATATTGTTGTTATTATTATTTATTGGAAAGTTTGCCAATGGATAAATCGGCTAATCCCCAAAATAACCATTAGATTAATCGTAAAAATAATCGTTAGATTAGTCGACTAATCGAAGAAATAATCGATAGATTAATCGACAACAAAAATAATCGTTAGATGCAGCCCTAATTTTGACCCATACAATGTATTGTTGGCTATTGCCACAAATATATCCTGTGCGACTTGTGACTGTTTTTGTGATCCAGGGTCACTAATGATTTGCTGCTCAAGAAACACTTCTGATTATTATCAATGTTCATATTTTTGTGGAAACTGTGATACATTTTATATGTCAGGATTATTTGATGAATAGAAAGTTCAAAAGAACAGCATTTATTTGAAATAGAATCTTTCGTAACATTATAGCTATTATTACATTATTTTCGTAACATTATTATCTTTACTGTCACTTTTTATCAACTGAATGTGTCCTTGATTAATAAAAGTATTAATTACTTTAAAAACTATTGACCCCAAATGTTACCTGTATACAATAATTTATGAAATAATTTATATCTATATAACATTATTATTTGTTAGAAAGAAATTCTAAGTCAAGTTAAAAGAAATGGTGCACTTGTGTTTGTGATGTGATTTTTATAAAAAAAAAGTTTATGTTCAGGAAAATTCTGTAAAATTTGTATGAAATCTGGTTTAAATCTTTTTTTTTTGTATAAAATGTATTGTTCATTGATCTCTTTAACTATATAAGGTCTTCGTGTCATTTGGAGCGACCACTTATCATGTGGTGTGACCAATAAAAGCAATCACTGTATTAAATGTAAAATAAAATATCTTATTTCTGTGGCTGAAATATGAATCACTGATACAGTATGCTTTAGTAAATGATATTTTTAAAACATTTATATCAGTTTTATGTGATTTACAGGAAAAGTAAGTCTGTTAACTAGATTTAAGAAGGCAACTCAGAAATTATAGAACAAAAAACGAGATCATTATTTACAAAAACTTGCAAAACTTGGTTTCTAAACACTTTAATTACTAAGAACTTGTAAAAAAAATGTTTAAGCATGTTAAGGAAATTAATTAATTTTAAGATAAATCACGGTCGCACCACATGACATTTTTTAAGGCTATGGACAATTCATCTAGATGAAAAAACACTAAAATCACTTAAATAATTTTTTTTAAATGAATTTAGGTGTACACAACATCCTTAATGTTTGAACAATTGCAACAGGTATTATTATTTTTTGTATTTTAAAATTGACCTGTCGAAAATTCTTATACGTCATTGACCCATATACGTTATCTTCTATACTTCTCCATTCGCCAGTGTGACGAGTTACCTGAAACGCCTCCTGCCATGTACACAGCCAGCATCACCCCTAGAGTAAAGCCAAAGTGGATGGTGAGATCTTCTCCGAGTGCGCCTCTGCTCAGGACTTTTTGGGCCACTGAACCACAACCGAACAGCTGTAAACAGGAAATGGGCAGAGAGGAGACAATTTAGGAAGACAATTAGTGGAAAAAGCTACCGCCATGCAGATAGGAAAAGCACTCTCTTGTTGTGGAGCACTTATTCAAAACTAATTAGTATAGCAGCTTGTTCGAAAGCTCAGTCCATTATGGTCAGGGCGGCACCCCAAAGCAACTAAATCTGTCATGATTAATCAAAATCTTTTCACTTAATTAACACCAGTAGAACACACTGTAGAAAAAGTCTGTGTATTTCACGTTTTAATATATAAATTGAAAAAATATATATATTATAAGTAAAAGAAGATTTATGATATTACTCATCAGGTAGTCATTTTTGTAGTAAAATGTGTTTCCCTTTAAAGTAATACTGCATGGGGCATGTTGTTAGTCTATATGGGATAAGTTGTCAAACCTGACATGACAAAATTTCAACAGTTAAACAATTATGAAACACAAACACCAGTTCACAAAAATTTCCACAAATTGTCAACTTTTAAAGGGTTTTGAATGAGGTGCTTAAAAACTAACATACAAAACCACTGCCAGAGAAAATTAGTGTTTGTCTAATTGGACTTTTTACACAAATCCTTTTACAGTAGTTGCTGAGATCAAGTCCTAGACAACTTAAACCATAGCCGTATCCTATTAAATAGCCATTAGAATTGATCAATAAGAAACATAAAATAAGAAGACACTAAATGCTAGTTTACATCACTCAAGGGTTTTGCATTTAGTGCAATGCATTTAGTCTAAAATGTTATGTTTACACATATAGCTGCTAATGCTATACTAATAATGGGGTTTATAATATGTTAAGAGCTTCTTTAAATTGAAAGAATATCAACCTCAACAACCCCTATACGACAAGAATGAAATAAGTTGACAGACTGATTTATTATTAAACAAAAAAATGGACACAAAACAGTCCATTGCACTTGAAATATTCATCATATTTCTGATGCATTTACTGTAATCAAACTGTGTTGTTAATCTCAGTTTACAAGTTCTGAAGTTCTGACAGGCAAAATAGCCTACTTACTATTAATACGAATGTCCCCAGTAATTCTGCCAGAAACTCTCTTATGATGTCCCGCCTCAACATGCATTTGCCCCTCAATTTTCTCAAGTTTTCGAGCTCCATAGTTTCCCCGCCAGTGAGATGTGATGTCCGGACAGACAGTTGAAGAGCTGAGCCCGCTGGAGTTTGAGTGTCTTAGGCTTTAACCATTTCCCCGCCCCTCCTGCTGCTACTTAGATGTCATTAAACACACTGACATGACAGGTTGGTGGTTCCTCTTTGCTCTCACTCTATCCATCCTATCCATCCTATCCATCCGTGCTGAGACAAATACGAGTTCGATCAACTAGAAAATATCATTACGTATAGCTTATTTGTTCAACTATCGTTTGCGAACTCAACGCTATAAGAGACGAGTTCTCAGAGAAATCAGTAGACTGACGTTCAATTAATTTTTGTTTACGAGGTGTAAAAAAAGATTTTTTCTGTCTGAGAAAAAATATCCCAGTAATTTATATATTCACATACATATAAATGCAATTCATTAAAAAAAATTAAATACATTTACTGTTTGTGTTGAGCTTTAACAAAAAAATGGTAAAAAGGACCGAGAAAAAAAAAATGCAATATTTTATTACTTTCTTTTGATGTTGACGCAATATGTAGGCTAAACGTATAATTTTTTTAAATTATCATCATCATCATTTATTTGTCAATGACCTACAGCACATAGGCCTATGTGAACTGAAAAATAGATGCACAAAAAACAACAACAACTAGGTATTTGTTTAATTTAGTCTCTAAATATAACATATCAGTGTTTTGCATAGCCTACTTGTTATTCATTGGGATTTCTTATTCTTGTAAGTTCTTCTCATTCAGAAAAGCATTACAGCGCAGCTTCAAATTGTAATGCGTATATTTGTCCACCGGGTGGAGCTGTTTGACAAAGTAAAAACAAAGAGGGCCAGAGTTCGGCGATGGCTGTGGTGACTGAACAGAAGAAACGATAGGATGGTAGCGGTATGTTTTGTTTGCATTAATCACTGTCACTTGTTCTGGGGTGTCGTCTTTGATGTGAGGCAGATACTGTCAGTGCTGCGAAATGAGGGGGATGTGCTGATGGAGAAAAAGCACCCCAGTGGGTTCTAACAAATTATAACACCCCGTCCCCTTCATCATCTTAACAGCCCTCAGTCCCTTAGCATGTCACACATGATAACTATCACGCAGGCTGGCCCTTTAAAAAAAAAAAAGAAGAAGAAAGAATTAAAATTAAAATTAAAAATTAAGTTAGCCTAGGCTGTATAGGCAATAGTAGGCCTAGGATATGTAAGTGTAGATGACATAACACTTTAACCTATTGGGTTTTTGGATTGCAAGTCTTTCCTTTGCAGGCCATCACACAGAGAGAGCACCTAAAAGTTTTTTTAAGTCCAACGGAATTCACTAAAGGCAGTTCGATATTTTCTTAATATTCTTAATTCCTTATAGTTAATAGCATGACACAGTGAGAGCAACAACATTTTTATAACAGGACTGGTTAAAATGATTAGGCCTATAAGGTTTTATAAACAATTAGGCTGTTATGTAGGATTTTACTTGAATTTGTGATTGTATCAACTGAAGATAGTTGAGTTAGGCTACATAAACGCTTCACAACATCCAATATTTCTTCCATGTAACCATGTAGGCTAAGTGTGAAGGCGATTATTTGTTTTATTTATCTGCGACATAATCGTAGATGTTTTTGTCGCGATCCGGTGTTTTCAAGAGCTTCCTTATTCAGCAGTTACATAGTGTAAGTGTGAATGTCTGTGTTGGCTAATCCTTTAAACCGCAAACTCTTCGAGAGTGTTAATGGCCTTTTTAGATACTCTTTAATGTTTATTGGATAGTCTGAGGGAAATGCTATCAGAGTCCTGGCGCTGCAGGAGGGACGACGAGGAAATAACCTGTGATCGCTTGATGTAGGTAGTTGAATAACATTCTGACGGGATAGATATGTTATAGGAGAATCTGTGAGAATCAAAGGGGCAAACGGAACCTTGCCAAAGAAAACTTTAACGTTCACGTGACAGTTTCGGAAACCCTAATGGAGAGAAACATCGGCTAGCCTTTATTTAATAGCCTACTTTTATTGTTAATTTCAACAAGCAGTCAGGGAAGTCTGCAAAATACATTGATAGCCTACCCTAAATGAAAAAGAAGAATCGATTTAGTGGTCTAGTGTAGCTTAATTTCAGTCCAGAAGACTGAGTTTCATAACGTTTATGCAGAAAATATATTATTTTTAAAACTTGGTTATGAAAAAAAAATTTTTTATTGAAAAACTTCTTAAAATAGCCTATGTTAAGCTTTAATACGGTCATATTAGCCTAAATAAATGTGTTATTAAATAGACTATATTTTTTTTTACCTAATATTCCCCTTGAAAACGAGTCTTTGTTAACATTTAGGCTAGTTGTGTTGTTCTGTTAGCTAAATAATAAAACAATAGACTATTTTGACAAATCATTTAGATTTTTACCACACTAAACATTTTTACAGTGCAGTTTACTACTGCCTGTCAGCTGAATTTCTTCTTGATAAATCCTTATACTCCTCCATAGCGTTGTCTTGAGAGTGGGTGGTATCTTTCACTCCGTATGGTCAGAGAGGGAGAGAGAGTAGTTTATGTAAATGCTCCATTTTAATTATATTAGGAGGACGGCCCTATTCTCTGCCCAATAAAAATGGACCAGGGCTGACACCTGGTTATAAACACAGGAAGGATTCCAAAGTTGTAATCTCAAATCGGCAGGAAAAAAAACCCAACCGGCATCTTCAAGAGACGCAATGACCTCCAGTAAAGTTGAACTGCCAGGAGAGGTGAAGAACGACCCGGCTGCGCTCATGGCATCTCTTCATCTGGTGCCCTCACCGATACCCAATCCTGAGATCAAGTACACCAAGGTCTGTGAGACTTTTTATAACTACTTTGAGAAAGATCAAATTGCCTAAATGCAACGGTAAATGCAAACTTCGATTAGATCAGGCACGTTGAATTTGTTGTGCCTGCGCGCAAACAAATCACTGGTCAAGAAACGCAACTTGTTGCAAACATTGATATCAGACTCATATTCATTTTCAGATAGGCTAATCGATTCATAAGTAGTAGCCTACGGTCCATGATGATAATTAGGAGGCTTATACACATGCTTTTGGTAACGAGTAGAAAGTTTTGGCTATGGTAGGCTATATGGAGTCTTTAAAAACGCAGTCTAATTATGTGTTATTTGCAATTAATAGCCTATAACGATTCCCCGTTTTATTCTAATCTAATAAACGGTTGTTGTTTTTTTCGTGCCCGGAATCGGATTGGTGTGTGAAAGTCCAGATATGTTATTATCCTAGAGGTGCATCGATCAATAAAGTTTTCTCGATCTTGATAGCTTATAGTGACAGTTGGCTGTCCATTGAGATTTAATCATCTAAATTTAACCAGTTAAGAAGTTTTGCCTCGAACAGGTTGTCATTATGACTTTAGTTTCATTACGGTGCGCGTTAGAGATCCGCCTCTCTCAAACTCATTCTGCCGTACAGTCTAGAGGAGAGCGGGGCACAGCGTAACGCTTTTTGACTTCCTCAGTTTGTGTAAATCTTCGTAGGGTTCAGAGTATTTTCCCCACATTAATTTCACACATGTCTAGTGCAATTATGTGGTTTTGTTTTATTAATACATTGTATACTTTTTTCTTGATATACCCCGAAATAATGGAAGTGAAATGTGACAGCATGCCCCATAGGTGGGGTACATTGTAGTGAGGGGCACATTGTAACATGACCATATGACAGATTAAAATGCTATCTGATCTAATCAAACAAATATACAAGACAGACTAAAATATTTTCTCAATAAAATACAGTTATTAACTTTTTCATATACAATAATGGCATTTTTTAATCATTAAAAATAAACACATTTTTGACAACGAACACACATGAAAACACAGCTATACAGCATAGTTCAAAACAAATAAATAATTAATCATTTCTGAACATTGACTCAGTCTTTATTCACCTTTTTCTCATGTTTTCTCAATAGAATTCATAAAAATATAGAATAGAATAGAATAGAATAGTTCTAATAGGGGCACATTGTAACAGTGTTACAACGTTCCCCATCTGTGCAAAATGGAATTTAAACCCGGCTAGTTTCTTCTGCTAGTTAGCGAAGCATTAAATAACTATATCAACTGTTAAATAACATATTGGAGATTAAAACAATATCAGGTTTGTCTAATTTTAAATAAACACAAAAAATAGAGATGAAAAATGAACATAAGAAATTTACTTTTGCTATGGTTAAATAAATGTTCAGTGATATCTTCTAAAGATTTCTGAATTTTGGCGCAATTTTTTCTCTATATAATGTTGATATGGCAACTAGTAAATACAGTAAGTTTCGTCATGCTAGCATTTGTGGAAGTATATAAAACAAGAGTGTTACAACTAGCCCCGCGTTATGTTGTGCTCCGCTCTCCCCCACAGTAGATCAGCCTACTGTGCCTACATCTAAATTATTCATAATTCCATTATGTTCTGGACAACAACAAAAAAATTGTTCATTATTGTGATCACAATAACGTTTACCTAACCTCATTGACAATATTTGCAACCTGTATAATTTCTAAGAAGTTTAAGGACCCTCATATCAAATGCATGCGCTCAGGAATACAACCCAGAAGATTTAAAACACAAACACTGGACAGCACAATTTTGGACTTTTTCCAGATGTAATAAAATTTCAGTAGCCTACTATATGTTATTTTGATGTAGTCATTCCATATGATCCTCTCTGAAAATGACAAAGAAGTGCTGAATCATCCCATAAAATGGTGATAAAATATAATCTCTCTTCTTTTGTTTGGTTAGGTCATCTTAAATTATGCCGTTTTTTGAGTGTAATAATTTTATTGCTGTGAGGTGAGAGGATCAAGTCAAAGTGCAGTGCAGGCAAATTATCACTGTGGTAAAAAGAGTAAAGTTCAGCCAGAGCAAGAGCTGGAGACACCTGTGACACACACACACACACACACACACAAACACACACACAAACACACACACACACACACACACACACACACACACACACACACATACACACACACACACACACACACACACACACACACACACACACACACACACACACACACACACACACACACACACACACACACACACACCCTGCAGCCTCCTGCTCCTGCTCAGATGGGAGTGTGAGAAGGATTCATCCTTAAGAATTTGAATTATCCGGCGTGTGCTGTTTATATGGGTGTGTGTGGAGTTTCAGTTTGGGCATTGGTGATGTGAACTCCCTTCACACCCTTTTCCATCTCCCTCTCCCTCTCTCTCTCTCTCTCTCTCTCTCTCTCTCTGTCTCTCTCTCTCTTCCCACCCCCTCTCAATTTGGATTTTGTTGTGCCTGGTGCAGCACAGCACAGGCTCTGATGTAACTGAACAAATATGCCCTATCAATACTATTCTTTCAAATGTAGTCTGTGCAGAGCCATGTTTTTTATAATTTGTAAGTCTAAGGTTAAACCGTTTTTGCGAAACTCCTTGGAGACTTATTAAGTTGTGTTTTCTGCACTGTTAATGAGCAGTGGTTTATGCCAGAGACGCTGAGTTATGGAAATATCATTAATGGTCATACTTAACATCTCATTCTTCTCTCACTGTCAACCACTTATGTAAATTCCAATTATGTAAATATGCGATTCAGTACACTTGTGTACTGAATTACATCCAGTTCTGGCATTTAAAATAAAATAATTCATATCAAGCAGGGAGAGGTACTGGCAAATATTTCAGTCAGGCAATGCATTACAAAACATATTTTATAGCAATTACTGGTTTGTTTGCGAGCATGTGGATAGATAGAATGCCAGTAATATTTTTATTATAATATTGAATATATTGTGCATAATTATTTAGAATTATTTATTTGGTCCCACTTTATATAAATGAATCATTTGATAAAGTGCACTTATACATGTTTTTTTTTTACATTGTACTTATATTAAAAAAAAATACCTGCATGTAATTACAGCTATAATTAATTTACGTAATTACATTTATAATTACACTATTCTCCATTCTCTTACACCCTTTAAACCTAACCATACCTCCAAACCTGTCCCAAACCTTACCCATATCCCACCTCAATATCATTTTGCAATACAACATGAACATAATGAGTACATTGTACCTAACAGTACTTTTTTTTTTTGTATTTAAAGACGCCTAATATTTATTTTAATTATTTTATTTATTGGAAGTCTTATTCATAAGATTAACACTTAATACAACGAGTGCTGCGGTTTTTATTTAGTTTCTCATGGTAAATACAAAAACCTGAATAGTTAAGATTGTTTCTTGTATTGTAAAATTGCTACAACCTGGACTTTGAGCTCCCCAGTAAACTTTTCACCCCACCAACTACATTTGTGCTCATTATGTGACAGTCACTACACCTGCACCAGTGTGTATTTGTTACAGACTTGAGATTAATCACACTGATAGGGAACTTATCTTTCCTCTGCATTGCCACTGAACATTTATAGATATTTCTCAAAGTCTTGTTGTTTGGAGTAGACACCCGAGCTCGATACACTTTACAGTCTTACAGAATCTCTTCCTCACTCCACACAGCGTATGTTTGACTGGTCACGGGAGAGCTGGTCTGCTGAAGGAGTTCTCTCTCTCTCTCTCTCTCTCTCTCTCTCTCTCTCTCTCTCTCTCTCTCTTTCTCTGCTGGCCTACTGGGCTGATAATGGCACTAAGGAAGCCATAAATTTGTCTCTGGTGATGGCTGGTTATTGATGTTTTCTCTTCTTTTTTTCTCTTTGGTTGGAAGAGCGAAAAGGAAAGGAAAGGTTATGTTGATAGGTGTGTGTATCAGTGTAATTGATTGGGACCCAAGAGCCTTTTTGAAAGAGAGGTGTTGGATTCCAGCAGGCAAAGTGATGATGTGCTCACACCATTCAGTTATAACACATAAGTGAAGCAGACTCTGGAGATTAAAACCTGGAAGAAGAAAGGAAACAGGAGACAGACTATTACTCTCTCACTTTCCCCTGTGCCGTGCAATTGATAATTGCATATTTGTATTAAATGTGGTTTCAGTTAGTGGTATTTATCAGTGATATTAAATAAAAATGTATGAGTATATGATCTTTGCATAGAATTTGGGGTTTTCTGATGAATGTGGTTTAATTTTAAAATTGTACTGTTCACCTATACAACTATTCAACTATAGTTTCAGTTCTGTCATCATTTACTCATCCTCATGTCGTTCCAAACCTGTATGACTTTATTTTTTTCTGTGGAACACAAAAGAATAATTGTAAAGTACGTTTTCATGATAAAAATACAGATATTTTTTGTCAACATACAATAAAAAGTCAGTGGGGTCCAAAACAACTGATCAAAAAATATCTAGATTTTTCTCAGTATCTTAAATTGGTAAAATAGGAGTGAGTAAATTATGGAATTTTCCTTATTGGGAAATAAGTGTGTATGTGTGTGTGTGTGTGTGTTTCTATACTGAGAGCTTCATGAAGAAAGAGACACTTGATAGCCATTTGTTGGACATGTCTTTATATTTTAAGGGCTTAAGCGTCCAGCCAGGACAGTAGTGTGCGCTGAAGTGAGGACTTTTGTAAGCTAATCTGGGAGACAGCTTGAGTGAATGAGGTAGGCCCCATCAATCCGTCAGTGCATGAGATAGTACAGATGGGAGTCAGGGGGGTTTTCTGCTCTAGAAGCTGTCCAGCAGGGTGTAATATATGGCCGTGTCTCACTGTTAGGGTCAGTGGCCCTGACTTACGAGAGTCTGTCCCATACCTCTGGAGTTTTTCACTTCAAAACCCACCATTTCTTCACATCAAACAGCGGCCAAAGTAGAGCATACACTGAGAAGCCTGATTTATTGTAAGCGGCACAGTGAGGACTCTCTCTCACACACCCTCTTTTGCTTTGACTTATAATTTCCCCCCTTTCTTACTCTTGATCTTTTCTTCACATCTTCCTCATTGATTATCTTTGGACTTTGGACTGTTTTTCTCCCTTCTCAGGACCAAAAAGCTTGATTTGTCTCCGTATTATTAGCAATATCATGCATGTACTTGCTAATTTCTTTAAAGTTAAGCACAAATATGCTAACATATATATGTATATATATATATATATATATGTTAGCATACTGTATTTGTGCTTAACTTTAAAGAAATTAGCAAGTACATGCATGATATTGCTAATAATAAGGAGACAAATCGATATATATATTGCTGTTAAAAGAGTAATGAAACTTTAGCAGTAACACTTTACAACATGGTTTAGTTTTGTTAGATGGATAGTTCACCCAAAAATGAAAAATTCTGTCATCCCCCTCATGTCAGTCCAAATCTGTCAGCCTTTCTTCCGTGGAGCATAAAATAAGATATTTTGAGGAATTTAGTTTTTTTTGCCCATACAATGGAAGTAAAGGTAACCCAAACTGTTTTCAGAATTCTTCAAAGTATCTTCTTTTGTGTTCCATAGAATAAATAAATGTATTTATGTTTGGAAGGACATAAGGATATTTATGAACGATGACAAACTTTTTGGTGAACTATCCTATTAACACGGTTAATGTTAGTTATCACAACTAAACAAATATCAACATTTTTACAGCATTTATTAATCCTGGTTGTATAATAAATATGTTGATGCGTAATGTTAATTAATATACTAAATAAATATAGTAAATTTATACTAAATAAATATAGTACGCTATTGTTCATCGTTAATTCATATTTGTTAATTTAACTTTTAAGACATTTTAAAAATGTATATGTAAATGTTACAAGTATATGTAATTAACCAAGATTAATAAATACTAAAATATTGTTAATTGTTAATTCATGGTACCTAATACATTAACTAATGTTAATAAATTGAACATTATTTTAAAGTTTTATTATGTTATGCTTACATATATATTCTTTTAGTATGTAATGCTAAGCTTGATGGTAGTGGTGTCCCTGTGAACCTGCACTGTATAGACTGTTTTTCACAATCTCTCTTGTGGTAATTTCAATGAATTATTTTACAGAAATGAGAGAGAGAGAGAGAGAGAGAGAGAGAGAGCAGCCTCAGTCTCATGTCTTAAAGGAATAGTTCACTTAAAAATGAAAATTCTGTCATCATTTACTCACCCTCAAGTTGTTTCAAACCTGTATGAATTTCTTTCTTCTTCTGAACACAAAAGAAGATATTTTGAAGAATGTCGGTAATCAGACATAGTAGTGAGAAATTCAGACAGGTTTGAAATAACTTGATTTGAATTTTCATTTTAAAGTGAACTATTCCTTTAAGCTCCTTCTTCTCCTGTCCCTGAAGAGAAATCCAGCTTAAGGTATGTTTTGCATGCTGGAACCAGCATACTGGTTGATAGTTTGCTGGTCCAAAGCACGTGAAGCGGGAGTTACACCAGTTACACCAGCTCAGTTGGACCAACATGGAATACATGCTGGTTTATGCAGGATTTTTCAGCAGGGGTAACATCAGTAATTATCAACATCTTGAAGTGTGTCCAGTTCCAGAGTGAAAGTGAGCTGCTCTGGAAAGGATATGAAACTTCCTGTGCAGACCGAGACCCGGGCTGCAGGTGCCCTGTTAGAATCCGGCTGGCTCTGGAATCCCGGCCTGTTCCATGAAAACAAAGATAGAGTGCGCATATAAAAAATAATCTTTTTACAATGGCCAAGAAATGTTTGCCATTAAACATCCCTCATGTGTCTGAGCCATTAGAAGGTGCTGGCGGCCAAACAGATGTTTCACTGGCTGTAGCGTGAGCTTTGGCATCCTCCGTCCCCGTTCCTGCTCCGCTTCCTCCTGCAGTTGTGCGAAGCCTCCAGAGAGCTTGCCTGGGCAGATGAGAAACGGATCAGTGTTCTACAACTGTTAGAGTCATTCGAGTCCCCCCCCCCCACCCCAAAAAGGCTCTTCTCTAGCTGTAGCTCTCCCAGAGGAACAAAGTCGACCTCCTGCTTTTGTGGACGATAACCCTCTTTTCCTGTGTGAATATTGCTGGTGATAAAAATCTCAGCAATGAGGAGCATAAGCCTATGATGCTGTCATCGTGTGCTGTGGGTCGCTCTTCCACAATCTGTTTATGATAGGCACTACATATCTCGCCATCTAATTAGCTTTGCAGACGAGCGCAGTCAGCACCGTGAGACTGACAGCTTGAATAAAAAAACATGGAGTGATTCTAAATGTTTGCAGCTGTCTTGTGCCGTGGCCTGCACGTAAAACCTCAACCTATCCGCACTCTGCCCGCTTTCGTAACGGCCTGTAGTACAATGTGTAAGCGTAGGATGAACTGGCAGCGCTTCTCTTTCTGTTTGTGTATTGCATCAAGTGGCTGTTTTGTTTACAAGATAATACATTTTCTGGCCCCCTGCTGTTGTAAACAAAATCTAGTTGTCACAGCTCGACGGTTAGTTTTTCAGACTCAAGTTTGGAAGTTTCTTCCAGCACTCTGCCTCAAACAATCTCTACTCTATTTTCAGCTTAGCCACGATGAAGATAGCTGTTAAAAAGGACGAGAATTTAAGTTAAAGTATAGGTCAAAATGTAAAAAAAAACATGCATGAGTGAAAATAAAAAGATACGAACAGATTTACTTTTAAAAATATTTTTAAACTGAGCATATTGCAGTTATAATTTGTAATAAAACCAGTATCCTGATACTGCAGCAGCTGATATTATAGGTGTTGTGAATTAAATGTAGTTGTTTATAGACTGTTCCTTGTCCATGTTCACACTTGAGTCAGGTTTGTCCATATTTAGCAATGCTATAATTGATATGTTTTATGTTTTTTTTTATTTTTTTTTATTAAAGACTGTGTTGTGGTCACTGAGGAGATGTCACTTCACAAGGACAAAAATGGAGCATAATTGTGTCCACACTGAAGTAATTGCATTGGCTGTAAAAGTTAGCGTAATTTGAGTGTTATATGACTTGTTAATTCACTATAATAAACATAAAAAGGAACAACTTAAGTTATTTTTACCTTTGAAAACTGAATATTTTTACTTCAGAGGTTTAAATGACATTTATAAAAATAAAAAGCATCTCTTTTGCATATTCCATTTCAATAGTAAAGTGCAAATTCCCCGAAATAATGCTGAAGTATAGTAATGAATTACAATTACTCTAGTTCTTTACAGCCTAGCTGAAGCCTCCAGCAGGGTTACGGCAAAGAAGCGGTGATCAATATGAATTTTTGCACTTTTGCACTTGCGTTCTTATCCCTTTTCTTTAATCAAAGCCAAAGTATAAAGAAAGCTTGAGAGTTGATTTACTGCACCGGCCTGTCGCTCTTTATCAACTTTCTCAATGGGAAGAGACAAAAGTCCGAGAGCCCCCAGAGCTCAGGGAAGACTGGGCCAAATGGCCTCTAATGGTCGCCTTTTTCTAGTCGTGATTTAGATGGTGGCCCAGTCCGATGCTCACCCAGCATTCCCCTCTCCTCCATTCCGGGGTGCCATAAGTGTGGGGTTACGAAGAGCATAAAGCTACCCACCGTCTGCATTCTTCCCCGGCCCACTGGCCTGTCACAGTCTGCCCCTGATTTAAGGCATTCCACTACAGTGGCCTCTATAAATTTTAAAACTAATTCGCTCCTCTACGGGGCTTTCTGTTTTTGTAACAGGCCCTCAGCTCGACGAGGCCACTGACACTTTTATGAAGTGCTCCAAATGAGAGTCAGATTAAAGGTGGCCCCCTTAATGTAAGAGGCCTGTGAGGAGTGAGCGAGAGAGGGTGGGAGAGAAAAAGGAGTCTGAAGTAAATGTATCGGAGAGGAATCAGCATGGTACAGACTGATACCTACCCTGTCCAGGAGTGATTTATTCATGCCAATTTTAGGGGAGACACAGTGTGGGAGTGACTGAGGCAGCTTGAACCGCCTCCAAGTCAACTGGCATTTTATACCTGTTCTAAAGTAAACACGCCTCATGGTTTACAGCCAATTAAATTGTACTTAAACCTGTAAGTTTACATTAGTAAACATGTTGGTGAGTTTGAGGAGGCCC